>NC_141894.1:31531666-32178333 GCF_030686135.1 Camelina sativa | reverse complement strand
ACCTCTAACTGGGTCATAATCCACTAACTAACTCAAATTTGGTTAATGACTCTGTCTCAACGTGAGTTTTAGCTCATGCTCCCGTTGATTCTCGCCGTCCGTATCTTGATTCTCACCAAAAGAAAAAAAAAATCCAAGGATGACATCTTTTAGGTAATACCCTGCATTCATACCATAGTGAAATTACTTGTTGTTTTCGATTTTGTTTATTACTCTAGCCAAAAATTAATGGGCATGTAGTCCTCAAGTCTAACTTCCATATGTTTAATAAGTAAGGGCCCAACATATCTACTGCTAATAAGGAAATGGAATATCAAAAGGACATTCACTATCAAAATCAAGAGTGGTATTTAATCAATAAATCGAGAATAATCAATGAAAGAGTTTGTGTTCCAGTAAATAACTTAGATTTTTTAAAATGAACTGCTCAAGCCAGAATGAACAATGGTGGAGAAACACTAACACATGACTCAAATTTCTACAAAAACTAATATCAGTTTTAATAAAGAAACCTAAAATTACCTGCAACCTCAAACACTATATAACACCATCTTTCATCTCTTGAAAGCTCACCAACTGCCATGAGCTTACCTGCAACCTCACCCAAAAATAATAAAGCTTCCAAATCTATCACAATAAAACCAAACTAAAGTAAAAATATATCTATGTAATTTGACAATTAATAACTTTTCTAACAATAAAAAAACACTATATAAAAGTTATGTGATTAAATTTGTAAAAACTACAAAAAAGTACACCACAAATTCAAACTACGCTAATATATCTTCCACGCAAAAAATAAAGAAAATAAAACAAAACATACATTAGGGTTAATAAGACTATTTATACAATTAATTCTGCTAAAATTAAATGTAAACATTTATAAGCTATCCTAGATTTGACTTTAAGATTTCTATTTTTAGTTTGTTAGTGCATTTTGTATCTTATCATTGTATAAACCATAGTTTTTACAATTAATCCAATTCAAAACAAAAAAAATCATATTTTCAATAATTCAGTATATCTAAAAAATAGTTACAAAAAGTATCACGCGCGGCTCTAACCTAGTTATTATAATGTTTTGGGGGACTTGAGAAAAAAAGAGAGAGAGAGAGAGCAATTCTTCTGCAGAGAGATCATCCATCTTCAAAGAGTGAAACTTTTTACAAAGGAAACTCCTTTCCATCTTTTTCTTCTCTCCAAACATAAAAAGTTTTCAACTTTCATTTCACCCAAAAACGAGGAATCGATACAGAGAGAATCTACTCAATAGGAAAGAACCACCATTATTTCAAAGTCAATTTGCTGTTCTATGATGATTGATTGATTGATACCACAAGTTAGCAGAACAATTGCAAGAGTTTGTTTCTCTGTCATAATCTCTTCTAGTTGTGGTGTTTGGTGCAGACGACGACAATATATAATCTTTGTATTGGGCAGTTTGTTTGTTGGGCTCTCACTTTCTCTCTCTGTTCAGCCGATTTGATTCTTCGTTTCTTTGTTGTTTGACTTCACTTGAAGCAACCTCCCTTCTTTTTATTGATCTCTTCCTTTTTATGTCTTTGATGAATCGTCGGCATTGTGATTTTGGGGTTGTGATATGAGGAAGCTTGGGGTTTGGGGATTAGGGTTCCTCTGCTTTTCGATTTGGTTTGCCGTTTTGCTGCAACAAGCTCATGGACTGAGACCCATTAGGGAGACAGCTCGATCCTGGGGCGATGAGGTTTGTGTTGATTTGATTGATGATTCCATTTGCTTTTCAATGTTCCTTGATTTTGTATCCGTGATTCATTTTCTGTTCAATGTGCTCGTTGACTTGATTACCTTATTTATGGAGAGACTAGAGAGAGAGAGAGAGAGAGAGAGAGAGAGAGAGAGAGAAGAGCTGTTGCAATAGGTGAACTTATGATAGCTCAGAATCTAGGATGGGAAATAAGACTGCAGTTTTAGGAAATTGTGTATTTGAGGCTGAGACTGGAAGGGTTTCAAGGCTGAGAGATTGTTTTTGTGATCTTTTGCAGTGGCTCTTTGGCAAAAAAGAAAAAGGCGGAGCAGGACCTTTTTCTGCTTGGAATATAACAGGAACATATAGAGGTTTTTTGTGACATTTGCATCCTTCATTTTGCTTCTGCGTCATATTCTATGCTGATGGATGGATGATGTTGAAGCTCATTGATTTTCCGTGATGTCTGTTTCAGGCACCTGGAAGTTTCTAGATACTGTAAATAGCTCTTCAAAGTTCCCAGATTTCAGAAAAGAAAGCGGTAACTCTGTCATTGAATTAGTCACAAGTCCAACAAAAATAACTGGTGTACATTATGTTCAGGTCAATAGCTCTTTATTTATAGTCTGCTTATCTTAAAAAAAAAAAGAACTTTGCAAAATCAGAACTTGGTTGTTAACTTTTATTGCGGAACAGGGTGCAGTTGTTTTCCATGATGTGTTTGACAATGAACACAATGTGGGTGGTGCCCAAATTAAAGTGGAAGGTGTATATATTTGGCCCTTTAGACAGCTCCGTCTTGTTGCTAACAGGTATACCTAAGATTATTGATTTACTTATTGCTTTTTAAAGATCCAGTATTGGGAGGGTTCTCTAGTTAAGTTCTGTAAGTGTTTAATGATTCATCAGCGGAAAGAAGGGTGATTCAGGACTAGAAGACGATTATCTTCTCTCCAACCCCTATCACCTGGTAATTCATGATGTGATCCACTTTGCGGCAAGATTATGGATCGTTTTTTCTGATTCTTCGTTACCTTTATTCGATGCGTTAAAACGTTTGGAGAGCTTATTAGAGTCAACTTTCCTTCTGTCTGGACAGCTTGGAATTTTTTCCTCCCAAGTGTTTCAAGAATCTCCAAGAGACAGAATATTGAAAAAGAAAACTTGTGAGTAGGATCTGGATTTGTTTCCATATATGTTACACTTGTGCTACATTTGACCTTCATTTGTGTTGTATTCACAGCTCCAATATATGAGATGGAGAAGCACTGCAATATCGAAATAGCAGCTCAAATTTCCCAAACCGTTTCTAGTGAAAACAGTATGTATGCCTTCTTTTGTCTTCTAACATTTGAGGTTGAAGTGATGATGCTAGCTCAGTTCTTGCCTTCTTAGTTTAATTTAGTCTTGACTTTTACTTATTTTGGTAGATGGGGGGGACAAAGATCATTATCATATCGACGGATTGATGGAAAGTCCTGCAGTAGATGATGACAAAGATTGTTTTTCTCCCTTGTCGCTGAATGCGACCTCCGTAAACGTTGAAGTCTATTATAACAAAGCTGTGAACTATACATTGATGGTCACTTTTGTATCCTTTTTTCTAACCTCTTTCCATTCCATCATAACATGGACACACTTTTTAGCGAATTCCTTAACTTGTTATTGTACTTAGGTCTCCTTCCTACAGGTTCTTTTGTTGATCCGACAAATGGAGCACAGTAACACACAATCCGTAAGATTCTTGCTTTTTTGTTAATCTGATTTGTTTTTTTAGAAGAGACTGGATGCTAACTTTGGAATAACTCTTCTTGTATGTATGCAAGGGTGCTGCAAAGGTCTCTATAGTAATGATCGGGCAACAAGCCATCATGGATTCTTATTTATGCCTTTTACATCTCACAGCTGGGATTTTAGTTGGTATGTATTTTTAAAAATAATCTCACACTTGTGTTTCCTCTTTGTATAGTATAGATGGTAATCTTCATAGCATTTCATAGTCTGTGTAAGCAAATTTGTGGGTTTTCACAGGAAAGATTGAGAAATGCTCATTCTTGAGTCTTGACCATGTCATGTCATGCTTTTCTGAACCACTCCATTTTATTCTTATGCAGAATCCCTTTTTAACGCTTTTGCAACGGCTGCGTTCTTCAAATTTGTAGTGTTTTCGATATTTGAGATGAGATATCTTCTGTCCATATGGAAAGCAACCCGGCCTTCAACCAGTGGTGAGGGCTGGGAAACAATGAGGCGTGAGCTCTCCTTTCTGTACAGCCGTTTCTGTGAGTATTTGATTTCTTTTGTGTTTGTTCATCAAAGTAAAGGCTCACAGATGTTTGATGTATCTCTCATCGTAATGATTCTCAACAGATGGAATCCTTCTTGGAGGCATATTGGTAATGTACGAGTTCCACAACTACATGCGGCCGATCCTCCTACTCATGTATTCATTTTGGATTCCCCAGATAGTTGCAAATGTTGTTCGTGATTCTCGAAAGTCTCTGCACCCTTATTATATCATGGGGATGACTGTTACACGACTTGCTATACCCTTGTATGTTTTTGGATGCCCGAAGAACTTCATGCGTGTAGGGCCCAGCAAGGCCTGGTGTGTAGGCCTGTGCGCATTCGTTGGGTCTCAAGCTGCTCTTCTTCTTCTTCAGCATTATTTCGGGTCTCGTTGCTTTGTCCCTCGGAAGGTTTGTTGGTTCTTCTGATGCCTTCTTTTTTAGATCGATAGTAAAATAAATTGTCTTTACAGGCAAGAGTTGATGTGTTTACTTCTGATTTGGCAGATGCTACCTGAGAAATACAGCTACTACAGAAGATTCGATCATGATGTAAACCGAAGCAGGGACTGCGTAATCTGCATGGCCACGATTGATCTCAGACAACGTATTAATGATTGCATGGTAACGCCGTGCGAGCATATATTCCACTCGGGATGCTTACAGAGATGGATGGATATAAAGATGGAGTGCCCAACATGTCGTCGCCCACTTCCTCCAGCTTAAGCTTCGGTTCCCTAAGAATTGGCTATTATTAACGAACTGCACCCACATTAGTTGTAGGTACAAGCTGCTCGAATATTGATGTTCCAGGCTTTGGCTCCTTGTTTGGTTTCAGACAGGCCTTGGAAAGATATTAGATGAAATCAGAGCATAGATAGAATCTGGCTGAGTAGACATTTGTATGAATTGTGTAATAAGTCTCTTTAATCATTTGGTCATTCTTTCAACATAAATAGAGATTATTTTTGACTCAAACTTTCTAGCAACGCCAGAGTCTATCTTCTTTAACACTAGCAGACGACTATAATCAACAAGTCAAGAATGACTCTAAAACTTACATCCCTTGGATGTTTTCTTAAATCCCCCATCACTTGCACTTGAAACTTAATTTACTCCTTAATAAATCACCCCAGACTATTTTAGAATACAAAGTAGGAAATATAGATGTGTTAGATAGATACATTCAATAATTTGAGAGGCAAACAAAGTCTCTGAATGTTTCTTTCTTTCTTTCTCACTAACAGACTACCCACTATACAGAGACTCTTTAATTACTGCGTGAAGATGATTACGAAGAGCATAAAGAGACACGTTGTTTGGAGAGTAACTCGTTGAGCTTCTTCATGAGCTTAGGATCCGCGCATATATACTCTTCCATTGACTTTCTCAGATTCCTCAGTGTCTCTGTGTCATCTTCACATGTCTCTCTGTTGAGCAGCTTCGTGAACAGTTCCTTCCACATATCCACGTTCCAGTATCTGAGCAAACAACTTAGTGAACTGAATACCAAATCTTTATACCACAGTAATGTTTTTTTTATCTGAAAGACAAAATAAGCAATGTTCTTTGATTTTTGAGACCTTTTAAATGAAGTTCTTGGCAGATTAATGTGGCCACCGTCCAGCGATTGTTTCTTATCGATCTTTATGTAGGTGTTGTGCAGCATCAAGTGGACGATTGCACAGAGTCCATAAGTGTCCACCTATATAACACATGAGACCTCGAATGGTTTAAAGTCTAATCACGCAAAGACATAATTCTTGCTGAAACAGTGTGATTTAAAAGACTTGCCTGGAACTTCCAAGGTTTTTTCTCCTTCATCTCCATGCAACGGAAGCCTGAGGTACGACAATCTCCTGTAAACTCAGTGGTTCTAGGAAACAGTCTCAAGTCTATTCCTCTACCCCAGTCAACAAGACAGAGACCCTGAGACAGAAATGATAAATTGGATCAGATTCTGGACATAACGCACAAAAATCAAAACTAGTGGTCGCATAAGGGATATACCTGATTGCTCGAAGAACCTGTTTTCTCATGGAAGTCTGTCTCAGTTAGGTTTTCTCTGCAAGTAATTCGTGAGGTATCTCAGTCTCTGCCACGATCGTAAACATACAAGTACATGGCTTCATGATCAAAAAGTCTAATCTACAATCTAATCAGCACTATTGGAACGGAATAAGCTTACGTAGGATATCGGATCAGCAGATTGTCTGGCTTGAAATCACCATGAATGATTCCAACACTGTGCAAAGTTTCTAGCATGTACAGCATTTCTATTGTGTAATACATGCACAAAACTTCTTCCATGGACTTGCCAACAACGAGATATGAGTTTATGACATCCTTAAACCACAAAAAGAAGGTAAATTAAACAGGGAATTATGTTTCCGTTTTGTATATTCAGTCCGTAAGAGTCCACAGAAACCTACGTGGAGTGTCCCATGTGATAGATAATCGCAGACAAGTATACTGTAGTCCGAATACACTTGCACTCTCTGAGCCAATCCAAAACTTGATCTCTAAAACATAGTATGAGAGCAATTAGTACGGTGTGAAACACCTGTGACCTGGTAATATTAATGGAAAAGGACATACTTGGCTCTCTGGGATCCTGCAATCAAGTTGGCGATACATGTGAAATTCCCAAGGAAAAGGTGGTTTTTGTACCTGTGAGAAAGTAGTATATGCAATATGTGATGTGAGCTATCTGCCAATTGTTCCATTTTGCATCATACTGTATTTGAAAAAACTTGAAGGGTCTACCTTTAGAGCAACTACTTCATCAGGATTGCTGTCAATGTATGCTTTGAACACTTGAGCAAAAGAACCTTTACCAGCACAGCCCTTGATCTGGTACTTCCTTCCACCTAGCAAACAGAAAGAGACCAATGTATTCAAGTCATATATTGTTACATTTCTTTTGTCACAGAGAAGAAATATTGTCCCAGGTCAGAACAAAGCGGGAATCAATTCCTATTACACAAATGAAATACATGCTCAGCCCTTTTCTAATATGAAACAATGCATCTTTAACATTGAAAGAAAACATTATTTATCCTGCAAAGGTGATAGACTAGATTGGTATGACAAGAGTATACCTATGTCAATGATATTGTTTCTGGAATAATTCTTCAAAGAAGACAGGTTGGCTTTTCCGGGGAAAACTTTGTTGCTTGCATGGTACCCCTGATGCAAAAACATAAAGAAATACACTCAGCGGAGACGCCTCCCTATAAAAGTGAAAATCATGTAAATAATATCATAAGTTTCCATTTTCCTTACATCATATTTCACAAGCTGGGGTTTTATCTTGTGAATTAAGCTGTCCACAGTGGAGGTTTCCCATGGATTTACAAAAGCCGTCTCCAAGTCAGTGGCCTGGTCATCATCATCATCATCATCAATTTGCCAGAAAGAAAAGGTAAGATACATAAAAGAGAACTCCGTTTAATTCTCAACTAAAAGCTAACAAAGTGCAGCAGAGAAACCAAATGTTACTAGTTAATGTTAAACAAACCTTTACAAGGGAAGGTGCTTTGGTCCTCTTAGAGATTCTTTGTAAGAACAAAGAGTGAGCCTCTTTTAACCTGTCAAATGGTTCAGCTTTCCTACAATTTCTCCAAAAGACAGATAGCAGAAATGAGCAACAGATCAGCACAAAGACACGAAACTATAAAAAAAAAAAAAACAAGAGGAAGAGGCCACAAGAAGAAGGAGAAAGAGACCTTGAAAGACCAGTTTGATAAACCGAATTCGCTCTTCGCCATAATCCTTTGACCTCAAGAAAAATAGCATACCATTCATAGAGCAACGCATGCCCTGTGCATATCTCCTTCTCTTCAACTTCTCTATAAACACTCTCGAAATCTTCACATCCCTCAAGCTTTAAAAACCAACCAACCAACCAACCAAAATTGAAGTAAAAATTCAACCAATTAGTGCGATTCGGGGATATTAAGTAACAATCCCATTATCCCAAACCCTAAGTATGCGAAATCAAAAAACAAAAACAAAAACAAATTCGAAGAAAAGCTCAAACAATTTGGGTTTTAATAGTAAATTAATTACGTAGAGGAACCAGATCTTGAGGAATCTGAGGTCGTTTCGGTACCGAGCATCTTGCTTAACAAGTTGAGATACAATCATGGAGAAGCTCATCGAGATCTTCTCCGGAAGTTTTACCAGAGTAGAGATCCTCCGTCGCCTTTTTAATCTTCCTGTGAAAACAAACCCCAAAACAACACACAACATCCCAAAAGTTAATCAGAAACCCTTTTTGACACATAATTTCACAATTGATTAGATGAGAAGCAGAGAGGTGAAGTAGTATTTTACAAAACCCACGGGAAGAGCGGGTCGTCGTCGGCGGTGTTGGATTCACCGGCGGTGTCTCTGTAACCAATTGTCATTTTTTGCAGTCGTAGAGAAAGAGAGAGAGAGAGAGAGAGAGAGAGAGAGAGAGAGAGAGAGAGAGAGAGAGAAGAGGGAGTGAAGCTTTTTCAAAAATCAGTTTCGAAATTCAAAATTTGTTTTTGTTGGATCGATTCTATATAGCCCAATAGTGTAAATGGGCCTCTGTGTTGTTGTGTGTTATATTGGCCCGTGTATCAATCAAGTGAGACACAAATGAGTAATCCCGACCCACGCGCTGCATGTCTTTTTCATTTTTATGCAAAAAAAAAAAAACCCAAATCGGAGGGTAGGGATGTTAAGAATGGGTTTTTACCCGATGGGTACTCGGGACCCATGAAAAATAAGAAACCCGAAGATCTGATTTTTATGTTAAAATTTCATGGGTTTTAAATGGTTCGGGTACCCAATTTAGAGAGTCTTATTTGGGTTTATCTTATTGGGTTATGGGTACCCATGAGATTTAAAAAAAAAAAATCATATGTGATAAACGATGTCGTTTCTCTTCTTTTAGGGGGGTGTATTCAACTTGAATTTTTAAGTGATTTGTGTGAAACTTATAAATACTATGTTATTCAATCATGTATTTTAAAAAGTCTATTAAAATCCACTGTTATTGAACTGATGATTTAAAAATCTACTTTAAAATCCACGGTTATTCAAAATAGTTTGTGGATTTGGATTTTAATGATTTTTGAGAGTCTGGAGGATTTAGGTGGGATTTGTTTAGTTAAAAATAGAGAAATCCAAATCTCATGGTTTTAGGTGGGATTTGAAAGAATTTTACAATAAATCATATCAACTTCCCTAAAATCATTCAAAATTCCAAATTTTCTAAATTCCATCAAACTTTCTAAAATCATGGTTTCAATACACCCCCCTTAGTCGACACTCGATAGTTAACTCAATCCTAAAACAAAGGGGGGTGTATTCAACTTGACATTTTAAGTGATTTGTGTGAAATTTACAAATTCTATGTTATTCAATCATGGATTTTAAAAAGTCTATTAAAATCCACTGTTATTGAATTGATTATTTAAAAATCTACTTTAAAATCCATTAAAATCATTTGTTATTGAACTGATGATTTAAAAATCTACTTTAAAATCCACTGTTATTCAAAACAGTTTTGTGGATTAGGATTTTAATAACTTTTAGGATTCTGGAGGATTTTGGAGGATTTGTTTAGTTAAAAATACAGAAATCCAAATCTCATGGTTTTAGGTGGGATTTGAAAGAGTTTTACAGAAAATCATATGAACTTCCCTAAAATCTATCAAAATTCTAAATTTTCTAAATCCCATCAAATTCTCTAAAATCATGGTTTGAATACACCCCCCTAAAATTCCAAAATCGATTCAATGTCTCCGCCACCGTAAGTCTCTCTCAGCCACCGTAAGAAAGCTTCTTCTTCTGGGTTATACTTCTGTGTCTCCACTGGTAAGAAAGCTTCTTCTTCTTCTTTGCGTTATACTTTTGTGTTCTTCTTGTTTGAACACATAATTAGGCTTGATCTCTGATTGTTTCTCTCTGTCTCTTTCAAACAGATTTACCCATGAATACTCCCAAACATATAAGATTTTTTTTTTATTTTTATTTTTTATTTTGTCATACACATAATTATCTCCACATAATTTAATTATCTCCACCATCAGTGTAGTATTACATCATTTATTTTATATGTTTGGTAATTCACATTAGCTATATGCATTCTAAACATAATTAAATTAAATTATTTTGGTAACATTATCTCCACTATGTTAATGGTTGACTAATCAATTAACACACTTAGATGTGAATTACCTACATAAATAACATATAAGTAATTTGTTATGAACAATTTGTTTTAATTTTTATTCTTTATATATATATAGAGAGTTATATTAGAATATGTAGTTTGGTGATTTATAAGTTATATACTCCCTCCGTTTCAAAATATAGGATGTTTTAAGCAAAACACGCAGATTAAGAAGACTTTACTTTTAATAAGTTTAACCAATCAGAAACAATAATGCATAATATAAACTACTAAACTAATCTAAAAGTTGCATTGAAATTTGAAAACATCCTATATTATGAAACAACAAACTTCTCTAAAACATCCTATATTTTGAAACGGAGGGCGTATTAATCTTTCTAATTTCAAACATCTTAATTGTACAATTAACTCATTGCACTAACTATACTGTTCTTATATAACAAAACAAAATGCATTACACAATCAGATCAAATTAGTTTTGTAACTTACTCTCAAAATTGTACATGACCTACACATTTGTTATCAACAATTTCCCTATAAATAGCAAACACCTACTAATCACCATCATATAACAAATCTCTCATAAAAATTAAAATTCTATATATAACATCATTTCTCAATATAACTAATGGTGTTTCAAATATTTTTTGTATATCACTTTTGAAGATTTGAAAGCAAATGTTGGTTTTAGTTTGTATAGATTTCATGTTAGTATGTTTATAAGAAGTTCAAGTGATTGCATGTCCCTTCTTTTTACATGTGTATTATTTCTTAATTCTAAATACATTTTTTTTCTTTAATTGAATTTAATCATATCATTACTAAAGAAAATAAATATCAAATTTAACATTATAGTACAAAAAGATAAAGATGTATTGACTTATTAAATCATACATAATGGATTGAAAAACTTTATCATGATAAATGTTTTTACTAATTGTTAAAGCGCGCATTAATTAAACCGTATGTAACTCCACATACAACTCTTCTATTCATGAACATTAATTAAACTTAGTTAAGAGAGAGATCAATTTAGAAAGGACACTAAGTGGCTGAAGATGAACATGATGAACATTGCCAAAACAAATTCATGACCACAAAAACCATAAAACCAAATCCAAATTTTTACAAGCAAATAGGATGCTTTTCAACGTTGATAAATAAGATACACAATGTCATCGACAAAGGTTAATTTTTGTAAAAAAACTTCATCCTCTTTGGCCTTCAAGATGCTCCATTGGTCCATTATTTCCCTCTTCTTCTCTTCTGGAACCTGACCCCAAACCATTTTCACTGTATCTCCACCCATGCCACGGTTAGCAACCAAATTAAGCAAAACAGACATTACAAAAAAAAGTGTAGTATTACATCATTTATTTTATATTTTTGCATCAGATTTACATTAATAAATGATTAATGTATTTATTTTAAATGATGCTAAAATAATCTGCATCACTTTAATAAATGATTTACATTTTGTTGATGCAAATAATTTGCATCGGTTGAGACAAATATATGTATCGATTATTATAATTGAAGTTATAATGTATCAGTTTTTTAAAAAATGATACTAATTTTGTATCAGTTAGTATAAATGATTTTAATATTTTGTTTCGACTATAGTAAGTGATGTTAAATATTGATGTCAATTCTAAATAGCTGATGTTAAGATTATGATATCATTTTTAAGAAATGATTCAAATAATTGTATATTTTACAATTAAAAGTTAAATCAAATATGAATAATCAATAAATTCGTGTTAGTTTCAGAAATAATTATAATAATATTGCTATTTTCAATAATCATAATTATAAATAAAATAATATTTTAAAAAAACTTAAATTTTATAGAAAACACGGATACATAGTTTGAAAAGCTCAAACTGATTTGTTTTTTTCCGATCAATAATATTTTGAATGACATGAAGTTGTGTACGAACTAACATTTTTTTTTTTTTTTTTTTTTTTTTTTTTTGTCAACCATTGGGCCACAACTGGCCGGCCCATTAGCCAAATTCCTACATTCGTAGGAAGCGGGACTCGATCCCTGGTGTGATTGTGCCTTCTACAAATGGACTTACCTCCTGCCACTGCACTAAGATCACTTCACCAACTAACATTTTTTTATGTCAAAACAATGTTTTATTTTTTTGTCGGCAACGTGAGAGAATCCATCAAATAATAAAAATAATAGACAGATCATTGAAGAGAGAATTTGTTTAATTTACTGGATTGATTAACATGGATTAATTAAAAAAAGAAAAGTCGTCGGCGGACCAAAGTAAGGTAGCAAGCAGCCAATAATGAGATAATAGCGTCATCGGCTGGTTCACATGTGACACAACCTCACAAGTCATTTATTACATAAACTTCATCTCTCTTTCTCTGTCTGTCTTTTGAATCATTAACATAATCTCACAAACGCAGAGAAATAACAAAATCCTTCTCACAATGACAGGCAGAGAGATTCTCCATAAGATGAAGGTATTGCTTCAGCTCAACTCTAACAAGTCTTTTCTATTTTTCTTTTAATAGCGTACTTAATTGAGAAAGTTTCAAGGGGGTCAACTCAAGGATCTTGATTTTGTGATCTGATCCTTCTACTTCTATATATGTCTTGTTCTGTTTCACAACCTATTTATATATGTTTTTGCTTCTCTGTTCTAACTTCTACGTAGAGCCGCTTTAAGGAACCAAATTTCCAAGCATTTGACATGTTAATTACTAAAGCTTGTGTTAATCTCGTGATATTTGTGCATTTCCTATTATGCTAGCTCTTTTGGTTAGACATATTATATATTTAGGTACAACAGAACTTTGGATTTATGCATGTGATTTTCGTTTGAAGAGTACTCCAGAGTGTTTATTATACAACATGCGTACCATGGATCTCTTTAACTTGTTGTTGTTTTTTTTGGTGTGAGGATAGCTGAAAGCTGGATTCTGTGGATCTGAGACGGGAAGAGGTAAGAGCAAGATGTGGAAGAACGTCGCACACGGTTTTGAGTTTGTGAAAGGCAAAGCATGCCATCCAATGGAGGACTATGTTGTGTCTGAGTTCAAGAAAGTAGACGGCCATGATTTGGGGTTGTTTGCTATCTTTGACGGTCACTTGGGGCATGATGTGGCCAGGTACTTGCAGACCAATCTCTTTGATAACATTCTCAAAGAGGTACGTAATTTGTTATAACTCTCATGTTTTAAGGCATGATTCTGTTTTTTTTGGTTTTTGTCAATTAATTTCTAGCTAGCTAGTTGTGTAAATGTTTTTGCTGTTTCACTTTTTTCTCAGAAGGATTTTTGGACTGATACGGAAAACGCTATAAGGAATGCATACATATCAACCGATGCTGTGATACTAGAGCAGTCACTTAAACTTGGCAAAGGCGGATCAACGGCTGTGACAGGCATTCTGATAGATGGGAAGATGCTAGTGGTTGCTAATGTTGGAGACTCACGGGCAGTGATGTCAAAGAATGGTGTTGCCTATCAACTCTCTGTTGACCATGAACCAAGCAAAGAACAAAAGGAAATTGAGAGCCGTGGTGGCTTTGTTTCAAATATTCCAGGTAAGTGTCTTTGAATTAAGAGAAATATATAAAGAAGAAGATGTGAAGAGGAATTTTGATAGAGAGGATTCTTGAATGTATCAGGGGATGTTCCAAGAGTCGATGGACAGCTAGCGGTTGCGAGGGCGTTTGGTGACAAGAGCTTAAAGATACATCTTAGCTCAGAACCAGACATAACACACCAGACAATCGATGATGAGACTGAGTTCATCGTTTTTGCGAGTGATGGAATTTGGAAGGTATTTAAGATCGATCTCTTTGCATCTTATCATCATAGTACGTGATGGAATTGATTAATACAATGTTGTTTGACGAGTATTGTATTTAACAGGTGATAACGAACCAAGAAGCTGTGGACGTGATCAAAAGCATAAAAGATCCACAAGCGGCAGCCAAGGAGTTGATAGAAGAAGCAGTCTCTAAGAAAAGCAAAGACGACATCTCTTGTATAGTTGTAAGGTTCCAGTGAGTCTAAATTTTACCAATCCAGTGTGTGAGAGAGAGAAACAAAAGATATAAACGCCCAAGAGCTCTTGTAAAAACATATGGCCAAAAGTGAAAGAGTTGTTCCATGCTTGGTTCATGATCCAAATACTCTATCGTCCTCCTCATAGTATGAAAGCGCTAAAAGTAAGGGGGTCTATTTACACAGAAGAGATTAGAGATCTTATTATATAAACTTTAATGACAAAATTACTAATTAACAAGATCGTGACACATGTTACTTATATTGATCAGATGTTGACATGTGTCAATTCTAAATTTACTAAAATATTTAAAAAAACATGTGTCAATTCTAAATTTACTAAAACATTATAAAAAACTAAAAATTAAAAAGTAAAATTTCTAAACCTATTGTAAACAGGAAATATACTAGAGAATTTGTTAGAAATTCCCCTTTTACACAATTACAACATGTTAAATTAATGTTTAGAATTTTTAGTATTTGGAGTTTAGGGCTTAAAATTTAGTTATTTTATACATAGAAAATAGATATTTTTTAAAATAGACTATATGAAAAGGTATTTTTGAAAATCCTCCAATATACTAACTATCAATATTTGTTTATTCTTTTTTAAAAAATATTTTAATTTAGTTATGTTATAATATTTTTAGATTTTAGTTATATTATTTAGTTAAATTTGATTTCTTATTAGAAGTTCTTGATGATTTTAAAATATCGTTTTATATTATTTTGAATTTTTTTCTTTAGTTAAGGATATTTAATATCAATGTTTGGGTTTTCTTTATTTTTTTAAATGTTGCAGTTTTTAAATAATTTTTTAGTTTATATTTTATATCTCTAAGTTATCTAAGACTTATATATCATCGTGCTTATAATTTTCAATTTTTATTTTTATTATGTCAAATTAACTATCTTTTAATTTCTCAAATTTTATTGGGTTGATCATAAACTCATTATAATCATGTAGATATTTTTCTTTTTATATCCGCAATATGTTTTGAGTAAAAAATTTTAAAGAAATATTTTGTGGTTATACAAACTGTCACAAACAAATTTTAGTGGTGAAAAAGAACTACGTCAAATTGAAAGTAAATGAACAAAAATTGGTTTAATTTTTTCACAAGTAATTTTATAGGTGGTGATAAAGAGCAAACGTTAACAATAAAATATTTTTGGATGTAAGAACATATTTTTAGTGGTAAAACATATAGTAAAATTGTCATGGATTCTAATAAGATGACGTTTTGACGGGTTAAATCCATGTAAAACATGAATAAGTTGCGGAACATTTTTGAAATTTGACAATATTGGTCTTTGGTTGACTACCTACTTCTCTACTTTGTTTTGGGTTTGACTTTCCATAATAATATTCGTAATGATGAATGTTTAAAAAAAGTTGGTGGCTGATAATATAACTTTAAATTATTGCAATAATTATATAATAATTTTAAAATATAAAAAGATAAATTAGTGTATTAAAGTAAAAACTTATCTTTAACTAAGAATATATATATATTTATTTCAGGAAAATATATTTCATTAAAAAAGTGTTAATAAATTCTTTTAAAATTTTATTTTAGTAGACATTTTAAAAATCCGCTCGATGAGCGGATCCTAACCTAGTATATAAGTTAGAAAAAAGTACTTAATATTATTATTAAGGACAATTGACAAAAATAGCACCAGTTTTAGTTTTTGTTCCAAACTTAGCACACACTCTTTAATATGACAAAATTAGCACAACTTAATATTTTGGAGAATTATTATTAAAAATAATAAAACAGAGAAATATATAAAAAACGCAGCAATCATCGTCTTCCTTATACACAAAACTAAAAAGTTTCCCTTTCCTTCCCGGCTTCTCCTCTCTCGTTGCAACACTTCTTCAATCTCAGATTTTAAACACAAATCATGCTTGATTTTGGATTATGGATGTGAATCTCGATTCTCCATTATCGGATCTGGATTCAATTCTTAAGTCTGATTGCTTTGTCCGATTGAAACTAGTAAGCCTACGCCATGTTTAATTTTCTTGTAAGCTTTTCTTCTACTTTTTCGATGTTTATTGGAACTAACGAGTACTAGATTTTGGTTAATTTCAGGGGGGAAGTTCATATAAAGTCATGGTAAGCTACAAAATCTCAGACTTTTTCTCCAGCATAATCAAATCGAAATAGTTCGTGGCGTTCTCTCTTTGTTGATTTGTCCAAGCAAGTTCATGTATGAGTAAGCAATTTAAGCAGTCGTGAAATTGAGCGATGTAGGTAAGGGTTTAGAATTGTTTAATCAGATGAAGCATGATCGGATCTCTCCTAATGTGTTTGCTTACAATGTTTCTTATCGATGGGTTGTGTGAAGCGAATAGGATGAAGGACACAGAACAGTTGTTCGACAAAATGCTTGTAAGAAGATTTTTCCCTCCCTGATAACATATAACACGTTGATTGATGGATTGTAAAGTTGGGAATCTGAAAAAGAGTTTTAAGGTGAGTGAAAGTATGAAAGCAAATGACATTGAACCATTCAACACTTGTGGGACTGTTTAAAGCTGAGAAGGTGGAAGATACATAGAATGTTTGAAGGAAATGAAGGATCAGAGGTTTGTACCAGATGCTTTCACCTTCTGTTTGATGGTTATTCGAGTAACAAAGAAATTGAGGCTGCTTTGGGTGTTTATGAGACTGTGGTTGATTCTGTTGAGTTAGGCCTAGCATTCCCCATTAGTTAAGCATTTATCTTTTATGTTGTTAGATTTAGATGCTACCTAATTATAAATCTTAAGCATGTTTACCATAAGATTTGAACCTTGCCCAAATACAACATTTTATTAAAAGAAACTCGGTTGTCTTATTACTAATAACATGTTGTATCTTTTTTTTAAGATTCTTTTGGTACTTGTATTATGTTTCTGCATCATAACAATGTCATGTGATTGAACTTCAAGAAGGATTATATGAAAATAAGGAAGGACTAAATGAAATTTGGGAAGGATTGTATGAAACCAAGGAAAGATTTTTTGAATTTTTTTAAAAAAGCTTAGATATCCTAATATCAGAACATGCGCAAAAATGAAATCATCACCCTTGCTAATGGATTAATCTTCTAATATTTGATACATTGAAGCAAAACCCACAAAAAAAAAAAGAGATTTAGGAACACATTCATTCAAATTTTGGAAGAATTAATATTCATGAACGTCTCATTAAAATTCAGGATAGTCTTCATAAACACAATGGTTGAAAGATTATGTGAAGCTTCTTATTCCAATCATTATTTATAACAAGAGAACCAAGCTCATACATAAAAGAAAAACATAGAAAACAAAAAAAAAACTCATTTTTCTAAATTAGGAAGAATTTCATAATGTTTAGGAAGTATTTCATAATATTTAGGAAGACTTTCTTGAATTTTAGGAAGCTTTTCCTAAATATCCAGAAATTTAGGAAGCTTTTCCTGAATATTCATAAATTCCAAAAATGGTTATGACCAGAACGAGAAGATCTTCCCCCATTGTACTTTGGCTTATCAACACTACTAGCCAACTCCATAATCGACGAAGTATAATCCGAAGAAGCCGAAGACATCAAAACTAACTAATTTTTTTACAATTTACCAACTTCTTTGTTCTCATTGACATTCTATCAAACACTTGGTATGCAACAATTTTGGTGTCCAAAGATGAGAAGATAGCACTCAAATACATATTCCAGCTTCAAGATTACCCATGCTTTTCCATTTTATTTACAGTTCAAATTCCACTACCCAACAATTCAAGCCACCACTCATAATCAAATTTCTTTTATTACCTAACAATTCCCAACAGTTCCAATATTTAACAGTACCCAACAATTTCAATAACCAACAATTCCCAACAGTTCATATTTCATAATAAGATTTCATTTAATACTCAACAATTTCAATACCCAAAGCTTCTTCTTCTTCTTCTTCCCTTCATCTCCTTCTCCGCAGATATAAACCCAGACCATAGTAGCTCATCTGATTACACTTGGCAAGGAAAAAACAACAGAGCTACAAATCCAATTATGAATCAGACTGGTGATGACAATTAACTATATTCAGAAGCCTTAATATGACAAATTTTCCTAATCCCTCAATTAAAAGCTATAAAGAATCACGATCTTGCCGAAAATCTCAAAATCTGAGATTAAAAAGAAATACACGAAGAAGAAGAAGAAGAAGAAGAAGAAGAATAAGAAGAATAAGAAGAAGAAGAAGAAGAAGCTTTGTCGGAAGGTTCATCGCGGAAAGTTTCACCGCAAGCTTCGTCGAAATCTTCACGAAACCTATCAAAACGTAAGTTTGATAATTTTATATTTAATTTTTGTTATTTAAATTAAATAATAAACTTAATATACATAAACGATATTTTTGGAAAAAATGGAGAGTGTGTGGTAAAATTGGAAGAAAAATTTAGATTAGTGCTATTGTGGGGAATTTCTCTAATATTAAAGAATCTCTTAACTTATAAAAAAACAAGTTTTATTTAAAATAATGTTGAGAGATCATATAAGACCTTGATTGGAACAACTGTTAGTGAAACATTATCATTATGCAGCATGAGCAGTATGCTGCATAAGCTGTATGCTACTCCCTCTGTCTCACAAAGATTGAAGTTTAGTATTTTACACACATATTAAGACAGAGGGAATATATGATTAATTTATAATTTATTATTTTCACTTTTCCACTTTCTCATTTTTACACTCCATACACTCTACAACATCAGTAATCATTAAAACAAAAATTATTAAAAATATTCAAAACATCAATCTTTGGGAGACAAAGAAATTTCTCTAAAACTTCAATCTTTGTGAGACAGAGGGAGTATTATTTATTAACAATGATATGTGATTGGTACAGCTGTTAGCATTTAGACATAAAATTACAAAATTAGCCATTTTAAATATACAAATATAGTAAACTCTAGATAATTAATGAGGGTAAAATTGTATTTTAATAACTTTAAAACCATTATGCTTGGGAAATGCTTCATTTATGAGCATTGAGCTGTAGAGCATTTAAAAGCTTTTTATGCTCCCTTTTTACTTTCTAAACAAAACGTGATTGGCTTTCTAAAATCTATATGCTCACTTATATACACTACCAATCAAGGCCTAAGTCTCTTTGCATTGGAGATGACCTTTATGTCAGAATCTCTATTAACAGTTGCAAGTTTGATATCCCAAAAAACCCGTTAGTATTAATGACCACTAGTGCATGCATCTCTTGCAAAAGTTAAATATGTTGGACACTTGGACTTGTGCCATACACCAAAGTTCTCCGTTAACCAATCCTCAAATTTTTTATTATGTCTCAATTTACCATACGCTAAATGTGACGAAACTTACTTACTCGTCTTCATAGTCTTAGATCTTCTTTTTATCTCCTAACCCTTGAACTTGGTTAGTTAAACGTCCTTCCTATAAGTATTAGATGATGACAGAGAGGAGAATGTTAAACCTGATTAACCTAGATTCTTAATACGTACAAAATACATAAATGATAGAATTATTAGAAATTTATTCAAAAATGATTGTAGAATATTCTAGATGCTTCTACAAGTAATCTTGGCTTGCGAAAATATTTCCTAGTGTCGTAGTCAACTTGTTCATGTGTATGTATGTAAATTATCAATCAAGATTTCTATGTAGGTTTTTTCTCTGAAATCATCACATGGGTTAATCTCGGAAGAACATAACTTTCCTCGTTTTTGTCACCTTGCCCATTAGAGAAACCGCATGCATCCGTAATAACTATAATTTGAAAACAAAACAACCACGCACTATGACCATCTCTATTAGACAAATCTAAGAGAGTGTCTTAAGTTAAAAGACATACTCCCTCTGTTCTTCCGAGATTTTACACAAATTAAAAAATAATAATTATTAACTTTAAATATAATATTATTTTCTTACTAAAAATTACAATATATTTATAAACTAATGACTATTCAAATTTTCAAGTTTTTTTAATGATTACTTTTTGAAATTTACAAAAATTTAATATTAATTAAGTAAAATTAGTAAAACATCAATTTTTGTGGGATGAAAAGAATTTACAGAATATCAATTTTTAAGGAACAGAAGAAGTAAATTGTAAAGTAACGTTTTTGAAGAATGTGAGATACTAGGTCTAAAGTGTCTTTATCCCCTATATAATAAAATGGAAATCCCCTATATAATTTTTATAAGTTGATTACAAAATAAGTTATAAATTAAATATATGTTGGTTACAAAGAAGATTACAGATTAATTGGTCAATATGTGGGCTATATGAATACACTTAAAAATATTCCAAAGAATTCTCTTAAAGAGAATATTCAAATGATTTATACAATTTCTAAAATAAAATCTTTAGTATTTCATGCATTGTTACATAATATATACTTCTAGGCATTAAAATATACTGTTAAGCGTAAAAAGGAATAAAATCTTGGTAATTTATCACATTTAATAATGATTTCCGAAATCTTATTGTGTAATTGAAAGTAAAATCTTACCTAAGCACGGGTCATATTAAAAAACTTTCACCAAACATGTTCAAAAATTAAAATAAAAACAAACAAACATAACCATTTCTTATACATAAAATTACAAAATTAACAATATAAAACTTACAAAATATGTATTTTTTTCAAGCCATCATATTTAGCATATGATTTTATTGCATAATGTTTTATCCAAAAAAAACTTTTTAAAACAATCATATAAATCTATACTATTAAAGCAGTAATACTCATGGACTAACTTTTGGACCATAACTTTGTTTTGCTAGTTTTTAAATAAAATAGTTAGTATTCAATAATTATTAATACATTAGTATATCTTGGCATTAAAATTCTCTAATCAGTTAAATTAAGTCGGATCTCGCGTGGGTCATTTAATACCCGATTATTTGACCCGATTTTCTCTTCAAATATATTTAATATGTATTAAATCAACATAATCTTACCTAAATTTTAATCGGTTAGAATATTTAGTTAAGAAAAACATATACATCAGAATTAAATAAGGAAAACATTTAAATACATAATAAATCAAATCCAATCATTACCATCAATTACCAGACTGAATACTCGTGGTATGAATCTGGATCCTATTTGTCTAAGATGTTTCAAAGCAGATGAGACTATCGATCATATTCTATTTCAATGTACGCATGCTAAAGCAATCTGGGAACTCTCCAACATACCAATCCATTTATTGCTTCCTGCAACTTTCACTAGCGAACAGTTCATTTCAATATTCTTGGATTCAACATATGACAGTGATATCCCCCCAGTCACTAAACAATTACCCTTTTGGATACTTTGACATATTTGGAAGACTCGAAATAATTTCACATTCAACTCCATTCAAGACAAACCAATAACAGTATTATTAAGAGCCAAAGGTGATGCTGCAGACTGGATTAATCAGAATTCCAAACAAATCATCAACGGTTACATTTACCTCAAAACTCAAACAAGAGATGAAGTCGTCCTACTACAACTTCTGTTAAATGTAACTATGATGCTGCTTTTGATTATATTACTTCAACGGCAAAGGCGGGATGGATTCTACGTGATTTGAATGCTATAAGTAATGGTTGGGGTGCTACAGCTCTTGGACTAACATCATCTCCCTTAGAAGCGGTAGCAAAGGCACTATTAACAGCAATGCAGCAAACATGGATAAGAGGAATCACTACAGTCTGTTTTGAAGGAGATTCAGAGATATTGACAAGGATTTTAACAAACAAGGATGGAGATCTCTCATTAGAGAACATTTTACAAGACATAAGAGAATGGGCTAAGAAGTTTAAAGATGTTAAGTTTAATTTCACAAGAAGAAGTTGTAATAATGTAGCTCATTTACTTGCAAAGTTTGGTTGTATTTCTTCTCAGTTCTACTCTAACTGTTTTTACCGCCAAAATGGCTCCAAAACCAATTGTATTGTGACTTTATTCAATCATCAATATAACATCACTTTCGACGAAAAAAAAAAGAAAAAAAAAATCCAGTTTAATTTTGAAAAACAATTTAAAATAAAAATTAAATTACTTTACAAGGTATTTTAAATAGTAAAGTAATCATGATAGCCTTAATAATTTAAAGTTAATTAATATATAAGATATGTAAAATTAGTAAAAATCAATTCAAATTTAATTTAATGGATATATAAAATATATCTAAAATAAACTTATTTGTAAATACTCTCTAAAACACAAGATATGCAAGAAATATCTTCAAAAAGATCTTATGTAACTAATATATTTTGTAATCATAAAAAAATAATATATATTTATAAAAATAAACTATTTCACGGATTACATTTGTTGTTTAAGAAAAAATATAAAAAATTCATTTTTAAAAAACAAAAAAAAAAAGAAGCAAAGAAATTTCAATTTATATTTGTATATCTAAATAGTAATTACCCAAAAATAAGTATTTAAAACTCTAAAATTTAATAATTACAATTGGTTGACTATATTGTATTACTATATATTTATGCAAAATTGAATATTAATAAGTAGATATTTAATTTATTTACTATGAACAAATCTTCTATTGCAGAAGGAATTAAATTATATGTAAAAAATGTGATGAAAGCCCAAAAAAAAATAATAGAGAACAATTATGAGACATAAAAAAATTTACGGGTAGGGACGAGATGAAATAGGACGGGACATGACAAGACGAGATGGGACGAGATGTCTTTATCAGACTAAAATAGTTACATGTAGGTTATATATGTGCAATAATCCAAACTAAAACCAAATTAAAATCTGATATTTGGATTGAACACTCATACCGTTATCGTTTAAAAACTGTAAAACGATCATTGTATATCTGTTACCATGCAAAGGATTAACGATGTCTAGATAACGTACTTATCTAAATATGGTTTTACCATGTAAGTAAACCAAATATACTACTCAACTCTATTTAAAATTTCAAAATTAGAAAAAACACATAAACCAAAACATTTTATGCATTTGAAATGTACATAAATTATTTACAACATGTGTCATCCCGTGCTGTAGCCACTGATTTTCTCTTCAAATATTCACTGTTGATTATCAAAATGAAATTAAATCTTGGCCACTGATTTGTTTCAATGGTTTTAATTTAAACCATATATTTTAATTTCTGTATCTTCCAAAATTGCTTGATTGCCAAGATTTCATTAACTGGATATCGAAAACAATCTTATGAGATAATTTTACACATTTAATATTCATATTTTAGTTATAACAAAAAAAAAAACAAGATATTTTTTTGAAGATTTGAGATATCAAATATTTATCTAAATATACCTAATCTTATAAATACAATAGTTCTTAACCATTGAAATGTCTCAAATTACAACTACATTTCTATATCAGTAAAACAAAATGATGGCTCACCCCCTTTCTTTCACTCCTTTAAAATACATATTCTTTAAAAACTACTATTCGATATTGCGATGTGTCTGTTTCCGTGAAAAGTTACATTCTCTAAACAATTTACTCTATCTGGATTTCCAATTTACCATATATCACCAAATATAAAAATCAACACTATATAAACAAAGAAAATAACTCAATAAGTCAAGAAAACAAAAACTACATTACAAAAATTCAAATTACAAAATTACTAACAAAATATATAATCCCGTGCTGTAGAAGGAGTTCTTCCCTAGTTATATATTATTCTAAAATTATAATATAAACAAAAGAAATTTCAACCCGTGGTCCAGCACATGTCCTAATATATAGTTAAGACATTTATATTGAGTTTGTTATTGGGTTTAAATGTAATGATAAGACAAATCTGAGTACACACATTTCAAACTGTACTCATTGATACACACATTTTAAACAAAGAAATTGTGATATTCCTTAATTTGGTTACTATACACATAATTGTACTCTACCATATACATTTCTCGGTTAACTAACCGATCCGGTTTTAATTTTGGTATACTAACCATGCTAGTCCCACCAATTGGACTACTTTTGTGACACGTGATATAAGTTTGTGTTAGGTCTCACCAAGATTTTTTTTATTTTTATCACGTTTCATATTTCAAAACTTTGCACTATAATATTTCCTATCGCATTCAAAGTTTGTTTTCAAATACTTTTGTTTGCTTGTTTGGCCTTTTTACTGTGAACAAAGAACTCAAAAGAGAAAAGAGATGAGCGAAGAACAACCTCACGCCAACCTAGTGGTACCCGCGTTTAAAACTGAGAAAGATCCCAAAACGCAGACACAGAATGGTCAAAGTAGCGTTTGGCGTTTCAGCGGAAGCGATAAAGCGGCGAAAGCCTCCACCGTAACGCTGAGAGGTGTCATCTACATGCTCTTCGGCAACTGCAACAAAGACGTCAAAAAGACTATTTTACCCCTCGGCCACGGTGACCCTTCCGTCTACCCTTGCTACCGCACCTGTATCGAAGCCGAAGACGCCGTCGTTGACGCCCTCCGCTCCGGCAAATGCAACTCTTACGGTCCCGGAGCTGGGATTCTCCCCGCAAGACGGTAACTTTAATCACTCAAAATATCGATCTTTCAATTTAATCACCCAATTCACGATCTGGGTTCTTCGAATTTGATCGTGATCGGAGTCCTTTCCGAGTCAACGGCGGATCAATTTCTACAAGATGTCAACTTTAAAGCTTTCCTTCAGTTCAGAGTCACGCACACTCGTGTAAAATCTTAAAATTGTGTTTAGACCCTACATTTTAGTATCTTTCCCAATTATACCCCGTACCTTTTTAATGTGTTATATTGATCCACATTTTGTTTGATATTGATTGCTCTGTTGTGAAACAGAGCCGTTGCTGATTACCTGAACCGAGATCTTCCGAACAAGTTAACGCCGGAGGATATATTCCTGACTGCTGGATGCAACCAAGGGATAGAGATCGTGTTCGAATCATTGGCCCGACCGAACGCAAACATCTTGCTCCCACGTCCTGGCTTCCCTCACTACGACGCTCGAGCTGCTTACAGTGGTCTCGAGGTTCGAAAGTTTGATCTTCTTCCCGAGAAAGAGTGGGAGATTGATCTTGAAGGTATCGAAGCCATTGCGGACGAGAACACTGTGGCAGTGGTTGTGATTAACCCCAACAACCCCTGTGGCAATGTCTACTCTCACGACCATCTCAAAAAGGTTTGTATTTTTGTATCATTACGCACAAAAAAAACAAAAAAGCTCATCTCTCTGATCCATAACTGAGCCAAAGCTTGAAACTTTGAGCCAGTTTTGATTTCTTAGCTCGCTAAAGCTTGCGTTTTTAGGTTGCAGAGACGGCTCGGAAGCTGGGGATAATGGTGATCTCAGACGAAGTATATGACCAAACTATATTCGGAGACAATCCATTCGTTCCAATGGGGAAGTTCGGATCGATCGTCCCAGTGTTGACACTAGCAGGCATCTCTAAGGGATGGGTTGTTCCCGGATGGAAAATTGGCTGGATCGCTTTGAATGATCCGGAGGGCGTTTTCGAAACCACCAAGGTCTCTTTACTGCTACTTGCCTTTTTAAGATCATCGATCATCCCTTGCTCTTGTGTGACAAGCAATCTAAATTTTGTTTGCTGGATAGGTGGCTCAATCCATCAGACAGAGTCTTGACATAACTCCTGACCCTTCCACTATAATTCAGGTTTGTGTGTGTTTTCAGAAATGTTTTACATAACTCGTCTTTTGACTTTGGGTTCATGACACACTACTGTCTGTCTGTTCCTTTGATATATAGGCTGCACTTCCTGCGATCCTGGAGAAAGCGGATAAAAACTTCTTTGCAAAGAAGAACAAGATACTCAAACATAATGTTGATTTGGTGTGTGATAGGCTCAAGGACATCCCATGTGTCTCCTGTCCCAAGAAACCTGAGTCTTGCACTTACTTATTGGTAAAACTTCTGTAACCTAAATACATCCATTAACGTAGTTAAGATTAGACTAGTGATTCTTGATCCATTTCAGACCGTTACTAGTATTTCAATCTGATGAATATAGTAGCCATTATCATACATAAAACTCCAAGTTCTTTATTCAAATATATATATCCGTTTTAACATTTTTCACATACTGCAGACAAAGCTGGAGCTGTCATTGATGGATAACATCAAGGACGACACTGATTTCTGCATGAAGCTGGCCAGAGAGGAGAATCTCTTGTTTCTTCCAGGTAAAGTAAATGGAAATCAAGCAGCATGAATCTTGATTTGAGTTGTTTTGATGCTGAGAAATGGGGTTTGTGGGGGGAACGTTTTGTAGGAGAGGCTCTGGGTTTGAAGAACTGGATGAGGATAACCATCGGAGTCGAAGCTCATATGCTTGAGGATGCACTTGAGAGACTAAAGGGTTTCTGTACACGTCACACCAAGAAGACAGAGACAGATACTGACTCACTTCAAGCTTTGAAACTGAGTGATAATAATGTCGACATATAAGACATATACAATGAATAAAACATAAGAGGGTGTGTGTGGTCTATGTCCAAAACAATATTCTTATGCTATTTTCTTGATATTAACATTTATGCTACTCGTTTGTGCAGATTAGCAAGTTCAGATGTTAAATTTGGTATTAATTTGGACACAAACTCTTCTCATAAGGCTAATGGTCAATTTGTCAAACTACAATTTCTATTGAAGAATATAATTAAGAATCGGAAAATTATGACAAACTGAGTTTTGCGTCATCTTGAAATAGATCCAAAACTCATCTATTTTACAAGCTATAAAATAAACGAGTATATGCATATATAGACAATATATCACATATTTTTGTACATCTCATACATTCATATTTTAAAGTTTTGTAACATTTCTTATAAATAGAACGTGTAACAAGTTACATAAGAGGTAGACTAAAAGCTTGTCAACGCATAATCTCCAAAAAAACCATTCTAAAAGTTATTAAAACCAATTATTTAATTAGTGGTACTAGTTTTGTATTATAATATAATTAAATTATTTCATTATTATTTTTGTATGTAACTTTCTAGGTTTGTTTCCTTTTAACAAAAGTTATTATTAGTCTTTGAGACTTTAGATAGCCTGTAAAAACAGACAAGTTTTCTGTGTCTTCGTTTTATCAATATTGTCTTTTTTTTTATTCAATTTTTTAACATAAACATAACTTAAATAAACGGTAGACATGATCAACAACAAATCTACTACGAAAATTATTTTGTATCATTCTTCCCTTCCACGAAGTTCCACAGCTGCAACCCCATGTGAGATTCTATGATCCATGCATATACAGATAGACATTATCATAAAATTAGAACAATACGTAAGTACAAGTACACGTTAAGTTATAAACTTGTAGTACCGTGAGGAACCATGGAGAGGGCCAGGAGGGTTTGGGCCACCACATTTGATTTTGCAACGTTCGAAACAATTACCGTCATGTTCATGACACGACTTTGAACAATTGCGAAAACAGCGTTTAAATTCTTCTATACTCCATTTTGCTTCTACTGCCATCACAACAATCACTACCATCATTATCACTACAATGGCATTCCATTTTGCCATCTTTGACCGTCTTAGAATCCTAGAAAAGCAAAAATTTGTTTTTTTTTAATAATCTTATGACTCTTGTATTATGTTTCAAGAATATAACCTCTATTTATAATACATGTTCAAAAAAAATTGAGTAGATTTTTTTTGCTGTAGCTTTAATTGATATAATCTATTAATTTCCTTCATATTTAATAAAAATGATGTGAAATGAAAACACTTTGTTTAACCCTTTCCACTTTTCTTTTCCTTTTCCTTTTACTATATATAGATAAATTTAGCCTTTAATACAAAAGAAAATAAAAACAGATTTAGTAATTAATTACAATTATCACTTCATTTTTATATTTAATCATTTTTATGGTTAGCCTTTAACAAAAGAAAATAAAATAGACTTATTAATTAATTACAATTTTATCACTTCATTTTTTATTTATTTAATCATTTGTATGTTTTTATATAAAACATTTCAATATAATTTAATAGTATTTAATTTAGAGATTTGTTAGTTTAATTAATCTTATTATATAAAATATGGTTTTAAAAGTTACTAACTCACATATTGTGACACGTGTCAATTTTAAATGTTACTAACTCATAAGATCATGACAAGTGTCAATTACACAAATTTCTATTTTTAAAAGAAAAAAAAATCTTTAGAAAAATCAAGAAATAAAAAATTATTAATCATAAAATAAATTATAAAACTAATCTTACAATAAAGAAGTAGTTCCTAAAGAAAATCCTTATACAATAACTATATTTATACAAAACAATTACATGTCAATTTTAAAAGTTACTAACTCATAAGATCATGACAAGTGCCAATTTTACACAAATTTCTAATTTTAAAAGAAAAAGAATCTTTAAAAAAATCAAGAAATAAAAAAATTATGAATCATAAAATAAATTATAAAATTAATCTTACGATAAAGATACATGTAGTTCCTAAAGAAAATTATTCTACAATAATTATATTTATACAAAATAATCCTATTTTATATTGAATTCTTGGCTAATCCTAAAAGAAAAAGAATTTAAATATAAAGATATGTAATCTCTTATATCTTTGTCATATATATAAAGAGAGGAAGAGGTCATTCCAATGTATCTAACTCAATTAGAATTTTCAAACATGAGCACAAGAGATGGAAACCAAAAATATGGAAAAAATGAAATGTCAGCCAAAAAAAGGAATAAAACTATTATGAATAATGATCAGATTGTTATGATGGAGGGCACTTAGAGATGAAACCCATATGCGGCTTAGAGCTACACTAGAGGCATGGGTCAACAAACCAAATCAATGCGTAAGTATAAAACTCATATTCAGCTTCGCATACATATTTTTCCATCATTGAGTTATATTGTTTTACACAATGTAGGACTCTAGCTTACAACTATGCAGCTAACTAAAAATGGTAACAAATTCAACTTTTTTCTTTTTTAATTTTCCAAAATAAGTTATAACAAGCAAACATTCAAACCCATCAAATTTACTGACGTATATCTTGGAATGTAATCTTACATAAAAAGGATAATTGAAGATATTTTTAATGTCAATCCATCTACTAGAGGATGTATTGATAACAATCAAGATAATCATGCTCTAAACCAAAAATAAAGATGTCTCCGGAATAAAACGTCAAACAAGCGTGGTAATAATTATATCCTATATTATGAAATTCAATATCATTTACTATAATAATTATACAATTAAATAAAACTGCATAAAGTAATATAATTTTATAAAAGTGTATATTTTTTTATTCAAGAAACAATAAAGGAGAAGATAATGACTTAGTGACATATAATTATTGTGAAGTTTTGGTGTGGAAATCTGAAAGTCTTAAACAAAGTGGAAAAGAGTTGAAATTTTTGATTTGTTGTCAACAATGACGAGTTGTGCTGCAACCATCTCGACAACCTCCAACTTACTTAGATGACTTATTGTCACGGTCAACATCGTTTCGGAACAATATACGAGTATATAATTCAATACTTGCTTTTACATCAATGGGTGGAAAAATTGATTAAGATATCAATTCAGGAAATGGTCCTTTTACTTTTTGTATGCATGGTCAGAATTACCACAAAATTGGATCTCTACTACCAGTCGAAGGAGATCTACCACGTTTTGCGCAGCTATATGTATATGATACCGCTCATGAACTACAAAATCTTCTTAATGCACTTGCGAAAAGAGAAAATAATGAGTTGAATGAAAGTATTTCTCAGCGGATTAATTGAAATGCTTGACGAATACAACAAGTTAGCTAAAGTGTACAGAATTGCTAGAGATAGATACGAATCCGGAACAATTGAAGAATACTTAATCAAATTAATCAAAAATAAAGAACGTGGTAGACAATTTGACATTCAACAAGGAGACGAGATAGCTGGACTTATTGTGGGTGACATATCTATTCCAAATTGTGAGAGAGATATAATAGTGCATCCAAAAATGGACAAACCACAATACATCAGCTCTTTACATCTAGTGTACATGTATCTACAATATCCTTTATTGTTTTCATACGGTGAAGGTTATATGAAAAGAACTTTTCCATACAGAGAACGATATACTACGAAGAGGTCATATGTTACAATGCGAAAGTATTATGCATACCAAATACATTCAAGATTGACATCAAATAATTTTACCATCTTCATGGTACATGGCAATATGTAGACGTTATGGAAATCCGGACCTTTTCATTATGAGAACAGCAAACCCCAAATGAGAAGAAGTGAAAAAACACAAAAAAAGGCGGGTAATGAGAATGCAAATTACAGACCTGATATTAAATGTCGTGTATTTAAAATGAAATTGGAAAAATTCCCACATGTGTGCATTCAATTGTTGGAAATACTTATTTGTTTGATATTCAAGTTAAAAAGTTTGATTTTGATGCATCATATCAAACTTTTAAATTCTCGGAGATTATAGACCAAATAAGGTAAATATCATATATACTAGGTAAAATCCTGCGCATATGCGCGGGTTGTTGTGTTAGTTATGTTAATTTATTATAGTTTATGTAATAATCATAAAACTATGAGAATTTTCTGACAATTTGTTTTTAATAAAATTTTTTAAAATGGTATTTCTGAAAATGATATTGAAAAAGATGTATTTTTGAAATTCTCATTAAAAATACATATATAACAAGCAAGGTTTCTAAATATCAATAATACACTTTATTTATTCAAATCATAAAAGTTTATTACAATATTCAAAATTTACCTAAAAAATTTAATAATTAAATTGCAAAAATATTTTAAAGTATCAATTAAATATATTTCCTTTAAAATCATATGAAATGCAATTAAAAATCCTAATAATTTAATTTTTAATCTCTTTTATATTCACCTTAATTTAAGCTATATTGCTAGGTTAAATTCTAATGATTTTCTCTTTGTAGTAAAATTTTGGAAATGGAATATCAAATTGTTTTTTATATAGAAAATCATTAAATTACAAAATTTTGAATTAAAGAAACATTATAAAGATCTTATATAATTATATTTTGGATCACAAGAACTAAATATAATGATGAGTATACAAATTCTCAAAAACAAATTGGAGGTAAGAGAGAGTTAAAAAATTTGATTTGGTGGATGATGATGTAGAATGTTTATTTATAGGATTTCAAGGATATAAGTTACATTTCTAAAATAATTTAATTAGAGGAGTTACAATTATAATTATAGTGTGTTTGAGTGATAATGAATGGAAAAAGTCAATTATATATATTAAAGTGAATTATTTATGTGGCTAGACTCATTTTTACACATTGATCGTTTGAAAGGAATAGGAACATTGAATTCTCAAATAAGCTCGATTTTTTTTGTTAAAACCATCATATGTGAATTTAAATTTAACTATGGAAATTTAAAAACTAAATATGAATAGATTAGAAAGGCAAGAAATATAAAAGAAATATTTATATATAAATAAAACAAAATTTGAAAACAATGTTAAATATATATAATACTTTTTAAATTAAAATTTAGAATCAAACTCTTACAACACATATGAGATATAACAACATTTGATATTGGTGGGAGATGGGGAGAGAATGTTTAGTTATAAGATGGTAATCCAAATTAGATAATGGAGATGAATCTTGAAAAATAAGAACAATGTAAAATATATACCATGCAGTCTCTAAAATTAAAATTTAGCATTAAAATTTTACAATGATATTTTATTTGGTTTTTTGTAACCCATACAACAAAAATAAGAAATCAAAAACAAAAAAAAAACAAAAAATGATATGAGGTATTGTAGAAGAGAATGAGAGAAGTGGAAGAGAATGAGAGAATATGAAAATGTGAAAGTAAAAGAATGCTAATATGAGAGAATGAGAGAATGCTTATTTATATGATAAGAATTGATGGAAGTTACAAAAGAAAAGTGAGTGCATAATTATAATTTATTGTGTTTGAATAAAATTGAATGGTGGAATATGATTAATGCATAATTTATTTTATTTCAGTTATAATTTTATTTTAATGTGTGAGCTATAAATACATTGTGTTAATTGGGTCTTAAATATTATTTAAAGAAATTAAACAGTTTCTATAGAAAGCAAATAAAAAATAAATAAATTAGAATACATTAAGTAAAAATCAACCAATAAGGAGAGACCAAAACCTTACTTTTATATATATGATTATGATGTGTTATGTTTGCTAAATACAAAATACTATTTCACTTAACATATTCATGGTTTGTCTTTATGTGTTAAGACAAGTTCAGACGATGAAAATTACGAAACCAAACACGAAATCCGTAACGAACGTCAAAAAAACTAATTGATGATCAATGGAAGAAACCAAGAATTGAGGAATGAATTTGATTTTTATTTTTTTATAAGTCTACCCATAAAGTTAGGTTTTTATACAGTTATTTTAATTTGGTTTTAGCTCATCCTTAGGATATGTTTTATTTTAATTATAACAAATAAAATAATCAAAAACAAGCTTACAACAAATATAGATAGATAGATTGGAAAAACATAAATCATTTTTGATAGATCTATAAGAGCTCAGAGATAGAGGCTACACCATGGTGTGTCAAAGAAACTTCCACGACTACATTAGAAATTTTAACAATAGTTACTATCAAAAGATTTTGTGACGTTAGAAAAATTCTTTAGTTTCATTGGTTGTGGTTGTTGGAGCAAGCCACTTTGAGATAGCTAAAAGACGTGAACATGTTCTCTCCACATAGGAGGAGTGCAGAGCCGAGGTTCTCTCTATGTTGGAAGATGTTGGACGCAAGGTTATCTCCCCAAGAGAGGAAGGTGAGAGAGGTTGGACGCAAGGTTATCTCCCCAAAGGAGGAAGGCAGAGCCAAGGTTCTCTCTATAGTGAAGGAGGTTGGACGCAAGGTTCTCTGCATAAGGGAGGAGGGCAGTATTGAATCAAGCACAAGAACACAAAGAAATTTAACGAATAACTCTCGTTTTATTGCCTTAGAAACTTCTCAAAACTAATGCAATCTCAATCTCTCTAATCTCACAAGTGTTGTTACATCCCAACAACTCCTTATATATAGAAAGACCCTTAGATATTCTTTATTTAAAATAACAATTAGATAAATCCTAATTGTCCTAAATAATCCTAATCTCTTTAGAAACCATAACTTGGTGAGATTAGGATGACTTCTAGTCTAAGCTATCTCAAGCTTATCCTCAACAATCACCCCCTTAAGCTTGAAGTTCTTGTTGGAGACATCATGAACACCAATGTATTCCCTCATCTCCCTGAATTTAATTCTACCAAGTGGTTTGGTCAAGATATCAGCCTTCTGTTCAACACCGGGAACATGGTTGAACTCCACTTGCTCGTTCTCCACACATTCACGGATGAAGTGATACTTCCTGTGAATATGGTTTCTGCGTCCGTGGAAGACAGGATTTTTGGTGAGTGCTATAGCTGAATTATTGTCCACACAAACCGTTACCTTCGCAAGAGCCTCGCTTGTAACTTCAGAGAGCAATTCCTGCAACCAAATTGCATGCTTCGCTACTTCAGTGGCCGCCATAAACTCTGCTTCACAAGACGACAACGCCACTGTCTCCTGCTTCTGCGAACACCAAGTAATAGGATACCCATTGAGATAGAACATATGACCACTTGTACTCTTGCTATCGTCTTCATCCACATTGTGACTGCTGTCACTATATCCTACTAAACTTGAGCTGTTACCTCGCTTAAATGTGAGACCATACCCTGTAGTACCTTGTAAGTACCTCAAAACATGCTTCAATACTACTCCATGATTTTTTTGTGCAATTTTTTAAGGATTAACAATAAGTATAACTTAAATAGTAGAACACCAAATATACTTCAAATTATAGAAACACCATGGGACAATTAATTAGTTTTATTTATTATAATGTTAGATTTTTACGGTATTTAATTTAGTAGTAAAATTATTAATTTTTAATGTTAGTGTTTTTTATATTTAAAAAGTGATACAAATATTTTTAAAATATTATAATTTATATCAATTCATCATATCATAATTCATACAACAACAACAACACAACTAATAAACATTCCCGAAGTATATTGATTCGCTGTTAAGAAAAAAAGATTTTAAGTTTATTTTATCACCATTTCATATACATATTCCTATTGTATACTTTGGTCGTGTGTGTGTGGCGTTTCCTTTGCCGCACCCAAACTCATGTGAAAACCAAAGTTTTAAGAATGTTATTAATAACATACAATTCAATTTGGGCTAACCATCACCATTCTTGAATTTACGAAGATTGTTCTCATACTTATTCTTCAAATGCCTAAGCTTTTCCATAAATTGAACCTTACTACATTTAAACCCTCTTCACATTCCTTGACACTCCGACATTTGTCAAAGCTCGTGATCACAAGGCCTTTGACTTGTCTAACTTGTTGGGGGAGCTCTTGAATCAGCTGTTAAGTATAATGGGAAGAAGTCAAAGAATGTTGAGTATTCTTCTTTTGTTGGAGCTTTAGTGGGTTTTGGTATGGATGAACTTGGTGCTGAAAAAGGTGTAAGTAGGCTTTTTTCAGAGGATAAGAAGATATTTGAGGAGCAGTTGAAAGCTTTGCAGTCTAGGGAATCAAATTTTCACTTGGAAAAGGCTAGGTTTCTTCATCAACTCTTAAGAAAAAGGGATGAAGCATCTTGTTAGATGCTTTTATTATGAGTTTAAGCTTTTATTGTTGCTCTCTAAAATAGATGTTTTGTTAAGTTTTGATGAAAGAATTATTCTTGAACTTTTTGTTATTAATTAGCAAACTAGCATATTCTATTTTTGAAAATTGGTATTGCAAAAGGGGTATTTTTGAAATTCCCCCAAAAAACAATTCACTTTTGAATTTTTGGAATACCAATTCTTTAAGTTAAGGTCGTTTACCAAACATGCTCTATTCTGTACATTTTGTGATCACTTTTTTTTGGCAGTTTGTTCAAACTAAAACTCACATCACAACTTTTAGTTCATATTAACTTTTCTTATATAAAACTAGGTGGCTAACCCAGGCTTCAATTTAATTTTATCTAGTTTAGTAATTAGTTACTTATGTGATAGTAGTATTTAATTTTGGTTTAATTAATTTATTATTATTATAGATTTTGTTTATTGGTAAAACATATGAATAGACTTAGGTGAGAATTTTATGCATTTAATCATAATTATCTTTGAGGAAAGGTTTGTTCAACATTTTCTTGCCTCACACTCTTTCCATTATAAGATCATAGTATAACTAATTGCATATAACATTTCTTCGATAATATAGTTATTGATATTTTTGCGATTGTTTAATTGAATTATTTGTAAAATACTAAATTTTATGATGCGATCTCTATTCGCTGCAAAGACAATTGGTCAAGTAAAGCCAATTCGGACTTTAAACATGAACTCATAGATGACTGAATCATTATGAGAAAAAAAACTGATGTTATGATGTGTTTCAAGTGACTAAAGTTATTCCTTTAGGTGCATGCTTTTCGGAACTCATGGCCAACCCATCATATAAATCTTCAAAGCTCAATCATTATATTTCTCTATTATTATGATTATTATTATTATTATTACTAGTCAATCAAACTGAAACGACTAGACCACACCAGAGCTGCCATGTCTGGGGGACATAATGCACAACATCAACCCACTCCACCTTTCCCCAAACCTCACCTCCATTACGCATTTCAAGCACGACCTCCGCGCACCATATCTTCATCTTTAAATCGGGATCAATATAACTACGGTCTTCCCAAATAACTCTTTCAAAGAGGCGGTCCCCATATACTCTTTCATACACTGGTTGGCTTCGAAAGAGACATTGACAACTCGAGACCGGCTTCGCCAATGCGGAATGAATGTCCCTGCGTCATTTGTCCTATGCTCATCTGGCATAGAATCTCATTCGCATATCATCTTTGACTGTGAATTCGCAAGGGCAGTGTGGGCTTCTCTTGCGGCAAGAGTTTCTCGTAACCCTCTGCTGCCACTTGGACAATGAGTGCTCAGTCTTATCCTTATCCACGGCACTACGCATCCATTGTTCTCAAGCTTCTCCTTCAGGCTTCCATCTACATGATATGGAAAGAGAGGAACAAAAGGGTCTTTTCAGGAGTTTTCAGCACAGTCTCTGCCTGCAAAGCTCTTGTAAACGGATCAGTTCGCAACACACTCATTTCTATTCCACCAAAGGACCCGCTCTCAATCTCTTTACTTGGATTCTACTTCGGTTGTATTTCTTGTCCACTATAATAGTGGCAAACGCTCAATATCTTGTCTGTTCCATTAAGTCTCTTCATAAGAGCTCCTTTTGTATAATTGTCTTCTCTTGTAAGTGAAACTTTTTTTTTTTTTTTTTGGGTATATAATTTAACATTAAAACCAAAAAAAAGTTTCAATTTTAACATAGCTTTTCCTTTCCTCAAAAGTCAAAACATAGAACCCGGTAGTCATCATCACTTAAAAAAAATGTTAAAGACACAACTCATGATTTATCGATGAAAATTTTTCTAAATTTATGACCACAAAACTCAACTCAAAAATGAGTTAACGAACGTGAGTGACTGTTAACCAGTCCTTAACTAATTAATACCCTTCAATCGAGTTGTGCTCCTTTTGCCTCTGATTCCTTGTCCTTTCTCCAAACAGTCCATTCATGTTAAGTCCTACATACAGGGGAAAAAAAATACATAATAATCTCCTATTTTGGCAAATTGTAAAAAGGAAGAATGAACTTAGTTTATCAAACAATATAAGCTTAAACTCTCCATTGACTTAGCGAAAAGGGTTCCGTGTATATATAAGTAAAGAGAAAGATGATGAAGGCCAAACTCAGGGATATTGACCAAAGATGGCTCTGTTTTGGTAAAGTCACAGATCAAAACAACTATTTTCGGATACTAGAAAATGATTTTGAATTCAGAACGATTGATCGTACCTTGGATGCAAAGTCAATCAAACCGAGACAACGATACATTCTAAGAGGTCACATGATATGGGGACGGTATGCACAACATCAACCCACTCAACATTTCCCCAAACCTCATCTCCATCACTTCCACGACGCTTTTCTACCACGATAACCGCGCACCAAATCTTATTCGTATTATTGGGATTATGCTTCATATAACCTGGCCATAAAAATATGAGTTTCCCACCACAGCTAACTAGGTGAGTCATATAATACATTGAACCACCATTCTTCATGAACTTGTGAAATAGTGAGTTTAACCCATTAATCCCTTTCCAATAACCCTTTTCTTCGTCATACCACTGGAACTCGCGGAGGCAAAAATGTATAGCTTCAGGATTAAAGGAGTAGGATACATTCTCAATCATACATTTTAACCTCGCAACAGTTTCAAATTTGTCAGGTACACACTTTTCCCATCTACAATGCTTCGTGTCATAAGCATACATCTCCTCATGATTGCCAAAGTTAAGTTTTCCTTCAATCTCTGCAATTTTGTAAATGAGGCACTTGCGAATCTCAGAATCCGGATCAGGGAGGCGTTCCCAAACTTGAGTCTTTGTATCGAACACCTCAGCCCATGATTCGTCCTCACACCCTCCCATTACATAGATTTTCCCATTGTAGGCACAAGTGTGTGGATTTCTCCGGGCTACATTCATGCTAGGTGCATCGCGCCAGGTGTGACTGCGACAATCGAGGACTCTCACGGCAGAAGACGGTGCTCCATAGACTGGTCTGCCGATGATATAAAGTTCTGAGCCAACGACGGTGGAAACTGACAGAGAAGGAAACTTAGAATAGGTAATCGGAACCAACAACTGTCCAATTGTCTTCTTCTTCTTCTTCCTTCTCCTCGTCCTAATCATGGAGTCCGGCAAGGTTCGATTAGGGTTAATCCAGAGTGTAAACCATTGGGGAAATCGACTTTCATGTTCCCGTATGCAGACATATAGACACTGCTCGGTGGTTCCGATATGAGATCTGGCTGCGTAGAGCTCGGTGGAAGAGATAATCGAGCGGAAGCTTTTCGAAACGACTGAGAGCGTTGGGTAGTACGACCGCGAGATCCGAGCTAGGCAGTTCATGGCGATTTCGTCTGGGAGTAGAGAAAACGACGGTGGCGACGAGTTCTTAATCTTCTTCTTCTTCTTCTTCTCTTGTGGTGGTTCCACTTGGAGGTTCATAGCGAATAGCCCAACAAAGTGACTGCAATCAGCGGCACTGACTTTTCATTTTCACTAGTTGCTTCCCCACGCAACGCGTGGGTTATGGTATAGTTGACACTTTTTTATTTTTTTTGGTCTTTTTTGTTTTCTTTTTTGTATTATTTTGTTTTAATTAGGCATATACGGGTTTTGCCGTCACTTTTATTAATACACTATATGTTTATATCATTTCGTTCAGATGTGTATAATTGTGGCATTTACTTTTTATGAATTATGAAGATGTTGTTTCTTGCTTTTGAGGATCCAATCTTATCATTGACTTATATTGTTTCCAATACATTTATTGTATTATAGATTTTCTAATTAACTGCTTATGTACACCCTTCATACGTTGATGTTGCAATAATAAGTTATTTTTTTTAAATATCTTCCGTGTAAGTGATTATGTTTGTATGCCCATATTTTGGTCTAATATCAATAAGATCGTTTCTGTTTTCTTTAGTTGGCTTTGAAACCTATATTGAGTTAAGCAAATAATGGGTCGAATTATGGTGTTAATAAGTAATATAAATTCTTATGTATATATATTGTATATATGTGACTATAAATTTAGCTAACTAAAAAATTATGTAATATTTAAATACAATCTTGAACATATATATATATATATATATATATATATATATTTATTTGTGGGAGTAATGTATGAAATTATTGGATAGAAGTTATTTTTGAATTAAATGACCTTTAATGTCTTTAAAGTGAGTTAAATATTAATAATTTTTTATATGTGTCTTGACTTTTTTAAAAAGAAATACCAAGTGTTTCCTTCCAAATTTGAAGTGATATAGTATTTTAGTTTTCTTATATGATTTTATGAATTTCAATGTAAAAGTTTTTCAAAGTAATAAGTACACTCACTGATTGAATTATAAAATTTGGAGAAATGTTTATTTCGTTTAATCATCTGCTCTTTTAAATAAATTAAATAAGTATGTTGTTATTCCTACAAATAGGACAACATATATTATAGTTTAACCATGGAGTTAAGTAATGGAAATGGAAATTGTGATTGCAAGACAAAATGCTTATATGTTACACATTGATCGTTTAAAAATGAATAGGAACATCTAATTCTCAAATAAAGTTGATTGTTTTGTTAAAACCAACATATGTGAATTTAAATTTAACTATGCAAATTTAAAGAATAAATATGAATAGACTAGAAAGGCAAGAAATATAAAAGAAATAATTTTTTATATAAATAAAATAAAAATTGAAAACAATGTTAAATATATATAATACTTTCTACATTAAAATATAGAATCAAACTCTTACAAGTTACAACACATATGAGATATAACAACATTTGATATTGGTAGGAGAGGAGGAGAGAATGTTTACTATAAGATGGTAATCCAAATTAGATAATGGAGATGAATCTTTAAAAAATAGAACAATGTAATATCTATATATATACAATACTTTCTAAATTAAAATATAGAATCAAACTCTTACAACACATACGAGATATAACAACATTTGATATTGGTGGGAGAGGAAGAGAGAATGATTACTTATAAGATAATAATCCAAATTAGATAAAGGAGATAAATCTTTTAAAATAAAAACAATGTAAAATATATATCATGTAGTCTCTAAAATTAAAATTTAGCATTAACAATTTACAATGATATTTCTTTTATTTTTTACAACCCATACAACAAAAATAAGAAATCAAAAATAACAAAAAAAAAACGAAAAATGATTTGAGGTATTGTAGAAGAGAATGAGAGAATGTGAAAATGAGATAGTAAAAGAATGTCAATATGAGAGAATGATAGATTGAAAGAATGCTTATTTATATGATAAGAAATGATGGAAGTCACTTGTAGAACTATGGAGTTACAATAGTAATTTATTGTGTTTGAATAGAATTGAGTGGTAGAATATGATTAATGCATAATTTATTTTATTTTCAGTTATAATTTTATTTTAATGTGTGAGTTAAATGTATTGTGTTTATTGGATCTTAAATATTGTTTAAAGCAATTAGAAAGCAAATAAAAAAATTTTAAAAAATTAGAAAACATTAAATGAAAATCAACCAATAAGGAGAGACCAAAACCTTACTTTTATATATATGATATATTGCTTTAAACTTTGAAATGAGAAATATATTATGAACAATAATTTTACATGAGAAATATATTAATTTAGCCAACCAAAATATGAATAAAAGTTTAGCCAACCAAAATAAATAAAAAATATTAAAATTTAACCAAAAATAATTTCTCTTGAAAGATAATAAGTTAGTAGGAGGAATGAATTAATGGACAATTATTGGATAGGAGTTACATTTGAGTTAAATGGAGTTACATGTCTTTAATTATAAATAAATATTTTAATTTTTTATAACCTAAAATAAAAGGAATTCCAAGTGGCTGAATCAAAATTCACATGATTTGGTTGTTTGTTGATATAAACTCAACACTTACACATAATATTTCAAGATAAAAAATATTACTTTTTAAGTGACAAACTAAATTAGTTTTCTTATAAAATTATATGAATTCTTCAATCTCAATAATTTTTAAAATCCCAGGGATAACTTATATTTTTTTTTGTTTTCACTCATCGATTTAATTTATAGTGCTAGATTTCATACTAATGGTTTCATCTTTAGAGAATTTAGTGAAATGATATTTTTAAAATTATATTTTATTTTTATATTTAAGTTCCAGTTGAATATGTTTTTTTTTTGGATAATTTTTTTTTTGAATAAAGACACAAAAAACCAATTGTTTAATTATGTTCTTTTTGTTTTCAAAAACCTCAAATCATAAAAAAATATATATATTATATTGATCTCTGCAGATTTAACAATTGGATCACAAAACAAAATAGTCTTTATAAATGGATAAATGGATAATTATATTGATCTTTAAATACTATATTGATCTTTATAAATTATTTAAAATGATAAATGAATATGTGAGATAACCAGAGACATAATAGATAATTACATATAGATCATTTCAACTTTATGATCTTATTTTGTGTGGTGAATATTGTAAGGAAGTATGAAAATAATGACTTATAAGATGTTAATATAAAATAGAAAATGGAGATAAACATTTTAAAAGATTAAAATAAATATATAAGATATACATATCATACAAACTCTAAAACTAAGCTTTTACAATGATATTTGATTTGATTTTTTATAACTCATACAACAACAATAACAAAAAAAAATACAAAACAAAACAAAAAAGAGATTTGAGAGTAGTGGAAGAAGATGAGAGAATGAAAGAGTGATAGACTAAGAGAATAAGATAATGAGTATTTATAGGAAGAGAAATGATGAAAAATTACATTTAGAAAAATGAGAGTTACAATTCTAATTTATTGTTTTGTTTTAATACACTTGATTAATACAACTTAGTGGAGAAATAAAGTTAATGCATAATTTATAGGGAGAAGCTATAAAGATTTCAGTTTTATATTATGTGAGTTAAATGTGAAATTAATTGTTTTAAATTTGTGGTTTAATATAATTTTTTTTTGTTAAAATTGCATTGCCAAGTGGACCAATAAGGAGAGACTGAAACTCTACTTTTATAGATATGATTTGTTTTTTTCAGACTTTTTTTTTGTTTTGGTTTTTTTTGGTTCTTTTTTATAACAAAATAGCCCCCTAACTTATAATTAGTTACTTAAAGGATCCAGAACAAATATAATTGGGACCACAAATGTAATTGACGACAACAAAAATTTTCTGAACGTAAGATTAGTTTATTTTTTTCTAACTTTTTCAACTTTTTCCATTTTAAATTTCTTTTAACATTTTCAATTTTGCAACCATTTTCACTCATTGTAATCCTCTATATATTAATAGAGGAATATTTTGGCAAAAAAACTGAGGTGTCAGCATTACAAAACTCATGACACTCTTTCCTTTATTTGTCATCAATTTTTAAAAATATTTACATTTATTTACTATTGTATTTTTCCAAAAATACAATTAACACCCAAAATTAAATTTTTATATTATCTTTCTAACTTAATTATATCCTTTAATTATATTTTCATAAAATCTTTAAAATGAATCTTAAGAACATTTTGTTCATATGATATAATAATATAAGATTGATATTATAATAACTCTCACGGGTAAAATTTTAATTATTATACAATTTTTTTTTTATAGATATATACTACACAATCAAATTTTAAATATTTCAATTACCCATAAATATAATAGATTTTGTAAATAAAAATTACAGTAAAACATTAAATAATTATTTTATACCGCACTATGTGCGGGTTGTTACCTAGTTTCTATTTTAGACAATAAAGATGGATTGAAATAAAAGTTACCTTCGTTATAGAGATTCTTAAAATAAAAATAGATTTAGAGATAAAAATGGGAAAATGAGATGGTCTAACTATAATTAATTATTTAAAAGAAAGACCCTATAACAAATGTAATTGATGACTAAATCTTTTTCCGTGAGGTCAGTCAATCAAGATTATTAGTAAATTGCGCATGCACTTCGTAGTTTCAACGTGATTGCAGAAAAAAAAGACTGGTATGTATTAAACAAGAATGCCTTTTTTTTTTAATAAATGGTTGTTTCTATTCCATCAGACAAAAACAATACAAAGAAAAGGATATAGAATCCCAAAGTTTAAAAAGCAACATACAAAGGTTTTCTCCAAAACCATAAGCATGAATAAAGATAGATAGATAGAACATCAAGCAATAATCCATGATAGTTATGAAACAAATGATATGGAGCAGTTGGATAAATGCGGCATCAATGTTGCAAGAATGGTCGTCATCGATGAGTTCGATAGTTGACAAGTTGGTCATAGTCAAGAGACATTGTGCCGTTGAAATGGTAGGTAGAGCCAAAAAGCTCTCCTGGGTGAAGAGCACTAGCCGAAGCAAGGCCAGAGCAAGGAGTTGGGGGACAAAAGTTTGGATGGTGATGGAGGTGAAGATATTGGGTTGCTTGAAGCGGTGGTGTTTAAAGCAATTGGCAGGAATTATCGAGGGGTGATTGCTGATAGAGAAACCTCTAAGACCAAAATCACATCCTCGGTAATGTGTCATCAGAGTTGCGGAGCCATAAGACTTCAAGAGTTTAGGCGAGGTAGAGTTCATCATTGGAGCTAAAACCAGGGTTCGTAAGCAGCATGTGTACATTCGTATCATAAGTGGTGGATCATCTCTGCCATGAAAATGGTGATCAAGAATTCCACACACATTATGAAACCGGTAAAATATTGGTAGATATAAACCATGCTTGAGCTTCGAACGAGAGGTTGATAATAGGGTGTTGTGAGCAGTAGAGCTTACCAATGAAGTGATTATCATGTGCAAAGGATAAGTGTAAGACCGTGACCAATCAGGTAGATCCTCTCTGCCATGGATATGGTGATCAAGAATTCCACACAAAGATTGTGATCGGCAAAACATGGAACAGGAAGCAACAGACCTGAGCTTCAGGAAATATGGTGGGTGGTGGGGGTTGACACCCCTTTGATAAAACCAGTTTCGGGATTCACCCGACAAATTCATGAGCAGAGTAAACACCATAGTTCTAACATACCCTTTAGAAATCCAAGACATCCTAACTAAATGGGTTCTCTGATGCAGTCTTCGAACACCGAGTAAAGCCAAAAAGTCTAGACAAAGTCGAGAGGATAATAGAGGGTTAGATAGATAGAACCTGGGCTTTTGGAATTTGGGCAAGTCCTTCTGTAAAGCTAACATGCCGATCTTTGTTTTGATGTTCATCCACAGAAAATGTGCTGTGAAAAAACCGGGAGAGATGATACATACAGCGGCTGACCAGGGAGAGTGAAGGAAACTTCTGCATCTCCGGTGAAAGCAGATACAGAGCTGCCAAGCTCAGGGAATGGTAACTGTTCAAGACGGTAGTCCAAAAGCGGAGAAAAATCATTTCTCTGGAGGATTCCTCACCAACCGTCTCCGCCTTGGGTGACATTGGGGAAGAGAAATCTGCAGAGGTGATTGCCATTCCGGATCGATGATTAACGAGACAAGGGGACTTGATTTCCGTCGACAGTGAAGCTGGATCTGGTTGATTGAGGGGGGTTTTCGTCGGTTGTAAAAAGAAAATATAATTGAAAAAGAAAGCTAAGAAAGCAGAGAAAATACAGAGCGGAAGCTATGGTCGAGATACCCTGACGCCGGCGAGAAAAAGCTCCACCGGTGTCAGTGAGTTTTGGTGTTGACGGCTCCTCGATATTCGGGCCTGGAAGAAAAGGTTTTAGGACGAACTCCTTTTCGTTTACAAGTATTTTTTTTCTTGCCTTTTCTTTTTCTTTTCTCCTCAAAACAAAGAAGTCAACATCAATTACAATGTGATAAACACATCAACATCACTTACAATGTGATACATGGTCATTGTTCTAACTAATTGAAGACAGAACCCAAAAGACATAGTGTTAAAGATGGTTAGTTCTTCATGAGAAGAATCTGTGTCGATCATGAGGCGAAGAGTAATCGATGTTCGAATCGTGAAAGATGATCCCGAAAGGGTTATTCGAAAATATCATACCCCTACGTATTTACAGTATTGGTTTTCCATGACATCCCTACTTTATTAGAAAAAAAGACTCAATCACAATTTATAAAACAGAGATGGTAATACGAAGTAATGGAATCAGATTTGTGTATCAACAATGGATTAGATAGATATATCCAACAACAAATACTAATTTACTGTACCTAGTTTGACAAAATGAAGTTTCATGTTCACAAACATGACTTTAAAGTCTATTGCCTTTAATTTCCCATATTTCAACTTACGATAAAGTCGATTGAGTTGAATTTTTTAGATTTATTACTTCTTTTTTGGTACATCTTCGTTTTCTGTTTTAAGAAAATAGATTCAAGAAAACAAATTAGAAATTAAACTGTATGAGTCATGATGTTAAACTATGTAACAACAAAATTGTAACTAATTTTAAAAGAGCCTAAATAACTGGAATATTAGAACAATTAGAAAACTATCCTCAAACAAAGAATACGAGAACATCACTAATTAAGAAGAACTAATAGAGAAAAAGTAAGAACTAAAAAATTAATCAGTAACGAACTTCAGTTTTATTATGCCAAAAAAAAAAATATACGTTGAACAACTGCAAAGTCTCCATTGTTATTGCTAAAAGTTTCTTCTGTTGGTGGGACTTCGTTTAAATCAAACAAAAAATCATTCTCATTATTTAGTAGTGACATACTCAAATCATAATTTAGAATTGTGAAACAAAAATTAGAAACTATTCTAATTTTGAAACTTAAATAAGCATAACAGATTCACAAAAAAATTTACATTTACATTGGCTTCAATGTAAAAAATTTGAATTTTAAGTTTAAAAATAATTATGTAAAACGTTGACTCTATTTTTTCAAGTAATTCAGATTCACGAAATTTTTACTTTTCGCTCCATTGTGTAACGACGTTTAGTATTTATTTTTTTTAATTGTTTTTTTTGCCTTTTTAGGCAAAATGATTAAGCATGTTTTGCCTAATTTAATTACTTTAACTGTTTTAGTTGAGTGCTTTAATTAAATAAGTATTTTTCTTAATCTGTGTGCTAAACTCAAAACATCCAATATCGAAACGAAAAGAAATCATCACATAATTTTATTATTTAACCATTTTTATGTCTTTATATATTCAAAATAATATAAGATTAAAATCTAGTTTAACTTATTTTTATTGTAATCTTTTTTTTTTGGTAAAACATATTAATAGACGTAAAATGAAATTTTTCTTATTTAATCAGAATTGTTTTTGAGTTAAAGTTTTGTCCAAGATTTTCTTTCTTCACTTCTGTTTCCATTACGATTAAATGCATTTGTCATTTGGTTTTGATAATTCAAGTATATTGACAGTTTAGCGATTGTTTGACTCAATATGTGTAAAATACGACTAAATTTCGTTATCTGATCGCTTCAAAGACTAATATTTAAACATGATCTATACATCATCATACATGACTGTATTAATTTGTAAAGAAATTGTATATTCTGATGATTCCACATAAGTTAACAATGGTTTCTATATGCTTATTTTCATGTCGAAGGACTCCAATTCTTATCGATTTTTACGTGTTACATTAACTTTATATGTACCAGACTCCTGAACCACCTAAGTTTCCCTTTTTTTTTTTTATGCTTTTGGTGACACTAAAACGGTTCTACTTTGCTATGATCACTAGTTAGGAGCACTAACCATTTGTTTTTTTTTTTTTTTGAGAAAAGGCTTTCTATTTAAATGCAGAAGAAAAAGAAAATATTACAAAAGCCCAGCTTTAGAGTTATTAGATATTGGGCTTTAGCCCATTAGTTAAATACCCAGCACAAAAACACATATCTAAGAAGTATAAAGAACCGAGATTGAAACATGCCCAAGATGGATCACCGAATCGTCACCGTGAATCTGTGTAGAGATGAGAGAACCATTGCTGGAACATCTGCGAAGAGAGAGTAGGGTTCGTATCTGTGAGAGAGGTAATTTTATTCCGGATCGTGGCATCGATGGTACGAAGGATGCCATCAGTAGTGTTGAAGTGCTGCCGGTGGAGTCTGTGATTTCGTTCAGTCCAGATTGAATAGAGAGAGCACTGCCATGCCAGAAGAGCTAGTCGGCGCTGTGGTTTAGGCCTGGGGATAGCTTGCATGTAGTTGATAGTCGTAGTCCAGTTGCGATATGCCGGGATACCGCATCTAGTAGCGATTGATAGCCATATCGCCCAAGTGAAATCGCAGTTGAAGTTGATATGGTCTCGGCTTTCCAGATGCGAGTTGCAGAGAAGGCATAGAGGGATTGTTTGGAGTCGCCAGCTAAGGATACAATCACGAGTAGGGCATCGATTTAGGATTAGCAACCATGTGAGGAAGCTGTGCTTTGGTATACATCCCTGTATCCAAGCTGCTCTCCACCAAGGTACTCTGGGCGATTCTTCTCTCAAAAGACGGTAGATCAGTCCTGTGGAGTAGCGATTGTGAGTTTTTCCATCCAGTTCCCATTCATAGTAAGAATCATTTCCCCAAGTGATATCGTTGTAAGATAGATTGAGAGGGATAGCTGGTTCTCCGTTCGAGCGTGTGGGATCTGCCATTGTCCTTGACGACATAGTTGGTGGAGAGTGGCATTCGAAGGGATCCCTAGTCTGTGATTCCCTGAAATAGTTAGGTACTCCGATAGCTTACCAAATGGAGACCAGTTGCCTGACCAAAATCTACAGGTAAGACCATTACCAACCCTCATTTTTATCCAGTGATAAGCCACATCCCTGATCTTTAATAACTTCTTTGCCAGCCAAGAATAACCCGGTCTACATTTCATTGTCCAGAAATTAGATAGAGATCCCCGCAGAAAGTGATTCTTAAACCACGCCACCCACACAGAGCCTGATCTAAAGAAGAGGAGCCAAATAAGCCTTATACTACACGCCCTGTTCCAATGGTTTATGTCTATTATTCCCAGTCCCCCCTGATCTTTTGGCTTCGTAACTACTTCCCAAGAGACTCGTGCACTGTGATGTCCTTCCAAGCTTCCACTCCATAAGTAAGAACTGCAGAGGGAGTTGAGTTTCGCCACACATTGTTTGGAAAGAACAAACGTAGAGCACCAGAAATTTGTTATCCCTGCAATGACGGTGTTTATGAGTAAAAGTCGTCCTGCGAAAGATAAGCATTTAGCAGACAAGTTACTCATTTTCCTTTTCACTTGCTGTAGCAGTGGCTCACAGTCTTGCATTGTTAGTTTTTTGGTGCAGAGGGGAACACCCAAGTAGCGAACAGGGAGAGTCCCATGTGTTAACCCCGTTGAGCTCTTAAGAAGGTCAACTTCCTCATCCGTTAGTCCTCCAGCAAAGAAAGATGATTTTTGAAGACTAATTGCCAGACCTGATCTTTGTTCAAATTCATGCAGCACTTGAAGGACATTCTGGAGTGATGAGAGAGAGCCATCAAGGAATATGAGAAGATCATCGGCGAAGCAGAGGTGAGTAAGTTTAGCTTTGTCGCATTTATGATGATATCTGAATTTACCTTCTTCAGCAGCTTTGTTGAGCATTAATGACAAATTGTTCATGGCTATTACAAACAGGTAAGGAGAGAGGGGGTCACCTTGCCGGAGCCCTCTTTTACCTTTGAAATAGCCATGAACAAGTCCATTGTAACCGATGGTAAAGTTTGGGGTGCATACGCATGCTTGCAGCCATCGCAGATACTGATCAGGAATCTCCATTCCTCTTAGGCAGTGGAAAAGGAAATCCCAGGATAAGGTATCAAAAGCTTTAGCAATATCCACCTTTAAAACTATCCTTTTGGGACCTGCTTGCTTATGATAACCGTTAACAATTTCAGCTGCAAGGATGGTATTTTCAAGGAGTAACCTGTCTTTTACAAACGCAGTTTGATTAGGGGTGATGAACGAGGGCAGCATTGGCTTGATCCGGGTGACTAACAGTTTGGAGACCACCTTGTAGAGAGTGTTGAGACAGGAAATGGGTCTATAGTCGACAATCTTTGAAGCACCAGGCCTCTTAGGGACAAGAGTAAGGATTGTAGCATTAGTAGAAGCTGGCATGAATGAGGTTTGAAAGAAGTTAGAGACAGCTGACACAGCCTCAGAACCTACTATTCCCCAGGCAGCTTTGTAGAATCCAGAAGACAATCCATCAGGACCCGGAGCTTTATTGGGGTTCAGCTTCAACATAACTTTGGTTATCTCTGACTGAGTTGGAACACTTAGGAGGGACTGGCTTTGAGCTTGGGAGCAGCGGTAAGGATTCAGGGCTTGAAACCAGAGCAGAGGCAACCATAGAGCAGGGGGAGCAAAGTTATCCGGCGCTAGCAGATCCTTGAAGTGGGCAACCGCATGATACATCATGTCCTCGGGGTCAGTAAGGAGTTCCCCTGAATCCAGTAGGAATGAACGTATGGTGTTATAGCTAGCTCTGGACTGACAGATCCTCTGAAAGTATGAGGTATTCAAATCACCCTCTTTAAGCCAGTTTATTCTAGATTTTTGTTTGAAATAGCTCTCCTCTATATCCCTCAGGAAACTCCACTTTATATGCAGGTCGCATTCTTGTTGGAAGTTGTCATGTGATGGGTCTTGAAGCGCTTTTACCTGCACATCTAGTACAAACGGTTAGTTTTACTCACTCTCCATTGGATTTGAGAAAAGTTCTCTCTGTTAATTTGTTTAAGTTCACTTTTGATGGTTTTTTGCTTCCAACACAGGTCAGTGAGATTAGAAGCAACACTTCCGGCCTGAATCCATGCTTCATCAACCAGCTGGAGGAAGTTCGGGTGTTTGGTCAGATAGTTGAAAAATTTAAAGGGCCTGGTTCCAGCTTTAGGGAGTTGGTATGCGAGGTCTACTAGGCTTGGGGAATGGTCCGAAGGTAGGGGAGGGAGGAAGGTGGCTACGCTATCTGGGAAAAGGTCTAGCCATTGAGAGTTGACTAGAACACGGTCAAGCTTCTTGGCAACAGGTCCTTCAGGTTGGTTATTAGTCCAAGTGAACAAGGGGCCTTGGAAACGAAGATCAAAGAGATCCAGTTGGGTGAGACAGTCTTGAAATTCAGTCATTGGGGGGGGGGTTAAACAGTTCACAGACAAAGCTGAATGCTCCATATGGTGAACAATCTGGTTAAAGTCACCACCGACTAGCCAGGGACAAGTGTCAAGACCGAGGGTTTGTTGAAGTTGAAGCAATTCTACCCACAGGTCTGTTCTTTCTTCCCGAGAGTTTGAGGCATAGACTGCGGTGAATACTAACTGTACTTTTCCTCCAATATTGACCTCACAGGTGATGCTCTGACGTGTTTGGTGCAGGACTCGCACAGCCGCAGGGTCTTTCCAAATGATTACGATCCGTCCATCTTCATCAGATAAATGGTTTGAAACATGATTCCATCCAGGGCAAACTTTAGTCATAATCCGATTCAGGTTAACTTCTTTAATATGTGTTTCCAAAATTGCTCCAAAAAGAGGCTGGTAACTCCGAAGCCAATTACAAAAGGGCTTATGCTTATCCGGGCCATTTAGGCCTCGGATATTCCAAAAAAAGTGTTTGATATCCATTAATGGAGAGTTTTGGTTTCTCCCTGTACAGGGAGGGGACCAACAGAAAGGGGCTCATTTAAAGAAACAAGAGGAGCAGAAATAGAAGGAATTGGGGGAACAGGATCAGGAGTGGGGCTATGGAGAGAGGGGTGGGACCGAGATCTTTTAAGAGAGGGAGGGAGATGTGACTCAGGTGGTGGAGAGTGGGGGTAGGGTGCTCCCGAGGGAGTGATAGAAGCAGTAAGGCATTTAGTATGGTGGGACATCTTTGGGAGGGTGGGGGTGTGATGAGGGATGGTTGGGCCAATTAATATGGTTGGGGCATTTATTAGGGTTGGGGCATTTAAAATAGAGGTAGAAGGAGGGTTAGCTAGATTTGGGGGAGAGGAAGAGAGAGTAAGTGGGAGAGGGGGATTAGTCAGAATTGGGGGAGCTTGGGGAGGAGTGGGAGCAGCACAGGTTGAGACCACAAGAGTTACCACAGGGATAACCACAGTAGAACCGGACGCAGCCAGCTTATCAGAAGACTGCTTGGGCAGGGTTTTCGCTTGCTGCTTAGTTGCCGAGGGAGAGACCACTAAGGGAGAGTCCAGGTCTGAGTGAGGTAGGGTTTTATTAGTTTTACCATCCACCCGTTTCCCTTTCTTCACAGCAGTTGGTACTTTAACAGGTTCCTGGGGTGGAGGAAGTAGGAGACAGTTGCGAGCTACATGGCCCAGTTCTTTGCAGTGTGAACATGAGGGGGGAAGCCAGGGATAGTCAATCCCTACTTCAACCACTTGTCCATTATCCCTGGTAAATTCCACTACTTCCGGTAACTTTTTGGTAAGATCCACCACAACCTTGGCATGAGCTACCTTTAAACTGACTAGATTAATGGTAAAGTCATCAGTTTCTTTTGGTTCGCCTACTAACCCTGCAACTATACTGATACCTTCAATTGTGCGCAGATCTAGTGGGATGTCTCTCATGTGAATCCATATGGGTAGAGAATCAAGTACAAGAGAAGTGGAGGAAATATTGGGGGCCCAAGGTACCGTATGGAACATGGAATCACCAATATACCAAATGCACTTTTCAAGTACTTTCTGTCGTATATAGTCATTGGGGATTCGTAAAAGAGCAGACCGAGAAAAGTGATTCACATGAATTTCTAGCCGGTTGCCTTTTCCCAACATGTGGTTCAGAACGCTGTGGATTTGATGAAATAGAGGGGGCCTACCATTAAAGAAACAGATGATGAAATCTTTATGCATCTCTGCTCCCCTTTGGAAGACCGAATCTGGAATATGAGTGGTGGGTCTACCAGTTTCTGTATAGGAGACAGGAGACAACCTCTTAAGAGATTTGTCCGTATTCTTCCTTAATTTATCCACCAAAGTACTAGACTTAGGGGGCGGGCCTTGGGTTGGTGCCGAAGGTGAAGCAGCGTTTGAGGCTTTAGCACCTGTAGCAGTGGCGTCTTTTGTAGATTCATGAACAGATCTGGGCAAGGTCGAGTGTTGGGAGGGTATTTGGGGAATCTGAGGGGTGGAGTGGGTTGGTGTTGTGGTGGGATGTGAAGAGGCACGGGAGGATGAAGCTGCTGCTTTGTTAGTAAGAAGGGGGGAAGAAGTTTTTGGAGGAAGTAAAGTAAATTTTTCAGCTACAGTTGCTTTCTGTAGCAGTAGCTGCAGATCTGGGGATAACTTGTACAGGATCCGCGGGAGCAAGTTGGGGGACATCAACCGAGTGCATTTCAACATCAATAGTGAGGGAATTCGTTGCATCTGAAGTGGAAGGAACCTCTGCGGGCCTAGTAGAGTTGGCAGTTTGCAAGGGTTTAGTGGTAGCAGGGGAAAGCGGAGGGAAAAGGGCAAGGGGGAAGGAGGAGTTCAGGTCAGGGTCGGGAGGGTCTGGGGGAACGAGGGGAGGGGTTACGGGGTTACCACCAACGGTGAGAAGCCTAGGGTTCAGGGCGGAAGCACGACTATCCGGAAACCAGCGGTTCGCCATAGGAAACCGTGTCAAAGAGAAAAGAACTTTTTTTTTTTTTTTCTTGCTTTTGACTTTTGAGCTATGGAGAATATCTTTATAAAGTCCTGATGTTCACCTTCTTATCATTAAACATGGACAAATTAAGTCAAGACATATACTCAGAGTGACAAAGGGAGGGATGGTGCATGTAGCGGAAAAGTATATTATTTTCTTTTTGTTCGTTTTTAAATATTGAGATTTGTTTCACACTTTTAATAAAACGGTCAGAGTTTAAATATACTTAAAAGTTAAACCAAACTCAAATTTTTAACATGTTTTATGACAAAACTCAAGGTCTAGTTTTTGAGTAAGAAAAACTCAAGGTTTGTTGACAAAAAAAAAAAAAAAAAAAAAAAACTCAAGGTTTTCTTGACATATTTGTCGTTTTAATGAAACCCTTAACACAACACGTGAAGTTAAAACCAGTAGACATGATCACAAATCCGCGACAAATTTCTTCTTATCATTCTCTCTTTCCGCGAACTTCCATTGATGCCATCTCATGGGATCTACTATTCAAGCAAATTTGTGATTAGGAATGATTTATGGAAACACACAAACAAACACATATGTATATATGAAATTAACGACATATAAATTATACATACGGTAAACGAGTTGAGGAAGGGATAGGGCCACCGCATTTGATTTTACAGTTTTCGAAGCAATTGCCATCATCATTGGGACAAGGACGAGAACATAGGCGGTAACAACGAGTCCAACCACTTTCTTCTTGTGCTTCTATTCTGACAGCAACTATCATCACCATCATTATCAATACGATCGCACCATTTTGTCATTTTTTTAAATCTTCTAAAAGCAAACTCTGTTTTATGTTTTATCCTTCTTTAATTTTAAGATTGTTATATTAATTTCATAAAACCAACCTCTATTTAAATAGGTGATCGATACATTCATCTTTTTAAAAAAGTTTTTGAGTAGATTTCAATCTAAAATAACCATGATTTGTTTTATGATATGTTACGTTATTTCATGATTCATTGCTATATTTAAACAAATATATAAAACTAGTAACATGTTAATTCAAATTTTTTTTACCATAATAATATTTACAGTATTTAAATATAGAACTTTCCTTTGTTAGGTGATCGATACATGCATTCATCTTTAAAAAAAAAAAATGAGTATATTTCATTCTAAGAAAACCATGATTTGTTTTATGATATGTTACATTATTTCATGATTCATTGCTATATTTTTAAAAATATATATATAGATAACTAGTAACATGTTAATTCAAATTCTTTTTTACCATAATAATATTTACAGTATCTAAATATAGAACTTCCTTTGTTAGGTAAATGTAATTAGTGAGATACACTTTTCAATTAAGAAAATCTTATGTAAAAACGTTTTTAATCACTAATTACAATCAACATTTTGATTAAGAAACCAAACATGTTTTGGTACCAACCATCAGTGAAAACCCCTTTCAAGTTCCAATGCTTTATAAGCAAGATGACCAAATTCGTCGTGGTTGCTTACCCACATGATTTTAGTGATGAACTAATGCTTGAGCCTTGAGACCCTGGTGTCGATGCATGATATTAATTTTTCGAGAATTCTTTGCATGTTAATAAGCCACATGTCATGTTATTAATACTTATGATAGATTGATTCATATATAATAGTTGGAGACTTTATCTCCAGACCAGTAGTAATCTGAAAGGAAAAAAAAAAGACATATGAGAAGTAATTTAAGTTGCTTAATTAACATAATTAATTATAATATCAAATAAGATATACACAAATCTCTATAATATATTTTTTTTTCTCACATCTCTATAATATATTTATTATATCTTTTTTGATCATAAAATCTTTTAGATCTTTCTATAAATATCATTAAAATGAGATGTAGAGATATTACAAAAGAACATAACCTAGAATAGAGTAAATCATATCCAAAACTTGACACATAGTGTTGCCTTGTTTACTATTTATGGCGATATTAAAATATTTCTGAAAAAAAATTATCCTATTTTGAACTGTTTTATTAATTGATTAATTATCTAAAAACAAGAAAATAAATAAATTGTTTTATTATCTTTAAGTGTTTTAACATAAATAAATGAAATTAATCTTTGATATGAGAATTTTTATTTTTCTTAAATAAAATATAATTTCAAAAATAATCCATTATAAATATTCAACCTTACATATATACTATTACTATATGAAGAAATGAAATAAATTTTATCAGCAGTATTATTTAATATTTAATAAAATTAAAAGTAAATTATAACTAATTCCATTAATTTTATGTTTATATATATGCAATAAGTTAATACTATCAATTTCTTAAATAAGTAATGAAAAATTAATATATGTTTTAATTTTTTCTAATTAAAAATAAATAAATAAATAAATAAATAAGGCATGATATATGATTAATCTTGATATGAGATTTTTTTTATTTTCTTAAAATAAACTATAAATTTAAAAGTAATCTTATAAATAATCAACCTTACATATATCCTACTATATTATTGAGAAGTACAAATATGAAACTAACCTTAAAATGTGTAAAAAATTACATTCAATTGCCACTAGATTAAATTAATTAAGCTTAATTAACTAATTTAAATAAATATAATTGAATTAAAAATAAAAAATACTCACATATCAAATATTAAAAAATATTAAAAAATCTAAAAAAAATATTTTCTCTCTCTAATAAATTATGGACGAAATTACTAATTATTTTCTTAAAAAAATATATAAACCAATCAGAATTTTAAAAACTAAGATTTTATATCCAAGTATACAATACAATTATTTTTAATAACTAAATTCGAAAATTTTGTTAAGATTTCAAATTATGATTCTCCTATCATCTTTATTTTATTTTATTTACAAATTGTTTAGAACTTTCATATAATACATATAATTAATAAAATGCATATTTTTCTGCTTGTGATTTGAATTTTTTAAAACGAAGATATATTACTCAATGTATGAAAATGTGTGTTTTAATTTCCACATTGGCAGGTTGGTAAAACTAAATTTATATAGATGATAAATTAATAATTTTTATTTACTCACAATTATAATATTAAAATTACTATTTTATATTTCACAAAATATGATGCAAATACAACAAATAAACAATATAAAACTGTAATAATACGTCAAAAATAAAATACTATAATATTCTAAAATAATTAGTATTCAAATAGACTAATAGATTTACATAACAATTAAAAATAAATATTATCTCAAACAAAATAATTTTTTTAAAAAAAAAACAATAATTTTATTATTCTATTAGAAAATGTTTTTAAAATGTTGACCCGTGCTTTAAGCACGGGATATATCCTAGTTATATACTATATGAAAAGATGAAATAAATTTTATCATATTATTTTATATTTAATAAAATTAAAAATAAATTATAATTAATTCCATTAATTTTATGTAAAGTAAAATGTTTATATATGCAATAAGTGAATACTATCAATTCCTTATATAAGGAATGAAAAATTAATATATGTTTTAATTTTTTTCTAATTAAAAATAAATAAATAAGGCATGATATATGAATCATATAATATGATGCCTCAAAGGTTTACAGAGCTTATTTGGACTATTATATACAGGTGGAGCGACCGTGTCAATATTCAAATGGAACCTTAAAGAAACAAAGACAAAAAATTCCTACAACGGCTATCTTTGGAACTTGGCCCAAACAAGAGACCCCTAAATAGTGAGTGATTCTTGATTCTTGGAGGATCCTCTCTCAAAACAATTGCTCAGAATATAGAATGGAGTCTTCTTGTACGCCTCCTCCTTATCACCGATTGAACACTATTAGATCAGCTTCGCGTCTCGCTCGTGTCGGTGTCGAAGACCAAGAAGAAGCACCCTTTCCAAATAATCTCTCTCTTGATTTGGTTCTTCTTCCATCGTCTCCCAAGAGCAACCATACTCCGAACCCATCTCCTGTCTCTTCTCCGATCCGTTTAGCCGATCGACTCGAAATGGCCTCTGAGGATGCGGCGAATCCTGCTGCTGCTGCTGCGGTGGTGGTTCGTAAACGGGGCAAGGGGAAAGGAGGGCAAAAGGGTCTTTTACTTTCTCCCAGGAATCCCCGGAGATCGAGGCGGAGATCGGAGGCTGTTGAAGAGAAAGAAGCTAATTTGATGATGATCGATGATGAAAGTATCGTAAAGCCTAGAAAACGGAAGACCAATGGTCGCCCTAAGAAGGATAAGCGAAGCTTGTTAGCTCCTCCTTGTTCGTCAAGTACTCTTCTTATACTCTTAGCTTTCTTTTTCTTTATCATCATTATTATGTGTTTCTGATTTGGATTTGTTGATGTGGTGAAGATGCCAGTCAGAGTGATTTGAATCGGATCGGAGAGATTATCAGTGATTTGGTTATGTGGAGAGATGCTGCCAAATCGACCCTCTGGTTCGGTTTTGGGTGTCTGTCTTTCCTATCTTCTTGCTTTGCCAAAGGTGTCAACTTTAGGTACATTAGTGATTGTGATTGTATTATTATCCCCTCTAGGCTCAGTCAGATTTGAGAGTCATCTCTCTAGCTCTAGCTCTAGCTTTGTGTTTTCTCTAGTCTCAAGTCAAGCCATGACCTTTTTTCTCTGTTTTTGAAGCGTTTTCTCGGTGGCTTCCAACCTAGGACTTGTGTTACTCTGCTGGTCCTTCTTGTCAAACACTCTTTGTCAAAGGTACACACACTACTTCTGTCGTCTCTTTGCAGTTTGGTTTGCCCTTCTCCAGAAGCTTATAATACTAGTTAGTTTGATCCATCAATGTTGTTTTCTTTAGGAAAATTGATGACACTAAGAGAGCGTTCCATGTGACTGAAGATGATGTCTTGCGCTTATCTAGACGAGTGCTTCCCGCAGCCAACTTTTTTATCTCAAAGGCTAGTGAGGTTTTTTCAGGAGAGCCATCAATGACACTCAAAGTAAAAAAAAAAAATCGACATTTTTACTTCTCCCTGCCTCTCTCTCTCTCTATCAAATTAGTTTTGGTGGTTTACTTGCCCTTTCATCCGCTGTTTCTCTTTTGTCACAGGTGACACCATTTCTGCTACTTGGAGCTGAGTACGGTCATCTCATAACACTGTGGAGGCTATCCGCATTTGGTATTACATTTGGAACACAAGCTGTAACAATGTTAAGCATGATAGGAACTGAGCTGATGTGTGTGTATGTTACTGTAACAGGTTTCTTCCTCAGCTTCACCATCCCAAAGCTGTATTCATGTTACACCCATCAGATTAGCCAAAAAGGTGAAAATTCGAATTGCACATATTGTCAATTTGGGTTAGACTCAACAGTCAAGTGTTTGTACAGGTCTTTAACTGGTCCAATAATTTTAAATCTTGACTTGGTTTGAGTTTCATCTGTGCAGTTGAAAGAGTGACAACAAGAATAGGTGAAGCATGGGGAGTCTGCTCTCACAAGAAGATCTTGGCCGCCTCTGCCGTGACAGCGTTTTGGAACTTGACAAGCATAAGAACCCGAATTTTTGCAGGTAATTTACCTAACCGATGGTTGGCAGAGTATTTGCTTTGCCTGATATCAAAATATAACCTGTAAGTCTTTCATGTTTTGCAGTTTTTATCATCCTGGTGATATTTCGGTATAGGAGACAGAATCTAGAGATAAACCCCGAGGAAGTCAAGCCTGTTGAGAATGAGAAGCCAGAAGAAGAAACACTTCCACAGGAAGAAGAAGAAGAAACACCTCCACAGGAAGAAGACGAAACAGTTCCACAGGAAGAAGTTTCAGTTCCACAGGAAGAAGAACAGATACAGCCATCAGAAGAGCGAGCTTTAGTAGCGGCGGTTGCAGAAACTGAAGGATCAAAGAAACTCTAGGTGTTTTGTACTTTGTGTCTAATTACATTTAACAGAAATGCAAAATTAAATCTCGAGTTGATGTAATAGAGAGGGATAGAGGAGGATACATGTTTGTTATATGAAACATTGAAGACAGAGATTCTCATTCAAACAAATCTTGAAGGAACCTCATCTTTTGCCGAGACTACAATGTTACATAAGGACACGAAGAAGAAACTTAAAGCCTTCTTTCAAGTTTAAGGGTAGACAAGTTAATGTGCTGATTTTATTGCCAATTCTGCTACTTTTTCCCCCCTCCTTTCCTTAGTGTGATATGTCAATGATTATTCAAACTCATGGATGTTTCAAAGTTATAAATTAGTAGAAGTGGCAAGTTCTGAATTTAAAAAAGAAAAAAGCAAGTTTGTGTGTTGATGTAACAGAGATCATAGAGAATTGAGATATAAAAGATGGGAGGACATTTGTCTTTGATATGAAAATTGAAGACAAAGAGAACACTAGTGTTTGAGCAGTACAACAATTATTCTTTGCCTAAACTCTCTCTTAAAGCTTCTCGCGCATTCGCAGTGGGTACGCGTAGACATCATCAAAAGTCCTCTTTGCAAGCTGATAAATTATACCAAAACATCAGTTACTAGTCTAATCAATACAGCAAGCTCTAATAGGCTGAAAACAAACACAAAGTCTCCAAGAAAGCCAGAAACAAGTAGGCAAAATCAAGAGGGTTTTTCGTTCCTAAGTTTTTTCTGGGGAAGAAAGGCTTTAAAAAGGTAAGAGTTTTGTACATAAACTGTAGCTTCAGTGTTCTTCTGGCTAACTCATCACACATCATCATTGCAAGCTGGGAGTATAAGACCAATCAGTAATTATACTTGCATTAAAGTGTCTACTACAAATCAACTCAAATACAGTAATAGCCAACAAGAAAAGAAGACACATTCCATTAAAAAATGGTCGGGTGGTACATGTTTTCTTATAAGAAGATGTGTAAGAACCATCAATGAATGATGTGTTTTCTAAAGCCTTATTATTGCCTCAAAAACCATAATATTTGTTTATAGAAAATGTTATTTGCAGGAAAACCAGATCTTGGCTTCTTTGTCTTCATCTACCCTCTCTTGTGTCAGCCTACAGCATTCGGGAAAAACTAAGACCAATAGAGTCGCCATCTCTTTTCAACGTTAAGCAGAAAGACAACAACAAATGATCCAGTTCTTCGCCCATAGCAGCAAACAAACTGATTGAAGCTTGTTAAATGGCAAACCTTAACCTAGTTCTCTACTACTAATCATGCAATCTTTATTATTAACAGAAACACTTCTCACAACAAGTCTATCAAACAAACAAACAAACAAACAAAGAAAGCATATATATCTGCAAACAAACAAACGAAAAGAATCAAAAGGAAAGGATTTTGAGGGAAGAAATACCGTCAGAGAGCCAGCCATAGGTTTGGGCAGAGACAGAAAGCTTTGAAGTCATTAAAGCTGAAGCAGTAGCCGAGTGGTATGGCAACAATGACTCCACACAGAAGCTCAGTTCCACAGGATTACTATCAACAAGCAAAAAAAAAAAAAAAAAAAAAAGGTATGAAGTAATGATGATATTAGTCAATAGAGAAGAGGGTTGGTTTTTCTCAATTAAAGATGCAAAATTTTCATCTGTTTAACCACCACACCACTGAGTGAGTGTTATGATTACAAACACCAATGTGATTAGATTACAAAAGAACAAAACCCGAAGATTCAGGAAGACAAAAAGTTGATTTTATTTGGCTTTGAATTGTAATAACCCTTTTGCAAGATTCCAATTAGAGAGACATAAAATCTCTTCATTCCAAGATATATATTAAAGAACTTTGGATCGGATAATAGCACACAAGTATGAAATGAGATCAAATAGGAAAAATTGGGTAAAACAGAGAGAGACTAACCGGAGAGGAGAAAGGAGTGGACTTCTTCTGGCAGTGGCTCTAAACAAGGGCGGGGCTGATTTCGCTTGAGAGGCGAAGCGGCCAGTGACGCTCCGACTCGAAGCAGCTCGAAACATCGATCTAGCACCGGAGGCGACGGCGGATGCGGCCATCGGGAGAGAGAGAGAGTTACGGGTACGAGAGGAAGAAGAAGAGAAATGGAGAATTCGATTGGCTTTGGCTTTCCGATTACGATTACGGGGAAAACGAGATAAACCCTATAAAACCTGTTCTGTTTGGTTTGGTCCAAAACCTTTTTTTATAAACGCGAGCGATTCTTATTACGTCACAATACCTTTGGGGCCAAAAGGCTCTCTCTACTAACAAATATTCGACCCGTATAAAAACCTCAGTACCCCGTTTAAGTTTTTTTGTCACAATATACTGTTGTTTTAATTTATGGATCGTGAACTTATTTATAGCTGACCGTTCAATATTGATATTTTTTTTGAGAAATATCTATGGATGTCTCTATCGACTATAAAAATCAAACAGACTAATGTAATAATTTGATTAACGACGTGTCATAGAAAAGATCCCAAGATAATAATGAAACAAACAAAGCTTACACGAAGATAGGAAAACCAAAAAAAAAAAAAGAGAAGGCATAGAACCATGATGAGACATAATAAAACTAGTAGCAGGTAACAGCAGAGCTTCTTTTTCTTCTTCCTATGAAAACGCATCTCTTCACTCCTCTCTGTAGTCTGGATTCTCCTTTAATATGATGAACCCTTCTAGTATCGGCGACAGAGGAATGTATCTGTTTTCCCATTTACAACAATCCGAGTTTTAATTATAATCAGACATACCAAAAGTCTTTTCAATTTGAAAAAAAAATAAAATTGTACAAGGAAGGAAAGAACATACTTGTCAGTAGCTAGTTCGGCTCTCTCTCCAGCAGCCAAGAGAACAGGCGTGGAGTGTGTCTGGAACCCTGTTATGGTCTTTGGCCGACCCGCCTGTCCAACCACATCAACTGCTTGTCCTACCCGCACTGGCACTGACAGTGGCTTCAGGTTTTCGTCTACTGTCAACATCATCCTTGGCTACATTTTTTAAACAAAAATTAGGATCACAATCAATCATATCGACAACTTCAACAGATCTAAATAACAAGAGGGGAAAACACTGGGACTAAGTTTCACTCACTTGCATCGCCAAAACGAGGAAGTACAGCACATAATGGTATTTCCCGAGTATGATCGGCTTCATGTCAAGGCATGCATGCAAGAGTGTCACTATACCAGCAAGTGCGGTTCTGCATCAATAAGGTTCACATGAGCAAAGTAAGGATACACAAAACAAAGCTTAAAAGATCCAACTATCGAAAAGCTCTAGTTATAGTGGCAACAGAGAGAATGATCAACTTACGGTGATAGTAAGAACCGTTCAGAGTGGAAGGGGCTGAGTGTTAAGAGACCCTTTCCCATGTGCACCAGCCCTTGAGCAATACGCACCTGCATCATGAGTTACCAAGTGAGTTCAATGATTCAAACAAGAATAACAGTTTTACTGTGAGTAGACAAAACAAAAATGAGGAACACATTACACAGAAGAGAAGACTGGCGTCCTTGTAATAATAGCTGGAGAGGTTCCGAAGCATCCCAGCTATCCTTGCGTTATTAGTTCCGGCACCAATCAGTCCCAACGATATAATTGCTGCCTGTAGGAGTTACAAGAAAGATCAGTCCCCTCTCAATACTATTCAATTAAAAAACTAACTGGACAGGCTGTGAATTATAAATGATACTAACCATGGCAACTTCCGAATCTGTGTCATGACTAAGCCGGCTCAAGGTGTCCATTACCGTCACCTGGAATTGTGGGAAAATTCAAAAAACCAGCATTAACTCTATACAACAGGCAGCAATATTATGTAAGCAGGTTAAGTAAAACGAGATTTACAAAAGTAATACCTTTGGATTAGATATGCATAAGAGACCAAGGGCCAAAGGCACAGCTCGCCGAATGTTTTGTTCTCCATATTGTAACATCCGCTCCAAAGAACGGATCTCCATATCAATCCCCAGTTCTTCGGACATAGCAACCATTGCTAATCCAAGCACAGCTGGACCCTGGTGGATGTCACCTTTCTCAAGATGCTCCCCACACTGAGCAAGAAGGTCTTGGACCTGAACATACAAGGAGTCAACAACTAAACTAAATGCAATGAACTGTGTCAACTAACTACCAGCACAGTTAATTAGATACCTTTAGGACATTCCCAGTTCCAGCATAAGCACAGGAAAGAAGTGTCATATCACAATACTTTCTAATCTTCTCATTGAACGTCTTTGAAACTTCAGCTGTAGCCTCTACACTTTCCTGGTAGATAATGGAACAAGTTGATGTTGAGCAACGCAAATAATGATTATGTACATAGAGGTAGATTAAGTACAACACATAGCCAACCTGTTTGCCCAGGTATAGAAGTCCAAGACCAAGTGGCAAGAAACGAGTGAGGGCATCTCCCAGTTCTGCCTCACTTCGATCCATCAAAGCAAATATAATAGACTGTGCCACTTCTTCGTTACAGGAACCGACATAGATCATTCCCAAAGAAAGTGAAGCAAATGCAATCACATCGAGAGGCGCTTTCGCATCATTTAGTATCGGCGACAATTTGCTTCTAATCTGTAAGAACAGTGCACATGTTAATATTTCGTGAACACCTAAAACATCAACTAATAATATAGTAAAGAAGATAACATGTCTTGACCTGGTCATTTTGGGAACCTGCATATGAAATTCCAAGACCCATGATAGCACCAATTCTGACAGATGAATCCTCTTTGTCTATATAGTCTCCAAGAAGTGCCAATGCCTGAGAAATAAAGCTGAGTGAGATGGAAGAGTGGCAATATTAGCACATGGTTCCCGCAAAATAAAACATAACATCAACTCACAGGGTCACAATCGTTCTTAATGCCACAATTAACAATCCCAACTCCCAGCAGTGCTCCAGCAATGATAGGATTATCATTACTATGGAAATATTTGTCGAGTTGGGAAAGTCCGGAGTCCACATCCCAAAGTTGAATCATACCCTATCATAAGGGAAACAACAAGATCTGGTTACAATTTCTACTTCAATGATCTGAACACAGAAAATAAATTCATCAAATAAGAAAAAGTATACCAAACTAGCAGCTGCACTAGTCTTGCCATGTTCTTTGTTTTTGAAGAGCCAATTTCCAGAAGATCCGGTGGTGGAGTCTGAAGGTACTGTCATTAGTTTGTCCTGCGATAAACAAAAATATATTAAGAGGACATGTCTTCCAGTAGATCTACTTTATTACAATCTGCAACCATACCTGACCAAAACCAGCATTTACAAATGCATTAACAAAGGTAGCAGCCAAATTCTGTCTAGCAGAATCCACGCTTGCACCAGAGCTGGCCCTGCCGTCGAGCAAGTGAGCCTACAAAATTCAAAAGGGTAGGTTAAAGACTGAGGAAAACATAATTTGTAACTAGATAAACGAGTAGCAGGTCTAACATCCATTCAAACTGATTTACCTTGTAGATGTCTTCAGGTGTTTTGGCCTCCATGACCTCAATATCCCTTGCAAGAGTCAGGTATCCTTCACTTAACTTAGTGTTGTTAACAATATCCTGTAAGGCTTCTCGGTCATCATCGTCTGCAACCATCTCATCGTCAAGGTCAAAGGTTATACCCTGCAGGGAGGAATACGAAGATAAAAGAAGTATAAGAAAGTATGTCAGTTGGGTATTGTGTATCTATGTGAACGGCAATTTAAAGCAGTGATGCAGCAGTTAATCAATGTCTGCTTTAAAAGAGAATAGAAGGAGGCCAATGTGGCTAAAGATGAGGTCTTCCCAGATACAAAATACAACGTTGGGCTAAAAATAGAGAGACGACTAGTAACTAGCCCAACATTCATGGCTAATCAAGAAACAGATTTAAATTCCCTCCAGATCACGCTCGATAACAACTATAAACAGTGTTCTCATTTTCTATCTAATAACTTTATGCAACGGCCGGAAAGTAAAATACAATCGAACAAAAGCACAAACAACTCTTAAGCATATAGGAGTAAAGATCCAAAACCAAAACATACTAACAGAAAAGAAGGAATGAGATGTAATTGTTAAATGTAATGAAGTAGAGATAGTTAAAGGTCTTACATGACGAGCAATCATGTAGCAGAACTGTTTCTTCCTTAGCAGATCAGCACATGAGGTAAATACTTGTTTAACATACTGCAATACAGAAATATATCGTGGAGCACATTAAACATCAAAAAAGTTGACACAAATACTCAAAATACTTGACATAGAGGATTAATTTTTCCAGCTGCAACGTTCTGTAGGAAGATTAAAGTCCTACCTGCGTGTTATCAAGAAATAGTGCAATCTGCAGAGCGTTTGGATATTCTTCAAACTTCATGTAAATCATGTAGGAAATATCTAGAACCAACATGTCATCTGGTCCAGGAAGGTACCTAAAAATTCAAATATAAAACATCAAAGAGACTTTTGTGAGCAATATAGACAAAGCTCATTACTTGTTTCTACATGACTGATCTAAAAAAATCAGTAAAATAACAATATGACTGGTCTAAAACCACAAATAAGAGTGGAGAAAATAAAATAAATAGGATTGAGTATGTTGAAAGTACTTTGCTGCACTTGTAAGATAATTGCATGTCCTCTTGAAATTTGTTTTGTCTACATGCTCAAGTAAGAGATCAAGATCCTCGACATCCATTAAAAGGTCAACAGCTTCAGTTTCTGCATTATGCTGCAAGGAGTAAAATGAAATCATTTAGATAGAAATAAACCCCAAAGGTCTAGTGTCAAGCCTATTAATTATAAAATCGCTTCCTATATATGCACGACAAAGGACCAAAGAAACAAGAAATATAACAATCTTTAGAAAATTCACCTTCATGTGAAAAGCAACAATTTGCTGCACAAGCTCCATCAAATCGTCAATAGGGGCCTCCTCACTCTGAGATAATGAACAGGTAGATAACCATGACTCAGTAACCTTTCTCATTGAATAAGACACATACTCATTCCTTAAAACTCCAATCATTAGCAAGATAAACCCAAACACAACTTCCAATAACCCAAGAATATGGGCAAAAGTCCGAGGTCGAGAAACTGAATAGTCAAAGACAAAATGGAGATTTGATTTCAAACCTGACGCTTTGTATACTCTTGCGCAATCTCTCCAGCAAGATTCCTGACATATTCGTGACCCCACGATCCAATGTCACCCTCTGTTCCAATCAACCTATAACCTAAGCTTTCCTGGAATATAAAAGAAAGTAGATATCAGTTCACAATATGCCTCAAGTATACAAATCGGAAAAACAAACTCAACAGAGTTCTATACAAAAAAATAATACAACAGATGTGTTAAGGCAGAACAGAGAAGGTGCAAGCAGAAAGAAATGAAAAGGAAACCAGAGACATCTGAAGATGGAACAAATAGATTAAAAAAAGGACATCTTTTATTAAAAGGCCAAATCAGTAGCTAGAAGCATACCCTTTCACCCTCCGCAGACATGGTAAGGGCCAAGACAGACAAGATATCGGACAAGTACTTCTGCAAACATAGAAAAAGCAATCTTTAAGCCATACCCAAAAATAGGAACAAAGAAGGAGTTGACGAGGTATGAATTGAAATCTATGATGACATACCTTGAGATCAGAATCAGCCATTGTTACATGAAATGCTTTAAGAGTTCCATAATGGGGACGGAGAAACTTAAGTGGCTTGGGAACTGAAGTCATGGAGCTTGTTGAAGCCCGGATTTCCTGCCTAGGGAACCAAAAAAAAAAAAAAACAAGGAGGTAATCTTAAGACAAAAGAGTAATGAAAACACAAACATGTACAGTAATAAAAGAAAGAAAAACATAGACTTTATAAGTTGTACAATCTTCAAAGACAATAATCTACAATCTTCACTGCTGAGCAAGTCAAATTCGGGTTTAAAAGATTAATGAATTACCTCATGCTTTCCAGAGCAGCCTTCTGCAACTCCGGGTTGGGATCCTGAACCCTCTCAACATAGAGCTCAAGGTTCTGCTTTAGTTCCAAGTCCTCTTCAGACTACAATCACACCCCCAAGTCATTAAGTGAGACAAAATATATACTAATCTACAAAAACTCTCCTCCCATCCCAATTTAACAGAGCTTTCTAATCCCGCTAGTCGTAAAACCCTAATTCTATATAACATACTTACTACCTCAATCCGAGATCGATTTCAATTTACAAAATGAGTACAGATCCTCCTACATATTTGAAATTAAATCCCAATTCTGATGAACCCAGATACTAAACACAATGTCGGGAGAAAAAGGAACGCCAAATCAAAACCGAGAAAGAAGAAACTTACAAGGTCCTCTTCCTTTTTCTCGTCCTTCTTCTTGGGATCCTTAGACGGAACCTTCAGGGAAGCTTCATCCTGCTTCGCACCGCCTCCGACGCTGTTGGGATCCTGAGTTGGAGCCATCTCTCTCTCTCTCTAGTTCCAAATCAAAAGCAGATCAATCTCAATCCTTCGCAAGAGCTTGAAATTTGAACACTCAGCCGAATCGAGAAGCTTATGGTTTTGTTCTATCGAAAACTTTAATTGCAGAGAAACCAAAATCGAAGAATTAACAAAAAAAAAAAACCAAACTCTTTCTGCAACTCCAAAGCAAATAATATACTGTACAAATGCCGAACTCGGAGGAGATAACCCCTCGATCAAGATTTCTACTATGGAATCAGGCCCATTTTGGTCATTTCAGCCCATAACCGGCCCAATGTCTACAAATTCCAATATTGGATGGTGTTTTCATGTTTTTTATAAGGTTTGAACAACCACCAATATTTACCGTATATCCTAATCCATGCTGGTTCAATTATTCTTTTAACCATGTTATGCTTATCTTGTGGTTAAATTAAATTAAATATTTATCATAGAGTTTAATAACCCTTGGTTTGTTATGTATGATTAAGTAGATACTCATTAAGGCCTATTAATAATCTATTAGGTTATAACCAATGCTTGTTCATCAAGTTGTATCCCTTATATATAGGAAAAATGTTTCGCAGCTATTTGGACTATGCTCCAACACATGCGCACACATACAAACAAAATAAATGTCAGCCTAACTACTTGATCTATCGTTATTAGATAGGGACATGAATAAACTATCACAAGTTATGTGTGGAGCACCATAACCATAGATTCTGATACCGGCTCGGTGTACGGAGCGGAGGAATCCGGTACCGGAGCTTTGGTCCGTTATGACCCAATTACAATTTTTGACCCGATTATTTTTTTAGTAAACCGGACCCAATTAATTAAGACCGAACCGTTCCAATTAAAAAAAATCTCAGTGTAAATCCAAATGTTATACAGCCAAACCCGATACTTCATTTCCATTTCACGATTTAACCTAAAAAAAAAACTTTACTACTTACCTAGGGTTCTTCGAAGTAGTAGAAGGAAACACTCGAATTGGTAGTGAATCAAAGACGAATCTCGTTACAATGAGGTAAGATATCTGGATTTTGACATTAATCTTGTGAGGTGTGTGTTCCAAATTCGCGAGATTAGGGTTCCAATCTAAAATCGTGATTTTAGGGTTTTCTAATCTAAAATCGCGAGATTAGGGTTTCTGGGTTTACTTATTTGGGGATTTATTTTGGGTCTTTGTTGGGGATTTATTCTGGGTTCCTTTTTCTTTTATAGATTAGTGGAGAGCGATATATGTAGCTTTTCGTATAGGACAAATCATGGTTTTCTCGAGTAGTTATAGATTATTGGTTCTATTTTTTTTTTCTGTTGGTTACTGTTGTTTTTTACGAGTTGTTAAAGATTAAAGTTTTGCTTTGTAACAATTTGTGGGGTCGATTTCAAGGTGTTTAGGTTGAAAACAAAGATGACTTTGTCCTTGTCAGGTTTATGTAGAATATTGGTTCTGTTTTTTTTCTCTCTTGGTTACTGTTGTTTTTTCGAGTTGTTAAAGATTAAAGTTTTGCTTTGTAACAATTTGTGGGGTCGATTTCAAGGTGTTTAGATTGAAAATTGAAAACAAAGATGACTTTGTCCTTGTCGGGTTTATGTAGAATATTGTTGTCGGGTCTTTGAATTTTGATATTTTATTATTTTTGTTTTTTAGCGATTGTTTAATATAACTTGTTTAACTGATAAATGTTTTTATGTGTATTGCAGTAACGAGGAACTTGTGAAAGTGAATTGCCATCATTCTGTCCAGTTCAAAGAAGCAAATGGTGTTTGTGATTACATTGATGGAGTGGTTGATGTGTTTGAAATGCATCCTGATGCTATCTTCAAAACTGTGATATCCATGAAGTTGCTTGACAAAAATATCGAGCTTGGGACTATGTGGTACAAGCTACCATTTGAAGATTTAGCAGATAAGCATTCTCTTGAGGTTGAAGCGAATAGTAACAAGATGCAATCAGCAGGGCGTTGGATGAGAGAGCTGGACGTGTATGTTGAGAAACCACTTTCTTATTCGCTAATAGGGAATGACGTAGCAATTCCTGATGAGCTGAGTGATGGAGAAGGCGATCCAGAGTACGAACCTGAAGGTGAGACGGACGATGATGCTGATGAGGACGAAGATGGTTTGTCTGAAAATGCTGAATCAGAAGAAGAGGATGAGGTTGGTGAAGCGGATCTGGAAGTGTTCAACCATGACAGCTATGAAGAACAAATTCCAGATGAAGATGAAGTCTACCCTGCAACTGATGACTCTTCTGGTGATGAAGAAGAACAAGCAGAGAGGTTGGTAAAAAAGAATTTGCCCGATGGTGTGTTCAGCTTGAGGCAAATATTTTCCACTGGTGCGGATTTTAAGGCCAATGTGATCCGCTACGTACTGAAGACAAGGCAAAATGTAGTGTTTGATAGATGGGAAAAAATTGCACTTGGTGCAAGGTGTAAGAGCAAAGGATGCGGATGGCAAATCTATTGTTCTATAGAGAACCCAATACAGAAGTGGATGGTTAAAACCTACTATGATGAGCATCAATGTCATCCTGTTGGGCGATGTGAGCTAATAAGAAGTCCTGTGATTGCTGACTTGTTTCTTGAAGACATTAGAAGAGATCCTGAGATGAGTGCACCCAAAGACGAGATGAAAAGGAGGTACAACATCATCATCACACCTTCACAGTCACAATCCGCAAGAAGGAGGGCATTTAACAAGCTGCAAGAAGAATGCAATGCCCAGTTTTCAAGACTTAGAGATTATCAGTATCAACTCACTAAATAAGTAACTGTTTGTGATCCTGTTTGGTTTCTTTTCAAAGTTGTTTGTCATTGTTCCTTATGTTTGTCTTAACTTTGCGAATAGGACAATGCCTGGTTCAACAGTGGAGATCAACACGAACACTAGAGAAGATGGTTCGGATGAATTTTACCAGATTTATATATGCTTCGAGCCGTTGAGGACGTCATGGAAGGAGAATTGCAGACCAATTATTGGGTTAGATGGGACATTCTTGAAGCATAATATCCAAGGCACATTGCTTACCGCAGTTGGAAGAGATCCTAACAATCAGATCTACCCTATAGCTTGGGCCGTTGTATCAGGAGAAAACCATGAAAACTAGGAGTGGTTTATTCACAAGATTAAGGTAGACCTGGATTTGGGGGATGGCGAGAACATTACCATTATCTCTGACATGCATAGAAGCATTATTCATGGTATGGCAATGGAGTTACCAAAGGCAGAACACCGAGCTTGTGCCAGACACATCTACGCAAACCTTAAAAAGGATCACAAATCTGAGACACTGAAGCCACTATTTTGGAGAGTATCTAGCAGTTACAATGAAGCTGATTTCAGGAGTAACTTGGCTATTTTAAGAGAGATGGACCCGAGGGCTTGTGATGATCTGCTGAAGAAAGATCATCGTAAATGGTGCAGGGCTTTCTTTAGGACTGGATCAAGCTGTGGTGACACACACAACAATCACACAGAGTCCTACAACAGAACATTGAAGAAAGCAAGGAAAAAACCATTTGTGGAGATGTTAGAGCTGGTTAGAAGAGATGCAATGCAAAGGATTGTAACCCGGTTTAAGATAGCTGAGAAGGAGACTGCAAAGTATACAAAGAAAGCAAGGATAGAAGTGGAGAAGTCATGTGATGAGGCGCAGAACTGTTTCTCTCTTTCAAGCACAGGCGGCAAATATGAGATTGTAGAGTTTGGTACTGGATTTTGTGTGATATTGTCTAAGAGGGAGTGTGCATGTAGGAAGTGGGATTTAACAGGAATTCCTTGTCGCCATGCGGTTTGTGCAATCAGAGAGAACTGTCAAGAGGTTGAGGACTACATTTCTGATTACTATTTGACAGAAAAATGGCGAAACAATTACCGTAGAGGGTTGACTCCGGTAAATGGAACGAGGTTTTGGGAGGAGGTAGGAGGAAGACGAATTTATGGACCTCCTTACAAGCGCCCTCCAGGGAGACCTAAGGGAAAAGCAAGGATCAAAGGTTTACATGAATCACCTACTAAGAAAAATAAGTATAAGGTTGGTAGAAAAGGAAGAATAGCCCATTGTAGTTTATGTGGTGGGGCTGGACATAACTCAAGAAAATGTCCTAATGAGGTATGTATGAATGAGCTTTAATTTTTGACAAAATTACCATCTGTTTTTTTGTTGTTGTTTACTATGTTAACTTTATATCACCCTTCCTTTGTAGTCTGATGAAAGCAGGGCAACGAGAAGGAAACTTGCCCAAGATGCTCAAAATGCTGCGCTATTGGAGGCTCAAGATGAAGCAGAAATGGAAGCAGCAATGATAGCTCAAGAGGAAGCTGCACTAGGTGGTCATGAGGAAGCTGGGACCTCAGGCCAAGGTCATGTTGAAGTCCAAGATGTTTCATTGACTGCACCACAAGGAAGCCAAAGACTCCGAGGGTTACTCTTTGGAAACACTACTGAGCATTGATGTGTTGTGGTATTGAAAACAATGATTTAGGAAGGTTGGTGTGCGAGTTCTTGTTAGTCTTTGTCACGTGGGTTTTTTGTCTCTTTTTGATGGATTTGTGACAAAGAGAAACTCGTTTCGGATTAATCAGGGTTTTTGTACTTGCAGACAACATATTTTTGGTTTCCATCTATTAAGACAAACTTATTTTGTATTAATCTCTTTGGTCCATTTATTTCTTTGATGCATCTTGCTTAATTTTGATGCATTTGGTCAATCAAAGGTTATCCATAACTCAAAAGAAGAAATCCAGAATTGATCCATACTGACAATAGTTTTACAAAAAACACATAAGTGACAACAAGAAACACAACACGTACGACAATTGCTTTTAAAGCAAACACACAATGGTCCCAATGGAACATACAAGCAATCCGGATAACCCAGTGATGATCAATCGTTGCCTATACATGACTTTCTCTGCATCTTCGACATGCTTCTCCAAATCACTCCGTAGTTCCATAATTGTCATTTGGAGATGATCTATCAATTTCTCCTTCTCACGATTTTCAGCTGCAGCTTGAATCAAGGCGTTTCGCAGCCACCCTCTCACCTCTTCTTGATCAAACCATTTAAAGAACTTGCAGTGCTCAGTTCCACCATCCTACAACCATTATAAACTCTCAACACTTGCAAAATTTGCCTATTATATACAGCTCTACCAAAACGCACACACATTACCTTGTACATTTGACACCCAAAAAACTTTCTACCATGATTCTTTTCAGTCTTTGAGGTAAGTATCTTTGCTGGCAATCCACAATCACACTTCCTCATAACTCCAGAAGATCTACTCATGCTTGATGAACCCGTGCTTAAATCCATCCTACCAAATTCACACAATAATCTATTTCATCACACAATTATATACAGATCTATTTCATCAACGACCTCAACGACCTTAATCTTCGTTCCAAACCAATGAACACATATTCGTAGATCTATTTTGCCAATGTAATCTCATAGATCTATTTTGCCAATTTCAAAGAATTATACTATCAACAAACCTGTTACAAGCTCTGAACTTTAGGACTTGATTGTCGTCAGATTTTCCTTCAACAAATCGCCCAACTAACACAAATCCTCTTTTCAAAACCAAATCGGGTCTTCAGAGTACATATGTTCTTTCGTTTCTCGAGTTTAACTTGGGAGAGATAAATTTTGTGTGGTAAATATAATTTATGGGTTTAAGATATAAATCGGGTTTAGCCAAAAAGGGTCCGGTTTAATAAAAAAAAACCCGGGTCAAAAATTGTAATCAGGTCATAACGGACCAAAGCTCTGGTACCGGATTCCGCCACTCCGTACACCGGACCGGTATTGGAATCTATGGTTATGGTGCTCCACACATAACTTGTCATAGTTTATTCATGTCCTTATGTAATAACGATAGATCAAGTAGTTAAGCTGACATTTATTTTGTCTGTATGTGTGCGCATGTGTTGGAGCATAGTCCAAGTGTTTAACACGTTATCAGCCCTGTGTCTTTAACCCTACAGAAAAAAAGAAAACCCTAACCGCCCACGTTGGGCGGCAGCCGTCACCGCTTCCGACCAGCCATCACCGCTTTCGATATCTCTACTCTCCAACCTCGAAACGTCTCTCCTCTCTGGTACACATGCTCTAATCTTATACACATAATTGATTATTTGGTTGGTCAACAATCACGGCTGGCTTGCTATACGTATCCGAACATAAGATGCTTTACTGTAATACTGTATCTTATGTTTCTGATTTCGTTATACGTATTACTACTACTTTATACATGCTTCACTTTATTGTTATTACTTATGCATGTTATTACTCACATACATCATGCATTATGATTGTTTATTTAATCGATATTACTCACATATATGGTACAAAATATAAGCTGTTTTACTTATGCACTATTATTAATATGATTCATGCACTCTTATTACGTACTCACATAGATGCATATTATTATCATCAATATTCATGTACTCGTATTATGCATGTTATTATTAATATTATTATATGATGCATAATATCATACATGCACTAGTATATAGATACATGCACATGTTAATATGCTTCTACGTACTTTGTGCATAACCACGCATACGTTAAATATATTTCTTTTGAGTTAAGTTTAATTTGTGTTGTGTGTTAATCATGTATAGTGAGTGACCATGTCAAGACTCCCAAGCCTTGATTTTGCTGCCCTTGATATCTCCGGAGATAATTACTTGGCATGGGCGCTTGAGGCCAAGATTTTGTTGAAATCCAAAGGGCTGGGTGATACAATCATCCATGGAAACAAAGAAGATGAGAAAAAGAAGGCACAAGCAATGATGCTGCTTAGCCGTCACCTCCACGAGAGTCTTAAGAATTATTTGTTCGTGAAAGATCCAGCCGTTCTTTGGAGCGATCTGAAAAAAAGGTATAAACACAAAAAAATGGTGATTCTACCAAGAGGCCGATATGAATGGACGCAATTGAGTTTCCAAGACTATAAATCTTTTAGTGAGTACGACTCCGCCTTACACAAAATTACCTCCAAATTGGCATTATGTGGTGAAAAGGTAACAGAGGAGGACATGTTAGAGAAAACTTTCCCTACTTTGCATACACAGTACCGTGAAAAAGGGTTTACGTATTACCAGTTGATTTCATGCCTTGTGGCTGAAGAACAGAACCAGCTATTGATGCACAATCATGGTATGCGTCCAACTGGATCTGCACCGCTTCCCGAAGCGAACACGGCATCTTTCGGTAAGAAAAAGCAAAACAGAACCACTAACCATGGTCTTGGAAGTGGAAATCAAAGCGGCCGTGGACGCGGTCGTGATCGTCGACACGAATATGGTCGAGGCCATGGAGTACCAGTTCAGAACCATTCTTTCAAGAAGAAGTGGACCGGTAACAAACAAGAGAAAGCGTTATATGAAAGTGTTTGTCACCGGTGTGGAGGAGAGGACCATTGGACTAAGAGGTGTCGGACACCAAAACACCTTGTTGATCTTTATAAACAATCCCTATAGCAAGAGGGGCAAAAGGTGAAAACAAACTTTGTATTTGAGTATGGCGAAGATGATTTTGGTCATGATGGTGCTACTCATATGGACACCTCTGATTTGCTTGAAGAGTAGGAGTGCTTTTGAGTTTTGCATGGATTTTTAGTTATGGCTTTAATTTTATTTATTACCTATGATTTATGTTTCTGGCTTTTGACTTTATTTTATGTTCTAAGTTATTGAATTTCAGACATGGTTGAATTTTATGGAAACAATTTTATCAAATTTTAATTTTATGTCAAACATGGTTTTACGTCTAAAGTTTATTTTTATAACTAGATAACCTTGCGTCCAACCTCTTCCACCATAGAAAGAACCTCGGCTCTGCCTTCCTCATGTGTTGAGACAACATATTCACGTCTTTTAGCTATCTCAAAATGGCTTGTTCCGACAACCAATGAAATTAAAGACCCTTTTCAACCGTCACAAAATATTTGGATAGTAACTAATGTTAAATTTTCCATTGTATTTGTGCAAGTATCTTTGATACACCATGATGTAGCCTTTGTTTCTAGAATGCTTGGACTGTCACCTTTCTTAGTGAGCCCCATGTCCATTCCCAGTTCATGGGCCACCTTCTTTAGTGGGTCCCTCGTCTACTCCTGGTCCACCCATATTTGGCGGCCAGTTTGTTACGTCTGGAAGACTTTAAATACTTGTTTACCAACCCTACAAATCATCATATTACCGACTCTTCCTCATAATACTTGTTTTGTCCTCACTCGCACAGTTACGACAATCACTTCCCGAAAGGTCACCCATGCTGAAACTACTCCAGCTCAAGCACACTTAACTCTGGAGTTCTCTCAGAACCCTTGATCGAAAATATAAGTGCACTTTGGTGACATAGGTTGCCAAATCAATTATTTTAAACCTATCCGCAAACCATGGTGTGACAGTCTCCGAACTCATATGGATCTATCAACAACAATTTATATTTTCCAATCTATCTATCTATGTTTGTTGTAAGCTTGTTTTTGATTAGCTTATTTTATCTAACTATTAGGTTGATGAGCTTCTACTCTTCCCTTTTATGATTGAATGAATGGTAAAATTTATGTTTGGACAAAAAAGAGTCTATGACCCCCCCCCCCCCCAATCAAGGTTAAAAATTAGAAAAAAATAATTTGTCCCAAATAATTCAAAGGTGAAAAGATAAATTAAATAAAACAATCTAAAATCATATATATAAAAGTAGAGTTTCAGTCTCTCCTTATTGGTCCACTTGGCAATACAATTTTAACAAAAAAAAATTATATTAAAACACAAATTTAAAACAATTAATTTTCACATTTAACTCACATAATATAAAACTGAAATCTTTATAGCTTCTCCCTATAAATTATGCATCAATTTTATTTCTCCACTAAGTTGTATTAAAAAAATTATATTAAAACACAAATTTAAAACAATTAATTTTCACATTTAACTCACATAATATAAAACTGAAATCTTTATAGCTTCTCCCTATAAATTATGCATCAACTTTATTTCTCCACTAAGTTGTATTAATCAATTGTATTAAAACAAAACAATAATTTAGAATTGTAACTCTCATTTTTCTAAATGTAATTTTTCATCATTTCTCTTCCTAGTCTATCACTCTTTCATTCTCTCATCTTCTTCCACTACTCTCAAATCTCTTTTTTGTTTTGTTTTGTTTTGTTTTGTATTTTTTTTTGTTATTGTTGTTGTATGGGTTATAAAAAATCAAATCAAATATCATTGTAAAAGCTTAGTTTTAGAGTTTGTATGAAATGTATATCTTATATATTTATTTTAATCTTTTAAAATGTTTATCTCCATTTTCTATTTTATATTAACATCTTATAAGTCATTATTTTCATACTTTCTTACAATATTCACCACACAATAAGATCATAAAGTTGAAATGATGCATATGTAATTATCTATAATGTCTGTGGTTATCTCACATATTCATGTATCATTTTTAATAATTTATAAAGATCAATATAATATTTAAAGATCAATATAACTATCCATTTATCCATTTATAAAGACTATTTTGTTTTGTGATCCAATTGTTAAATCTGCAGAGATCAATGTAATATATATATATATTTTTTTTATGATTTGAGGTTTTTGAAAACAAAAAGAACATAATTAAACAATTGGTTATTTGTATCTTTAATCAAAATAAAAAATGATCCAAAAAACAAAACATATTCAACTGGAACTTAAATATAAAAATAAAATATAATTTTAAAATATCATTTCACTAAATTCTCTAAAGATGAAAAACCATTAGTATGAAATCTAGCACTATAAAATTAAATTGATGAGTGAAAACCAAAAAAATAGAAGTTATCCTTGGGATTTTAAAAATTAGTGAGATTGAAGAATTCATATAATTTTATAAGAAAACTAATTTAGTTTGTCACTTAAAAAGTAATATTTTTTATTTTGAAATATTATGTGTAAGTGTTGAGTTTATATCAACAAACAACCAAATAATGTGAATTTTGATTCAGCCACTTGGTATTCCTTTTATTTTAGGTTATAAAAATTAAAATATTTATTTATAATTAAAGACATGTAACTCCATTTAACTCAAATGTAACTCCTATCCAATAATTGTACATTAATTCATTCCTCCTACTAACTTATTATCTTTCAAGAGAAATTATTTTTGGTTCCTTATTGGTCCACTTGGCAATGCAATTTTATCAAAAAAAAATTATATTAAAACACAAATTTAAAATAATTAATTTTCACATTTAACTCACATAATATAAAACTGAAATTTTTATAGCTTCTCCCTATAAATTATGCATCAACTTTATTTCTCCACTAAGTTGTATTAAAAAAATTATATTAAAACACAAATGTAAAACAATTAATTTTCACATTTAACTCACATAATATAAAACTGAAATCTTTATAGCTTCTCCCTATAAATTATGCATCAACTTTATTTCTCCACTAAGTTGTATTAATCAATTGTATTAAAACAAAACAATAAATTAGAATTGTAACTCTCATTTTTCTAAATGTAAATTTTCATCATTTCTCTTCCTATAAATACTCATTATCTTATTCTCTTAGTCTATCACTCTTTCATTCTCTCATCTTCTTCCACTACTCTCAAATCTCTTTTTTGTTTTGTTTTGTTTTGTTTTGTTTTGTATTTTTTTTGTATTTTTTTTGTTATTGTTGTTGTATGGGTTATATAAAAAATCAAATCAAATATCATTGTAAAAGCTTAGTTTTAGAGTTTGTATGATATGTATATCTTATATATTTATTTTAATCTTTTAAAATGTTTATCTCCATTTTCTATTTTATATTAACATCTTATAAAGTCATTATTTTCATACTTCCTTACAATATTCACCACACAATAAGATCATAAAGTTGAAATGATCAATATGTAATTATCTATTATGTCTCTGGTTATCTCACATATTCATGTATCATTTTTAATAATTTATAAAGATCAATATAACTATCCATTTATCCATTTATAAAGACTATTTTGTTTTGTGATCCAAATGTTAAATCCGCAGAGATCAATATAATATATATATATATATATATATTTTTTTTTTATGATTTGAGGTTTTTCAAAACAAAAAGAACATAATTAAAAAATTGCTTATTTGTGTCTTTAATCAAAATAAAAAATGATCCAAAAAACAAAACATATTCAACTGGAACTTAAATATAAAAATAAAATATAATTTTAAAAATATCATTTCACTAAATTCTCTAAAGATGAAACCATTAGTATGAAATCTAGCACTATAAAATTAAATTGATGTGAAAACCAAAAAAATATAATTTATCCTTGGGATTTTAAAAATTATTGAGATTGAAGAATTCATATAATTTTATAAGAAAACTAATTTAGTTTGTCACTTAAAAAGTAATCTTTTTTATTTTGAAATATTATATGTAAGTGTTGAGTTTATATCAACAAACAACCAAATAATGTGAATTTTGATTCAGCCACTTGGTATTCCTTTTATTTTAGATTATAAAAATTAAAATATTTATTTATAATTAAAGACATGTAACTCTATTTAACTCAAATGTAACTCATATCCAATAATTGTACATTAATTCATTCCTCCTACTAACTTATTATCTTTCAAGATAAATTATTTTTGGTTAAATTTTAATATTTTTTATTTATTTTGGTTGGCTAAACTTATATTCATATTTTGATTAGCTAATTTAATATATTTCTCATGTAAAATTATTGTTTATAATATATTTCTCATTTCAAAGTTTAAAGCAATATATCATATATATAAAAGTAAGGTTTTAGTCTCTCCTTATTGGTTGATTTTCATTTAATGTTTTCTATTTTTTTTTTTTTTTTTTGCTTTCTAATTGCTTTAAACAATATTTAAGATCCAATAAACACAATCATTTAACTCACACATTAAAATAAAATTATAACTGAAAATAAAATAAATTATGCATTAATCATATTCTACCACTCAATTTTATTCAAACACAATAAATTACTATTGTAACTCCATAGTTCTAAATGTAACTTCCATCATTTCTTATCATATAAATAAGCATTCTCTTAATCTATCATTCTCTCATATTGACATTCTTTTACTATCTCATTTTCACATTCTCTCATTCTCTTCTACAATACCTCAAATCATTTTTCGTTTTTTTTTTGTTATTTTTGATTTCTTATTTTTGTTGTATGGGTTGTAAAAAAAAAATGAAATATCATTGTAAATTGTTAATGCTAAATTTTAATTTTAGAGACTACATGATATATATTTTACATTGTTCTTATTTTAAAAGATTTATCTCCTTTATCAAATTTGGATTATTATCTTATAAGTAATCATTCTCTCTTCCTCTCCCACCAATATCAAATGTTGTTATATCTCATATGTGTTGTAAGAGTTTGATTATATATTTTAATTTAGAAAGTATTATATATATATATAGATATTACATTGTTCTATTTTTTAAAGATTCATCTCCATTATCTAATTTGGATTACCATCTTATAGTAAACATTCTCTCATCCTCTCCTACCAATATCAAATGTTGTTATATCTCATATGTGTTGTAACTTGTAAGAGTTTGATTCTATATTTTAATGTAGAAAGTATTATATATATTTAACATTGTTTTCAATTTTTATTTTATTTATATAAAAAAATATTTCTTGCCTTTCTAATCTATTCATATTTATTTTTTAAATTTGCATAGTTAAATTTAAATTCACATATGTTGGTTTTAACAAAACAATCAACTTTATTTGAGAATTAGATGTTCCTATTCATTTTTAAACGATCAATGTGTAACATATAAGCATTTTGTCTTGCAATCACAAGTTCCATTTCCATTGCTTAACTCCATGGTTAAATTATAATATATGTTGTCCTATTTGTAGGAATAACAACATACTTATTTAATTTATTTAAAAAGAGCAGATGATTAAACGTAATAAACATTTCTCCAAATTTTATAATTCAATCAGTGAGTGTACTTATTACTTTGAAAAACTTTTACATTAAAGTTCATAAAATCATATAAGAAAACTAAAATACTATATCACTTCAAATTTGGAAGGAAACACTTGGTATTCCTTTTTAAAAAAGTCAAGACACATATAAAAATTTATTAATATTTAACTCACTTTAAAAACATTAAAGGTCATTTAACTCAAAAATAACTTCTATCCAATAATTTCATACATTCCTCCCACAAATAAATATATATATATATATATATATATATATATGTTCAAGACTGTATTTAAATATTACATAATTTTTTAGTTAGCTAAATTTATAGTCACATATATACAATATATATATACATAAGAATTTATATTACTTATTAACACCATAATTTGACCCATTATTTGCTTAAATATTGGTTTCAAAGCCAACTAAAGAAAAACAGAAACGACCTTATTGATATTAGACCAAAACATGGGCATACAAACATAATCACTTACACAGAAGATATTTTAAAAAAATAACTTATTATTGCAACATCAACGTATGAAGGGTTTACATAAGTAGTTAATTAGAAAATATATAATATAATAAATGTATTGGAAACAATATCAGTCAATGATAAGATTGGATGCTCAAAAGCAAGAAACAACATCTTCATAATTCATAAAAAATAAACGCCACAATTATACACATCTGAACGAAATGGTATAAACATATAGTGTATAAATAAAAGTGACGGCAAATCCCGTATATGCCTAATTAAACCGAAATAATACAAAAGAGAAAACGAAAAAGACCAAAAAAAAACAAGAAAGTGCCAACTACACCACAACCCACGCGTTGCGTGGGGAAGCACCTAGTAAATTTTAAAATACAGTATTTGAAAAGGAACACGCATATATTTTTGTTAAAAATTTAGCTTTCCATTAAAAAAGTTTTACCAATAGAACAAAGTTGAAAGCAATATTTTTGAAAAAACAATTTTGTTAGATGAAAAATATAAAACGATCTATGTTTATATAGAAGTGATTATTTACAAAATTTAGAATTAATAATTAACTGTATATTTTCTTTAATCACTTCCCAAAAGGTCACCCATGCTGAAACTACTCCAGCTCTAGCATACTTAACTCTGGAGTTCTCTCAGAACCCTTGATCGAAAAGATAAGTGCACTTTGGTGACATAGGTTGCCAAATCAATTATTTTAAAACCTATCCTCAAACCATGGTGTGACAGTCTCCAAACTCATATGGATCTATCAACAACAATTTATGTTTTTCCAATCTATCTATCTATGTTTGTTGTAAGCTTGTTTTTGATTAGCTTATTTTATCTAACTATTAGGTTGATGAGCTTCTACTTCTCCCTTTTAGGATTGAATGAATGGTAAAAATAATGTTTGCACAAAAAAGAGTCTATGACCCCCCCCAATCAAGGTTAAAAATTAGAAGAAAAAAAATTGACATAAATAAAGAAATAATAGAAAATTTTAAGCAAGATAATATATGAATCCCAAATAATTCAATGGTTAAAAGATAAATTAAATAAAACAATCTAAAAATACTACATTAAATTTTAAAATACAGTATTAGAAAAGGAACACACATATATTTTTGTTAAAAATTTAGCTTTCAATTAAAAAAGTTTTACATAAATAAAGAAATAATAGAAAATTTTAAGCAATATAATATATGAATCCCAAATAATTCAAAGGTGAAAAGATAAATTAAATAAAACAATCTAAAAATACTACATTAAATTTTAAAATACAGTACTAGAAAAGGAACACGCATATATTTTTGTTAAAAATTTAGCTTTCAATTAAAAAAGTTGTACCAATAGAACAAAGTTGAAAGCAATATTTTTGAAAAAACAATTTTGTTAGCTGAAAAATATAAAACGATCTATGTTTATATAGAAGTGGTTATTTACAAAATTTAGAATTAATAATTAACTGTATATTTTCTTTAATCCTATTTCTATTTTTTTTGTAGAATTAATAACTTAAAATTAAAAATAAGTGAATAATGTTATAATATCTTTATAAGTATTTAAATTGTTTGAAAAAAAATTGTAATTTTTTGATAATTATATTTTTACATTATTAATATTGTTTAAAACAGAATATTTTGTTTTATTTGTTGTAATCTCAAAATTTCAGGTTGATATAAACTTGACACATGTGAAAATCTTATTAACGGTTAATTTTCAAAACCCAACTTTGTATAATCAAATTTGTTTATTTTAAAGTTATATATGTTTTATAATCTGAGTTATGATCGATTAATTTAAATCTTTTGCTAAAGTGATCATACGCCTTAGTTGATTTAAACTACTATGCATGCATAATAGTATCATAATACAATTACATGCATGCAACTTTAGTATACGTTATTATTATACATGCATGCATGCAACTTTAGTATATGTTATTACTAGCATTTGATCCACGCTATGCGCGGAAGTTATATAATGTGTTTTATTGGGTTGTTTTGTTAATTTGTTTTTTGGGTAAGAGTGTAGTTTTCCTCTTTTTGTCTGGTTATGTTGTTCATATGTTTTCCTTTGCTCTTTTGTTGATTTTTTTTTTTCTGTATGTATTTTCAGCTAGTATAATATAGCCAATTTTTTTTATTTTTAATAAATTTAAATCATCATGATCTCTTTTTCGTTTTAAAGAAATATAGAATTGGAAGTTAAGTTTGTATAGTAATAGTTGTTGTCCCGCTTTAGTCGTTATTTTAATTAAAATTATTTGTCATTTTGTCGTTGGATTGTTATTTAGTATTATTATACGTGGCTGTAGGTAATTTTTTAATTATTTAATGATTTAATTAGTAACCTGTGTGAGTATTTAATTATTTAAAATTGTGTTGGTCCATTGGGTCTTTAGTAGTATATCATTGAGGTTGTGATGGTTTTGTTCCCTTTGAAAATGTGATGTCTCGTGAACGGATAGCAGAGAAGTCATTTTTGCGATCTACAGGACAGTAAGAGTTTTGAAACTATTTCTTTGATGATTGTAATCCTTCTTCATTCATCCCTTTCATCGATGCACACATTTTTTTTTTGGTGTATTTGGGTGTTTTCCTCTTTGCTTCGCATCTGTAGGGGGTAATTGGTTCTCCCCTAATGTTTTCGTTTCAGTTAAGTGTTAATTGGAGTGCAAATCTGTTTTTTTTTTAATTGTTTTCTTCCTTTCATTTCCTATTTAATTTATCCATTGTTTTTGAGATCTTAGTTTTAAGTTTTGTTTCGGTTGGCCCAGAGTGTGGTTTTCGATTGGATGTGAATTGTGTGTTGTAAAATTTAATTTTTGCTTCTATGATGCTTTTTAAAAAAACATTTTGGGTGTATATTTTTGTGGCCGGTTTAGTAAGTCATTCAATTTAAGTCTAATGTGAACAAAATCTGGAACTCGAATTTCAGCATCGTCTTTTCCCTCAACTAATGGTGTATGTATCTCTTACATTTTCTTCTGTTTGGTGATGGTTTTGTCAATTTCTGGCGACTAATGTTAATTGAATTTTAGTTGTGTTTCCCTGATCCTCGGTAAGTACTTGTCGTTTTTTCTTTCTGTTTTTTCTTTCTTTTTTTGAGTTGTTTTTTCTTTTGATTTTTAAGTAGTCATGTTTTTCGAAGCCGACAATTTTTATTATCTAGGTGTCCCTGAAGCTAAAGACCTCTTTGCATATGTCTATCTCTTGGTGGTCGTAATATTTTTAGACCTGTTTTGAGATTGTTTGTGAGAAATTTCTTCAATATATGTTGATCTTGTATGTTCTATTTTTGTTGTCATGGTAAGTGATGGACTTTTTTTTTTCACAATCGTTTGTATTCTTGTTATACTTTCAGTTATGTTCTCTTGTTCTCTTGTTTAAATTCTTTTGAAGGCGTACGTAATGTTTATGAAGAAGGAAAACAAATACTTTTATTTTGAATTTTGGAAATTTTTAGAGGATGATAACATTGGTGAATCTTACTGTTTTTTCTTAAGCTAAAAAATTAATTTGAAAGATATCCTTTAGGTGTTCCGAGATAAAAGAATTAAAAAGGAGAGAGACGCTTCAGGTTGCACACCGGCGGACGACGGAGTGGAGCTTCCTGGAGAAGAGTTTTATTTCTAAAACATATAAAACATGTATTACTAATGGAATGAGCTTTTAAATAAATATGAAACTGGGCTTTTAAAGAAATATGAAATAAAGGAATATGAATTGCTTAGTGGATTGTATCAAAAAATTGGGCTTATTAAACTGAGGGAGTAGCTGATGTGGCAGTACCAAGAGTAAATAAAGTTAACTTTATATATATAGATTATTTAAATATATGCATGCATAATACATAATACACATACGTATATAATATGCATAATACATGTGTGTATAGCATATAAGATAATAGATACATGCATAATACATGTACGTGTAGTATATAATCTAGAGATAAGAAGTTTTGTGACAATCTCATTGTTTGGCATGACCGGTTAAGCCATTCTGGTTTAGTAGTGATGCGAAAGAATAATCAGAAATTTTTAAAAATATTCATTGGAGAACCTAAAGAGTTTTCCTAGTGTTATGTGTGCTGCTTTTACAAAGCAAGCCGAGATTATATGGCTTTCACCGACCCCATGAATTGGGATAATGTCAATTTTCTGGTATGTATTTAAAAGAGATATTGTGGACTGATCATCCGCTATATATTCTTGTTATCAACTTGCAACCTTGAGTTTGCGAGAATATTTGGTTAATTGACAATGGTGGTGATACCATGCTAAGTAACTGACATAAATGACTCTATATGTCAATAAGTTTGCATCGTGCCAATGAATTATTATGAGTACTCCCCAGTATAATTGGTTTGGGTCAGAAACCAGAGATATTCCATCTAAATGTGTTATGCATGTTTAGTTGCTCCACCATGGTGATTAAAATGGGATTTGAAAGAATGTTGGAAATATGTTGGATATGGAAATCTTTTGAAGATTGAATATCTCGAAAATTTGAGACTTGAGATGCAGAGACTGTTATTTTAGTGAGTCAGTCTTTCCAACATGAGGGGAAGAAAATAAACAGCTGGAAAAGAAATATATTGGAAAAATTATCTTGATCCTCGTACTAAGAAATGTGCGCTAGATATTGAAAAAGATAATTTATTTACAAAAGTTTAGCAAATATGCTAGAAGGCATTTTCTGACCTTGAGTGACAAAGTCACATATACCAGCTGTGCTCCAATTGAAATTAATATCCTATAAGGGGATAAGATCAACTGCTAGTAAGTCTAAAGATCACATGAAGTGTGATAGACTTATGGTTCCAAATATAAGCCTCCTCGGAAAAGAAAAGGAGCATAAAATAATATGGCACCGAGGAAGCAAAGAGTTATGAAAAATCTTTAGAAGAGATGTAGACATGAGTAAGAAAGAGATTCAGGTACCTGAGAATCATAATGAAAAGAAATCTCAACAAGTTGAGTAATGTCTAGAATGAAAAGGAACCAATAAGCAAATCGAAGTCGTAATATGTTTGCATGCAGTGTTGCAGTTGATATTGTTATTGATGAAAATCGAAGATCATAAACCGCGGTTAATAGAAAAGGTTCTATTGAACAGTGTACACAAAGAATGATTGGCTAATCATTGAAATAAATAGCTATGAAATAGTTCACCTCTCTTAAAGAGATAATATTTGGACATGTAGTCCTTACACTTGAAAGTGTAAAATGAGTGAGACATAAGTGGATCTTTATGAAAAATAAAGTACATGTAGTAGTGTAATGATTCTCTCATATATACTTGATATTTATTATGAGAAATGTACTCTCATATGGTGGAAGCAACTATTATAGATCCCTTATGAGTTTGACAATAAGACCTGAAACAACCGACCCTTTTTAAAAAAAAAATAATAAATAATATATATGTATTAATAAACTAAAACTAGTGGTCCCATATCCACTAGCCGCCTAACCACATTCACGATCAACAGCGGAATAACAAAACAATAAATATCCAATAAACCAATAACCAATAAAATAATAACCAGTATTAATTCCAATCACAAACTAATGATCCAACAACATAAATCAAATAACCAGCAATCCTAAACAATGTTCTAGGACACAACTCTAGCAACCTAACATTGCCAGATAACAACCAATCGAGTCCCTGGAACATCCTTCTTTTCATTGCCTTTGATTCCACGGTCACACTTTGCCTTTACCTGCACACCACAAACAACAATTAAGATGCGTAAGTACTATCATAAATACTTAGTGAGGCCGTCCTCCCATCTACTAGGTTATACACACAAGCATTTGAGACTCTCATGTTCAAGCAAACAAGTAAACACACAACAATATATCACACCAGAAAAACGAGTCACGGATTAAACTAGTGTCGACCGATGCTACATCGGTGCCGATCGATGCCTCACAACCTGGTGCCGATCGATGCCCCACGACATGGCGCCGAATGATGCCTCACGAAAAGGTGTCGACCGATGCCACAAGGTGTCGATCGATGCTCCTTCTGCAGACACGAACGCGAATCACAAACCTCCGTCTCAATACATCTCGAAACCGCCTCAAACTCACCCAAACACCTCGAAATCCTATAATAAACATGAAAACAACGAACCCAAGCAAACAAACACCACAAGCAACAAGAAAATCACCCAAACAAAAGAGATCTCATGCTTAGATCAACCATGGTCAAGCACTCACCTCAAATACAAGAAGATTGGGTTGAGAAAACAATGGAAACCACGCCTCCAGGAGCTTCTCCTTCGTTCCCAGCAACAGCTAACCCTTCTCCAATCACAGATCTCTCCAAAACACCAAGAATAAGTGTAACATCCTCTTTCTAAAATTGGGATGTAGGGAAAACCGAAGGAATTGTTTTTGATTTAATTAAATTCTGGTTTAATTTAATAAAACCAAAAACCCTTATTTCTCCTTCTTTTTGTCGACACTTCCTCTTTTTTGTGCTTTGGTCGACATTGTCATCAGAGAGAGGGAGAGAAAGAGAGTTAAGTGTTGGTTATTTGGTGTAAAGGAGAAAGAGAAGGAGATCAAGCTTTTTCCTTAGAGTTAAGAGAGAAACAGAACTGTCAGGGTTTGGGAGAAGGAGAATCCGACTGGTCAAATCATTTCGAAAAGTACTGATTTTTGGTAGGGTTGTAGCTAAGAGATTTTCGTACACTCTCCTTTTTACAGAAGTGAATTTGAGTTAATATTCTAGGAGATATTGGCAGTTTCGTGGGGTGTTTCTTCTCATTCGCGGATTGAGACCAGCGGGTGTTACGGGGACGATTGCGGTTTCATCTACAATCTGATCGTGCTGAAATTTGGTGGGACGCTTCTGGACGTTTATACCTTGCTTTTCACCGGAGGGATTAGAAAGTTAACGGTTAGTTTTGGTTTCGTGGTTTCACTTGTGAGGTTGTTCTTTTCTGTTTTTTCTGGCAGTTTGTTTTCAATATTTGTTTGTTGTTGTGATTGGTTGTAGGAACAAATTTGGTTGTTCTTGGATATTGGAAAGCCTCTCATTTGGTTGTATTTAGTTTTGTGAATCACTTGTTAAGGTAAGTGCAGGACCATGGCTTATCTAAGCTGGAGATTTCTCTAATCTGCTTGTTTATGTGTTGTTTGGCCTGTTGACTGTTGATTGATGATTGTTGGTTGATGGTTGATGGTTAGAGATGTCTTTATTGCTTGTGTGTATAGCCCAGTAGATGGGATGATTGCCTTACTGAGTATTTTTTAAATACTCATTCATTGCAATATGTGTTTGTGGTGCAGGTAAAGGCAAAGTGTGACCGTGGAATCAAGGCAATGAAGAGGAGGATGTTCTAGTGGTTCGCTTGATTGTCTAGGTTATGTTAGGTTGCTAGAGTTGAGTCCTAGAATGTTGCTTAGGATTGTTGGTTCACTGGGTTATGTCGTTTGAATCATTGGTTTATGATTAGAATTATACTGAATATTATTAATATTGGCTATTTATATTTATTGGATATTGGTAATGTTTTCCGCTGATGATTGTGATTGTGGTTAGGTGGCTAGTGGGTATGTGACCACTAGTTGTAGTTTATTATTATATTATATTATATATTTATTATATATTATTATTATTTATTATTAAAAAAAAAAGGGTCGGTCTTTTCATATCAATTGGTGACAGCTTGTCCTGTGGGAAGGTTGTTAAAGGGTGAGGACCAGGATTCGAGGAACGCCTGGCGCACCAATAACCTACTGGTGGATTGGGATATCCACAGTGATGGGTTAGGATCGATGCCCTGCAGGGCCAGCTTGGAGTCTGTTGGGCCGGCTAGCAGTGGGCTAGCAGGGTCCACAGACGATCCGTTGGGGCAGCTAGCGGTGGGCTAGTGGGGTCTGCGGGACGGGTTGTCACAACAAGCCCAGAAACTCACAGAAAACGTTTTCTCTCCTTTTTCTCTCTTTTTCTCACTCAACGCCGACAACAAAACTCCAAAACCCTCGATTTGTCGTTTCCCCACTTAAATACTCGGTTTAGGTCGCTAAACAAAACCAACCCAAACCAAAATCGCAAAATAAAACAAACCCGACGAACCCAGGATTAGTGGTGTCGATCGATGCTACAAGGGTATCGATGGACACTCCTACCAAAACCGCATAATCCGGTTCGCAGATGTTATAATTCTCCCCCACCAATCTACATTCGTCCTCGAATCTCGAACAACCATCAGCCAAGGACTCCTGTGCGACCGTCTCCACGGCCCGCACTCCTCCGACCGATCTACAGAAGGTCACCTCTAGGCGATAGACTCACGCTCCAGGCGTCATTTGCTTTCGACTTTTGGACTTCCTTTACTCATAGGCCTAAACCTTGAGTTTTCATTGGTTCCTCATCAGACTTAAGTTTGCATGCCAAATGTTGGCTCCTCATCGGGCCTAAACCCGCATGCCATAATATATAAGGAAAAATCCAAGTTCGTCTCTCGGGTCGTCACCCTACAGCGCGCCTCCGGATCGTCATCCGAAGTCGATATACCAACCATACTCCCGAGTCACAAAGTCTCCGAATATGGTAGTACTAGGAGAACCAAAGTCCCCCCAGAGTCGCGAGCAAACGATTCTGAACACGTCTGTGTCCTATCCCTATCCAGGTTCCCTTCCCGTGGCTCGCGTAAAAAATCTCAATGTCCTACCAACCACATATCCCCTCACTGGAATACCTCATGACCCCACAAGGGTCATATACATGCCACAAGGGCCGCCACAAAGGCCAAACAAATGTCTTAAAGAGGACCGCCACCAAGGCCAAACAAATGTCCTAAAGAGGACCGCCACCAAGGCTAAACAAATGTCCTAAAGAGGACCGCCACCAAGGCCACTCGTTCCGAAGGACCGTCACAAATACCATCTGTCCCGAAGGACCGTCACGAAGACCATCTGCCCCGAAGGACCGCCTAAACAGGCACTCTGGCTAAACAGCCCGCCACAAAGGCCAAACAATTGGCTAAAAAGCCCGCCATAAAGGCCAAACAATTGGCTAAAAAGCCCGCCACAAAGGCCAAACAATTGGCTAAACAGCCCGCCACAATGGCCACCCCAATCCAGCACACACATCCTCAACAAATTCTCCAGCGTCTGGATCTTCCTCTCTGACTGTCCATCAGTCTGGGGATGATAAGTTGTACTCATATGCACCTTAGTGCCCATCTCTGCTTGAAATGCCTTCCAGAACACTGAAGTGAACTTAGAATCCCTATCAGACACAATGCTCGCTAGCACCCCATGCAATCTGACTATCTCTCTCACATACTTCTTAGCCAAGACCGCTGCTCCATCAGTCTTCTTAATGGCCAGAAAATGTGCTGACTTAGTCAACCGGTCCACAATGACCCAAATAGCATCAAAGGTCCGTGACACTGGCAATCCTACCACAAAGTCCATAGTGATCATATCCCACTTCCACTCTGGAATGGGTAGACTCTTCAGTAAACCGCCAGGAACCTGATGCTCAGTCTTCACTAGCTGACACACATCGCACCTCAAAACCCAACTAGCCACATCCTTCTTCATCCCGACCCAATGATAGTACTTCTTGAGGTTACGGTACATCTTAGTCGCTCCTGGATGAATAGATAACTTGCCCGCATGAGCCTCTCTCAGAATCTCCTGCCTCAACCCCTCATCCTTAGGCACACAAACCCGACTGTGCACCAAGATAGTACCATTATCTGAGACCTGATACTCTGAATCCACATCCCTAGAGGCATTCACCAGCCCCAAATCCTTCTCCTGCACGCTCCCCGGGATCCCCTCTGATCCCCGCACTCTCTGCACACTCCGAAGTAATGAAGCTGTGAGAAGCTCCAGAATCAAACATAACGTGGGACTTAAACCCGCCCACCAACAAGGTCCCTACACAAACCTAATGTGTTGAGAACCTACCACTTTATCACAGGAAAAACATAAAATCTGAACCTACTAAAATTCACAAAGTTAAGTACCAGAAAATTATACCTGTGATCGCGTCGGCACTGGTTCCACCAGTCTCCACAGTCATGTAAACCTGTGGCGCCTGCTCAATCTGTGCCACCTGCTGACCTCCAGGCTGCACCTGCTGCAACGCTGCCACTGCTACCGGCTGCAACTTGGGACACATGGGCCTGATATGCCCTGGATCCCTGCAATGATAGCATACACGAGCCGCTACTGTCGGAGCACTCCTCTTGGGACAACTAGCAACCTTGTGATCCTTGCTCCCACAACCGAAACAACTCGCACCACTCGGCCTCCGTGTAGCCTCCCACCTCCTCTTGGTTCCCTGTGCAGGCCTACCGCCCCTGCTCGAACCACCCTGCTGCTGAGCCCTACTAGGCTGAACTGCTGGAGTAACCGCCACTGACTGTGTCCGGATATCCTCCTCAATCTCTGCTGCAGTCTCAAGCAGCTCTGCATGCGTAGCATAACTCTGCCCTCTACAGTGAACTCTCAAATCATCACGTAGAGCCCTCAAAAACCTCCTGATCTGAGCCTCCTCAGGCTCCATAGCCCGACCCCCATAACAAAGAAGTCGACTAAACTCCAAGTCCAGCTCCCGCACTGACCGTGTCCCCTGAGACAACTGAAGGAACTGCACCTCCAACCGATCCAATGCCTCTCTAGGAAAATACTTGCGGTTGAACTCCAAGACGAAGTCAGCCCAAGTCATTTCTCTCTGCACTCTCCTAGCAACCACTGATCTCCACCACACCTGAGCATCACCAACCAAAAGATGGACCCCTATATCCACCCAAAACTCCTCAGGGCATCTCAGAGTATGGAAGTTACGTTCCACACTCGCCCTCCACGCATCCGAAACAGTAGGATCTATACCTCCCGAAAACTGCTCGGTGCGAATACGGCCCATCTCTATCAGCATACTGATATAGCGAGAATGGACTCCCACATCCGCAGCCACTGGCTGCCACTCCTCCGCCACCACTGGTGGCACTACCTGAGCCTGAGCCGGCACCACAGGTGGTAACCGTACCAACAACTGTGCTAGCATAGCCGCAACGTCAGTACCAGGGACTCCACCCGCTGGGACTCCCACACCTGGGACCCTAGCATCACCGGCCACTAGAGCATCAACACCGCTCCCTCCTGCCACACTCACGGAATTCCCCGGAACTCTCTGCGACTCGCCAACACCCTCTGCTGTCACACTCTGGTCCTCGGTCTCACTAACCACTAGGACTCTGCCCCTACCACGACCACATCCGCGTCCACCACCACGACCACCAACAGCATCACCTTTAGCCATCTGCACTACCATGAACAGAAGACTAAGCAAACAAGTTTCTAATATAACACAGAAATATGAACTCACTGTGGAATCACACAATAGGCTCGAAGAGGATGTTCTAGGACTCCATGCCACACACAATTGACTAACTCACATAATCAATAAGGACATGCAATCCCAAACATCACAACAGAAACCTAGTGAACCCAAACCTAGAACCGTAAGGGCTCTGATACCAAAATGAAACAACCGACCCTTTTTAAAAAAATAATAAATAATATATATGTATTAATAAACTACAGCTAGTGGTCTCATACCCACTAGCCGTCTAACCACATTCACGATCAACAACGGAATAACAAAACAATAAATATCCAAAAAACCAATAACCAATAAAATAATAACCAGTATTAAGTCCAATCACAAACTAATGATCCAACAGCATAAATCAAATAACCAGCAATCCTAAACAATGTTCTAGGACACAACTCTAGCAACCTAACAATGCCAGATAACAACCAATCGAGTCCCTGGAACATCCTCCTCTTATTGCCTTTGATTCCACGATCACACTTTGCCTTTACCTGCACACCACAAACAACAATTGAGATGCGTAAGTATTATCATAAATACTTAGTGAGGTCGTCCTCCCATCTACTAGGTTATACACACAAGCATTTGAGACTCTCATGTTCAAGCAAACAAGGAAACACACAACAATACATCACACCTGGAAAATGAGTCACGGATTAAACTAGTGTCGACCGATGCTACATCGGTGCCGATCTATGCCTCACGACCTAGTGCCGATCGATGCCCCACGACATGGCGCCGATCGATGCCTCACGAAAAGGTGTCGACCAATGCCACAAGGTGTCGATCGATGCTCTTTCTGCAGACACGAACTGCACGAACGCGAATCACGAACCTCCGTCTCAATACATCTCGAAACCGCCTCAAACTCACCCAAACACCTCATAATCCTATAAACATGAAAACAACGAACCCAAGCAAACAAACACCACAAGCAACAAGAAAATCTCCCAAACAAAAGAGATCTCATGCTTAGATCAACCATGGTCAAGCACTCACCTCAAATACAAAAAGATTGGGTTGAGAAAACAATGGAAACCATGCCTCCAGGAGCTTCTCCTTCGTTCCCAGCAACAGCTAACCCTTCTCCAATCACAGATCTCTCCAAAACACCAAGAACAAGCCCAGAAACTCACAGAAAACGTTTTCTCTCCTTTTTCTCTCTTTTTCTCACTCAATGGCCACAACAAAACTCTAAAACCCTCGATTTGTCGTTTCTCCACTTAAATACTCGGTTTAGGTCGCTAAACCAAACCAACCCAAACCAAAATCGCAAAATAAAACAAACCCGACGAACCCAGGATTAGTGGTGTCGATCGATGCTACAAGGGTATCGATCGACACTCCTACCAAAACTGCATAATCCGGTTCACGGATGTTACAAGACCAAGACTTGATTCAGTCTATATCTTAAATGATTATATTATAGACCTCGAGAACGTTGTCAAAGTGAGAAAATTTTTGTAGACTTTTGACAACTTTGGGGAGAAAATGATGAGAGTTTATCTCTAGGTGTAGATCTTTTTTGTTGATCTTATGGATCTCATAATGGATAAGAAAAAATCTTAGGATTGTGGACTGATGCTCATATGTGCTTTTGTACACTAAAGCTCTGTTTATAACAGTTCAGGAAAGATGATATATATGATCATTATGCATAACCTGAAGATGATGCTTTCAGAGGGAGAAATATGATCATAAGTGTGGTTGTACTCTTTTTCCCTTATCATGGTTTTTATCCCATTGGGTTTTTCCTTGAAAGGTTTTTAATGAGACAATAAAAGAACACGCAAAAGATAAACGTCTTGAGAGGAATATTATGATTCCAATGGTGAAAGACTATCATCTTCAAAGTCTCTGACATGCATTGATGAGATCATGAGAGATGAAAATAACGATCAAGATGAGTCATTTAAGTGACCAATAGCCTACAGAAGAATTGTGATGTACAATAATATACATCTCCTATACATTTGTTCAAGTGAAGATTTGGCGAACCATTTACCAAGGCGTTTTCAACCACTACTTCAAGAAGTTACTTAATCATATTGGATTGCGGCATCTCAAAGATATCAAGTGATGTACTCAAGAGGGGGAGTAAAAACGCGCTGCACTCTTTTTCCCTTAACCATAGTTTTTCCCATTGGGTTTTCCTGGTAAGGTTTTTAATGATGCAACATTTTACGCGCATTTACATCTATTCAATTACAATGGACATCTAAAAGAAAGTGTTATGTATGATTTAGTGGATATCCATTAAAACTCATTAATAGTCTATTAGGTTATAACCTAATGCTTGTTCACCAAGTTATATCCTGTATATATACTTTATTATGTCTATGGAATACGACAAATTTTCCCTACCAATCTATTACTTTAATATGGTTCAAATATTCGCACTGTGATTTTTAGTCAATGTAGTAGACCTAGGTGGCTAGGCACCAGAAACTAGCTAATATGCATTAATATCGGTTTGGGATGTCCGGTTAATTAGAAAAAGAAATAAAAGTGATTTGTCTTTTTTTTTCTTCACTGTCTTCGACCGAAGTCCTTTCATATTCGAATTTGAACAGAGTATTCATTTTGGTTATATATACATTGGGTTTAAAAGACCATGCATGATGCATGCATGCATGTTCGGTATATGAATGTATTTATATATTGCAACTTTGTCTCTTTATGATATGCATGTGTACATGATGTGGGAGTGCAAAATGAGATGCTAGTAATAGTATCCGCATGTATATATAAAGTATCAATTATGAAGAGAGAGAGATGGACCATACAAAAGAATTTGAAGGAGACGAGAGAGAGTGGTCACAATTGGGAGAAACAAGAGGTCGTTACGTTGGATTTTACGTTGCCTCCATGCACTCCCAATTCTCCCCTTATCTCGTGGTCCACTCTCTCCACATTATTATTTTATATAACTAAGTCACTGTTCTCTCTATACCCCAAATCTACGTTTTTCTATGCTAAATCGCCAAAAAAAAAACAAAAAAAAAACACTCGTCACTCGTGATTCCTTTCTCGCCAAAACTAAACCGGCGGGTGAATTTTTTTACTAAGTTTTCCTTAATGTAAATCACTGAATCATAAACTTATACTTAAAACCAACGCAAATATGAAATACGACATTGTTTGCATTGAACATTTCCATATCACTACAAAAAAAAAAATGATACGACATTGTTTGCATTGAACATTTCCATATATATGCGTCCGGAAATACAATTCATAATCATTTGATGATAATAATTTTTATAGTATATATCTCAAACTATATAAAAAGCTAGCAATCAAATTCTAAACACCAACGATTAGAGCGGATATATGTCATTTATTTGCGTTTATAGCTAGAGAGTGTACTTATAACACCCTACGTACACATGAAAATGTTCTCCTTATTAGTCACAATATGACACGATTAATTAAAGAGACCCTAGACTCTCAACACTCAACAAGGGTCAAAACGAAAACAACCTTTGGAACAAAAAAAAAGATACAAGAATTGAAAGACATGTCGTCGAATTTTTTTTTGGTTCGTGTTGCCTTTGGGGCTTGTCCGTTTCAAGACGCTGTTGGCGGAACCTCAGAGACACCGTGACGGTGAAGCTCCGTCATAACACCGTCAACTGCCGGTGGCTTCAATCCCAACGGAAGTGGCAGCCACGGCCTCGTCAATACATCTCCTATGGCGGCATCCACGCTCTCTTTTGACTGTTCCATTCATAATATGTACACAAGAAGTCAAAAAAGAAAATATAATTACATAAATCTAATGCGAAAAGTCATACTCGACAACAATCAAACCATTGTATTAGATAATTCTTACCGGATGTAAGTCCACCGGCGGACGACCACCACCGAAGCCATAATTTGGTTTGTACACCGGCGGCAGAGCCTGTGGGATTCCGGCAACCGGGGGTGCTCTAAATCTCTATACAATTAGCAGTCAAAAATACGATTTAAAACATATATATCGGAGCAAATTAAGAAGGGTGTATATACGGAAATAATCTTGGATATTGGTTCATATTACCGTAGCTGCGGTCGGCAAATAAGAAGTCGTCCCGTTATGAATCTACATGCGACCAAAAAAATATGTTAGTTAGAAAGACAAGCATGTAATAACGGGTTTTTATTTTTTTGTCAACTAATAACCAATTTATTCATAAATTTAAATTACTAGCTAGTATATATGGTGAAAAAAGAGGGTAAAGGTTTTATAAATGTGGTAACTTACTACTGGATGCCAGTAGGGTGAATCGGAGACCCAAAACGGTGGATTAGGCATTGCGGCAGAAGGTGGAGGTAAGTGTTTGGGCCACACATGAGACATGACGGACTGATCCACCGTGGGATGTCCCCACACATGCAACGGCCTAAAATGATGGTGGTGGACAGGTGGCGCCGGTGCGACAGCCACAGGCGGCGGTGGAAACCCAAGAGTGGGTGCTGGTGCAAGCCATCCATTTTTACTCCGACCATTAATATTACCTCCGGTGTCTACTCCGTAGATATGCCGCTTGCGAGTCCAATTAGCCGCTTCGGCCTCACGAGCTAGCAGATGTTTCCTATGAGACCTATATTTCTAATACACCATATATAATAACAAACACTTGATTTGGTTGGTTATTTTAGAGAATAATACAATTAATAAGAAGCGTAAATATAAATAAATACTTACTTGAAGGTGACTAGCGACGTTGTGACGAGTGAGACAATGGACTCCCATAAGCTCCAGAATTCGAGAAGGAACAGCTTTGTCCACTCCTAACTGTTCCACTGCCTCCACGAATCTCCTGTGTAGCTCTGGTGTCCAATCCACCTTCACACACATCCCAACATATAACCATTTTCTTTATCATTTCGATACTTTTTTACATGCATACTATATATGTAGTGACAACAAAATTCTAAATTAGCAGCCAAACTTGTTTACATTTTTTAACACAGTTTATGATTTCATTACTTGTCGAAATTTCTATGAATCTTCGACAAGAAATATAATAGCTTAAGCTTATAGAGATGCACGTGATGTCTTAATTTACACGATTTTTGTAAACTCAAATATGAAAATTTAGAAGACTTAATTAGCAAGAAAATAAATTAAATTTAAACGAATAAATCTACTTTCAAGAAATTAATAAATCCATTTTAGATCGGTTCATCTAATCGACTCTAGCTAGGGTTTATATTCATGTAAGATTATTAATGTTTTTTTTAGAAAAATATTAGTTTAATTAATTACCTTTATCTTTCTCTTCACGTCGTTTTTACTGATGCAATTGTTCTTGGAAGAAGCAGAAGAGGGATACTTCCTTTTCCGGTCAAAGTCACAGTCATAAGTCACCGTCTCCGCCGCAGCATCGTCTCTTTTGCTGATGACTTCTTCACCTTTTCCGGTAACACCCTTGTTAGCTTCCCCTTGACTATCAGTCTTATCCGACGCCGTAGTAATCGTGGAAGAAGCGTTCATGTGGTCGGAGAAATCCCCGGCTAGGATCTCAGGGTCGATCTCCAAGTCAGGAAGCACATCTCCGGCGACACCGAATAGATCGTCGAAGTCAATGATGTCGAGGAGATCCCCGTGGTCTGCGAAATCCGGAAACTCATCCTCCTCCAGGTTGATCGTGAATCCACACGACGACGTATCAAGAAACTTTGACGCTCCGTCGCAACCATCTCTCGTCGCCGGAGACAGAGCTAACATCGATCAATCTTCACTTGTCGATCCAACTTAATTTCCAAATATAAATTGGAGAGAGAGAAATTTGTATGTAAGTATAGATATTAGATAGGATAGAGATAGACTTAGAATAGAGAGCTAGCTAGACATGTTTGATATCCAAAGTAAAGTCTCTTTGTTCTCCCCTAAAGCCAAATATAAAGTTTGAAAGCTTGACAATTGCTAGTGACAAATTAAAGATGACAGTAATTCATTTATATAGAGAGAAAGAGAGAAAGAGGGAGAGCAATAAGTCCATACCATAACGAGAAGAAAAAAGAAAATGCCTAGTTCTACATGGTAAAGAAAACATGGGGTCAACAAAGTTTAACGTAGGTGTCGCGGTCAATAATTAGCAACGATAAAGTCACCCTAACGATATCAACTAATTAATAAAAAGATGATTATGTGTGTATATAATATAGAATCACAAGTTGAAAGAGACACTGCTTTTTTTTTTTGTAAGTTTGTTATCCGCATTTAAGTTTGTAATTTTGAAATAGCGGTGAACAAATATTTGTGTTTATTTTATACGATATAACACTAAACAATAAATATATAGATCCCTATACATTATTGAAACGCAAACACACGTGTGTGAATATACTGCATATATGCAATTTGAAATGGGAAAAGTATACAAAAGTTTAGATTATGTAAAAATTATAAATATAGGATTGCACATCACATGAGACCTTTTACTTAGTGGAACTAATTTGCGTTGCCTGTTTTGTTGGTACGCAACAAAACAATTTAAGTGAAGTTGTGGCCGCATTGGATCAGAGCCACAACTTCAAAGTTCGATATCTTATTGTCGTATTTGTCTCTTTTACCGTTTTCGGTGTTTTGGTTTTGGTCTGTCCCAACATTATTGATCAACGAGAGATAACTATTTTCTATCATATATATATGACAAGAAACAAATAATAACTTTGAATCGCATTAAATATAATTGTATATTTGTATGTAAAAAAGTAAAATTGGGTCACAAATTGATATGTACAATCTTTACTACTATGTGTAGTTTAGATTATTTGCATCTTTTTTGTTAGTACATACCATCTGATCATGATTTGTAGTTTAATAATTTGTTCTAAATGTCTATTGCCGATGTTGTGTCATTTAACGAATTTAAATTTGACTGTGAAAAATAATAATGAATGTATATGATCACGTGCAACTCATACCGGTAGATTGGTTTATCAAGCCAACTCATGTCGATCGAGGAGATCGCCGTAGTCAACTTATATACGTACGTACCCCCGGTTCTCATTTTGAATGGCATTATCATATATCTATGGAAGTATATAATCAATCATTTACTGTAGTACCTCTTACTGACGAGAACGAGACTCGCAAATAAATCCTTTGGAAGATGCTCATATAAAAAAAGGACAGAATTGTCTCTTTTTACGTATAAGTGGACATGCACGACCTTATATGGGTCCTCAACAGCTACAATAATTGTTATTTCTCGTTTCCACATCACATTTGAAAAAAAAAAATCTAATTCATGTATATTCACAACTTTTACAGCTTATAAATCGCAATGAAAAAAATTATTGTAAGTTTCCAAATACTTTTTCAGACCCTTACTAGCTATATACAGGCTAACACATCTCTACAGATTATATCTCGAAGTCAAGTACGTAAGTCAACTGAGATCCAAATATTTGCCAGTTGAACGATGTGTGCGCAGACTCCTTTAATTTCTATGATGGAGTTAATACTTCAAAAAAATCTTTGAGAGGTTTAGATGTTTTGTTGCTGCCATTAATGTGGGACGATTCTACTTTTTCATCTAGGAAGCCGAAAAGAATAATTACTGGAGTCGTTTTTTTTTTTTTGTTTAAATTGTATGATAGTATTATATAATTTTGGAACTATCTAAGTTCTCATAGTCACCTAGTTCAGTCCCGACACTCTGGTTGGTGAAGTTTTGGATCTCTTCTCCCAGAACAAGATCTCATATTTTAGCTAGTTCAGTCTACGGTCCGACACTCTGGTTGGTGAAGTGTTGGATCCCTTCTCCCAGCAAAATGTAAATATATGGAATCCAAGGAGAATTTTTGTTGAGACAAAGATGCAATTTTTTCATAGTTTCTTCTACTATATTTTAAACTATCTAGTAATTATAAATGTTAGAGGTTTATAAAATATGTTTACCGATGAATTCAAGTAATATAAGATGATGTATATATATCATTGAATTGTACACAGCTTGATTAGGAAAATGAGTATTGAATCTATAAAGAGAGATTGAGATGAAAAGCTATTTTATGTACAAATATATTTTGAAACTCATTATAGAGAGAATTGACAATCAGTGGATGTAAAGGGCCACACCCACATGTGACATGATAGCGACAAGAATGGAAATGATATCATGTGTGCTTGTAATTAAAAATGAAGTGCAACTTTCATAAAAGGACTGGTATACTGTCATTAATTATGATGCCAACAATCATCATCTTTTTCGCTGTAAATGGCATATATCATATGTATATGTACTTAAAACGCATTCTCCAATTAACTTGGAATTACGATGTTCAATATTGCCATTAAAAAAAAAATCAGATTCTTGTGAAGGTAGCAGCTAGCTAGGCTTTAGAATGCAATATCCCAAAAAAAAAAAAAAAATATTAGAAGTTTTAACAAAATTAAAATACAAAGACAAGAAACCAATCGATTTCCAATTGATTAGTTTCAAATTATAATTATTTTGTTACTGTGTTTACGTATGCATGAAATTAAGCTCGCAGACACAAACGCAAAGAAACAAACAAAATAATCTAAAATTAAGCGACGAATGATTTGTTGCAATTTAGAAGGAGATATGTAATAACCAAAGTTACATATTCGGAGGTTGGAGTGTCATGTAGTGGCAAGAGACAAGAAGCGCAACCGCGTGAGTAATTAAACTTTAATAATACTTTCTTTGTATAAGTCCATGAAAAAGTTGTCACTGTTATCACAAATAATAAAGATATATATAATATAAATATTTTGATTCAATTGGTACGTTTATTTTATATTATTTGAGTTAAAAATGAAAAAAAAAAAAAAAAAAAAAATCTAATTTTGTTGTGGATGGAGCTTGTGGTGAGCAAAACTTTGTCTTTGTTTTCAACTAGTTGGGACCATGAAACTGAAAGCTACAGTTTCAATCCATTTGTTTTGTGTTTTTTTTTTTTCTTTAATTTTCATTTCTCGCTTGAAAACATCTCCTCATTTGATTTTTCATAACGGTAATATATAATGTCCAAGTTTCTCGTGGTACTTTGGTTGATTGATATTCCAACTTGTACTAATGGGGCGTAGTTACGTTGCGGATGGAAGTCTAACTTGTAAGAAATTAGGCCTCATCAGAACTTGAAAGCCCAAGTGCTGCATTCCTCCAAATCACACAAGCACAACTAACGGAATCATGTATTTTTTTTGTTCTTCCGAATCATATTCACGTAAACAACTTTAGGCGGTACTTGTACGTAGTTTTATTTTTTCCCCTCCTAAGCTTGAACGCAATGTAAAAAAAGGAATGTTTGTACTACTGTGTTTTTAATTAGGATGGAAAATTAAATCCCTCGATAGACGAGTTTATTGAACTTGAGTAAGATGTGGTTTAATTTGGGTCCGGTTGCGGTTGACGATCGATCGAGAAATCTTTTTCCTTGGGGTAGCTTCTCATCGTTAGTGAAAAAATTACATTTACAATATATAGAAAGTTTGTCATGATCCGATTTTATAAAATAATACAGGTAGATAACCACGTAACAGGTCGAGAGAGCTGATAACTGAAAGATCGATGACAAACATGTTGGTTAAATGTATATATATATATATATACAGTTCAGCCATGTGCATGAAGGGATTTGTTGAAAGGAAAAGGCAAGAATGAAAGTGCTTCCAGGAGCTTTGAGATTAGGAATAAAACCAAGAAGGCCGCCTAAGAACAAACGTACGTTCAATGATATATGACAAGAGGGATGGACTATGGTATGAGAAAGTAAACAGTTTAAATCTCTTCATTGCACTACTATAGTGACCCATATTCGTAGACTACATTACTCGTCTTCTCAAATTTATCACGTTTTCTATCAGACTATTACGAATTACGAGGGTATATATTGCGTAGATATACGTAACATAACATGTATAGGACGTGTTGGAAGCTCTAGTTATTATGATCGATCTCAGTTTTTACTGTCTTATTATAAAGTTGGTATATTTTGGGAAATTTAGCAAAAACATAAAATAATAAAGGCTTTGATTCTATATAGTATATACTCTAATAGATAGCATGGCACACCCCCATGTGGTTGCACAACTTGCAGTGCTTGCACTTTGCAGCTTCCCTTCATACGGTTCTCTTCTTCTTCTTCTCTTGTAATAAATTAGGTTGACGCAAAAGGTCCTAGCTAGAACTCTTCCACAACAGGGTGAAGGGGGGCATGCATTTGTTGACTTTGACTCTGTGAAAAAGGAAGTTTCCGATAGATAGACGAACTCAAAAAAAAAAGTCTTCAATTCCCCAAAATAACCCGTTGACATTATAGAAGAGAAGACTTAAAACGAAAGAAACCGCAAAGGTATTATGGTAATTCAGAATAGCCCGCCGCGTGGGTTCGGCGGTTATAACTTTTTATATCATCATCCCGTGGAAACTAAAACCACACTTTAAAATTATTTAGTGCTTTCTCTTGCTATTTCTAAAAGAAACAGAACAACTAAAACTTGTCTTGGAAAAAAATCTCTGAAAGAGCAGCTATGGGAGAATGTAGACCTTTAGGCTTCTTACTAGGATTACCATTTGCTCTTGTTGCCCTCGTTCTCTCTCTCGTTGGTGCTGTCATCTGGATCATTGGGTACACATCGATCGTTTCTTTCTTTATTTTTTTAATGTTTAGATCCAGTCCACTTACTTCCTTTTTTCCAATCCTCAAAATCTTGAATCTATCGCTTATGTATGTTCTTCATCTTAACAATCAACACCAGATGAGAGATCTCTACTGATGAGATCAAAATTGTGAATTAGTAATATTAATATTGTAATGGAAAAAAAAAATATTGCAGGACAATATTGAGTTGTTTGTGCCCATGTTGCTTCTGTTTCGCTGCGCTGGCAAACTTCGCTGTGTCTCTCATCAAACTTCCTGTCAATGTCCTCCGTTGGTTTACCCACTCCATTCCTTGTTAACAGCCAGAAACAAGAACACTTTGATCTTATTTTAATATTTTTTATTAATGTTCTTCTTATTTGTTATTTATTTTTTTTTGATTTACTAATTATTATTTCTTTCTTTCCTTCTTCTTGCGATTATGTGTAATTTTCTCTTTTGTTAAAAAGATTAAAAAAAATTAGTTAACTGCTTATTTTCCTAAGAGACAATTATTGTAATCACGAAAACAATTATCCCAATAATTAAATTATTAATCTATAACTAATTATTATTAAAAGCCCACTTTAAGTCCAATACAGTTTAACGGGCCTATAGATACGATAACGTAAACACACTTTGGAATGCGTTACGAAGATGATAAGAGAGAGCACGCGTCACCGGCCCGTCACCCAAACCAAAAAAAAAAAAAAAAATCAGTTTTAAAGACCAGACAAGTTCTGGAACATTCGACAGGGTTCTCAACACTCTGAGAAGAAAAAAAGTACACGAGTCCGTGTGTTTGTTTGTTTTTAAGACCAAACAACAAACTAGTCTTATCTTCTTCAACCAAAACAGAGCACGATTATACCAATTCAAACAGAGCACGATTCATCATTCTTTTACAGAACAATTACTAAGAAAAATCAGGAAAAGTGAAGAAGCGAAAGAGAGAAGAGGAAGAAGGTCGGATGGGAGTGGATTATTACAAAGTCCTCCAAGTTGATCGCAGCGCCAGCGACGATGATCTTAAGAAAGCTTATCGAAAACTCGCCATGAAGTGGCACCCCGACAAAAACCCCAACAACAAAAAGGACGCCGAGGCTAAGTTTAAGCAGATCTCCGAAGCTTACGAGGTATCTTATCTATACTATGTAAATTATGTATTTAATTAATTCAATTCTTGTCATAATGAATAGGCGTGTTTGCTAATGATGACTTGATTTTATTGATGCTTACTAGGTTCTAAGCGATCCTCAGAAGAAAGCTGTATATGATCAATATGGGGAGGAAGGTTTGAAAGGGAATGTGCCACCTCCTGACGCTGGTGGAGCCACTTATTTCTCTACCGGTGATGGTCCTACGTCCTTCAGGTTCAACCCTAGAAGTGCGGATGACATATTTGCAGAGTTCTTTGGCTTCTCTAGCCCGTTTGGTGGCGGTGGTGGTGGAGGAAGAGCTACACGGTTCTCTAGCAGTATGTTTGGTGATGATATGTTTGCCTCTTTCGGCGAAGGAGGAGGCGGTGGTGGCTCCATCCATCACGGTGGACCTAGGAAGGCTGCTCCTATCGAGAACAAGCTGCCTTGTAGTCTTGAAGATCTTTACAAAGGAACCACCAAGAAGATGAGGATCTCCAGGGAGATTGCTGATGTCAGCGGGTAAGTCATGATCAAACCCAAATGGAACCCTTTAGGTTAGCTTGTATGTAGAAATAGGCTAATTCGCTTAGAGCGTTTCTCCTGTGTAGTTCATAGTGAAAGCAGAGCATTGGTCGTAGTTCATAAAATTGTTAAAGTGATTTAGGCTGAACGGTTTGTGTGTTTTTTTTTGGTTTGGTTTGCAGCAAGACTATGCAGGTGGAAGAGATATTGACCATTGATGTGAAACCAGGGTGGAAGAAAGGCACAAAGATCACGTTCCCTGAGAAAGGCAATGAGCAACCCGGTGTGATTCCAGCGGATTTAGTCTTCATCATTGACGAGAAGCCTCACCCGGTCTTCACTCGAGAGGGTAACGACCTTGTAGTCACGCAGAAGATCTCACTTGTCGAGGCCTTGACGGGCTACACAGTGAGCCTGACTACACTTGATGGTCGGAGGTTGACAATCCCTGTCACCAACGTCATCAGTCCCGAGTACGAGGAAGTGGTTCCAAAGGAAGGAATGCCGTTGCAGAAAGACCAGACTAAGAAAGGCAACTTGAGGATCAAGTTCAACATCAAGTTTCCAACAAGATTAAACTCAGAGCAGAAGACAGGAGTGAAGAAACTCCTCGGCTGAGTTTGAGTATACTCACCCACGTTACAGAGAACAGAGGAGAGAACCAGAGGGTCAAAGCTTCTAGATGTACTGTTGTAAATCACAGAGATTGTGATTAAATATACTGTTGCTTTTTGATCGATTTGTACCATATGTACTACGATTGAATACCTTCAATAAATTTTGTTGCTTCTCCTATATAACCCAAACGCTATTAATTAAACCATACCAATAAACACGAGAGCATTTGTGACACCAAGATTCCCTCTTGTTCAGCAGGTGCTCAACCATGAAACCATATCTTCGAGACAGGTTTCAGCGGCATTGTCTTTGTTATTTTCAACAGCTCGTTCCAGTTTTCCCGCTCTTGCCAGAACATCAATCAAACAGCCGTATATTTGATTGATCTTGTCTCATCACCATGTGTAACGTGATCCAAATAGGCTTCCTTCTCTCTCTGCATTTCATCGAATGTCCCAATAGCTTGATGAGCATTCCCGTGATGTGTGCATACCCTGAGATCATTGTAGTCCCTGATATTACATCTTTCCCGTTAGTTTGATCATCGGATAGCTTGACTGACCATACTACATTTCGAGTACATTTCTTTTCTTTTTTTTTTTTGGTCAACGCGAGTATACATTTCAATAAAAGCATTTGCAAACACTAGTTTGTTTCAGAAATCTTCTTCTCTCTGCCTACATATGGATCCATCTCCCAAGCGATAGAGATCCAAGATGGGAACAGGGCGGTGAAACAGAAATGAGTCTCTGATCTCATCAGGCTCAATGCCAGTAAATTGCATTTTGCCGGAAAAATCCCATAGCTAGCCTCTCTACATAACACCCAATCCCTGTATATCTATATATACATTTTCCAAATACATTTAGCAAATAAATCTTGAAATAGCAAATAAATCTTGAAGTTACCACCTATTTACAAGACTGCCATTGATATTAATTATTAATTTGTTTTCCATTAATTAATATTAAGTTTCTATTTTTGAAAACAAAATTTTTACTCCTAAATAACTTTCCAAAACAATTAGAATCACTCCCTTTAACATTAAGTATCTATATATACATTTTCCAAGTACATTTAGCAAATAAATCTTGAAGTTACCACCTATTTACAAGACTGCATTGATATTAATTATTAATTTGTTTTCCATTAATTAATATTAAGTTTCTATTTTTGAAAACAAAATTTTTACTCCTAAATAACTTTCCAAAACAATTAGAATCACTCCCTTTAATATTAAGTATTAAATTTATAATTGATTTAATTAATACTAAGTTTCCAATTTAACAAAACAATATTTTCTCCATACACAAATTTCCTAAACAATCGGTCTTACCAAGAAATAAATTGATTTTCGATCTTGGAGGAGGATCCTTGGTCGAGATTTTTGATCTCAACACATTGGTTTCCTCCTAAAATATATGTTCAAAATCAAATATAAAATATATTATTCAAAAAAACTAACGGTATGATTTTAAAAGGTAACAAACATATTTACCATTCAATTTGATATCTTATTCAAAGAATAATAATAAAATATAAAAGATATTGCTTGCTCACAGATTTATTTTTATTTTGTACTACGTATTTAAAAATAATTTTTTACTTTCACGGTTTCATATGATGAGTTTTTGCTGATTAAAAATCTTTGAATATGTTGTCTGACATGGCAGGTTTGAAATATAGAACCAACACTAAAACTATTAGTTTATCTCATATATACTATAGATTTGTAATCATAGTTTTGAAAATTAACTTCTAAATTATTTAGTATATGAACTACAAAATATTACACATACTATAACACATTCTTAATATTCCAAAAAAAAAATATATACACTAATATACTATATAGGCATATACCTCTGTTTAATTTATATTCTATCTAATAACAAATTTAATGTAATTAGATTCTAAACTTTATAAAACGTAGGAAGAAAAAAAAATCTAAACAAAAATCTAAATTAATTAGATAAAAAGTTAATTAATTGAAAATTTGAAAACTAAATAAATTAAAAAGTATTATTTAAAATACAATAATTTATAACTTAGTCCGCGGGTGAAATCCTAGTTGTTTGTTAAGTTTCATTCACTCATCTCTTTTTTTAAATTAAACCAAGTCCGGTTTGTGCCGGTCAATAAAGTAAGTTGGTTTAATAATGCAAGAGTACTCTTTATGTACAAGTACTATCATCAGATTAAACAGTATGCTTTTTTTTTTTTTGGGTCAAATTTAAACAGTATGCTATGCTCTCTCCTTTCCTACTTTACTCTTAGAGCGATTCATCCTTTGTCATCATCATTATCAGAGGTGATAATTCTCTGCACAACTCACTTTTCTGGTTGCGATTTCTTCTTTCCTCAGCTCACGGTAAGTCTCTTGAACGGATTGTACTAATCTCATAATTCTCAGAACGATTTCAGGAACATTCCACATAAATCTCCACACTGTGTCTGAGAAGAAACATGAGTCACCCGAGAAGTGAGGATGATATATTTGCCGAGTTCTTTGGGGCCTCCTCTATCCCTTCTGGTCCGAGAAATGCGGATGGTATATTTGCTGACTACTTTGGGGCCTCTAGCCCTTCTGCTCCCCGACGTGAGGCTGATATATTTACTGAGTTTTTTGGGGTCTCTAGCCCTTCTGCTGCTGCTGCTGCTGGTGATAGCAGCAAAGGAGGAGATGGTGGTGGCGGCTCATTGCATCACGGTGGAGATAGGAAGGCAGATCCTATTGAAAAAAAGTTGCCTTGTAGCCTTGAACATCTTTACAAAGGAACCACCAAGAAGATGAAGATCTCCAGGGAGATTGTTGATGTCATTGGGTAAGTCATGATCATTCGATGTCTTATCTGTGAACAAAAAGTGGAACTCTTTAGGTTAGCCACTCACTTAAGACAGCGTTAATAGGGCATTTGTCTGTTGATACATAGTGAAAACAGAGCCTTATCATAGTTCATAACCTTGTTGAGTGGCATAAAAAGCATAGGCTGACCAGTGTTGTCTTTTGGAAAAAACTTGCAGCAAGACGATGCAGGTAGAAGAGATTTTGACTGTTGATGTGAAACCGGGGTGGAAGAAAGGCACAAAGATCACATTCCAGAAAGGAAATAAGCAACCTGGTGTGATTCCAGCGGATTTAGTCTTCATCATCGATGAAAAGCCTCATCCGGTTTTCACTCGAGAGGGTAACGACCTCGTAGTCACTCTGAAGATCTCAGTTCTCGAGGCCTTTACCGGCTACACCATCAACCTGACTACACTAGATGGTCGGAGACTGACAATCCCAGTCAACTGTGTGATCCATCCCGAGTACGAGGAAGTGGTTCCAATGGAAGGAATGCCGTTGCAGAAAGACCAGACTAAGAAAGGTAACTTGAGGATCAAATTTAACATCAAGTTCCCTACAAGCTTTACCTCAGAGCAGAAGATAGGGTTGAAGAAACTTCTCGGATGAATTGGGTTAAAACCAGCCCATTCCAGACAAAATAATGTAGAATACGAGAGGAACAAGAAGATCGAAGCTTCTATATATCTTGTTGGAGATGGCTGAGATTCCGAATAAATACTGTTGGGACCTTTCTGATCAATTTGTAACATATGTATGATTGAGTGAGTACTCTTGTGACCTTTTCTGATCGATTTGTAACATATGTATGATCAAAAAATACTGTTGTGACCTTTCTGATCTGTATAATATGCCTAATAAGTTTGCTACTTTTCCACAATTCAAACGCTATTAAACCATACCTATAAATGCAAGAGCATTGTTCCTTTTGATCACATCCTGATCCTGATGTGAAGTAAACAATTGCAGCACTATAAATATCTCAGTCCAAAACGGTTTACTGTTATCTCCTGCAACGAATTCCTGAACAATGTTGTTCACTTCTATCAAACTACAACCTGGCGTTTTCTTCATATTTCCGTCCCTTATAATCTTTCTCAATCTCGACACATCCTCCCATTTTCCCAAATCTGCGTAAATATTGGCAAGCAAAACATAATTCCCCATATCCTCCGGCTCTAGCTCCACAAGATGATCCATTGCAACCAATGCAACATCAAGATTGCCCTGTGTTTTGCAAGAGCTCAACAATGAACCCCATATCTTTGAGTCGGGTTTCACTGGCATTGTCTTTGTTATTTCAACAGCTCGTTCCAGTTTTCCGGCTCTTGCCAAAACATCAATCAAACAACCATAGTGTTCAATCTTGGGTTCAATTTGATAATCTTGTCTCATCATATCAAAATACGTCAACCCTTCTTGCCACAGACCAACGTGTGAACAAGCTGATAAAAGACCAATAAACGTGATCCCATTAGGCTTCACTTTGGCTCTCTGCATTCCATTGAATGTTTCAATTGCCCCATGAGCATTCCCGTGATGTGCATACCCTGAGATCATTGTACTCCATGATATAACATCTTTCCTTTTCATTTGGTCGAACAACTGAATAGCTTGACTAATCATACCACATTTCGAGTACATTTCGATAAGAGCATTGCAAACACCAGTCTGTTTCAGGAACCCTCTTCTCTCTGCATACATATGGATCCATTTCCCAAGCTCCAGAGATCCAAGATGAGCACACGACGGTAAAACAGAAATGAGACTGATCTCATCAGGCTCAATACCAGCTAACTGCATTTCACGGAAAAAATCCATGGCCTCTACATAACAACCAATCCCTGTATACCCAGAGATCATCGCAGTCCAAGACACAATCGTTTTATCAGTCATCAAATGAAACAAACCTTTTGCTTTCTTCATCTGCCCAATCCGTGCGTATCCAGAAAGCAAACTATTCCAAGATATAACATCTCTCTCAGACATATCATCAAACACTTTATGTGCATCAGCTAGATCATCAAACTTCATGTACATATCTATGAGCGCATTCTCAGTCACAACATTGAACTTAGGCCCGATTTTGCAGAGATGACCATGAACTTGCTTCCCTAAATAACATGATCCAAGACTCGCACAAGATTTAAACATAAAAGGAAACGTGAACCGATCTGGTAACTCGATGCTCTTCCGGAGCAGTTGCCTATATGTACGAATCACCTCGCAGTACAAGGAATGGTGTGTATACGCGCGAATGATGGAGTTATATAAGAAGACATTAGGATTCGATACTTGATTAAAAAGACGTGTAGCATACTCCATATCTCCAATCTTATCACAAGAATCCACCATTTTAGTGACCATGAAGCTGCTTTGTGACAATCCATGTATGATGATGCAGGCATGAATCTTCTTCCATTCATTCCGGCTTTTGAATCGCTGTAGAAGAGTTACAAAATAGTTCTCAACTTCTCTAATTCCATGAAAGGCCATTAAAGCTAGCTTTTGAAAGCACCGACGCCACGAGAAGAAGAGGCTCGCGGTGGTGTACGTAGTCAAAATTGGCTCCGACCAAACGCCGTTAAACACAGATGTGTTGTCTGGATTCACTATACGTAAGCCACAAGCCCAGTTTCATTTCCAGGCCCATTATTAATCTTTTCACAAGCTATTATAACATTTCGGCATTGTGTAATGTGCACACATTATTATTTCCAAATTTAAAGAACTTGTAAATTTTGCTCACATACAGAAACAAAAAAAAGAACTTGTCAATAATTCGATCTTCTTGTCTTGATCTCTGAAAAGAAATTGCAAACGCACAATACAGAAATAGTTACTCTAAAGAATCCGGTGTGGTCGAAGGATCCGAAAGACAATCATGGAAGAGAGAGCTCATATCATCTTCTACTTCTTGGCCTCATCATCTTCTTGGTTCACAGACTATAAGATTTTCAGCATTGTGTAATGTGCACACATTATTATTTAAAGAACTTGTAAATTTTGCTCACATACAAAAACAGAAAAAGAACTTGTCAATAATTCGATCATTTTGTCTTGATCTCTGAAAAGAAATTGCAAACACACAATACAGAAATAGTTACTCTGAAGAATCCGTACTGTCTTTTGGTCGAGGAATCCGAAAGACAATCATGGAAGAGAGAGGTGTGGTTTACTCATATCATCTTCTACTTCTTGGCCTTTACATCAAGGTCCATCGCCTGCAGGTTAAGCAAGAGGTCGTCAGAGCTCAAGTAGACCTTGTTTGCCGATTTTGAGATGGTTTGTGCGATCTCTCTAGCTGCTTCGATCTTCCTCAGTGTTAAGAACGCTTGGTTGTTTGCGATGGCTTGACCTATGAGCTGAGCACTCTTGGCTTCTCCCTACAGACACTCCCACAGAAACATCGCTTAGCAAGATTTTACCAATATAGGGTTATTTGAAAAGGGAAAAGAATTATCCGCACCTCAGCACGAATAACGGCACTTCTCTTGTCCTGTTCAGCTTTTTCCACAATGAACTTAGCCCGCTCAGCCTCCTGAGCTGCCACCTGCTTTCCTTCTATGGCTGCAGTGAACTCCTTTCCAAACGTCAAGCCTGTGATGGACACATCATCCAGCGCAATGTGGAAATATGCAGCTCGTGCAGTTAAGATTTTCCTGATTTCTCTACTCACCGACTTAAAAAACACCAAAGAACAAAAAAAAAAACTCATCCATTAATTTACCATTAAAGAAGGAATCAAAAACATGTATTTACAGCCAGTTAGCTAACCTCTCTCTGAGTAATAAGCTGGCTCGCATTGTACTGAGCAACCACAGCTTTCAAGGTCTCGTGGATAATAGAAGGCAAAACTCTCTCTCGGTAATTCTCACCAAGAGCTCTGTATACCTCAGGTAGTCGGTCAGCCATAGGACGGGTGAGAACCCTAAGTCCAATTTTGACCTGAATGTTTCGATCCCACACACAACACAAGCTTATCATGTAGTTCACAGACCAAAACCACACAACCTGATAGAAACCATTAAAAGGGAAGGAAGCGAAGTACCATCTGGAGATCACGGCTCCCGGAAGTACTCTCAACTAGGTAAGGTTTTGCACGAACGTCATAGATGACTGGCCTCTCGAACCACGGAATCATAAGGTGAGTGCCCTCAGGGTACACCTACATAGTCAAGCAAGCAAAGATATATAGTGCATCAAGATGACTGTTACAAACAACAATCAAATCTAGACTAACAAATCAACCTTGTAAACTTAACCTAGATGCCACAAACACAAGATTCACTATCTAACGCTAAGCCTAACCAAACTTCAGCTAGATGTCACAAACACAAGACTCAATTGTTAATACTAATGCGAATATTCAATTCACAGATTCAGAAGAAACCAATTTTTTTTTTTGGCAGGGACTAACCTTGTCTTTGATACCGACAAGGCGGTTGAAGACAATAGCTCGATGACCTCCATCGACATTGTAGAGAGAGTGCGTAGCGCCGTAAAGACCGAGACCACCAATAACCACCGCAGCTATAACACCACCACCAGGACCCTTGGGAGCTTTTATATTCTTGAAATTCATCGTTTTCACCAACACCTGCCAATTTTAGGAACACTAGAATCAAAATCCAAGGCAGAGAGACTGATCATGGATATTTGAAATTCTTATACAGAGCAGACCTAAAGAAAACTTGGATCGACGATAAAGTAAACAAAAATGATCTGCGAAATTAGCTGAAATGAAACCAAAAAAAAAAATTGGAGCCAAAGAATCAGAAGGCTTACTTGCTTAAACTCCGAATCCGATCTAAAATGGAGAAGAGAGAAACAGAGAGAGAGAGAGAGAGAGGGGGTTAGGTTAGGGTTTAAAGTAGGGGTCGATCACGCAATTTCTATTTTGCTGAGAGATCTTTGGGCCCAAGTTTTTTTATTCAAGCCCATTAGTCAATTCACAGTTACTCCTTTTTTTAGTTAAAAACAATTCTCATTTGTTGACAAACATAAAAAGATTAAGAAAATTACAAAGCAGATACTCCAACACATATATAAGTGAATCAAATCAATCATGCAAATAAAATAGTTGTTACTTGGGAATGTTTCTCAGCTTTTAGTTAATGCTTCAAAAGATATATATATATATATATAAACGAATAACAAAACCATATAAAGCCAAGAACAACCCCTAGACTTGTCCTCTTCACGTTTGATCCGGAGGATTTGTGCTCTTTATCAACAGCCGGAGAATCGGCATCGGGCGATGAAGTTATGGATTTCGGGGCCGGAGCTCCTGTGGGTGTGGTCTTTGTTCCGAACAACTCTTCCGGCAACAACACTTTGTCCACCACGTAAATGGCTAGAGGAAACTGTTGTCGTAATGCATTATTGATCCGAGTCTCAACAACGCCGGTTGAAACATTCACTTGGTTGCTTTGTGCTTGCCCTGTGAAATTTAACCCAAAGACTCCTCCTTCTTGTCCCGTAGCCTGAGTTCTAACGGGATTACTTGCTAAGAGAAGATCACTTAGAGAGTAGTATTTTGGAATGATATGGTAGAGCATTAGCTGGATTTGTTGTTGGTATGTGAGTCCGTTTAGGGTTCCGGGTTTAAGGTTGTTGAATGCGTTATCTGTTAGAGCAAATATAGTCATCCCTTGATCAGAGCTATTGAGTTGAACGCTTACCTGAAATCCGACTTGAGTTGTGTTGAGGAGTCGCATGAATGTAGTAAATTGGTGACCAGTTTCAAGAACCGCTGTGAAATTGATGGGACTTGTTTCAGTGGTCGGAGCTGGAGCAATAGGTTGGCTTTGGATGTATGGGACGATGGAAAATAAGAAGAAGAGGACAACATAGGAGTATATGGATGAGGACATGGCTATATACTAATATGTTGTTTTCTTGTCTTTCTTTATTTGTGTGTTTCAGTGCGTGTGCTAGATTTAAGTCTTGTGAGGTATATATAGAAAATAGTTTATGGGCATTTAAGGTGACATGTCTGTATATGTGTGTGTGACTTGCGAAAGTATGTACTTTGATTCATTGTTATTTTTTTTTATAACAATTAACTTGATCAACAATTATATGATAATGTTTATTATTAAGAAATGCAAAACACTAACGTTGACAAAAATAGTTCTATATTTATATTTACAAAGCTCATGGTTTGCCAGTTACATTACAAATTTACAACAATAAAAGAAAAACTTAAAAATGGTAGGCGGTCATGGTTCATGAATATCGTTACGTTTTGAAAATTTCTTAATTATATTTTGAGTGGCTAGCTAGGTGTGTATATATGAATCTTTAAAGATATAGTCTGGCATTGACGGGGCAACGTGAGGGTCATATCCGAAACTGCTCTACATGACATTTGGTTGGGAACAAAAAAAAAAAATGGTAATTTTTGAATACTAGATTGGACTTGGTCTCGATCAATAAACGCGAGTAGCTCTGATAAAAAAAAAAAATCAAACAACGTGGAAAAGTCCCGTAAACAAATTACCGTTCTACAGAATTGAAAACGTTGGGATCTTGGTGCGAAGCTTGCATTGTCACGTGAGGACTGACTACGATATGCAAAACAATTGAAAAATACATTCAGACAAACTCATGTGCGTCTATACAATGACGCTTATATCCCTCTAATAAAATAGTCACTTTATCCACTTTAACAAAAATAATTTGAATTCTAAGGGTAAATGCGTCAAAAGTGTATCTCTGTTTCCGAGGTAACAAATAGACAAATTGAGTAGGAGAGAGACCATAACTCAAGCAAACTCAGATTCTCTGATGGCGATTTAACGAAGACCGAAGACGAAGGAAGGACTGATTGATTAATGGACTCTCACTGTTCTCTGAGTCGACTCGTTCTGGTCACCTTCTTGGTCCTCTGCTTCTTCGCCGGAGATTCATCGGCGACGAGGCCTGGTTTCTTATACACCAGACACAGAGGACGATGCACGCCGCAGTAATCCAACTTTGAATTTGATTTTTAAAATTTTTATTACGTTAATAGCTGAGTCAGATCTAACTCGATGGTGGTGTTGTTTTTATTTATTTATTTTGAGTTTGGTTTCAGGTATTGGAGCAGCGAGAGGGAAGCATGGCCGAGGATGGTACCGGAGAGATCAACGGTCGAGAAAATGTTCGGAGTGATGGTTGCGAAAGAACGGTGGAGATCTGATCTGACGCTATTGGAATCAACGGCTAGGAACGACGAAGAAGGTAACGCGTACGGTGCGCTGCTGAAACAGGGGATCGCAGCTCTTGTCAACTCTTACGCTAGAAAAAGTTTCTCTTATGCGCCATGGGAAGTGAAGACCATGCTCATTCAAGCCATGGTCTCGGAGCCGGCGGCTCGCCGGCAAGCCCAACACTTCGCCGCCGCTAACGTGGCCTGTGACTAAAAAAGACAATGAGGATCTAGTTGTACTTTTGTCTTCTTTAGATTCGAATCTACGCTTCTTGTCGTGTCTTAAGTTTGATTCTGATTTCTGTCTCAAAACAACGACACCAGTATTCTGATTTCTGGTTCAACTTATATTTGCAGCTTAACCGGATTGAACAAACCAAACTGAATCAAAATCAAATTGAATTTAGGCTTCTTACAATTTACAAAAGCCCAACGGACCTAATAAACAGGGACGAGCGTTGTTTAGTAGTGTTTGGAAACGGCTCTTCTTATATACTCTGTTTTTAACTCTCATTTATTTATTAACCAGATATGGAATATACATATCCGTGTTTCCGAACAAGTATCTAAAATGGAAACCTCTGTATCTCTCTCTGTAGGCCTTTAAGTGTTCTTGGTTTGTTGCTCAAGTAAATATTTTTGAACTTTTCCTTTTTTCTTGTAAACAATATAACAGAGATATGTATATCATTAGTCTCAAATCCAACCTCTGTGATTCTTTCTCGAGAGGCGCTCGGTATAGGGTTTTTGCTTGGTGGGTTTGTTTCTAATGGCGACTAGAAAGCTAATTCGAGATTTACTGATCACAAAGCAGCCTTTTTTACGGCAACTGATGCAGCAACGGGTTCTGGTGAGATACTTTGTATTTTTTTGTTTGTAATGTTTCTGATCAAAATCGCACTAAATGGTTTTTGATTGATTTGGTGGTGACTTTGTGTTTTTGCTTTTAGAGAGCAAACGCAAGATCAGAGTATCTTCCTACTATTGGATATGCGAGTCATCGCAGGTTCAGCGTGCTAAGCGAGTTCTCCAAGAATATTAGAGGGGAAGCTGAGAGGTATATTGTGATTTGTTATGTAACGTGAGGCATACGAATATCTATAATAAGTGAAAGAACATATAATCTTTCTATTATTGGATGATGTTTCTTTAGTTCAATTTCTTTTTGGTTAAACATTGTTGATTTTTTCATGTGGTTGCAGCAATCCTGAATTTAAAAGAACAGTGAAGGAGTTGAAGGAAAGAGCTGAAGAGTTGAAAGGTGTAAAAGAGGACCTGAAAGTTAGGTAAGTTATAAACACATTTGTAATTGATCTTTACTTGGGAGATAATATATATACATTGTGTGTTAAAGGAAATTATGAAAGATATGGCTAATGCAGAACGAAACAAACGACTGAGCAGCTGTACAATAAAGTTGATGGTGTGTGGACTGAGACTGAAGCTGCGGCTAAAAAGGTATGGTTCTGGTACACGAGCCTTGAATTGGTACCATGTCTGTGTTTTTTTTTTCCTCCACCCTGGTTGGAGAATGTTTGGAAGCTGATATTGTGTTAAAAGATGCAAAGAGTTTCTAAGATGGGTTGTTTGCTCTTTTTCTAGTTTGGATCTTAGATAAAAACATGATAACTCACTTATTATATGTATGTATGAATAGCCAAAAATGTACATTGTATAAGGCTAATTAACAGTCGTCCCTTACAAAACAGCTTTGACGGTACTGCAGGTCTCTTCAAGTGTGAAAGACAAGTTTTCAGCGGCCACAGAAGAGGTCTTGCTGGAATCCTGCTCTTGTATTGTTGTCCTTTCAGTGGTCATTTGTGGCATTTTTTTGTTTTTGTTAACTAGGTTGTGTATTTTTAATGTTCAGGTGAAGGAGTCATTCAAGCTCGGAAAGGTGGAGAATGCAGAGTCAGCAAGTTCATCAGGCACAGGAACCTCTGGAGGAGAAAAACAGCAGCAATCAGGTTCTACGGAGGAATTACATACATTTTTTGAAAAATTAAAGTCAAGTATCTCTTCGCCAAAAGTATCCGAGGCGTTTTATAAGCTGAAGGAAGCGAAACCATTTGAAGTTGTAAAGAAGGTACTTGACATTGTAAAGGATGAACTGCGTGGAAACACATCTAGAAGGAAGTTCCTGGAATATACACCTCCCCCGCCATTCACAGGTGAGAGAAGTACAAGAACCGAGATGGTGGTTATGCCAACAAAACAGTTCAAGTGGCAAACAAAATGGGAATCCTTTAGAGAAAAGGTGAGTGGCCCTCTTTGTGGTTGTCCATTTTATTCCATGTGTTTGAAGGCCCTTGTTGAATGCTTTCCTCAAATTTGGCTTTAGATGCAAAGTCTTCCTGTATTTAAACGTATAAGCGGGATGAGTGTGCCTGTTGTAAACAAGAGCCAAGAGGTAATGAAAACAACTTGTCTTTATTACTCGTCTTGTTCAATTATCCAATCTCTTTGCTGATACTGATTTGTTATATTGTAAATTGGCAATGCATTTGGACTGTGCAGATTGCAGAAGATGTGAGGGAAGTATGGGAAACTAGTGATAATCCGATTGTTCACAAGATTCAAGAGTATACTCTCTAATTGCTCCCTTACTATCTTCCCAATTTTTTGTTTTTAACATACTCCTTCTCCCTTACATGTGCATTAATTATTCTTTGTTTTGGCAGCATGCATGACATGTTCTTGCATGAAACAGATTCTGCATCAACTTACAAAGAAATACACGGGCGAGATCCGTAAGTTATATAGTGGCTGATTATTATTGGTTTGAAGATGTGCCTCCGGTAATAATAATTCTTACCTCTCTTTCATGTGTAGATCGTTCTCCTTGCCAGACTTTGCTGCAGAGGTTGAGGAAGCCATTAGACCTGTCTTGAAAGCATATAGTGAGGTGAATCTCGGGTTTTGAAATAGATAATGTCTCGTGTCATCCTCGTTTATGTTGCTTTGTAATTAATTTCAATATCTTTGCAGGGAGATGTTGAGACCTTGAAGAAGTATTGCAGCAAGGAAGTGATTGAAAGATGCAAAGCAGAGCTCACAACTTACCAAAGTCATGGTGTCTTTTTCGATAACAAGGTAAGGGTTTCTTTGTTCTTGGTGTTACCCTACGGAATATTTCTTCTCATGAAGCCATGCAGAGTAATTAAGGTGCTTCATTTTGATCAGCTGCTGTACATATCTGACGTTGCCATTCAAGAGACGAAGATGATGGGAACTTCCCCCGTAATAATAGTCAGGGTAAATGATCTTCATTTTCTTCTGAGCTAAGAATTGGATATGATGGACTAATTTATTCTCTTTGATGCCAGTTCCAAACGCAAGAAATCTACTGCGCTCGCGACAAGAATGGAGAAATCATAGAAGGAGGCCAGGTAAAAAAAACTGTGAATCAAAAATCATAATTCAATCGCAATGCATATGACCAATGCCACAGTCATTTTAAGAGTTTGTTGTTGGATTTAGGACACCATACACACGGTGCACTACGATTGGGCAAGGCAACAAGTGGAGGCAGCAGAGTTGGGGGAAGATGCTATTTATCCCATTTGGAGGCTCAGAGAGATGCAGAGAAATGGTGTACAAGCTCTCATTTAACTTTACAATTAGAAAATAATTCATTAACCTACTAAAAGCAAAGTACCATTATATATACTCAAACACTTTCTTAGTAGATTTTTAATGATCCAACTTCTTATACTCAAAACCATAATTGCAGATGTAGAAATTGTAGATCGTCAGAATCTAGAATTTGCTAAACAACAAAATCTTAAAAGACAAAATAAAAATATTATAGTGGAGATTAGGTTAAGGAAGCAGCGTAGAGATTAAGCAAAGAAGTGGAATATTTTGTCTTGTCTTGCGTCCGAGCTAAGCTAAACACAAACTTTCTATATAATCCTATCTCTACTTATCCACCTTTGCCTTTATCCACCAAGTTTTTGAGCTAATCTCTCATCTCTCTTCTTCACTCTCCCTCTCATTCTCAACTATCCCAAGTCATGTCTTGCCTGAGAATTAGGCTTCTCCCCGCCAAAAGAGCTTGGAAGAGCTTCACTGCCAACTTCCACAAATTTCGGAGATCCAAAACCAAGCACAAACATTTCTACCGTTCAAGCCAAGGATCCGGAAAGAAACGTCGGGACAGAGATTCCCGTATTTTTTTCATCTGTCTAAAGAGAGGTTGTTTGTTCAAGAAGAAACGCAAAGCTGTTGTATACGTTGATAAGCTCTTCAGAGAACCTATGGCAGTATCCAGTTGGATTCCAGCAAAGCAGTGGAAGCCAAAGGAAGAATTGTTTCCGGAGAAGGGAATAGACGAAAGAGCTGAAGAGTTCATCACTAGAGTGAAAGCAGAGATTCTCGCTTCACGCAACTTGTAGTATCAATCATCAAACACAATGTATCAAGACTTGATACATTGTGTATAATAATACTTCTGTGTATAATAAATAGACCAACTCCAACTGTTCTGTACAAAATTATTATCTTTGGCTTTTAGCTCGAGTCTGTAATTATTATTCTTATAAATCCTATAGATATTCCTTTAACAATAGTAAAAAGCTAAACCAATGAGTAATGGTTGTGCAAGTATTTCTGAAAAGTGTCACCTGATTCTGAGATTGCCCGTTTAATGAGAAACCAGCACCAGCATTTTAGTCCTTTGGAATCCGAACAATCAGGCCAGAAGTTGTCTGAACAGTTTTCAGGTGACCTGAGCCAATGAGATCACGTATGTGAAATCTCACATCGAGAGGAGAGAACCGGAGCCGTTTCTTTTCAAGCTCGGCCAAGAACATCTCTTTATGTCGCTTGCGCTTTATCAATGAGAGGAGTTCGTTCCTTCCCTGGTTGTTATATTGAGAGTACTTAAAAGGTTCTGAGGCAATCAATTGGAAGGAAGAAACTGATAAAAGTATTTTCAAAGGTACCTGCAATAGACCCTTCCACAGTTTACCGATACTTGGAATCGCAAACCAGTACATGTCCGGATCGATAAGTTGGCGTGTCTGAGATAAATTGGTATTTATAGTTAAAAGAGGGAAATAGATACATGGAGGAGCAGATATAAGTAGGAGTATAACTCTTTACTTACGAGAAGACCTGCGTTAATTAAGAGAGTGATGTGTGCATCCTTCACATTTCCGCCCAATGACAACAGTGAAAACTGCAATGATAGCGTGTGAAAACTGAAAACTTTGGGCATCTACTGTATGTAGACAAAAACAGGTAAAATGAATAAAATTGACTTACTAGCTCATGATGTCCAATACTAGGTTCAAGTTTTGAATCAAGGACATGGCCTTTGAACCACTTGAAAATTTCAAGATCACTTTGTTTCTTCTCTTCCATCCTCTTCACTATTCGATCTACCTAACATATGGATTACAAGAAAATGATAAAGGATTATTGCTTTTCAATGTTGTTGTCCATAGATATTGATTAGCTAAAAATTGGAAAGACCATCCACTCTCTACAACGAATTACCAATAGTAAGAAATCAAAACTATTTGAGACCGTAGCCTTACCTCGCCTATCGCCATTTAAAACACAGGTACCAATTAACTAAAGCTAATGTAAACTACACATGAACCTAATGATATGCAGCAAAATACCAACCTGGTTAAGATAGTCATCCAAAAAGATAACTGCATGATCATCTTGTCCAGTGTTGAGTTTGAAAACACGAACAACTTTCTCCCTTCGTAAACACTGCACCAAAGTTCAAAAAGTGATCATCCCAAAGAACTCTAGCAAACCCAACAGAGATGATAAAAGATTGATACGAACATTGGACAGGCAAAGATACCAATAGCAAATTAGTTCACCAAATTAAACCACAAAGATGAAAAACAACGATACAAACGCAAATGGCGATGGTTCTAAACTTACCAGGACACACCTTACATACAGAGGTTATAATTTCAATTGTTCAATGGCACATGTCATTTTAATAAAGGTTTCATTCTTCAAACCTTTATAAGTACAAAATGATGCATTAGAGTAGAAAGAGCATACCTCTAATTCTCTATCGACTTGGGTTCTATCATTGACGCTACTGTATAACTGCGACTGTAAAATGAAGGGTGGAACCGAAGCCTGAAAACAGATGAACAGAGGCAGGAATGAGAATCACCATCAATGTACAAAGAGATTGACAAGAAAAAAAGGAGACACTTTTAACTAATCTTCATATGGTTTCAGAGTAAGAGAATGTCCAATTCAAGTGAATGCGACTTTCAATAACAATATTTTTAGTGATATGGAATCGAACCTGGTCAATACGAGGAAACTGAGCTCGCATCATTCTTAGTGCAACAGATGTGTCGCTAAAGGTGAGTTCATCCTCTGATTACGAACAGAGCAACAACCAATCATGAATTAGTAGAGTTTACAATCTCTCCGCATTACCACCCAAAAAAAAAGTCAAAAAGATTTTGAAACTCACCGAGAGGAAGACATTGATCCTCAGACACTGCACCATCTTCAACTGCAGCGTGACTACAACCCACTTCTTCGTCATCTTCCTCTCCCCGGCGTTTCTTTGCTCCGGAGGCGGACGGTTCCGGATTTGTTCTCTTCATTGGTTTTTTACTTTTTTTGTTTTTCTTGCAGAAAAAGACCAAACTGTTTTTTACCAACGAGGGAAGGGACACTTTTTAATGGGCCTTGAACAAATGGGCCGCAACTTAATTTTTCGAGAGTAATCATTTTTTACTGTGTTGCTGATCTCTGGTGAGCTGTGATGGCGATTCTGTGTTTTTGGTTCCTTGCTTTAGCCATTAATGAAGTTTTTAGTTGACAAGAAAAGAACAAATTCACTCCGGTATATTGGTTTTAATCAAAATTGGGCACTATCAGATTCTCAATGTAAATAAAGGTTAACGAGGAGGATAAGTAAATTGATCTCTTAACTCACTATGTGTATTTGAAGACATTACAAAGAAAGACACACGGTTCAAGTCAACATTTCATTAAGAGACAACCATAGCAGCAATTAAAAGCAACGATAAAAACCAACACAAGCATGCTCTTCATCAGTACTTGACAGGTGCATTCTGGGTCGGTAGGAGACCAAATCGCTTCTTCAACGCGACTCTCTGCTTTGAGTATTTATCGTCAGGGGAGAACCGGGCTGCAATTTGCTCAAATGATTTAATAATGGTGTACTTTTTTTATGAATCAAACAATGTAGTAAAAAATAACACAAAATGGTCTCAAATGCAAGGACTCTCACCTGGATGAGCAGATTCAGTAGCTAGCCCTAGCGGTGATTCCTTCTGCACAATTAGTTTTAATCATTTGTAAGCTCAAATTAAACTCAAATAACAAAACTCATAGAACAAGTAGTAACAAGCATGTGGTTCTTTTTGAAACTCTATAAAGATAGAAGAAACCAAGCTCATTGTCTATCAAAATGCTTCTATATATACTATAAGAACTCAATGTCCGAAAGAACTTCTATCTTCCTAGGTTTAGACAAAACAAACAGCAAATGTTAAGACTAAAAGCAGACATGACAAAAGCAAAACTGAACCCAATGTGTTGAGAAGAACTTCTATCAATTTTTAATAAAATTACGCAGACAAAACAAAAGTTTCTAGTGTGTACTTTAATTTTTTTAAACCCTAACAAAACAGAGATTTGTTTTTGAATCCTAAAACACACAAGAACAAAATACAAAACACAAATTAAGCATATAAAAGAGAAGAGATGAGTATAATAAAGTGAAGGTACCTTAGTGGTGTAAACCTTCTCACCCTTCTCGTTGATATAGCACTGAAGATACATCGTCGTCTTTCAAATCCCTGTGGAGATAATTAAAGTTAAGAACTGACGAAAACGAAAAATACAAAAGTAAGAAAACCTGAATTAAGAAAGATTACTCCTTTAAACAGAGATCGTACCTCAGAGAGATGTTTCTTGGTTCTGAATTTTTTTTTTGGAGACGGAGAAGCTGATTAGGGTTTTGCTGGAGCAGACAGTAGCAGAGGTTTTACGGCGACACTCGTCAATGTGTATATATAAAGTTCTCGAAAGAAAAAAACTAAAATGGGCTTTGAATAAAAAACTTATAAGCCCAATATGAGCCTACTTCTATTAAAGAGCCCATTTAGTTACACGTGTGAGAGAAAACGCTACGGCGAGTCTCTAAAGGTAATTTTTCCGATATACGATTCTCCGGCGAAAGAAAAAAGAAAAAGAAAAAGAGGAATCGATGAAGAAGACCCCGGCGAGATCGAACGAAGCTGGTAAATCTCAGAAACCTCCATTCAGACCTGCCGTAGATGACACCAAACCTGTTCTTCAGGACCCCGTAAGTATCTCTATTCCTTTTTGATTTCGACATCGTGTGTTTCGATGTCCTTAACGATGCTACTTGAGCTAAAGATCACTTCTTTACTCTCGGGTTTTGTTACTTTAACCGAGTTTTGGATTTTTCGATATATGATTTGATAAGATCAATCTCCCTTTTTTTTTTTTTTTTCTTTTTGTCTAAAACTTCCTATGGGTTAGTTTGGAATGTGAAATTTAATTGATTGATTGAAGAATGTAGATGGAATTAGGAAAAGAGATCATCACTCATCAGCAATAAGAGCCAAATAGTGAAAGTTCACACTCCTTTTAACAACTTCCATTTGAATGGATGAATACATATTCTAGTTACAAAGAGCATCGTTTTCGCTATGTAGAGATTGGTCTGATCCTAAAGTGTACTACATCATTTTGTGCTAATTGTTCAAGTGTACATGTAACAACATCTATTTCTATCATCCATCTAAGGTTAGACTGATTCTGGAGGCCAATGGGGTTTCTTTGGGTTTTTATTTGTCTTCTGTTATGTTGAATGATTTTGTGGATCTTAATGCAGTTTGTATTTGTTTCTTCTCCTTAGATTCTGAGATCCGATCCAATGGAGACAGAAGAAGCTGTGCTGAGATTGCCTCCTTTCCCAGTGATCAGGCCATCTGAATCGTAGCTGCTCGGATTAACTAGGTCTTTTTTATCTCATTTGTTGACTGTTTTGACATTTTGAGTTTTGTTGGTGATTGTGAATGGGGTTGTTGATGCCTGCTTGATAAGTTGTAACTAACAATCCCAGATTTTTTTTTTTGAATCTAATGTTAAATTATATTCAAAAGAAAAATAAACTTATTGTTACATTGTTTAAAGCCAAAAACGTATTTAAAACTGTTTGTTTAAAGATCTTGACATAGTATCAAGGAGGATAAAATCTGGCTGCAAACCAAAATTGAATGCGGGTATCGCCTCCATCCCCAAGTGTGCTCATACGGTTGCGTACATTCTTGTCAATCATCTTCACGAGCTTTGCCGGTGTCGACAGTGTTTCCCCATGGCGTATGTTATTGCGTTCTTGCCAGAGAGCATGTATAGTGTTTTGAAAAGTATACCCCAAGAGAAATTTTTGTGTTGTGTCCAGTGCCGTGTCCTCAAGTAAAGCCATGACCTCTGTCCATATAGCCGTGAACTTGGTTGATAATAGACCTCTCACCAGAGCCTCCCATACTTGCTGTGAGTAGGGACATTAAAAAAATAAGTGTTCTCTTGTCTCCATCATGCAACTGTAGAGAACACAACCTATGTTTGCGTTTGTGTTCCAAAGAAGCATTCTATCTCCTGTTGAGATTCTGTTCTTTACCATCAACCATGTTATGAAAGCATACTTTGGAGTGGCATGGGGAAACCAAATAGCTTTGTAGCCTGCCATCTGCGGATGAGTAGTGCAAATGTTTAACCAGGTATTCTTTGTGTTGAACTGCTTTTGGTAAATATCGTTCCTTCCTTTCCACCAAGCTACATCATCTTCTGGGGATCGATGGAGAGTGGTGAGGCGGATTTCTTCCTCAATTGCGGTGAAGAGAGAGTTTCGGTGTGTTCTTCGTCGTGTCATGTTCATCACTGCAGCTAGAGAGCTCGATTTCGGGATTCCAAGATCAAGAAAACCTCGTTCTCCAACTTTCTCTATTAGACAACCGAGAGGACACCAGTAGTCAAACCAAAAAGACGTGGATTCACCATTTTTAACCTGAACTCGATGAAAATATTTTGCTCTCTCTCTGTATTTTAGTAGTTTCTTCCAAATCCATGATCCATTGGTGGTGTTATCCCTTTCAGTCCATATGGAACCACTTCGAATCAAATATTTCTTCACCCAGTCCACCCAAAGTGGGCCATTAGCAGATAGAATCCACCATAGCAGTTTCAGAACACTCACCTGATTTGCTTCTTCGATCGATCTCAGGCCTAAACCCCCTTCACTCTTTGGTCGACAGACCTCTGACCATGCGACTTTCGTTTTGTTTGTGTTTAAAGATGGACCAGACCATAAGAAAGCTGAGCACAATTTATCTATCTCGCGTATACAGGCTTTGGGAAGTCTAAAAGCAGAGATCCAAAAGTTTGTGACACTGAATATCACGGACCGTAATAGTTGCAGACGTCCCGCGAAAGACAACGTCCTTGCTGTCCACGAACTTATTTGCAGCCGGATCTTCTCCAATAAGGGTGAATAGCCAGCAGCAGACATTCTCTTAGGGAGTAGAGGTAAACCCAAATACCTTACCGGGAGAGTGCCATTGGCGAAAGGAAATTGATCAAGGATTGCTTCTCTCTGTTCCTATGAGACACCTGCCATATAGATTGTAGATTTTTCCAGACTAATGTGGAGACCAGTGTGCACTGCAAAATCCTCAAAAACCTTTAAAACCCCTGTGATCGATGCTTTTTCCCCCTCAACAAAGACCATCAGATCATCAGCAAAGCATAAATGGGTTAACTTCAGAAGTATACATTTCGGGTGGTAGCCAAATTCCTTATTTCCAGCTGCATGGTCTAGTTTACGAGAGAGGACGTTCATGCAAATTACAAAGAGGTAGGGGCTGAGAGAACAACCTTGACGGAGGCCGCGCAAGCTACCAAAATAGCCTGCTAACTCGCCACTGACTTGTACAGAAAAGGATACAGTTGTAACACATGTCTGGATCCAGTTTACGTATTGCTCAGGGAAATCAAGGGCTCGCAGAGTGTTAAGGAGGAAAATCCACTGAACCGAGTCAAAAGCTTTTGATATGTCAATTTGCATGGCACATCTTGGTGAGCTGTTTCCTTATGATAATCTTTGATGACCTCTGTGGCAAGAAGAATTTTTTCCATGAGCAATCTATCTTTGATGAAAGCAGATTGGTTTGGAGATATGAACTTTGGGAGCACAATCTTTAACCTATTGGCAAGGATCTTTGAGATGACCTTGTAGAGAACGTTGCAGCATGAAATTGGTCGGTAATCTCTCATCACCGTAGCCTTCTTCTTTTTGGGAATAAGGGCTAAGATGGTGGAATTGACTCATTTTGGTAAGAAGCCAGTTTTAAAGAAAGATTGTATTGCCACGAGAAAATCTGCTCCCACAGTAGGCCATGAGTGTTTAAAAAATTCAACATTAAACCCGTCTGGACCCGGAGATTTATTGTTCGGCATTGCAAAGAGAACCCGTCGAACCTCCTCCTCAGTGACCTCATGAATAAGTAGGTTTTTATCACTTTCATCACATTTCAAATCTAAAATACCCTCCAACTCCTCACAAGACCAACCAACATAGTCTGCAGGCGTGTGAGTGAGAAAAGCTTTGAAATATCGTTCTGCTTCAAGCTTGATTTGGTCATGAGTACGGGCGATGCTACCATCGTCACATTTGATTTCCTTGATATTGTTTCGGATTTCTCTTAGAGTAGCAGCTGCGTGAAAAGCCTTGTTGTTTTGATCACCAACCTTGAGCCAGTGAAGTTTTGCCCTCTGTTTCAAAAAACTTTCCTCAATTTCAGCGAGTCGTTGCCAGGATTCACATGCATCAGCCTCAAGAGCAACCGTATGCGATGAAGGGTGTGACATAGTCTGTGTCTGCAGGTCGCAAATTCGTTTAAAAGCATCCTTAGTACGTGTGGAGATATGTCCTACCGTCTGCTTCCCCAGTAATCTCAAGTACGGGTTTAAGCTCTTTAACTTCTTTGATAAACGATGCATTGCCGAAGTTGAGTGGAACAGAGGAGAAGACTGACTCCATCTTTGTGCAAGCTCGGTATGGAAATCCGGATGGGAGGTGATTGCATTGACAAACTTAAAAGGTCGCTTTACCCTTTTTTTCTTCTCCCGAAATGTAAAATCTGCATCTCATATGATCCGAAACACCACCTGGTTCAAAGACTAAGTATGATTGATTGTACTGATGGATCCATTGTTTACTGACCAAGACCCTATCCAACTTCTTGCAAATAACCCCATCGTGTCTTTTGTTGCTCTAGGTAAACCTCGGACCTTGGTAGCTCATATCCGTGAGCTCACATAATCTTACTAAATTCTGAAAATCTCGCATACCAGGAGAAATAGATGGATTGGAGCCGTATAGAGAGTGGTCATCACCCTCAAGTATCTCGTTGAAATCACCACAAAGGAGCCATGGTTTATCCTTCAACAGAGGAGAGTCATTATGGTGTTGTAAGTCCTCCCAAAGAGATTTCCTGTCTGCAGCAAGGTTTGCAGCATAGATAAAAGAGACAAAAACCTCATCCTGCCTCCCATCAATAAGGATCGAAACGGTAATCAGCTGTGATGTTTTATAGATTGGTGTAACCCTCACGTTATTTCTCCAAACCACCCAAAGTCTACCAAGCCGATGCTCTTCATAGTTTGAGAGTGTGGACCAGTCTGCAAACACCGAACGTACTACTTTATCCATTCTACGCGCCTTCACTTTCGTTTCGATTAAACATCCAAAGTCAAAATGCCCTTGTGATGTCCAATCTCGGACTACTTTATGCTTTTCTTGTTTATTAAAACCCCTGATATTCCAGAAGAAACCAGACATCAGAGATTTTTTGAGGTTTGACGTGTTGTCATTGTTCTAGGGATCTGGATCCTAGAATTCTGTTGTGCATCTTTGGAGAGAAATCGATGACCCTCTTTTGAAGCCCGAGGCAGAGAGGGTCTCAACACTCCCGTTCCCACTGTGTCAGTCTTTGGTTCCTCCTCTATGGGTTTATGATTCTGTTTCTCTGTAAGAACTTCCCCATTGTCTGTAACTTCCCCATTGTCTGTAGCTTCCCCATTGTCTGTAACTCCCTCCGTTTTATCCTCCAACACTTTCTCACCCTTCTCCCCTTTATCACTAAGACAAGAAAAGGAGTTACTCATAATGAACACCTCCCCAAAACGCAAATCTTGAGCTTTTGCAGGACTGCGGATGCTCTTTGTTGGAGTACACCAGCCAGGTTCCACATGCTCCCAGACAACATCATCCTCTACTGTAGTCCTGGTTTCCTCCTGCGGCTTCCCATGAGTTGTCTCATTGGTCGCCTGTGCAGTTGGCGTAACGTCCCCTGGACTCTGTTTTTCCTTATTACCACTTTTAGGCTCTGCATACAATCGGCAGCCAAATGACCCCACTTGGAACATGTCGAGCACCGTGGGGGTAACCAAGGGTAGACAAATTCCACAACCGTATCTCCAGACTTGAAAGAAAAACGTTTTGGCAGAGGCTTTGTTAAATCCACTTCAACAAACACTTTTGCCTCATCAAAAGACTTACACGCCACAGTATCAGAATGTAGTTTCTTTGGTGTCCCTAAAGGGCTAGTGATAGCACTCAGGACCTTCCATGAGAAATACTTTGCCGGAACATTCTTCACTATGACCCATAAAGGGACAGTTGTCATGTCTTCCTGCTCAGCTTCTGCAATGGGGGTCCACTTGGTTAACACCACATGAACGCCACACAGATTCCACATACCCCTGTTTAAAACACGCAGCCGTGTACGTTCATCAGGAATACGAAACCTTACTGTCGTGTTGTCAACAGCAATAACATCGATCTTCAAAGACTTGTCCCCCAAAGTCCAAATCTTATTTACCAGAGCATGAATACCACCCACAAAAGGTGCCTTTGCAAGAAATTTGCCCACAAGAAAGTCTTCCCATAAGGGGTGAGCATCCTGGAAAACACTATCCGGTATCCTTACAGTCGGCATACCATCCACATCTTCGATATCCAGAGGCACCTTCTCCATCTCCTCTGTGTTTTTAACCATCGAAACCCATGAACGTTTCTCGGTGATGGTAGGGGCTGTTTTGTGCATCACCCGAGTAGGTCCCGGAGCACTCACAGCTTGTGTACCCACTAGTCCATCAACGTTGTAAACCGTCTGCAAAACCCTCTGGTCCGTAACCTTCTCTACACTGTTAACCACATTAGGAACCACTACCCCTCCCGCAACATTGTCCTCCATCATCCTCAACTCACCTTGGTCCGTTAGATCCGGCAGCACCGGCGGAGTATCCTCTGGCAGCATCGGAACGTGGGCGTGAAGCAAAAAACCCTAGATCGCTTTTTTTTTTGCCACCAGAGCAAAACGCTGCGTTTTCTGTAGTTGAAAAAATCAACAATCCCAGATATATATTTAATAAATGTAGACACAGCTTTAAGATCAGAAAAATGATTCAGTATTAGAGGCAGCATATACATATCTGTAGACACACCCACAGTAAATTTCAATTGAAGTCTCAAAGCATTCATTGTCTCGTATTAGAGTTTGTTGTTTTCTTTTTCTTTGTTTTCAATAGTTTTGATGCGACTGTCGTTGTTAGTATTGTTTCAGCTTAATAAACAAAAGAGAACCACCGTTCTACTATATGACTTGTGTTCTGCTGCTGTAACTTCTGACTGCGGTAGACTGTTTTGTCTGTTCAATACATTTCTCCTCACATGGGAGTTTTAGTTGCAACGACTCAGGGCTAAAATGGTCTTCTGCTTTTATCTATATCTTATATAATAAGAGAAGTTTCTTCTAAACTTTGTTTGAGGTGATGATTTCTAGGTCATGCGAAGGGGGCCAGTCCAAGATCGTACTGTTCCTCTACAAAGATAATAGACGCTCTCAACGGCCATTATCTCGAATGAGCCAAACTAGTATTTGCAGTGAATCCCCCTGTTAAGTAGTCATGCATTACACATCTGGCACTTTATATAGTTGACACTTGTCCATTGCTAATTAAATATAGCCACAATTGTCACCTTAATCCCTTGGTAATTAAAAAATTTGCCTTAACAAACAAACATATGGGATCTGAACATGCAGCCCTTGTGTTTCTTTTCCTCCCATACAGTATTTAAATTGAAATTCAAATTTAGTTTTCGTTTTGCATTCTGCTTTTGAAAACGTAACGTCTTGCCATCAAAGTAAATTAAGTCATTTGATAATTGCTATCTTATTTATTTCCAATTAAATATAAGTAATCTGTTTTCCATATAATTATAATCCAATATAATTCAATTTCTGATTACTTTTATTATTATTATAATCTCTCTCCCTCAATCTATTCGGAATCAACACCCCCATCCCACACACTAACTATGCTTTTAAAATTGTTACAACCTAAAAAAATTGCTCTCTACTCTACTCTAGAGTTACTCTCTAACGATGACCACCGGTAAAAATATGATTGTTTTTGGGAAGCTCCATACTTTAGAAGAAACAATCTCTTACTCAGCTTTAAATGTCTCTTTCTAGACGAAAATGTAAATCAACTACCTAATCCACACCACACCTATCTCACCTACTATATATTAAAAACTTCCTCTCTAACTAATTTTTTACTTGCTTTCAGACATGCAACTCGCCTATCTAAGTTTGAAGATCTGTTGATTCGGGAAAAGCAGTGCCTCTCTTTGGGAAAAAATTTGTAACACCCGCAAACCAAATTTGTGGTATTTTGGTAAGGGTGTCGATCGACACCTTCTCGTGAGGCATCGATCGACACCAGTTATGGCCGGTTTGGTCGGTTCAATTTTAATTGTCCGATTTGCGTGGTTGGTTTAGGGAATCCCTAAATCGAGTGTAAAAGAGGGGAAACGACCTAGGGTCGTGTTTTTGGGTTATTTGGCCGCTTTTAGAGAAAAAGAAAGAGAGAAAAGTGTTCTTGAGATTGTGAGGGAGATTGAGAGATTTCTTGGCTGTTCTTGAGAGATTGGAGGCTGGGAAGGTGCTAGAAGCTTGCTAGGAGTGAGGGATTCGTTCTTATTGGTCAGAAACTTCCTGCAAAGAGGTGAGTGCATGACCATGGCTTATCTAAGCTAAGATCTCTAGATTTTATGTGATTTGGTGCTTATGTGGTTGTTTCTTGGAGTTCTCTATGGTATTTCGTCGCTGTTTTGGCTGGGTTTGGCTTCTGGGAGTGCATGGAGCGGATTGGAGAAGATTGGAGGCGAGATTCGGAGTTTCTGATCGAGGGAAATCGCTGCTCGGCATCGGTGTCGGTCGACACCAGTTGGGGTGTCGGTCGACACCAACGCGAGGACGGCTTGGGACTTTGGCGAGTGTTGATCGATGCCATGTGGAGGTGTCGGTCGACACAAACTAGGGTTTTCGGGAGTGTCGGGCAGGGTGTCGGTCGACACCAGTTTGGTGTCGGTCGACACCAGAGAGTCAGTGTCGATCGACACCAGAGAGTCAGTGTCGATCGACACCAGAGAGTCAGTGTCGATCGACACCATCTGGTGTCGGTCGACACCCCTTGTTCAGTTACGATGGATGTTGCATGCAATGTATATTGCCTGGTTTGTTTTATTGATTGTTGTTTGTGGCATGTAGAGATCTTATTGCTTGTGTGTATAGCCCAGTAGATGGGAGGATTGCCTAACTAAGTATTTGTGATAATACTTACGCATCTCAATTGTTGTTTGTGGTGTGCAGGTAAAGGCAAAGTGTGATCGTGGAATCCAGGCAATGAAGAGGAGGATGTTCTAGGGACTTGATTGGGTGTTGTCTGGCATTGTTAGGCTGCTAGAGTTGAGTCATTAGAAACATTGTTAGGTTGCTGGTTCCATGTTTTCTGATGATTGATTATTGGATATTGCTTATGCTATGATATTGGTTATATTATTGGTTTATTATTGGATATTGGTATTGAGTATTCCGCTGTTGTTTGTGCATGTGGTTAGGTGGCTAGTGGGTATGGGACCACTAGCTGTAGCTTATTACTATTAATATCATTATTTATTATTTTTTAAAAAAAAAAAAAAAAAGGTCGGTCGTTTCAAAATTGCCATTGAAACACATGCCAAACTTCTAATACTCTGGGCAGACTATATATATTTGAATGCAACATTGTCAACCCAATGTTTTTTGAACTCCAACAATTCCACAAAAGATATTATATTTCATATATATTTCTGGTTAATTCTGTATATTTTTTTTCCCCATTCTCCAACATGTAATATATATTGCTTACAATTAAATCAGTTTATGTCATACTTTTCACATCATTTGTTCCCAATATTCATACAATAATCTTTAAGATGAACAACAATCTTATAGTCTTTAATACTTTCCCCAGTAACTATTTCAAGGCAAGTAATGTCCCGTCAATTTTAGTTGGCAAAATTTATTAAGACCCAAAAGATTTTACATGATTGAACAAATAGAGACTTACGTCAAACAACAAGGATGGAGTCCAGGTAATATGACCAATTTATATTTTATTTTTACTACTAATACTTAAAACATCGTCTTGCGCAAAATATTAAATATTGTCTAACTGCATGGGTTCACTATATTTGCGACACATGTCTTTCTCACTAATCTTAAATTAAACATTTTTTAATACTTCATTTTATTTGTATCTTATATGGTGGGACTTTAATTCTTTTTTTAACATTGTGACAAAATATATTTCTTCCAACTTTTTGTTTCAACATGTAATATATTTCCTAATGAAATCATATACCATATTACCAAAAAAATAAAAACTACTGATCAAACCAATTATAGAAAAAATGTTTTCATACTTTCAAAGTAAAAATTGAAACCAAATTAATTTATGATAGACTAATTAATTTATGTTCTAATATATTTTTGAAAATTATATTGTATTTAATCACCATATATTTTGTCTTAAAGACAAAATTAAAATAAAATTTAATTTGTATTTAATATTTTATAAGTTACAGTTTGTATATAAATATTTTAATTACTAATATTTATATTAAATATTTTATTTCATCGCCGTGCGTAGCATGTAAACTAAAATATTTGTAATATTTTTAAGGAACATTTGTTTTTGGTGTAAAGCGAAAGTGGTTGAAGTTGTGTATTGCACAATAGGTGGCACTACATTTCATGCACTAGCTGTAATTTGAAAATGAAAAACTCTGGTTTGACCTTGACACGTCACACTTTCTCTCCATCCGAAGCTGTGGGAATACTACGGTGTATTGTTTTCAATGAGTCCGGAGTGTGGCAATCCGTTGTTTCATAGTTATTTTCATATGTTTTTTTATTTTATTTTGTGTACTAACTATTTGAAGGTTTTATTCAAACTAAAATTGCCAACCCAAGTCACTTTTTTATTTCTAGGCCAACTTATGAATTGGACGACGAGGTGGCTTAGCTCATCAAAGACTTAATAGGGAAGACATTCAATTCTAAAGAGTCTACATACAAGTTCACGGCTCTATGTACCAAAGTTTTACTGTCAGTCTGTCACATCTATCAAAGATGATCAACCCCACTTACCCTTAGAACTTGAGACACACATGTGGAAAAAATTTCAACAAAGAATCATAAACCATTTACGCTAGAATTTTAACATTTTCAATTTTACATTTTTCCCTTAGTTATATTAACAGATAATTACTGATGATATAAACCAAAGTTTAAAACTTAGGTTGAAGTCTCTCCAAGATTTGCAAGGGATAAAGGCATTGATTGAGGTTTTAACATTACTGGTCTATTGTTGACAGGAAATACAACAACAAAAGTATAACAACTTCTGATGTTGGGAGAAATCAGCAGGAAAAAGGAATAAAATCATTTGTCGTTTCATCTGCAAAGTAATGACAAATACCAGCCACATAAAAAGAAAACAATACAAATTTCAAATTTCACCGTACATGTATTACAAATTGGTATAATCCCAAAACAACACATTCTAATTGTAAAACAGAGAGATATTTTAATATTTTATACATTTTGTTATTTAATAAATTAAACAAGACTAATAAATTAAAATTATATATAGAGGTTTTTTTTAGTAATGGAGTGTCGGTTGGGTATGGATAAATAATTATTTATGCTATGTATTGTTCAAATCTCCTTGTGATGGTGATGTCAAATATCGCCAATTAGCCAATCTTTTTATCAGAATTTAATGATTTTAGGTTTTTAGAAATTGATTTGTTGAATTTAGTATTAGACATATCTCTTATATATGTACCAAGTGAAATTTACAAGAACAGGAGATTTCTATTTTTCTCAGTTAAGCTTGTGGGTAACTCTCTTTTGAAGAGAGAAAGAGTATTTTTCAATAATTTAATATATGGGATTTGATTGTAAAATAAAATTAAAAATAAATCTGTGCTACGCACGGAATAACCTCTAGTTAATAATAAATCAATGTTATAGATTTTGGGGACTTTTGAATAAAGGGAAAATTCCATATAAATTCCCCAACTAAATTACGATAAGCTTTTTAATACCTCAATTAATTTTGTACCCAAATAAATACTTTAACTATTTTTTATGCCCATTTTAAATCACCAACTATGATCCAAATACTAATATTACTATGCATCTCTAACCAACGTTAACGACACTTAAACGATCTGTAACAGAAGTTAACTTTCAGTTTAGTATCTAACCACGGTTATGTCCAAATTTTTAATTTATATTTTTTTGACAAAAACACTAAATCTTTAAATAATTTGAGAGAAAGAGGAATTGAAAACACAACATTCAAAGCAGTCAATATCATTTATAATAAGAAATAATATGAATTTGAAATTGAAAATCAAACAAAAACAATATTTGGGGAGTTGAAACAATCACAACAAAATCACTGATACTACGTTTAAGAACAAAATAAAAAAACACTACTTGGGTTGAGAGCCACCTCCTATCTCTCTTGACTTAGGCCCCCAACATTCAAATACACGATCACTACAAGGACACATATACACGCCTTGACCTCTTGGCACTGTCACCTTCTTACGAGCTTGTCCTGGCGTCCACGACGGCCACGACCACGTCCAGAAGATATACTAGATGACGACATTGCAACAAAAGGTGGAGGAGCAGTACATGAAACCGAGACAACGGAAGATTGAGATTGATTAGGGGTAGCTGGTGGAATGGAAGGTTGTGATTGACTAGTAATGCGCTTTCTTGGTCGATATGGGTTGATGTCTCCAGCATCCTGTCATATTAAAAGAAACTTACATGTAAAAAATCTCATAAGAAAAGTTCTCAACAACATGTTATAAAAGAGTAAGAACACTTACAAGTATCTTAGGCCATCTTTATTGGTGTAACACTTAGGGTGTTCTTGGGTTTATTTAAATTGGAAAAAATGAAAAAGTGGTCTTAGATCAGTTGAACAGATCTTATTGTAGAACTGTTGTTGGGTTTGTTCTTATTTGGGAGAAAAACTAGATTGACCCAAATTAAGAGTTTAATTACTAAACTAACTCATAAAATGTGAGGGTTAGATGAGTTATTTTTTTGCCTAAAATACCCTTTTTGCTTTATTAGGAAAAAAAAAATAAAGTCAAATTTATCCTCCCAGAATTTTTTTTTTAAAATCTAAATATTTTCAAAAGTCTGCTGGACTAGTTGTGACAGATTTATTTGTGTACGACAGATTTGTTTTTGCACAACCGATTTATTTTTGTATGACAGATTTTTTATGACAGACTTATTTTGGACGACAGATTTTTTTAACACAGTTATGATAGATTTATAATTGATGACAGATTTATTTTTCACGACAGATTTATTTATAAAGACATAACAGATTTTCACAATATATGACAGATTTGTAACATGTCTGACAGATTTATTTTCCATAGTTATTTCAGATTTATTTTCTTAATTAAAAGTCTGTCGTAACATGACATATTTTTCTATAAAAAATAATTACTAGGTTAACCTCTAGTGATAACAGATTTGTTTTAAGTTACAACAGATTTTTTAATTTAACTAAAAATCTGTTGTTTGATAACAGATTTATAACATTTTTAAAAAATTGCTAAAATGACCTATGTGAATACTATATGTTATGGCAGGTTTTTTTTACGCTATGACAGTTTTTTATTTGCTTCCAAAAATCTTGTGTTTGATAACAGATTTGTTAGATGTAAAATGTAAATATAGTGACAACAGATTTGTTTTAAATTATATTTTTTCTGTCATATTTTTATTAATTCTATTTAATATTAATCATATTATTAATCATATTTTTAAACTCTTATATTTAAAGCATATTTTATACATTTTAATTTTCCTAAATCATATTTAAAAATTAACCTCATATTTTAAAATCATATTTTTATATATTATATTATATTTTCATAAATCTTATTTTAATACTTTTTATATACATTATTTTTTAGTTATAATTTCATACATTAAATTTTAAATAAAAATTATTTAAACTATATATGTTAAACTTCATATATTTAAATCATATCTTTATACAAAATATTTTTATAAACAATTTTTTGAATATTATATTTATACATAATATTTTAAAACATACTTTATTTTTAAAAAATTTATTAAAAAATAGAAATTCTATTTTTAATCATTTTATATTTTCCTTAATCATATTTTTAAATCAAAATATTAAATGCTATATTGTATTTTCGTTTTTTTTAAATAAATAATTAAATAAACAAAATTTCTGGGTTTTTAGTCTATTTTTAATCAATTTATATTTTTCATTAATCATATTTTAAATCTAAATATTAAATGCTATATTGTATTTTCGTTTTTAAAAAAAAAAAAAATAAAATTCCTTGGTTTTTAGTCTTTTTACCTCCAAATTGTGTCATTCTAGTTATTGGATAGGTTGGAGTGTTAATCTAGCAATTAATTGCCAGATTTGTGTCAAACTAGTTTATTTTCACTTCTTATTTTAGTAAAAGTTTTATAAGTTTGAAATTTAAATGTTTTTTTTTATAATTTTTATAATTTATAAGTTTATAAGTTTATAAGTTTAAGAATATGTTTAAGAATATTATATAATTGTAATAAGTTTAATTGTAATATTATATACCAAATTTATAAGATTTTATAATTGTAATATATTTAAGAATATTATATTATTAAATCTTATGATCTTAAACATGTTTTCCCAATAACTAACTTTTTAACAAAAGATCTTAACTACTGATCTTACATTATTTTCCTAATATATTTACTCTAAGAATACAAAAAATAGTTGCCCCTTTAAAGATGCCCTTACGAGGCCTTCCACGTTTGCGTGATGGACCTTGTTTAACAAAAGCTTCATTTTTGGAAGTGGTACGATTATGTCCTACCTTCTTACAATTACCACATGTTACTATCCTGCCATCTCTAGTCACTTTTTTTGGATTAGAAGAACACTCATGTGCTGCCTTTATCCTGTTTTTCTTAGGTCTTCCTGGCATTTTTCTAAAACCTGGAATTCCAATTGGTGGTTTACCAGTTTTTTCCCAAAACTTTTCTCCATTAACTGGTTTGATGTTGTTCCTATAGTTTTCTATCCAAACTTCAGTCTTGTAATAATGATCGACATGGCTGCAATCAAAAGATAAAAACAAAAAAACTACTTAACTCAAGAAAAAAAAGCAGGCTTTGATTGCAGAAAAAAGCTACTTAACTCAAGATTTTTAAAAAACTAGTTATCTCATTAGAAGAACAAAAAGCTTACTTTTCTGGTTTTTGGTGGTTTTCATTGATAACTTTGATTGCATGTGAGCAAGGAATGCCAGTTAGGTCCCATCCCCTACAAACACAATGACGCAGCCGAAGACTAACCTCATAGCCACAACCGTGTAGAAGCACTTCAAACAAGTTATCTGAACTTGTAAGAACATAACACTCTCGGCTCTCTTCTCTATTTACTTCCAATACATCTGCAATCTTCTTAGGGAAAGGCAATATGCACCCAATTGCTTTCTTATATCTGCGAGAAATACGCATCATAGCCTGCCTCCTAATTGTTTCCAGCATGTTAATCAAAGGCAATTCCCTAGCTCTTCTGATAGTCCTATTGAAGCTCTCTGACAAACTGTTACAGACATTAGCAGATCTGGCATTGTTAGAGAAGAAAGCTAGACACCAAGTCTTTGGTTCAGCAGCCAACAAAGCATCATGTGCATCTATGTCGTATACACGCAGCTCTTCCATACGCAAACCATATTCTCCAACTGTTTTGTTATAGGCCACATTCCAGAAAAAGGGTTTGTAGTCAAGATCTCCATATTTCTTTGACCAGTTACCATATACATGCTTTGCACAATTTCTATGCTCAGCATTTGGGAGAACAGTTGCTAGAGCTACTTTTAAACCCTGCATAAAGACAATGATGTAATATTAGTGTTTAAAATAAAAGAGAATGATCAAATAACAGTGCTTAAAACAAAAGAGACTAATCAAATACTTAAACATACCTTCTGTTTGTCAGATATAAAGGTAACTCCATCTCCTACACCCAAGTTTAAGTCATCCATCAATTTTTTAACAAACCAAGTCCAAGAATCCTTGTTCTCACCTCTTACAACAGCCCAAGCAATAGGATAAATCCTATTTTCTGCATCCCTACCAACTGCTGCTAATATCTCTCCTTTCAACTCCCACTTTAAGAAAGCACCATCAAGGCCTATCAAAGGCCTACAATACTGCTTCCAAGTTTTCCTTATAGGTTCAAAGCAAACATAGAAGCTTTCAAAGACTTGTCTTCCATCCTTTTCAACAGTCAAAATCTCTGTTGTAACATCTTTGTTAGTACTCCTCAACTCATTCTCATAGTCCCATAATTTAGCAAATTGTTGTTTCTGAGTATCTAACACCATATCTAATGCAATCCTTCTTGCTTTTCTGCATTTATATATTGAAACTGAGATGTTATACCTGTACATCAACTCATCCTTAATATCAGAGCTCTTTATGTCAGGTCGTCTTCTTACTTCCTCTTTGAACAACCTTGCAATAGTTCCCTGTTTTAGCATCCTAGCTCTTCCTGTGGGCAAATGATTGTGTTTCTCTTCATAAACTTTGACCATCCACTTCCGTATAGGTTTCTCTATGGAGCAATAGATCCTCCATTTACATTTCTCGTGTGTGCATATGGCTGCAAGCCTCTCAGGATGCCACTTATTCAACTTCACATCAAACTGTGTTTTCAAAACATACATCAATAGCTGATCTTTGAACTCATCCCCATTGCTAAACGTCTGCATCAGCCATAAGTATGGAGGTTTTCCATAATCTGCTTTACTCTTTCCTTTCAATGACCTTCCATAGTCATCCTTCTTATGCCAATTTGTCCATTCTTCATCAATGTCTTCCCCAGAATCTGGATACTCACCAGGAGGAAGGTGTACCTCAGCCTCAATTTCACTATCATATCCATTTTCATCATCTACATTAGGCTGAGTAGCCGCACCATGAACTGTAGTAGTCTGTTGTTCAGCTTCTGCAAACAAATCTGCAAACCGTGGATCAGCAGCTCCTTCAGGTAATATCTGATTCTCATCCTCAGCTACTTCTTCCTCTTGGGCTTCTTTTTGACATTCCTCATCTCTCTCTTCTTCATCACTTTCTTCCTCTCTGTTTTCACCATCACTTTCTTCTTCATCTATGTCCTCTTCCTCACTATCGACTTCATCATCAGCCTTTTCATCATCATCCAAACATGCTCCAGTCACCAAATTCGCATCATTAATAACATTTGGTGGAGAAACACTATGTTCAACGTAGATGTAAATCTCTCCACAATCTTTTGCCTCTGCAGCCATCTTCATAATCTCGTTATCCTTATCCTGCCATATCGATCTTAACGCTGACATATCCTCATTAGGTAGTCTATACCATACCTTCTCCACATTGCTAACAGTTTCTGGATTATTTGTGAAATCTTCAAAAATTGAGAATGTAAGCAAATCTGGATCTACCAGCATATTTGGTGCAGTTGAACCACCTTTATAGCATATATTCTTCCCTTTCTTCGACAATAAACCTCCGTAGTGAATGTACAAGGTGATTTTCTCGTCATTGTAACTACACATAAAACCAAAAGTAACTTTCAGAACCCATATGAACAATAAAAACAGAGATAAACCCAAAAAATACATGATTCGCAGATGATAAGAAAAAGAAAATGAATCCATGTGAAAATCATAAACAAACAATGTCAAGATCGGAGCATTAGATCTATTACACCTTAATAAGCGACCAAAATAACCACAAAAACAAATTATCTGCCTTGAATCGTGAAACAACCCGACCCCTTTTTTTTTTTTAACAATTAAATACAATGTATAATTAAGCATCTCATACTACTTAATTAACCAACCCAAACCACAACTCAATATTAAACCAGCAATAACATTAAGCACAGCGAAAACATACCAATAATACAAAACCAACAACATCATCAATACAATAACATTCCTAACCATTCTATCCAGCAACCTAACATAACACTAACCAAGGTTCCAACAACATAACCAACAAATCCAATAACACACAAACGAGACCCTAGATCATCCTCCTCCTCATTGCCATGATTCCACGTCACAAACCTGCACACCACAAACAACAATTGAGATGCGTAAGTATTATCACAAATACTTAGTGAGGCAATCCTCCCATCTACTGGGCTATACACACAAGCAACTGAGATTCCAATGCTTAACAAATGACAACCAAACACAACAAACCAGGAAAAATTACGAAACAAGCAACTTGGTGTCGACCGACACCAGAGAGGTGTCGATCGACACTAACCAAACACGGTGTCGATCGACACTAACCAAACATGGTGTCGACCGACACCTAACTGGTGTCGATCGACACTCCCTTCGCAGACGCGATTTGCACGAATCCGAACGACAAACCTCTGTTTCCAATCATCTCCAATCCTTCCAACCTCACCCAAAACCTTCAGGAACCTATAAGAACCATAACACAACCACCACAAGCAAGAACAACACCACTAACACAACCAATCAAGCAAGAACAACACCACAAAGCACCACCAATCAAGCAAGAACAACAAAGGATTCTCAGGCTTAGATAAGCCATGGTCATGCACTCACCTTATCAACTGATTATAACAACCAATACAACCAGTTGAGACCCTCCTAACGTCTAAAACAGCCCAGAAACGCCCTACAACAAGCCACACAACCAAAAACGACTTATAACAAAACTGGAGAGAAACATCAGAAAAGAACAGTCTCAAAGACGAAATCCTAAAATAAAAACCAACCGTTAACTATCAAATCGCTCCGGTGAAGAGCTACCCCTAAACGTCACGAAGCTTCCCACAAAAATTCAGCACGATCAGGCACCACACGAGACCACGATCTCAGTTACAATCTCCGATGGTCCCAACTCGCGTCTGAGAAAACGTGTCTCACGAAACTGCCAATAACTCATCGAGTTTAAATCCAAATATACTTCTGTAAAAAGCCGAATGACGATGAAAGACTTGGGAATAAACCTACCAAATTTCATTACCTTTGAGAACGATTTGATATGCCGAAACTGTTTCCTCCCAAACCCTAACGATTCTGATGTTTCTCCTTTAATCTCCTTCACACTACAATAGGCTCTCTCCTCTCTCTCTATCTCTGAAACCCTAAAAACCTTAATTTGTCGCTTCTCCACTTATAACACGATTTAGGGATTTTCCTTGAACCAAACAGCAATTAAAACGAACCGGACCAAACCAGAAAACATGGTGTCGATCGATACACCAAGGGTGTCGATCGACACCCACACCAAAACCTTAAAAATTGGTTAGGATGTTACAAATCGTACCTCATATTTCTTGATTTTTCTGGATTTCACTTGAACATATTGAATTATAGGGTTCCTCTCTGATTTCGATTTAGGGTGTTTTTCTAGATAACGGGGTTTGGGTTTTAAGTTCTTAAGCGATGTCTAGTTAATATTTAACTCTAGTTAATTAGAAGACAGAGTACTAACACCGTTATGATTTCGTTAACCTCCGTCTCGTATACAATGTTAAATAAGTATAGGGATCATAGTTGGTGATTTAAAATGGGCATAAAGTTTAGTTAAAGTATTTATTTGGGTACAAAATTAATTGAGGTATTAAAAAGCTTATCGTAATTTAGTTGGGGAATTTATATGGAATTTTCCCTTGAATAAAGTATAAATTTCATAGGAGATAGTATTGTAAACTTGGTTTGGTTATTGACTGCCAAAAAAATAAAATAAAAATAGGAAAGAGAGAAAAAGTCTGCATGAAAGCATAAAAGAGAAAATTACGCTGAGAACGAGGCAGACATTGATGATTGATCCTTTCTTCATTCATCAAACCTGTATATGCAACAATCTACATATGTATATATAATCTATTGTATGTTTACGCAAACACGTACATACATCTTCTTTCTTCTGATTTAATGGGTATATACCATAAGATTCATGCGAAATAGGTGCTTGGCTCTAGAGAGTTTCACGCTCATTCAATTCCTCTCTCTTTTCTTCTCTTTCTTCTTCTTCTTTTTGTTTTGTTTTGTTTTTGTTTTTGTTTTCCTTCCTGATTAGAGATTTGTTTCGATTTAATGAATCTGTCACGTTAAAGGTTATAATCCCATATTTTTGTCTAGCTTTCTTGTGTTTTTGATCCTCAGTTTCTCAGATGATTCCAATTGGTGAGGTGATGTTTCTTGATTATTATACTGATGTGTGTTGATTTCTAAATTTTTGTATATTGTACAGAGCGATTTGTTGATGAGAAGATGATGAATCCTCATAAGTGAAATTTGAGTTTTTTTTTCTTTAATCTGTGTGGGGGTGTGTTAAAGAGTAATTATGGATTCTGCAAAGGGTTGGTTTCAGAAGCGGCAGATGCGTGGAGGATCGAGATATAAAGGTGCTTCAGGTGGTGGTGGTGGAGGTGGAAGTAATGGCTCTGCCGATGAGCCCAACATCGAAACTGACGAAGAAGCAGTCTCAAACTCTACCAAACAGAAAGTTGCAGCAGCTAAACAATACATTGAGAATCATTATAAAGAGCAGATGAAGATTCTACAAGAGAGGAAAGAAAGGTGTTATCTTGTGTCTCAACCGAAATGTAAATTCTTCTTATTTGTAAATGAAACTTTCTTGCGTAATTAAATTTTGCTCTTTCATAAATTTAACAGGCGAAGCATGCTAGAGCAGAAGCTGGCGGATGCTGATGTGTCTGAAGAAGATCAAAATAATCTTCTCAAGTTTCTGGAGAAGAAGGAGACAGAGTACATGCGCCTCCAACGCCATAAGTTAGGCGTTGCTGATTTTGATTTGCTTACAATGATTGGGAAAGGTGCATTTGGGGAGGTATGTTTTCCTGAGTTCATCCGCGTGGGAATACAAGTTTTGAGGCTGTTAAAAGGATATGTTGTTTCTCTAGGTTAGAGTTTGTAGAGAGAAGACGACAAATCAAGTTTATGCAATGAAAAAGCTCAAGAAGGCGGAGATGCTTCGCAGAGGACAGGCGAGACTTCCCTATCTATCTATTGCCACTTGATGGTATTGTCTGTGAATCAATCCAACATCCTTTGACTCCATAACTCTTTTTTTTTTTTTATCTCAAGGTTGAACATGTAAGAGCAGAGAGGAATTTACTTGCGGAAGTGGACAGTAACTACATAGTGAAGCTTTACTGTTCATTTCAAGATGATGACCATCTTTACCTTGTGATGGAGTATTTGCCTGGTGGTGATATGATGACTCTTCTGATGCGCAAAGATACTTTGACAGAAGAGGAGGCCAAGTTCTATGTCGCTGAGACAGTTCTCGCTATCGAGTCCATCCACAGGCACAATTACATCCACAGGTTCTGTGAGAGTAAACCAAACACCTTTATTTTTTTCTTCTCTTTTATTTTGGGTGAGCTTATCTTCTTCTTTTTGATTTTGTAGGGATATCAAGCCAGACAACTTGCTGCTTGACAGATATGGGCATCTAAGACTGTCCGATTTTGGATTGTGTAAACCTTTGGACTGCAGTGCCATTGGAGAAAACGATTTTTCAAACAATGCCAATGGATCTACGGAGCAAGAGGCCGGATCAACTGCTCCAAAACGCACACAGCAGGAACAACTTGAACATTGGCAGAGGAACAGGAGAACGCTAGTAAGGCTTCAAATTCACCTTTAAGATTTTTGATAGAGTTCTTTCTCTGTATGTGTCTGATTCCACATGAAATGACAGGCTTATTCCACAGTCGGAACACCGGATTACATAGCTCCAGAAGTTCTGTTGAAGAAAGGCTATGGAATGGAGTGTGACTGGTAAGCAGTTGAGAATCTCTTTGTTTGTCAGAGTCTGTATGGGCTTACATACTCCATCATATTCTGTTGTGTTTAAACCAATTTGTAAAAAGAATAAAGTTAGTACATTGTCTAGGTGTTGTGCACCTCTACGCATTTGCATGAGTTTCAGACACAAACGCAGGCAAGAATGTGTTTGTTTGGTGATCCTGAACTGGAATCTTGTTAGGAAATGCTAACCAATCCTTGTTTATTATCTCTAGCTGCTTTTGTCTCTTATCTACCACTGGACTCAAGCCCGTACTCACATTTTTTGAATGAGTATACATCTTGATGGGTTTCAGTTTCTACTTTTGATGCATTACTTAGTTAAAGGGACCATCTTGAAGCAGTATTTTGTGACACTGTTTACATTTGTGCTTTGCATAGGACGCTAATGTAGTTTGAAATGCTCTATAGGTGGTCTCTTGGAGCAATCATGTACGAAATGCTAGTAGGATATCCACCATTTTATTCAGATGATCCTATGTCAACCTGTAGAAAGGTAAATTTTCGGAAAAATACTGTCAAGGAAAACAATCAAAAGAATGAGATTCTTTTTTACTTTCCAGTGACACTGACATCACATCAAAATCTTGTTCCTGATTTTGGTTGCAGATAGTAAACTGGAAAAGTCATTTGAAGTTTCCTGAGGAAGCAATATTGTCAAAGGAAGCAAAGGATCTTATTAACAGTCTGTTGTGCAGTGTTAGACGTAGGCTTGGTTCCAAAGGTGCTGATGAAATAAAGGTGTCCTTGTACTGATGATTTCTTTGAAAGCTTTTCTTTTTTTGGATGCATGAATAGTTTCTCATATTCAACACTAAGCAACTGTGTCTTTGAATGTAGTTTGATTATGGATAGCAGAGTTCAATACTATGTAATCCAGAGCCTGTGAGATTAAAATGCATGATTTGTTTTCTGCAATATTGCAGGCTCATCCATGGTTTGAAACTGTTGATTGGGATACAATATTCGATATGGATGCAGCTTTTGTTCCAGAGGTCAATGACGATTTAGACACTCAGAATTTTGAGAAGTTTGACGAGGTAACACATCTTTTATCCCATCATACTTCATTCTTTTGGATTTGATGGAGGCATAACAAGATCGATTCCTACACGTAAAAGAGTTGCAGATTGATTAATTCTTTGTGTTATTTGAAAATGCAGTCAGAATCGCAAACTCAGACATCATCCAAGTCTGGCCCATGGAGGAAGGCAAAAAACCATATTCCCTGTTCTGTCTAAACACAATTGCTTGCAGAGATTCAAAACTGCTTTCTTCGTGAATTCCTTTATGTATAATGGTTTCCGCTTTTAACTTGTGCAGATGTTGTCGTCAAAAGACATAAACTTCGTAGGGTATACATACAAGAACTTTGAGATTGTTAATGATTACCAAGTTCCTGGAATGGGTAGACCACTTATACTTAGATCAATGGTTCTTGTATTTGATTGCAATTTAGTTTGAATATGTTAGTAAATGCTTCAATGTTGTTTTGTAGCGGAGTTAAAGAAGAAGAAAAAGTCGACGCGACCAATGGTCAAGGCACTCTTCGGTACACAACAACAACCCCTTTTGCTGGTTCAGAGCATTTGGCTATTTCCATGTGAATCTTGAACGTGTATATTAATTGGTTGTGTGTGTGTTTGAACTGTTCCCATGTTAGATAATGGATCATCGGACACCCCGGATTCATCAGAAACAACGTCGAGACGACCTTGTGATCGACCTCCTCCTGCTCCTCCGGTTGTTCAGGGAAGCTTTCTGAAGCTTCTACCACCAGAACTCGAAGTGAGGCCAAAGCAAGAAGAATCTGAAGCTTGCTAAAACATTTGTCAAGGTTGGAGTTGAGTTGAGTTGAGTTGTGTCCCAAATGTTTTAGGCGGTAGCAAAAATACAAACCGACCGACCACTCCTGTGATCTTTTGGACGACAAGACGCAGTTTGATTCTTATTTTGTTGACATGATGATAAGTACGGTATTAGACTATTTAGGTAATCTTGTTGACAATTTTGCCTGCCAATAATAAAATTCGTAAGGTGCAATGTACAAATATGTTAAAATACCATTAAATTTATAAAAATATATTGAAGTTTGGAAATAGTGAGAAATATACGGGGGGCAAAATGCAATATAGTGGAAGTATAAGGCGGCCATTATTAAATATTAACCAACCACGCACTCACTCACTCATTCACTATTCTTTACCTTGTCAAAATTTCGTTCTTAAAAAAAAAAAAAAAAAAAAAGAAGAACCCTAAATCAATCAATCTCGTTGATTTTCGTCGAACCTGGTGAAATCTGTTGTTGTTCGAGCAAAATCGGTGAGTATTGAATTTTCTTCAGCTTTTCGCTTCATTTCTGATATATCGTAAGATCTGATCGGTCCTTCCTTTTAGTCGTCTAGTCACTGGATTTTTTGTTTTAGAGTTTAATCTTTGACTGAGTCGATAGGTAAATAAAAATGCATTGCTTGATTTGCGCACTGTCGATTTTTTTGAGGTTTGCTTTGTTGTTTTACTCGTGTACGTATGCATAAAAAAAAAGGATCGGATCAGAGACAGAGACAGAGAGAGACAGAGAGAGAGAAATCTCATGTATTTGTGTTCTTCGTTTTGGCCATAATTTTTGGGGATTTGTTTTAGGGATGGCATACGACGGTTATCCAAAGAGTGGCCTTAGATTCTACGAAGGTCTATATGAACTGGTGGATGATCCTTCATCGGATTCAACCATCTCATGGAGCAAAAGCAACAAGAGTTTCGTTATTCGGAACCAGGAAGAGCTCATTCGCAGAAAGATGCTTTCCAGATTCTTTTGCAGAAAGCTTACCGAGTTTATCTCAAAGCTTAAGTTTTCTGTAAGTTAATTAATTCGTTTTTCTATTTTGCTGAAATAAAAGATTTGATCACTACAAGATTTTGAATGCCTTGCTATAATATGTTATGTTATGTAATGTAATGTTGTTGTTGCTGTTGTACATTATTATTATGTTAGGGCTTTAAACAAATGAAGAGGTCTTCTGGGCTGTGGGAATTTGGTGATAAGAATTTTGTGAGAGGTCGTCCTGAGCTTATGGTGGAGATGCATAAAAGAGTTTCCATGGCTAGGATTACGGAAAGGTCTAACCAAATGAAAGCTATGTCATTTGATGGGTTGCCTCTAGGTGAGGATAGATTAGGAGACGACGACGATACCGTTGTTCCCGATTCCCAAGAGAGCGAAGTTCGATATCTGAACTTGAAGGAGACCGTTTCTACAGAATTGAAATGCTTCCGCGAGCACCTCATTGGTGCTAAACGTTTCATCCAGGACACCGTAAGTAATTAATTAGATATCATATTAGCCAGAAACCAATTTTATCAAGGGTTGTGATATTTGTTTTTATTATTTAATTCTTTTTTCTTGTAGACGATCACAAAAGATCAGATCCGGGCCTCCATCAGATGTTTCAAGACGTTGATAGATAATTTTAACAATGTTTGGGAGCAGTTTCGTAGTGGCCGTGATCAGGAATTGATCAGTTTGAGACATCGAATGGTGCTTCCTTCATCTGATGACTCAGAGGAGTTAAGTTGTGATCAACTTCGCTTAAATGCTCATACTCTCCTCAAGTTCTTTAGCGAGAAGACTTTTAATCCTTTTGTGGAAGCTTTCGCTCCTTTTGTTACAGTACGCAAAGAGTCCGCTAGTACTATGGATGCTCTCACGGAAATCCAACATGTTGTGGAAGACAGTGATACTTTGATTTATAGGGTCACACACGATGGCTTCGACGGCAGGGACATCTCAGCGGAAGAAGAAGCTGATGATATTGAGTGGTAAAATGGTGCAGGATGATGTTATTTGAGTGGTAAAATGGTGGAAGGATGGATCAGTACTGTCTGTCTTCCTTAGACTAATCAAATTACTACTAGCTCTTACTTGTGATGTCAAATGTCAAATGTTGACGTACCGTCTATCTTTTCCTTATTGCTTAAAACAGTAAATGTGTGTAGCTTTAGCTTCTTCATATAACATTCTCTCCCCGTATTAGTTTATTTTGAATGTATGGATACCTGCAAGTCATTTTACTTTTTTTTTCTGTCAAACACCTGTATGATTATGAAGACATGAACAATATTAGTATGTAGAATATGTTAGTTTGCTAATTGATAACAAAAAGTTCAAGAATAATTCTTTCTGCAAAAAGCTTAACAAAATATACATTTCAGAGAACAACAATAAAAGCTTAAACTCATAATATATAAAAACATCTAACGAGATGCTTCATCCATCTTTCTTAACGATGATGTATGATTATGAAGCCATGAATAATACTAGTATGTAGAATATGCTAGTTTGCTAATTGATAACAAAAAGTTCAAGAATAATTCTTTCAGCAAAAAGCTTAACAAAATATACATTTCAGAGAGCAACAATAAAAGCTTAAACTCATAATATATAAAAGCATCTAACGAGATGCTTCATCCGTCTTTCTTAACAATGATGTATGATTATGAAGCTATGAACAATACTAGTATGTAGAATATGCTAGTTTGCTAATTGATAACAAAAAGTTCAAGAATAATTCTTTCAGCAAAAAGCTTAATAAAATATACATTTCAGAGAGCAACAATAAAAGCTTAAACTCATAATATATAAAAGCATCTAACGAGATGCTTCATCCATCTTTCTTAACGATGATGTATGATTATGAAGCCATGAACAATACTAGTATGTAGAATATGCTAGTTTGCTAATTGATAACAAAAAGTTCAAGTATAATTCTTTCAGCAAAAAGCTTAACAAAATATACATTTGAGAGAGCAACAATAAAACTTAAACTCATAATATATAAAAGCATCTAACGAGATGCTTCATCCATCTTTCTTAACAATGATGTATGATTATGAAGCTATGAACAATACTAGTATGTAGAATATGCTAGTTTGCTAATTGATAACAAAAAGTTCAAGAATAATTCTTTCAGCAAAAAGCTTAATAAAATATACATTTCAGAGAGCAACAATAAAAGCTTAAACTCATAATATATAAAAGCATCTAACGAGATGCTTCATCCATCTTTCTTAACGATGATGTATGATTATGAAGCCATGAACAATACTAGTATGTAGAATATGCTAGTTTGCTAATTGATAACAAAAAGTTCAAGTATAATTCTTTCAGCAAAAAGCTTAACAAAATATACATTTGAGAGAGCAACAATAAAACTTAAACTCATAATATATAAAAGCATCTAACGAGATGCTTCATCCATCTTTCTTAACGATGATGTATGATTATGAAGCCATGAACAATACTAGTATGTAGAATATGCTAGTTTGCTAATTGATAACATAAAAGTTCAAGAATAATTCTTTCAGCAAAAAGCTTAACAAAATATACATTTCAGAGAGCAACAATAACAACTTTAACTCATAATATATAAAAACATCTAACGAGATGCTTCATTCATCTTTCTTAACGATGATGTGTGATTATGAAGCCATGAACAATACTAGTATGTAGAATATGCTAGTTTGCCAATTGATAACAAAAAGTTCAAGAATAATTCTTTCAGCAAAAAGCTTAACAAAATATACATTTCAGAGAGCAACAATAAAAGCTTAAACTCATAATATATAAAAGCATCTAACGAGATGCTTCATCCGTCTTTCTTAACAATGATGTATGATTATGAAGCCATGAACAATACTAGTATGTAGAATATGCTAGTTTGCTAATTGATAACAAAAAGTTCAAGAATAATTCTTTCAGCAAAAAGCTTAATAAAATATACATTTCAGAGAGCAACAATAAAAGCTTAAACTCATAATATATAAAAGCATCTAACGAGATGCTTCATCCATCTTTCTTAACGATGATGTATGATTATGAAGCCATGAACAATACTAGTATGTAGAATATGCTAGTTTGCTAATTGATAACAAAAAGTTCAAGTATAATTCTTTCAGCAAAAAGCTTAACAAAATATACATTTGAGAGAGCAACAATAAAAACTTAAACTCATAATATATAAAAGCATCTAACGAGATGCTTCATCCATCTTTCTTAACGATGATGTATGATTATGAAGCCATGAACAATACTAGTATGTAGAATATGCTAGTTTGCTAATTGATAACATAAAAGTTCAAGAATAATTCTTTCAGCAAAAAGCTTAACAAAATATACATTTCAGAGAGCAACAATAAAAGCTTTAACTCATAATATATAAAAGCATCTAACGAGATGCTTCATCCATCTTTCTTAACGATGATGTATGATTATGAAGCCATGAACAATACAAGTATGTAGAATATGCTAGTTTGGTAATTGATAACAAAAAGTTCAAGAATAATTCTTTCAGTAAAAAGCTTAACAAAATATACATTTCAGAGAGCAACAATAAAAGCTTAAACTCATAATATATAAAAGCATCTCGTTCTTTCTTAACGATGATGTATGATTATGAAGCCATGAACAATACTAGTATGTAGAATATGCTAGTTTGCTAATTGATAATTGTAACATCCGCAAACCATTTTTTTGGTAATTTGGTGAGGGTGTCGATCGACACAACAGGAGGTGTCGATCGACACTGGTTGTAGTTGGTTCGATCGGTTCGATTTTTAATCGTTCGGTTTGTGTGGTTGGTTTAGGGAAAACCCTAAACTCGAGTTTAAAAGGAGAACTCGACTTTTCTCCTCCCTTTTGGCCGTTTTTGACAGAGAAATAGAGAGAAGAAGGAGGAATCGGTTTTTGAGAGAGATTTGTGAGTTTTCTTAGCTTTTCTTGTGAGATTTGGAGCTAGGAAGGATCTAGAGGTTTGCTAGGAGGGTTGGATTCGTTGCTATCGGTCTGAATCTTCCTGCAAAGAGATGAGTGCATGACCATGGCTAATCTAAGCCTTTGATTTCCTTGTTCTTGCTTGTTTGTTGTTGTTTTGTGTGTTTTTCTTGGTGGGATTGGTTGCTACAGGTTCCTATGGACGTATTTGGCTTGGGTTATGAGTATTGGGCGATTTGGAGGAGGTTGGGAGCGAGATTCGACTCTCGGCTTCGAGCGGATTGCGATTGCAGAGGGAGTGTCGATCGACACCACTTGGTGTCGGTCGACACTAGAAAATTGGGCATCGATCGACACTGTGGGGTAGTGTCGGTCAACACTTGGCTGGTGTCGGTCGACACCTCCCTTCCAGCGAGACGATGTTTGATTTCCTGGTTTGTTTGTTTTATTTGTTGTTTGTTTGGAACATTGGAATCACTGTTGCTTGTGTGTATAGCCCAGTAGATGGGTGGATTGCCTCATTGAGTGTTTATCAAATACTCATGCATCTCAATATGTGTTTGTGGTGCAGGTAAAGGCAAAGTGTGATCGTGGAATCAAGGCAATGAAGAGGAGGATGTTCTAGGGACTCGATTGGATGTTGTTTGGCATTGTTAGGTTGCTAGAGTTGAGTCATTAGAAACATTGCTAGGTTGCTGGTTTCATGTTTTCTGATGATTGGTTATTGGATTATTGGTTATTTTGTTATTGGATATTGCTTATGTTATAATTATTGGTTATATTATTGGTTATTTATTGGATATTGAGATTGGTTATTCCGCTGATGATTGTGATTGTGGTTAGGTGGCTAGTGGGTATGGGACCACTAGTTGTAGTTTATTTACTAGATTATATTTTACTATTTATTATTAAAAAAAAAAGTCCGTCCTTTCAATAACAAAAAGTTCAAGAATAATTCTTTCAGCAAAAAGCTTAACAAAGTATACATTTCAGAGAGCAACAATAAAAGCTTAAACTCATAATATATAAAAGCGTCTAACGAGATGCTTCATCCATCTTTCTTAACGATGATGTATGATTATGAAGCCATGAACAATACTAGTATGTATAATATGCTAGTTTGCTAATTGATAACAAAAAAAACAAGAATAATTCTTTCAGCAAAAAGCTTAATAAAATATACATTTCAAAGAGCAACAATAAAAGCGTAAACTCATAATATATAAAAGCATCTAACGAGATGCTTCATCCATCTTTCTTAACGATGATGTATGATTATGAAGCAATGAACAATACTAGTATGTAGAATATGCTAGTTTGCTAATTGATAACAAAAAGTTCAAGAATAATTTTTTCAGCAAAAAGCTTAACAAAATATACATTTCAGAGAGCAACAATAAAAGCTTAAACTCATAATATATAAAAGCGTCTAATGAGATGCTTCATCTATCTTTCTTAACGATGATGTATGATTATGAAGCCATGAACAATACTAGTATGTAGAACATCACCACTAAGGAGCATCGAGTCGCGACCAGCTTTGGGAAGCCATATTCGCGAGTCTTCACCACCACGCTAGTGTGAAGACACCCCTAAGCCATTAGAAGGAGCTGTACTCTTTTTCCTACTTTGGGTTTGTCCCAATGGGTTTACCAAAGAGGTTTTAACGAGGCAGCAAGCTCTAGTGCATCTCCACTCGTTCCCACTTGGCTCATGACTTGGAAACACTTATTGACATGCTTAGGAGCCAAGGAAGTGAAGATTCTATCACCACGCCTCAACCAATGACGTGGCGATCCTATCCCTCTTCCTTCTTTTAAATTTAGTCTAGATTCTTCTATGACCGTTGTTTGGTCATTGCCTTGTTTTATTTTTTACTTTTGCTTTTAGGCCATGTGTATGGTTTAGATCATGGCCACGCTTCTAGGGTTTTAGAGTCTCCATTTGTAAGCCTTTCTATATAAAGGCATCAACCCTCATTGTAAAAATCAGACTTGTATGAAATAGAAATTTTCCTCAAGAGAGATTCTTGAACTTGTCTCCATCCTTTCATTAGTCAATCTGGGATTGTCAGAGACTAAGTTGAGTCCGAGGTACATGGGTCCGTTCAGAGTGATTGAGCGGGTGGGATCAGTAGCATATAGGCTGGACTTGCCTGAGGTTATGCATGCGTTCCACAAGGTGTTCCACATTTCTATGTTGCAGAAGTGTCTCCGTGAGGGAGAGCAGGTGTTGGCTAAGATTCATGAGGATCTTCAGCCTAACATGACTTTGGAGGCGAGACCAGTGATGGTTCTCGAGAGGAGGATCAAGGAACTTCAGAAGAAGAAGATTCCTTTGATGAGAGTCCTATGGGACTGTGATGGTGTTGAGGAGCAGACTTGGGAGCCTGAGCCGAAGATGATTGCAAGGTTTAAGAAGTGGTATGAGAAGCAAGCTGCGACTTGAACTTGTCTAGCTTGGTCCCATCTGTAATCCATGGTTGGAGCGAGAATGGAGTATTCCAGCCCATCTCTCTTATTACTCGGTCGCTTGGGGTGGTTCGTTGTAAGGCTCAGTAACAAGATGAGGTGGTGCTCGGGGTACAAAAGTTTCTGTGAGGCGGGGTTTTGGAGGAAAGTTTCCTGAAATAGAAGTTTCCAAAAATAGAAAATGCTAAATATGGAAAGTTTTACGGGAGTTAGAATTTGTCCATTTTAGCGGTGGAGAGCCTTGGAGGGGCTTGTGTGGCCTTACTGGCGGACTTTCGAGTCAGTGTGCCCGTGTGTGGCGGTCTTTTTAGACATTGTGTGGCCTTTGTGGCGGGCTGTTTAGCCGTGTGTGGCCTTTGTGGTGGGCTGTTTAGCCATTGTGTGGCCTTTGTGGCAGGCTGTTTAGCCAATTGTGTGGCCTTTGTGGCGGGCTGTTTACCCAGAGTGCCTGTTTAGGCGGTCCTTCGGGATAGATGGTCTTTGTGATGGTCCTTCGGGATGATGGCCTTGGTGGCGGTCCTGTTTAGGACATTTGTTTGGCCTTGGTGGCGGTCTTGTTTAGGACATTTGTTTGGCCTTGGTGGCGGTCCTGTTTAGGACATTTTGTTTGGCCTTTGTGGTGGCCCTTGTGGCATGTATATGATCCTTGTGTGGTCATGAGGTATTCCAGTGAGGGAATATGTGGTTGGTAGGACATTGAGATGTTTTACGCGAGCCACGGGTAGGAAACCTAGATAGGATTAGGACTCAGACGTGTTCAGAATTGTTTGCTCGCGGCTCTTGGAGGACTTAGGTTCTCCTAGTACTACCATATTCAGAGACTTTGTGGCTTGGGAGTATGGTTGTTATATCGACTTCGGATGACGATCCGGGGGCGCGCTGTAGGGTGGCAACCCGAGAGACGAGTTTGGACTTTTCCTTATATATTATGGCATGCGGGTTTAGGCCCGATGAGGAGCCAATATTATGGCATGTAGACTTAGGTCTGATGAGGAGCCAATAAAAACTCAAGGTTTAGGCCTATGAGTAAAGGAAAGTCCAAAAAGTCGAGAGCAAATGACGCCTGGAGCGTGAGTCTATCGCCTAGAGGTGACCTTCTATAGATTGGTCGGAGGAGTGCGGGCCGTGGAGACGGTTGCACAGGAGTCCTTGGCTGATGGTCGTTCGAGATTCGAGGACGAATCTAGATTGATGGGGGAGAATTGTAATACCCGCAAACCATTTTTTTTGGTAATTTGGTGAGGGTGTCGATCGACACCACAGGAGGTGTCGATCGACACCACAGGAGGTGTCGATCGGCACTGGTTGTAGTTGGTTCAGTCGGTTCGATTTTTAATCGTTCGGTTTGTGTGGTTGGTTTAGGGAAAACCCTAAACTCGAGTTTAAAAGGAGAACTCGACTTTTCTCTTCCCTTTTGGCCATTTTTGACAGAGAAATAGGGAGAAGAAGGAGAAATCGGTTTTTGAGAGAGATTTGTGAGTTTTCTTAGCTGTTCTTGTGAGATTTGGAGCTAGGAAGGATCTAGAGGTTTGCTAGGAGGGTTGGATTCGTTGCTATTGGTCTGAATCTTCCTGCAAAGAGGTGAGTGCATGACCATGGCTAATCTAAGCCTTTGATTTCCTTGTTCTTGCTTGTTGTTGTTTTGTGTGTTTTTCTTGCTGGGATTGGTTTCTACAAGTTCCTATGGACGTATTTGGCTGGGGTTATGAGTATTGGGCGATTTGGAGGAGGTTGGGAGCGAGATTCGACTCTCGGCTTCGAGCGGATTGCGATTGCAGAGGGAGTGTCGATCGACACCACTTGGTGTCGGTCGACACCAGAAAATTGGGCATCGATCGACACTGTGGAGTAGTGTCGGTCGACACCAAGGCCAGTGTCGGTCAACACTTGGCTGGTGTCGGTCGACACCTCCCTTCCAGCGAGACGATGTTTGATTTCCTGGTTTGTTTGTTTTGTTTGTTTTGTTTGTTGTTTGTTTGGAACATTGGAATCACTGTTGCTTGTGTGTATAGCCCAGTAGATGGGAGGATTGCCTCACTGAGTGTTTATCAAATACTCATGCATCTCAATATGTGTTTGTGGTGCAGGTAAAGGCAAAGTGTGATCGTGGAATCAAGGCAATGAAGAGGAGGATGTTCTAGGGACTCGATTGGATGTTATTTGGCATTGTTAGGTTGCTAGAGTTGTGTCATTAGAAACATTGTTAGGTTGCTGGTTTCATGTTTTCTGATGATTGGTTATTAGATTATTGGTTATCCATGACTCGCAGGGTGTTCCGGGGGATTCAGTGAGTGTGGCCGGAGGGGGCGGTGTTGATGCTCCAGTGTCCGGTGATGCTAGGGTCCTGGGTGTGGGAGTCCCAGTGGGTGGAGTCCCTGGTGTTGACTTTGCAGCTATGCTAGCACAGGTGTTGGAGCGGTTACCACCAGTGGTACCGGCTCAGGCTTAGGTAGTGCCACCAGTGGTGGCGGAGGAGCGGCAGCCAGTGGCTGCAGATGCAGGAGTTCATGGACATTATTTGTCTATGCTCAAGGAGATGAGGGGTCTTTTCACTGAGAAGTTTTCGGGTGGTACAGACCCTACTGTTGCGGATGCGTGGAGGACGAGTGTGGAACGTAACTTCCATACTCTGAGATGTCCTGAGGAGTTTGGGTGGACATAGGGGTCTACCATTTGAGTGGTGATGCTAAGTTGTGGTGGAGATCAGTGGCTGCTAGGAGAGTGCAGCGGGAGATGACTTGGGCTGACTTCATCTTGGAGTTCAACCGCAAGTATTTCCTTAGGGAGGCATTGGACCGGTTGGAGGTGTAGTTCCTTCAGTTATCTTAGGGGACGCGGTCAGTGTGGGAGCTGGACTTGGAGCTCAGTCGACTTCTATGTTATGGGGGTCGGGCTATGGTGTCTGAGGAGGCTCAGATCAGGAGGTTTTTGAGAGCTCTACGTGATGATTTGAGAGTTCACTGTAGAGGGCGGAGTTATGGTACGCGTGCAGAGCTGGTTGAGACTGCAGCAGAGATTAAGGAGGATATCCGGGCACAGACAGTGGCGGCTAGTCCAGCAGTTTAGCCTAGTAAGGCTCAGCAACAGGGTGGTTCTAGCAGGGGCGGTAGGCCTGCACAAGGAACCAAGAGGAGGTGGGAGGCTATGCAAAGGCCGAGTGGTGCGAGTTGCTTCAGTTGTGGGAGCAAGGATCACAAGGTTGCTAGTTGTCCCAAGAGGAATGCCTCGACGGCAGCGGCTCGTGTATGCTATCATTACAGGGAGCCAGGGCATATCAGGCCCATCTGTCCCAAGTTGCAGCCGGTAGCAGTGGTAGCGTTGCAGCAGGTGCAGCCTGGTGGACAACAGGTGGCACGGATTAAGCAGGCGCCACGGGTTTACACGACAGCGGAGACTGGTGGAACCAATGCCGGGGCGATCACATGTATAATCTATGGTACTTAAGCTTTGTGAATTTTTAGTAGGTTCAGATTTTATGTTTTCCTGTGATAAAGTGTTAGGTTCTCAACACATGAGGTTTGTGTAGGGACCTTGTTGGTGGGCGGGTTTAAGTCCCATGTTATGTTTGATTATGGAGCTTCTCATAGCTTCATTACTCTGGAGTGTGCAGAGAGTGCGGGAATCAGAGGGGATCCCGGAGAGCATACAGGAGTTGTCAGAGTTGTGGGAGGCAAGTTCTTGAGAGTTATTGGACGAGCTAGAGGAGTTGATATTCAGATCGCGGGGGAGACATGGCCAGCTGATTTGCTTATCAGTCCAGTGGAGTTATATGATGTTATTCTCGGGATGGATTGGTTGCATCGGCATATGGTGCATTTGGATTGCCATCAGGGTAGAGTGGAGTTTGAGCGTCCAGTGGAGAAGTTGGTTTTTCAGGGTATTAGACCGACTTCGGGGAGTCTCGTGATCTCAGCCATTTAGGCTGGGAAGATGATCGAGAAGGACCGTGACGCTTATTTGGTTACTATATCTATGCCAGAGTCAGTGGGTAAGTCTACGGTTAGCGGTATTACGGTAGTGGAGGAGTTTGAGGATGTGTTTCAGTCTTTGCAGGGATTACCACCATCTCGGTTTGATCCTTTTACCATTGAACTGGAACTGGGGACGATGCCGTTATCCAAGGCTCCTTACAGAATGGCTCCAGCAGAGATGGCAGAGCTGAAGAAGCAACTAAAAGATTTGTTGAGTAAGGGATTCATCCGTCCTAGTGTATCACAGTGGGGAGCGCCGGTGTTGTTTGTCAAGAAGAAGGATGGGAGTTTCTGCTTGTGCATTGATTATCGGGGTTTGAACCGGGTTACTTTGAAGAACAAGTACCCTCTTCCCAGGATTGATGAGTTGTTGGATCAGTTGAGGGGTGCTACTTAGTTCTCTAAGGTAGATTTGGCGTCGGGTTATCATCAGATACCGATAGATGAGGCAGATGTGAGGAAGACTGCTTTCAGGACGAGGTATGGGCATTATGAGTTTGTGGTGATGCCTTTTGGGTTGACTAACGCGCCAGCAGCGTTTATGAGATTGATGAACAGCGTGTTTCAGGAGTTTCTGGATGTGTCTGTCATCATTTTCATCGACGATATCCTGGTTTATTCTAAGGTTCCTGAGGAGCATACAGTTCATTTGAGGGCAGTTCTGGAGAAGCTGCGGGAGCAGAAGTTGTTTGCCAAGTTGAGCAAGTGTAGTTTTTGGCAGCATGAGATGAGTTTTCTGGGTCATATTGTTTCTGCAGAGGGGATTTCAATGGATCCGGAGAAGATTCAGGCTATCAGGGATTGGCCTAGACCGCAGAATGCCACAGAGATCAGGAGTTTCCTTGGGTTGGCAGGTTACTACAGGAGGTTTGTGCAGGGTTTTGCAAGTAGAGCACGCCCTATGACTAAGTTGACAGGGAAGAATGTTCCTTTTGTTTGGTCACAGGAGTGGGAGGAGGGCTTTGAAAGCCTTAAGGAGATGTTGACTACTACGCCAGTGTTGGCTTTGCCTGAGCAGGGAGAACCCTATGTGGTTTATACTGATGCATCTAGAGTTGGTTTGGGGTGTGTGTTGATGCAGCATGGGAAGGTGATTGCCTATGCTTCGCGGCAGTTGCGGAAGCATGAGGGCAACTATCCTACTCATGATTTGGAGATGGCTGCTGTAGTTTTTGCCCTTAAGATTTGGAGATCTTATCTTTATGGTGCAAAGGTTCAGGTGTTTACAGATCATAAGAGCCTGAAGTATATATTCACTCAGCCTGAGCTGAATTTGAGACAGAGGCGGTGGATGGAGCTTGTGGCGGATTATGATTTGGAGATAGCCTATCACCCTGGTAAGGCTAACACGGTTGCAGATGCTCTGAGTGGGAAGAGGGTAGCTTCGGCTCAGGAGCAGGAGATGGAGTCTCTGGTAGGAGAGATCAGTGCTTTGAGCTTGTGTGCTGTTTCACAGGAACCGTAGGGTTTGGAAGCAGTTGATAGAGCAGATCTTCTGAGTAGGGTGCGGTTGGCTCAGGAGAAGGATTTGGGGCTGGTGAATGCCTCAAAGGATGTTGATTCAGAGTATCAGGTCTCAGATAATGGTACTATCTTGGTGCACGGTCGGGTTTGTGTGCCCAAGGATGAGGAGATCCTGAGAGAGGCTCATGCGAGCAGGTTTTCTATTCATCTAGGAGCGACTAAGATGTACCGTGATCTCAAGAGGTACTATCACTGGGTCGGGATGAAGAAGGATGTAGCTAGTTGGGTCTCGAGGTGCGATGTGTGTCAGCTAGTGAAGGCTGAGCATCAGTGATGTGATCACGGGTTCGACTCCTTACCGAGACGCCCCAGACGGCTCCGAGGCGCATGACCGAGACGCACCGAGTAGGACCGAGGCTTTGCACCGTGCACGACACAACATTCGGCCAACGTTCCAGTAATCCTCCCGAGAGCAAGACCAAGTCACCTATTGGGTATCTCAAGACCAAGCTCCCACCCTACACACCAAGAGCCCAAGGTTAACATCACCACTAAGGAGCATCGAGTCGCGACCAGCTTTGGGAAGCCATATTCGCAAGTCTTCACCACCACGCTAGTGTGAAGACACCCCTAAGCCATTAGAAGGAGCTGTACTCTTTTTCCTACTTTGGGTTTTTCCCAATGGGTTTACCAAAGAGGTTTTAACGAGACACAAAGCTCTAGTGCATCTCCACTTCGTTCCCACTTGGCTCATGACTTGGAAACACTTATTGACATGCTTAGGAGCCAAGGAAGTGAAGATTCTATCACCACGCCTCAACCAATGACATGGTGATCCTATCCCCCTTCCTTCTTTTAAATTTAGTCTAGATTCTTCTATGACCGTTGTTTGGTCATTGCCTTGATTTATTTTTTACTTTTGCTTTTAGGCCATGTGTATGGTTTAGATCATGGCCACGCCTCTAGGGTTTTAGAGTCTCCATTTGTAAGCCATCCTATAAAAGGCATCAACCCTCATTGTAAAAATCAGACTTGTATGAAATAGAAATTTTCCTCAAGAGAGATTCTTGAACTTGTCTCCATCCTTTCATTAGTCAATCTGGGATTGTCTAAGGGAAAGAACCCTAGCAAGCATTGAACCGGGTTCATGGTTTGTTAGTGACCGTATCAAGAGAAGAGCCAGCCCTCTTGTGTTGTCGTTCAATCCACCTCTATCCATCGTCCATCCTCTTTCGTTCCACGTTTCACAACCTCGAGTTCTCTTCCACAAGCTCTCGAGTTATCAACGATTCACCTACGCCACCTCGAGTTCTTTGCCATCAGTCCTCGAGTCTTCCATCTTTCCATCTCACGACGCTTCCACCCTTGCTCCCACCGAGTCCTACCGTCAGCCGCATCCGTATGATCCGACAAGGCTTCACGTCCGCTCTCGCAAACTGTTCGTTGGAATCTCACCAATCCTCGTTTCTGTCGTTTGAATCCTCTCTGGATTCGAATCCTTGAAGCTTGGCCGAGGAAACTTCCACCGATCTGAACTTGACCGAAGCCCCAAGTCTCCTTCGATCCGTAACCGCGTCCGCGGGTCACATCAGCTTGGTATCAGAGCTCTAAAAGCTCCTGACTTAAATGTTGTGTCTTTCTAACCCATAAACTCATTTCTTTTTGTCAAAGTTTGGATCTTGAGCTTTTGTGTTAGTTTTGTTAGCTTAGTCTTGTTCGTTTGTGTAGTTTGTTCTTTTGGTTTAAATTGGTGTTGAGTTATGTTGCTATTAGGATCGTTTGCTTTAGTTCGCTTAGGTTGTTAGTTTCTTGTTCGTTTAGTTTGTTCTGGCTGTTCTTTCGTGTTCTTGAGTTATTGCTTTTAGATCGCTAAAGATAGGACCTTATTGCATAAACATGTTAGTCTCTTTAGTCATAATGCATTTCTTGTCTTTTTGTGCTTTTACTTTTACTTTTTGTTTAGTCTTAGATTTGAATTGATATAGCTGTCAGCGACTTGTTGAGTGACGAGATAAATATCTTTGTGGTCCTATTGAACGCTGGTTCTCACGCGTTTTGTGATTTTGTCTTTGTTTGCGAGGTTTAATTTCAAACCAAACCGCGTGAAGGAGTCACACGTCACCAACGACCGTACGGACCAAGCCGTGTCAACAACCGAGAATCAACCATTGGTCGTGTAGCCGCTTCAGCGAATCAACCTACAACCACCGCTGTCCGTTTAACCCTCTGCCTTGCTACCGTCAGCCGTCCGACCAAGCCAACCGTAATGCCGACGACTTCCGACAGCCGTCCGTACCATCGCCCGCAGCTCGTTCCAAAGCCGTTTCCTAGACACGAACAACACACAACACTTGATCACTCACCTATCTAGCATGGAGTTTGATGAGAACGAATCCGAGACGAGATCGTGGTGTGATTAAGATCTTGGCCTGGAACCGAAGCAAGAGGCCACCGGAGATGAACATTGGTTCGAAGAAGGCTACGACGAGGAGTCAGATCAAGAGGAACTCGAACGTGGATCGCCAAACTGTTATTGGCCGTCTATGTCACGAGTTATTCGCGTTGATGAGCCAAGGGTGAGTCTCTACGACGATGCCGATAGTGATGACTGGGTGTCGAAATACAAGAAGCCAAGGCACCAAACCGTAAGAAGAAAGGAGCCTATCCACAAGCCACCCAGTATAGTGGACGCACTGATCTCGCTCCAACACACGCTTCGAGACCTCAATAATAGGCTTGACCGGATTGAATCGACAACAACTCGTCAAAAGGTCGACAGGAGCTCGCGTGATTACCAAGGCCGCAACCGAGGCATCCCTACCTGGTCTACTAGTATGCCCACGCGGAAACCAACTTCACGGCGCCAGTACCATGAGCCACTGCCTACACCAGCTCCGCGACCACGGCACCAATCGATCTGCGTTGATTGACCAAGCAGGACGTATGCGCGCTCAGCTCAGTACCGTGAACCAGTTCCTATGCCAGCTCCGCGAACAAGTCGTAAATCGGCCTATGCCGAGAGGTCAAGGACTTATGCGCCCCTAGTTCAGTACCGCGAGCCGCCAGCACGATACATGGAACCATCCCGGAAAGTAGTCAGCACCGCGACCATATCAAGTCCAGGAGTATCATGGAGTTATGTGCCGCCAGTTCAGCACCGTGAGCTGCCCACACCGTGCAAGGAACCGGCCAAAGGAGGAGTTCGAGCCGAGGACGAGCCAAAACCGGAAGCACCAAGAACGAATATAAGGTCGTGCACCAAGCTAGCTGAGGACGCCTCACCGACGAAGCAATCTGAGCATGAGTCGGATGATAAGTAGCACGCCTTTGGAGCAGGCGGACTCGTAAAGATGCCAGCCGAACCTCCCGATCACCAATCTCATAGCTTCGGAGGAGCTAGCATTGATCATCACACAGACCAAGGCCAAGTCGACACCGATTTCGACCAAGACCGCCATGACGCTCAACCACCACCCTCGGAGCAAGACGTGGAGCAAGAGTCTTCTTTCGAAATGCGTGACAATTCTCTGGGCGAGACCAAAGAGGAGTCAAGCCGTGTGTTCAACGCCATGACTGACAAATGCTTGTTAAAAGGAGGTTTTAAACAAGTTGAGGCATTGACTACGACCATTAAAGGGGTTAGCCACTCGATCTCGATCATGACAACGTCAAGAAGTGCACTCCATATGGGAGACGTCTATACCACGCCATTACTCTCCACTCTTGACGCCAAGGACGTTAACGCGCAAGATCATATGGCGATATATTTATCCAGTCTTGCCGCAGAACAGACTTTCGTGTAGCATCCTGGAGAACGTCAACAACCTACCAAGGCCATTGAAGGAAACGGCACAATGAACGTCACTAGCCTTACCAGGGGAGTTCTATCATTTGCTCTTAAGGCTTTACTATTTCCCTTTGATCCTGGTAAGATTAATCCGCAAATGAACTTGTGATGCTACTGATTTGGGCTTTCGTATGTTGATCCAGGTGAAAAGCAAAGTTTTGAGGTCAAAACTTCTACAAGAGGGAGGGAATGATGTGATCACGGGTTCGACTCCTGACCGAGACGACCGAGATGCCTCGGACGGCTCCGAGGCGCATGACCGAGACACGCCGAGTAGGACCGAGGCTTTGCACCGTGCACGAGACAACGTTCGGCCAACGTTCCAGTAATCATCCCGAGAGCAAGACCAAGTCACCTATTGGGTATCTCAATACCAAGCTCCCATCCTACACACCAAGAGCCCAAGGTTAACATCACCACTAAGGAGCATCGAGTCGCGACCAGCTTTGGGAAGCCATATTTGCGAGTCTTCACCACCACGCTAGTGTGAAGACACCCCTAAGCCATTAGAAGGAGCTGTACTCTTTTTCCTACTTTGGGGTTTTCCCAATGGGTTTACCAAAGAGGTTAAACGAGGCAGCAAGCTCTAGTGCATCTCCACTTCGTTCCCACTTGGCTCATGACTTGGAAACACTTATTGACATGCTTAGGAGCCAAGGAAGTGAAGATTCTATCACCACGCCTCAACCAATGACGTGGTGATCCTATCCCCCTTCCTTCTTTTAAATTTAGTCTAGATTCTTCTATGACCATTGTTTGGTCATTGCCTTGATTTATTTTTTACTTTTGCTTTTAGGCCATGTGTATGGTTTAGATCATGGCCACGCCTCTAGGGTTTTAGAGTCTCCATTTGTAAGCCATCCTATATAAAAGCATCAACCCTCATTGTAAAAATCAGACTTGTATGAAATAGAAATTTTCCTCAAGAGAGATTCTTGAACTTGTCTCCATCCTTTCATTAGTCAATCTGGGATTGTCTAAGGGAAAGAACCCTAGCAAGCCTTGAACCGGGTTCATGGTTTGTTAGTGACCATATCAAGAGAAGAGCAAGCCCTCTTGTGTCGTCATTCAATCCACCTCTATCCATCGTCCATCCTCTTTCGTTCCACCTTTCACAACCTCGAGTTCTCTTCCACAAGCTCTCGAGTTATCAACGATTCACCTACGCCACCTCGAGTTCTTTGCCATCAGTCCTCGAGTCTTCCATCTTTCCATTTCACGACGCTTCCACCCTCGCTCCCACCGAATCCTACCGTCAGCCACATCCGTACGATCCGACAAGGCTTCACGTCCGCTCTCGCAAACTGTTCGTTGGAATCTCACCAATCCTCGTTTCTGTTGTTTTAATCCTCTCTGGATTTGAATCCTTGAAGCTTGGCCGAGGAAACTTCCACCGATCTGAACTTGACCGAAGCCCCAAGTCTCCCTCGATCCGTAACCGCGTCCGCGGGTCACATTAGCTTGGTATCAGAGCTCTAAAAGCTCCTGAGTTAAAGGTTGTGTCTTTCTAACCCAGAAACTCATTTCTTTTTGTCAAAGTTTGGATCTTGAGCTTTTGTGTTAGTTTTGTTGGCTTAGTCTTGTTCGTTTGTGTAGTTTGTTCTTTCTGTTTAAATTGGTGTTGAGTTGTGTTGCTATTAGGATCGTTTGCTTTCGTTCGCTTAGGTTGTTAGTTTCTTGTTCGTTTAGTTTGTTCTTGCTGTTCTTTCGTCTTCAAAAGTTATTGCTTTTAGATCGCTAAAGATAGGACCTTATTGCATAAACGTGTTAGTCTCTTTAGTCATAAAGCAGTTCTTGTCTTTTTGTGCTTTTACTTTTGCTTTTTGTTTAGTCTTAGATTTGAATTGATATAGCTGTCAGCGACTTGTTGAGTGACGAGATAAATATCTTTGTGGTCCTATTGAACGCTGGTTCTCACGCGTTTTGTGATTTTGTCTTTGTTTGCGAGGTTTAATTTCAAACCAAACCGCGTGAAGGAGTCACACGTCACCAACGACCGTACGGACCAAGCCACATCAACAACCGAGAATCAACCATTGGTCTTGTAGCCGCTTCAGCGAATCAACCTACGACCACCGTCGTCCGTTCAACCCTCTGCCTTGCTACTGTCCGCCGTTCGACCAAGCCCACCGTAATGCTGACGACTTCCGACAGCCGTCCGTACCATCGAACGCAGCTCGTTCCAAAGCCGTTTCCTAGACACGAACAACATGCAACACTTGATCACTCGCTGATCTAGCATGGAGTTTGATGAGAACGAATCCGAGACGGGATCATGGTATGATGAAGATCTTGGCCTGGAACCGAAGCAAGAGGCCACCGGAGATGAACATTGGTTCGAAGAAGGCTACGGTGAGGAGTCAGATCAAGAGGAACTCGAACGTGGATCGCCAGACTGTTATTGGCCGTCTATGTCACGAGTTATTCGCGTTGATGAGCCAAGGGTGAGTCTCTACGATGACGCCAATAGTGATGACTGGGTGTCGAACTACAAGAAGCCACGGCACCAAACCGTAAGAAGAAAGGAGCCTATCCACAAGCCACCCAGTACAGTAGACACACTGATCTCGCTCCAACACACGCTTTGAGACCTCAATAATAGGCTCGACCAGATTGAATCGACAACAACTCGTCAAAAGGTCGAGAGGAGCTCGCGTGATTACCAAGGCCACAACCGAGGCATCCCTACCTGGTCTACTAGTATGCCCACACGGAAACCGACTTCACGGCGCCAGTACCATGAGCCACTGCCTACACCAGCTCCGCAACCACGGCACCAATCGATCTGCGTTGATCGACCAAGCAGGACGTATGCGTGCTCAGCTCAGTACCGTGAACCAGTTCCTATGCCAGCTCCGCGAACAAGTCGTAACTCGGCCTATGCCGAGAGGTCAAGGACTTATGCGCCCCTAGTTAAGTACCGTGAGCCGCCAGCACGGTACAAGGAACCATCCCGGAAAGTAGTCAGCACCACGACCATATCAAGTCCAGGAGTATCAAGGAGTCATGCGCCGCCAGTTCAGCACCGTGAGCTGCCCACACTGTGCAAGGAACCGGCCAAAGGAGGAGTTCGAGCCGGGGACGAGCCAAAACCGGAAGCGCCAAGAACGAATATCAGGTCGTGCACTAAGCTAGCTGAGGACGCCTCACCGACGAAGCAATCTGAGCATGAGTCGGATGATAAGTAGCACGCCTTTGGAGCAGGCGGACTCGTAAAGACGCCAGCCGAACCTCCCAATCACCAATCTCATACCTTCGGAGGAGCTAGCATCGATCATCATGCAGACCAAGACCAAGTCAACACCAATTTCGACCAAGACCGACATGACGCTCAACCACCACCCTCGGAGCAAGACGTGGAGCAAGAGTCTTCTTTCAGAATGCGTGACAATTCTCTGGGTGAGACCAAAGAGGAGTCAAGCCATGTGTTCAACGCCATGACCGACAAATGCTTGTTAAAAGGAGGTTTTAAACAAGTTGAGGCATTGACTACGGCCATTAAAGGGGTTAGCCACTCGATCTCGATCATAACAACGTCAAGAAGTGCACTCCATATGGGAGACGTCTATACCACGCCATTACTCTCCACTCTTGACGCCAAGGACGTTAACGCGCAAGATCATATGGCGATATATTTATCCAGCCTTGCCGCGGAACAGACTTTCGTGTGGCATCCTGGAGAACGTCAACAACCTACCGCGGCCATTGAAGGAAACGGCACAATGAACGTCACTAGCCTTACCAGGGGAGTTCTATCCTTTTCTCTTAAGGCTTTACTATTTCCCTTTGATCCTGGTAAGATTAAACTGCAAATGAACTTGTGATGCTACTGATTTGGGCTTTCGTATGTTGATCCAGGTGAAAAGAAAAGTTTTGAGGTCAAAACTTCTACAAGAGGGAGGGAATGATGTGATCATGGGTTCGACTCCTGACCGATACGACCGAGACGCCCCGGACGGCTCCGAGGTGCATGACCGAGTAGGACCGATGCTTTGCACCATGCACGAGACAACGTTCGGCCAACGTTCCAGTAATCCTCCCGAGAGCAAGACCAAGTCACCTATTGGGTATCTCAATACCAAGCTCCCATCCTACACACCAAGAGCCCAAGGTTAACATCACCACTAAGGGGCATCGAGTCGCGACCAGCTTTGGGAAGCCATATTCGCGAGTCTTCACCACCACGCTAGTGTGAAGACACCCCTAAGCCATTAGAAGGAGCTGTACTCTTTTTCCTACTTTGGGTTTTTCCCAATGGGTTTACCAAAGAGGTTTTAACGAGGCAGCAAGCTCTAGTGCATCTCCACTTTGTTCCCACTTCGCTCATGACTTGGAAACACTTATTGACATGCTTAGGAGCCAAGGAAGTGAATATTCTATCACCACGCCTCAACCAATGACGTGGCGATCCTATCCCTCTTCCTTGTTTTAAATTTAGTCTAGATTCTTCTATGACCATTGTTTGGTCATTGCCTTGATTTATTTTTTACTTTTGCTTTTAGGCCATGTGTATGGTTTAGATCATGGCCACGCCTCTAGGGTTTTAGAGTCTCCATTTGTAAGCCTTCCTATATAAAGGCATCAACCCTTATTGTAAAAATCAGACTTTTATGAAATAGAAATTTTTCTCAAGAGAGATTCTTGAACTTGTCTCCATCCTTTCATTAGTCAATCTGGGATTGTCAGAGACTAAGTTGAGTCCGAGGTACATGGGTCCGTTCAGAGTGATTGAGCGAGTGTGATCGGTAGCATATAGGCTGGACTTGCCTGAGGTTATGCATGCATTCCACAAGGGGTTCCACATTTCTATGTTGCGGAAGTGTCTCCGTGAGGGAGAGCAGGTGTTGGCTAAGATTCCTGAGGATCTTCAGTCTAACATGACTTTGGAGGCGAGACCAGTGAGGGTTCTCGAGAGGAGGATCAAGGAACTTCAGAAGAAGAAAATTCCTTTGATGAGAGTCCTATGGGACTGTGATGGTGTTGAGGAGCAGACTTGGGAGCCTGAGGCGAAGATGAATGCAAGGTTTAAGAAGTGGTATGAGAAGCAAGCCGCGACTTGAACTTGTCTAGCTTGGTCCCATCTGTAATCCGTGGTTGGAGTGAGAATGGAGTATTCCAGCCCATCTCTCTTATTACTCGGTCGCTTGGGGTGGTTGGTTGTAAGGCTCAGTAACAAGATGAGGTGGTGCTCGGGGTACAAAGTTTCTGTGAGCCGGGGTTTTGGAGGAAAGTTTCCTGAAATAGAAGTTTCCAAAAATGGAAAGTGCTAAATATGGAAAGTTTTACGGGAGTTAGAATTTGTCCATTTTAGCGGTGGAGAGCCTTGGAGGGGCTTGTGTGGCCTTAGTGGCGGACTTTCGAGTCAGTGTGCCCGTGTGTGGCGGTCTTTTTAGACATTGTGTGGCCTTTGTGGCGGGCTGTTTAGCCGTGTGTGGCCTTTGTGGTGGGCTGTTTAGCCATTGTGTGGCCTTTGTGGGGGGGGCTGTCTAGCCAATTGTGTGGCCTTTGTGGCGGGCTGTTTAGCCAGAGTGCATGTTTAGGCGGTCCTTCGGGATAGATGGTCTTTGTGACGGTCCTTCGGAATGATGGCCTTGGTGGCGGTCCTGTTTAGGACATTTGTTTGGCCTTGGTGGTGGTCCTGTTTAGGACATTTGTTTGGCCTTGGTGGCGGTCCTGTTTAGGACATATTGTTTGGCCTTTGTGGCGGCCCTTGTGGCTTGTATATGATCCTTGTGTGGTCATGAGGTATTCCAGTGAGGGAATATGTGGTTGGTAGGACATTGAGATGTTTTACGCGAGCCACGGGTAGGAAACCTAGATAGGGATAGGACTCAGACTTGTTCAGAATTGTTTGCTCACGGCTCTTGGAGGACTTAGGTTCTCCTAGTACTACCATATTCAGAGACTTTGTGGCTTGGGAGTATGGTTGGTATATCGACTTCGGATGACGATCCGGGGGCGCGCTGTAGGGTGGCAACCCAAGAGACGAGTTTGGACTTTTCCTTATATATTATGGCATGCGGGTTTAGGCCCGATGAGGAGCCAATATTATGGCATGCAGACTTAGGTCTGATGAGGAGCCAATAAAAACTCAAGGTTTAGGCCTATGAGTAAAGGAAAGTCCAAAAAGTCGAGAGCAAATGACGCCTGGAGCGTGAGTCTATCGCCTAGAGGTGACCTTCTATAGATCGGTCAGAGGAGTGCGGGCTGTGGAGACGGTTGCACAGGAGTCCTTGGCTGATGGTCGTTCGAGATTCGAGGACGAATCTAGATTGGTGGGGGAGAATTGTAATACCCGCAAACCATTTTTTTGGTAATTTGGTGAGGGTGTCGATCGACACCACAGGAGGTGTCGATCGACACTGGTTGTAGTTGGTTCAGTCGGTTCAATTTTTAATCGTTCGGTTTGTGTGGTTGGTTTAGGGAAAATCCTAAACTCGAGTTTAAAAGGAGAACTCGACTTTTCTCTTCCCTTTTGGCCGTTTTTGACAGAAAAATAGGGAGAAGAAGGAGAAATCGGTTTTTGAGAGAGATTTGTGAGTTTTCTTAGCTGTTCTTGTGAGATTTGGAGCTAGGAAGGATCTAGAGGTTTGCTAGGAGGGTTGGATTCGTTGCTATTGGTCTGAATCTTCCTGCAAAGAGGTGAGTGCATGACCATGGCTAATCTAAGCCTTTGATTTCCTTGTTCTTGCTTGTTTGTTGTTGTTTTGTGTGTTTTTCTTGCTGGGATTGGTTGCTACAGGTTCCTATGGACATATTTGGCTGGGGTTATGAGTATTGGGCGATTTGGAGGAGGTTGGGAGCAAGATTCTACTCTCGGCTTCGAGCGGATTGCGATTGCAGAGGGAGTGTCGATCGACACCACTTGGTGTCGGTCGACACCAGAAAATTGGGCATCGATCGACACTGTGGAGTAGTGTCGGTCGACACCAAGGCCAGTGTCGGTCGACACTTGGCTGGTGTCGGTCGACACCTCCCTTCCAGCGAGACGATGTTTGATTTCCTGGTTTGTTTGTTTTGTTTGTTGTTTGTTTGGAACATTGGAATCACTGTTGCTTGTGTGTATAGCCCAGTAGATGGGAGGATTGCCTCACTGAGTGTTTATCAAATACTCATGCATCTCAATATGTGTTTGTGGTGCAGGTAAAGGCAAAGTGTAATCGTGGAATCAAGGCAATGAAGAGGAGAATGTTCTAGGGACTCGATTGGATGTTGTTTGGCATTGTTAGGTTGCTAGAGTTGAGTCATTAGAAACATTGCTAGGTTGCTGGTTTCATGTTTTCTGAAGATTGGTTATTGGATTATTGGTTATTTTGTTATTGGATATTGCTTATGTTATAATTATTGGTTATATTATTGGTTATTAATTGGATATTGAGATTGGTTATTCCGCTGATGATTGTGATTGTGGTTAGGTGGCTAGTGGGTATGGGACCACTAGTTGTAGTTTATTTACTATATTATATTTTACTATTTATTATTAAAAAAAAAGTCCATCCTTTCAATAACAAAAAGTTCAAGAATAATTCTTTCAGCAAAAAGCTTAACAAAATATACATTTCAAAGAGCAACAATAAAAGCTTAAACTCATAATATATAAAAGCATCTAACGAGATGCTTCATCCATCTTTCTTAACGATGATGTATGATTTTGAAGCCATGAACAATACTAGTATGTAGAATATGCTAGTTTGCTAATTGATAACAAAAAGTTCAAGAATAATTCTTTCAGCAAAAAGCTTAATAAAATATACATTTCAAAGACCAACAATAAAAGCTTAAACTCATAATATATAAAAGCATCTAATGAGATGCTTCATCCATCTTTCTTAACGATGATGTATGATTATGAAGCCATGAACAATACTAGTATGTAGAATATGCTAGTTTGCTAATTGATAACAAAAAGTTCAAGAATAATTTTTTCAGCAAAAAGCTTAACAAAATATACATTTCAGAGAGCAATAATAAAAGCTTAAAACTCATAATATATAAAAGCGTCTAATGAGATGCTTCATCTATCTTTCTTAACGATGATGTATGATTATGAAGCCATGAACAATACTAGTATGTAGAATATGCTAGTTTGCTAATCGATAACAAAAAGTTCAAGAATAATTCTTTCAGCAAAAAGCTTAACAAAATATACATTTCAGAGAGAAACAAAAAAGCTTAAGCTCATAATATATAAAAGCATCTAATGAGATGCTTCATCTATCTTTCTTAACGATGATGTATGATTATGAAGCCATGAACAATACTAATATGTAGAATATGCTAGTTTGCTAATTGATAACAAAAAGTTCAAGAATAATTCTTTCAGCAAAAAGCTTAACAAAATATACATTTCAGAGAGCAACCATCAAAGCTTAAACTCATAATATATAAAAGCATCTAACAAGATGCTTCATCCATATTTCTTAACGATGATGTATGATTATGAAGCCATGAACAATACTAGTATGTAGAATATGCTAGTTTGCTAATTGATAACAAAAAGTTCAAGAATAATTCTTTCAGCAAAAAGCTTAACAAAATATACATTTCAGAGAGCAACAATTAAAGCTTAAACTCATAATATATAAAAGCATCTAACGAGATGCTTCATCACTCTTTCTTAACGATGATGTATGATTATGAAGTCATGAACAATTGTAGTATGTAGAATATGCTAGTTTGCTAATTGATAACAAAAAGTTCAAGAATAATTCTTTCAGCAAAGCTTAACAAAACATCCATTTCAGAGAGCAACAATAAAAGCTTAAACTCATAATAAAATCATTATATAGAATATGCTAGTTTGCTAATTGATAACAAAAAGTTCAAGAATAATTCTTTCAGCAAAGCTTAACAAAACATTCATTTCAGAGAGCAACAATAAAAGTTTAAACTCATAATAAAAACATCTAACGAGATACTTCACCCATCTTTCTTAAGAGTTGATGAAGAACCCCGTCCTTCTCCAAGTGAAAGTTTAATTCCCTAAACTGCAAAGCTTTCAACTGCTCCTCAAATATCTTCTTATCCTCTGAAGAAAGCCTACTTACACCGTTTTCATTAACAACCTTCCCACAAGACAAACTGTCACAACCCGTCCTGCGGACCCCACTAGCCTTACTGCTAGCCCACTAGCCACACTGCTAGCCGCCCAAACGGACCCCAAGCTGGCCCTGCAGGGAATTGATCTTAACCCATCACTGTGGATATCCCAATCCACCAGTAGGTTGTTGGTGCGCCAGGCGTTCCTCGAACCCTGGTCCTCACCCTTTAACAACCTTCCCACAGGACAAGCTGTCACCAATTGAGCTTGGTGACAGCTTGTCCTGTGGGAAGGTTGTTAAAGGGTGGGGATCAGGGTTCGAGGAACACCTGGCACACCAATAACCTACTAGTGGATTTGGATGAATAGTTCCTGTCCACGGTGAGGGGTTAGGATCGATGCCCTGCAGGGCCAGCTTGGAGTCCCTTGGGACGGCTAGTGGGAGGCTAGCAGGGTGATAGACAGGTTTTCACCCAGGGTATCAATCCCCTATGCAGTTGTAGTACAAAGGGTTATCAATCCAAATGGTTGTGTATTGCTAGCAGGAAGGATATGATCAGTACAATACAAGTCAAGCCAAGCAATTAAGGTTTGGGTTCTAACAGTCCTAAAATAAACAAAGTAAAAGAATATAAACAAATAAACCACACGACCTAAGCACTCGATGCAAGCAATCGAGTACAGGATTGAGTGGAGGTGATCGAGTAAGCAAGTAAGTTATGAACAGCTCGAGGTATTACTCGATGCAGGTTATCGTGTACCTGATCGCGTAAGTGGTCGAGTAAGTAAAGAAAATGTAAACAAATAAAATACGAAAGTTCCTAAGGATGGGGGTAATCGAATCCTAAGTGTTCTAGACCAGTACGGATGCCTTACATACCTTAAGCAATTATTTCCTAGACAATGAACCTCTAAAACCTTGTCACCACACTTTCGCACTAGCGACAATCAACCTTGAACATACTACCACACTGTCGCACTAGCAATATGAACAAGCAGGCATTAAGAACAATTCTTTTTTGTCAGTAGACTTAAACTCATCTGATTTTGTCGCTCAGAGTTAAGTAAACCTCTAGCATTGACCTAATCAAGCATTTTATCTACTCCTTTCGGCCTGTAGCATTGTAAACGCCCTAGATCTAATCTCAACCTTTCGGTCTGTTGACAGCATTAAGAACATCAAACTAGAAGGAAATCTATCAATCATAACAATCAAATAAGGCATCCTAACCGATCAAGAACACCTAATCATTTATCCCATCCCTAGAAACTTTGCTACACTACTCGGACATAGAAACGAATAAAAAAGCAATCATAATAAACGAAAATGACATTTTATTAAAAGATAGAGTAGAGTAGAAAGAGTATGGGATAAAGATCTAAGAAAACTACAAAATAAAAGTGCAAAACAAGAAGAATTGAGTCGCTCAGTTCTCTCACAGAAGCTCTCGCTCTCTGGTTTGAGGGTCTGCGGCGTGCTCGTTTGCGAGCTAGGGAAATAGGGGGTTTATATATGGAAACCCATTTGACCTAGCTTCCCAGACCTGACCGATGGTCTACTCGATGGGGTACACGAGGGTGAAGTCGTGTAACTCCTCGGGTGGATCTTTGGGTTGCTCTTCGCGCTCTTGGATCCTCTTCGATCGTGTTGGGGTTCAGACTTATTCTTGTAGCTCGATGGCTCCTTCGGGTACATGCTCAAGTTGTCGTTGTTTTTCCCCAGTTTTGGCTCTTAAGCACCTTTTTTCATCCAAAATATACAAATGCAGAAATGCAACACCCTAAATGCTCTAAAAGTTGATTCCTACAGTAAATGACCTAAAAATGCTAAGTTAGAGGTATGAACAATGCAAAATATGGACAAAAAATGATGCTAAAAACATGTAAATTAGAATGTTATCAGACCCCCAAACTTAAATCTTGCTAGTCCTCTAGCAAGAAAGTAGGAGGGTACGGTTTGAAAGTGGGGACTCATAACCTTAAGATGCTAACCGAAGGATTCAAGCTATAGTCCTTAAAGATAGTTTAATGGTGCTAAGATCAATCAACATACTTACAAATATTTTTCTATGCTTATTACCATGCATCGATCTAGCTCAACCTCCAACTTAAGGAACATCTCTTTCACATTCAATTAAGTGTTTGGCGAATTCTTGCAAATGGAAGGTGAATCAAGCTCAATCGGTTTCAAGGGTAAGGCTTTTTGGTAAGGTGGTTTCAAACAAATTCTTTAGGTGGTTTTCTCTCAAAAAAGGAATGCTAGACAGTCGTGAAAACTATCTAAGACTGAGAACAATTTGGGCATACAAAGCTTAACTCTTGATGATCTACCCTTTTCTCATACATTCATCATATATATATTTTTTTATTTAAACCTCCTAGAATTAAACTACCCACATCCTTGATTTTAACTCTTTTTTTTTTTACTCCCTAAGGTTTAGACTTTTTAGATTTTAAGCTTCTACCTCTTACTCTTTTTTTTTCTTTTCTCTTTTTTTTTTTTTTTTTTTTTTTTTTTCTTTCTTTGCTAAACTCCTAATATTCATATATTCTTTTCTTTCTTTCTAGGAGACTATAGCAAGAACTTTTTCTCTTTTTTTTTTTTTACTTAGAGACTTAGAGCTAATTAATTCTAACCTTAGAGACTTTCTTCTCTTTTTTTTTTTTTTTATTCCACAACCCAATCCCAAATAAACATTCTAACTACCTATCTTTCAAAACCAAATCTATTAGCTAGTTCAAATTTAACTTAGCTAAATCAAGAGGCAGTTCTTTGTCGTTCTCAATACTATCAAGGTTTCAAAACCTATAGCACAATGAAAGAGGCCTCACTCAACAATTCACAACAAGGTTTGAAAGAAAGGTTTGGGTTCACGGGTAGGACAATGAATCGGGTTAAACGAAAAGATTGGTAAAAATGTGTAATGCTAACCCGAAGTTAGAGTTACCATGAGCAAGTATTCAAGTTCCATAAGCAAGACAATTAAAGTTCAAATTAAATCCAATAATATAGAGATGTTCTACTGTTCAAGCAAGTGGAGGAAGCATTCAATCGACACAAAGGGTCTAAGCAAAGATTTTTCATTTTTTTCCAAAGATTGATCTAGCAACAATGAACTGTGACTAAGGGCTATAGCTTCAATCCTAAGGTTTGATTTTTAAACAAGGTGGTTTTAATCATTGTCCCCTAAAATGCATATGCAACAATCCTATATGAAACAAACTAGACTCAATCCTAATATGTAAATGCAACTACATGAACACTTTTTTTTTTTTTTTTGAAATTTTTCAAATTTTTTGGGTTTTTTAATGCACATAAATGCAGACTCAAATGAATAAAACTATCATGCAAAAATTTGAAATAATAAAAATAAGAAAATAAAACACAATGTTAAATACATTCTAGGACCCTCCCCCAAACTTAAATTACATAGTCCCTGTGTAAATAAAAGTTGGAAAAGAATCCGAGAATCACACAAAATGAATTAAACTAAATGCAATTGTATATACAAGTGTTGGATGAAGTAGGTACCTCATGGGTTGGTGAAGAAGGAGGTTGCAGTAGCCTCCATACTTGCCAACGTGTAGGCAGGGTTGTCGCCGGCTTCAGCAGGTGCCGGTGTTTGCTCGTCAGAGACCTCAGTAATGTGCACAGACGACTTACTCGGACCAGCATCCGAAGTGTTGATCGAGGGTGGGATCGCGTAGCTCATCGGGTAGGGCATAAGGACTGAAGAGAAAAAACACTAGAAACATGAAAATAATATTTACAGACCTGCCTTTGGGATTTCCTCCCAAGTGAGCTTGTTTATAATCGCTAAGCTTGACTTTCAATTTATCTCAGACTGGCGCGGGATCGTCGAGACGCAGAGGTGATTCCTCCTCTGTGCTCTCATTTGCCATGTATCTCTTCACTCTCTGCCCGTTCACAGTAAACTCCTTCGCATTGCTATCAAGAAGAGTGACTGCTCCATAGGGCAGAATGTCCTTAATTTCGAATGGTCCTGACCATCTTGACTTGAGCTTCCCAGGGAATAGCCGAAGCCTTGAGTTGAACAAAAGGACTTTGTCTCCAGCTTTTAAATCCTTGTGTCGGATTTTCTTGTCATGAAAAGCTTTGGTTCTTTCCTTGTAGATTCTCGAATTATCATAGGCCTCTAGCCGTATCTCATCGAGTTCATGGAGATCCATTACTCTCTTTTCCTGGGCGGCCTTGATATCTAAGTTGAGCAGCTTGGTTGCCCACATTGCTTTGTATTCTACCTCGACTGGAAGGTGACAGTTTTTCCCGTAAAGAAGCTGGAAGGGTGTTCGCCCAATCGGTGTTTTGTAGGCGGTCCTATAAGCCCATAGTGCATCATCTAGCTTGAATGCCCAGTCCTTTTTCGTGATTCCTACGATTTTGGCCAATATCGCTTTAATCTGTTTGTTGCTCACGTCCACTTGTCCGCTGGTTTGTGGGTGATAAGCTGTTGCGACTTTATGCTTGACTCCGTACTTTTTCAGAAAGCCATCGAAAACTCTGTTAATGAAGTGGGTTCCTCCATCACTGATCATTACTCTTGGGATTCCAAATCTGGGGAAGATAATGCCTTTGAACATTTTTATTACGGCCTTGTGATCATTTGTCGGACTGGCGATTGCTTCTACCCATTTCGACACATAGTCGACTGCCACTAGGATGTACATGTTTCCATCCGAGGGTGGGTTGAAAGGTCCCATGAAATCTATTCCCCATACATAAAAAATTTCGACTTCTAAGATTGGCTGCTGAGGCATTTCATTCCGTCGACCTATGTTGCCCATTTTCTGGCACGAATCGCATTTTACTATGAAGAACTGTGCGTCCTTGAACATTGTTGGCCACCAAAGACCAGCTTGGAGTATCTTTTGGACTGTTTTGAAGGTTGCAAAATGTCCTCCATAGGCGGACACATGACAGTGCTCCAATACCCCTTGGACTTCCTCTTCTGCTATACATCTTCTGAACAGGCCATCCGTACCTTTCTTGTAAAGATAAGGTTCGTCCTAGTAGTAGCTGTTGACATCTCTGAAGAACTTTTTCCTTCTGTGAGCGTCATAGTCTTTGGGGATTTCCCCACACACCATGTGGTTCACGAAGTCTGAGTACCAAGGGAGTTTAGCCGACTAGATAGCCATCAACTCGATCGACCCGGTTGACTCAGGGATCAAGTGGGCTATCGTGTGTCCGATCGTGTGGCTCAACTCCTCCAAAAAGGCGATGTGCATCAGTCTTTCTTCGGGTATTGAATCGTCGATCGGGAGTGGGTCTTCGATTCGCATTCTGGACAAATGGTCTGCTACTCCGTTCTCAATCTCCTTTTTATCCAGGATTTCTCTGTTGAATTCTTGCTGAAGAAGGATCCATCTGAGGAGCCTGGGTTTGGTGTCCTTTTTCGAATAAATGTACCGTAGGGCGGCGTGATCCGTGTAGACAATCACCTTAGAACCGACTAAGTAGCTTCTGAACTTTTCGAACGCGAAAACCACAGCAAGGAGCTCCTTTTCGGTTGTGGCATACCTCGTCTGGGCATCGTCCATGGTCCTGCTGGCGTAGTAGATCACATGGAGTTTTTTGATCTATCCTCTGACCCAGTACTGCTCCCACAACGTAATCTGAAGCGTCACACATAATCTTGAAGGGATGGTCCCAGTCAGGAGCTTGAACTATTGGTGTGCTCACCAAAGCTTCTTTTATCTTGTTGAAGGCGTCTAAGCAATCTTTGTCGACAACAAATTCTGCTTCCTTGCAAAGAAGCTGCGTTAACGATCGCACGATCTTAGAGAAATCTTTAATGAATCGCCTGTAGAACCCTGCGTGCCCTAAAAAGCTTCTGACATCTCTTACTGATTTAGGAGGTTGCAGCTGGACCATTACTTCGATCTTGGCCTTGTTGACCTCTATCCCCTTTTCTGAGATCTTGTGTCCTAAGACAATTCCCTCCTGGACCATGAAGTGGCACTTTTCCCAGTTTAACACTAGATTGGTTTCCTCGCACCTTTTTAGCACCTTGCAGAGGTTTGACAGACATGATGAGAAAGAATCTCCATATACCGAAAAATCGTCCATGAAAACCTCCACCATTTCTTCTATTAAGTCAGAGAAGATAGATGTCATGCATCTTTGGAAAGTTGCGGGAGCGTTGCATAAACCGAAAGGCATCCTTTTGTAGGCAAAAGTCCCATAGTGGCAGGTGAACGTTGTCTTCTCCTGGTCAGCAGGATGTATTGGGATTTGGAAAAATCCACTATACCCATCTAGGAAGCAGTAGTAAGGGTGATTAGCTAGTCGTTCCAACATCTGGTCTATGAAAGGTAGGGGGAAATGATCCTTCCTTGAGGCTGCGTTGAGCTTCCTATTGATGTGACCCGCGGACGCGGCTATGGATCGATGGAGGAGTGTATCTTCGGTCAAGTCAGAATCGGTGGGACTTTCCTCGGCCAAGCATCAAGGGTTCGAATCCAGAGAGGATTCAAACGACAGAAACGAGAGTTGAGGAGGTTCCAACGAACGGTTTGTGAAGACGGTCGTGAAGCCTTCTCAGAACGTACGGACGCGGCTGAGCGGATACGGCTAATGGCAGGACTCGGTGGGAAACGGAGGTGGAAACGACGCGAGATGGTACTGGGAAGTCTCGAGGGCTGATGGTAAAGAACTCGAGGCTGGCGAAGTGGAATCGATGATAGACTCGAGAGCTAGCGGAAGAGAACTCGAGGTTGGGACGGTGGGACGAAAGAGATGGGCGATGGAATAGAGGTGGTTTGATGCGACGACACAAGAGGGTTGGCTCTCCTCTTGATACGGTCAACTAAGAGATTACAAACCCGGTTTGTGAATCTCTTAGGGTTTCTCAAGAGCCAAGTCCCGGACTTAGGCTAAGGAGAGAGGTGAGACAAGAACAAAGAATCTCTCTTTGTGAAAATTTCTATTTCTTTCAAGTCTGATTTTTACAATGAGGGTTGATGCCTTTATATAGTGAGGCTTACATAAGGAGACTCTAAAAACCCTAGGGACGTGGCCATGATCTAAACCATACACATGGCCAAAAAGCAAAAGCAAAGATAAAGCAAAGCAAAGACCAATCTAACGGTCATAGAGGGATCTAGAAGAAATTCAAAAGAAAAGAAGGGAAGGGGATAGGGTGGCCACGTCATTGGCTGAACGTGGATAGGATCTTCACTTCCTTGGCTCCTAAGCATGTCAATAAGTGTTTCCAAGTCATGAGCCAAGTGGGATCAAAGTGGAGATGCACTAGAGTTTGCTGCCTCGTTAAAACCTCTTTGGTAAACCCATTGGGACAAACCCAAAGTAGGAAAAAGAGTACAGCTCCTTCTAATGGCTTAGGGATGTCTTCACACTGGCGTGATGGTGAAGACACTCAATTCAAGCTTCCCAAAGCTGGTCGCGGCTCAATGTGCCTAAGTGGTGATGCTAACCTCGGGTCCTTTGTCCGTAGGTTGAAGCTTGGCCTTGAAGTACTCAAGAGGTGAAATGTTTTGCTCCTCCAAGTTGATTCTTCGTTTGGTCGCCTTGCTGGAGCTCCCTTGGTCGCGTTGAGGCTCCTGGGAGGGTCGCCGGTGCCTTGGCCGCGTTCGAGATAGGCGTTCTGTCCATGTCCGATGCTTCTCGGTCATGCGTCTCGGAGCCGTCCGGGACGTCTCGGGCGTCTTGGTCAGGGGGTCGAACCCGTGATCACATCATTCCCTCCCTCTTCTAGAAGTTTTGACCTCAAAACTTTGCTTTTCACCTGATTCAACATAAGAAGACCCAAATCAGTAGCATCACAAGTTCATTCGCGGTTTATTACCGGGATCAAAGGAAAATAGTAGAGCCTTAAGGGTAAAGGATAGGACTCCCCTGATAAGGCTAGCGGTGAATGGTGTTTTGATCCCTTCGTAGGCCGCGGTAGGTTGTAGACGCTCTCCAGGATGCCACACATAGTTTTGGTCCGCACCAAAGTTGATCAAATGCATCGCCATATGACCTTGTGCGGTAAAGGTCTTGGCGCTAAAAGTGGAGAGAGATGGCTCGGTCTTGGCGACTCCCAGCTGGAGCGTACTACTTGTAGTAGTCAATAATATCACTGGATGGACAGACCTTTCAGTGGCCATCTTCGGTGGCTCAGCTTGTTTGAAACTCTCCATTATCAAGTACTCGTCGGTTATGGCGTTGAACACACGTCCTGACTCTTCTTTGGCCTCGCCCAGAGACTTGTCACACTTCCCGAAAGAGGACTCTTGCTCCACGCCTTGCTCCGAAGGTGGTGGTTGAGCGTCAAGTCGGCCTTGGTCTATGTGATGTTTGATGCTCGTTCTTGGCGCTTCCGGTTTTGGCTTATCCTCGGCCCGAACTCCTCCTTTGGCCGGTCCCTTGCACAGTGTGGGCAGCTCACTGTGCTGAACTGGCGGCACATAGCTCCTTGGACTTGGTATGGTCGTGGCACCGACTACTTCCTGGAATGGTTCCTTGTATCGTGCTGGCGGCTCGCGGAACGGTACTAGGAGCGCATAAGTCCTTGAACTCTCGGCAGGGGCCGAGTTACGGCTTGTTCGCGGGGCCGGCATTGGAACTGGTGCACGGTATTGAGTTGAGCGCGCATACGTCCTGCTTGGCTGCTCAACATAGGCCGAATGGTGCCGTGATCGCGGAACCGGTGTAGGCAGTGGCTCATAGTACCGGTGCCGTGGAGTCTGTCTTTGCGTAGGAGCACTTGGTGACCAGGTAGGGATGCCTTGATTGCGACCTTGGTGACCACACGAGCTTCTCTCGGCCTGTTGACGAACTGTTGTTGACTTTATCCGGTCGAGCCTGTCATTGAGATCTCGAAGCGTGTGTTGGAGCGAGATCAGCGCGTCTGTTGTGCTGGGTGGCTTGGGAATAGGCTCCTTTCTTCTTATGGATCGGTGCCTCGGCTTCTTGGTGTACGCGACCCAGTCATCACTATCGGAGTCTTCATATAGGCTCGCCCTTGGTTCAACGCGGGTAGCTCGTGATAAGGACGGCCAATAACAGGCTGGCGATCCACGTTCGAGCTCTCCTTGATCTAACTCCTCGCCATAGTCCTCTTCGGACCTATATTCGTCGCCGGTGGCCTCTTGTTCCGGTTCCAGGCCAAGTTCTTCATCACACCACGATTCCACTTCGGATTCGCTTTCAACAAACTCCATGCTAGATCAGTGTAGGATCAAGCATTGCAAGTTGTTCGCGATCTTGGTGACGGCTTTGGAGCGAGGTGCGGTCGATGGTACGGACGGCTGTCGGAAGTCGGTTGACGGTGGCAAGGCAGAACGGCCAGCGATGGTCGGAGGCTGTTCGTTGATGCAACTACAAGACCCAATCGATTCTCGGCTTGACGCGGCTTGGTCCGTACGTGGTGACGTGTACCTCCTCTACGCGGTTTGAAGTTATCCTCGCAAGACAAATCAAATTTCAAGTGTGTGAGTGTCAAACGCTCAAAAGGACCACAAAGATATTTGTGTTGTCACCAATGATTGATGCCAGCACAACAAATTTAAATCCTAAGACAAAAGCAAAAAGGAAAGCAAAAAGCAAAAGGCACTAAAAGACAAATAATGCTTTATGACCCAAAAGAAAAAGAAAAACAAATCCTAAAACAAAACTCTAGCAATTTTTGTTCTATATGCAAACAATAAGAACAATGATGCAACAAAGGTGAACAATGATGCAAACAATGATGAACAAGCAAACTAAACAACCTAGATAAAAGATGAACAATGCCACACATGCAACAAATTAAATCCAAAGACGAAAAGGAACAAACTAAACAAGAAGATGCACGCAAGACTACAAACAAACTAGAGAAAAACAAGACCTTAAACAAGAAAGACAAACGACCTAATAAAGCAAAGCCAAAAGCAAAGTGTATCCAACGGTAGGATAGCAAAGATACTAGAAGCTAAGATGACAACTCACCCATGGACCACAAGGTGCATAGGGAACTATCCACGTCCACATTTTGTGGCCTTGACCAAAAGCACTTTAGAGGTGGCTAGTCTCTCATCACACAAACAAAAACTATTCCTAGACCACACAAAAATTCAACACGGCTTTGACCAGTTTGAATTTCAAACGCTTGGCTTAAAATTAAAGAGGAAAAAGCAAGTGGTAGAAACCAAATGTCTTTCACCTTTATATTTACCAAGCGACAAGGTTAAAAACACCAAAACACAACTAAAGCAAAGCACAAACGAATCTAGCACCCTATAACAACAAAACAAAAAGCAACTCTACCTTTAAAAGATCTAGACAAAACAACTAAGAACACTCAAGAACAAGAACAAGAACAGCAAGAACACAAGAGCTACAAGAACGAACAAGAAACTAAAAACGAGATGGAATCTAACAATCTAGAACACAAGACAAAACTAACAACCTAAAACAAAGACAAAAACGAAACTAACAACCTAAAGATTCAATCTTTATACAAAAGAGAAGAGTTTTAGATCGACACAACCTTGTAGGAGCGTTTGAAGCTCTGATACCAACTGATGTGACCCGCGGACGCGGTTATGGATCGATGGAGGAGTGTATCTTCGGTCAAGTCAGAATCGGTGGGACTTTCCTCGGCCAAGCATCAAGGGTTCGAATCCAGAGAGGATTCAAACGACAGAAACGAGAGTTGAGGAGGTTCCAACGAACGGTTTGTGAAGACGGTCGTGAAGCCTTCTCAGAACGTACGGACGCGGCTGAGCGGATACGGCTAATGGCAGGACTCGGTGGGAAACGGAGGTGGAAACGACGCGAGATGGTACTGGGAAGTCTCGAGGGCTGATGGTAAAGAACTCGAGGCTGGCGAAGTGGAATCGATGATAGACTCGAGAGCTAGCGGAAGAGAACTCGAGGTCGGGACGGTGGGACGAAAGAGATGGGCGATGGAATAGAGGTGGTTTGATGCGACGACACAAGAGGGTTGGCTCTCCTCTTGATACGGTCAACTAAGAGATTACAAACCCGGTTTGTGAATCTCTTAGGGTTTCTCAAGTGCCAAGTCCCGGACTTAGGCTAAGGAGAGAGGTGAGACAAGAACAAAGAATCTCTCTTTGTGAAAATTTCTATTTCTTTCAAGTCTGATTTTTACAATGAGGGTTGATGCCTTTATATAGTGAGGCTTACATAAGGAGACTCTAAAAACCCTAGGGACGTGGCCATGATCTAAACCATACACATGGCCAAAAAGCAAAAGCAAAGATAAAGCAAAGCAAAGACCAATCTAACGGTCATAGAGGGATCTAGAAGAAATTCAAAAGAAAAGAAGGGAAGGGGATAGGGTGGCCACGTCATTGGCTGAACGTGGATAGGATCTTCACTTCCTTGGCTCCTAAGCATGTCAATAAGTGTTTCCAAGTCATGAGCCAAGTGGAATCAAAGTGGAGATGCACTAGAGTTTGCTGCCTCGTTAAAACCTCTTTGGTAAACCCATTGGGACAAACCCAAAGTAGGAAAAAGAGTACAGCTCCTTCTAATGGCTTAGGGATGTCTTCACATTGGCGTGATGGTGAAGACACTCAATTCAAGCTTCCCAAAGCTGGTCGCGAAACAATGTGCCTAAGTGGTGATGCTAACCTCGGGTCCTTTGTCCGTAGGTTGAAGCTTGGCCTTGAAGTACTCAAGAGGTGAAATGTTTTGCTCCTCCAAGTTGATTCTTCGTTTGGTCGCCTTGCTGGAGCTCCCTTGGTCGCGTTGAGGCTCCTGGGAGGGTCGCCGGTGCCTTGGCCGCGTTCGAGATAGGCGTTCTGTCCATGTCCGATGCTTCTCGGTCATGCGTCTCGGAGCCGTCCGGGACGTCTCGGGCGTCTTGGTCAGGGGGTCGAACCCGTGATCACATCACCTATAGTCAATACACATTCGATGACCAGTTATTGTCCTTGTGGGAATTAGCTCATCTTTCTCGTTCTTGACGACGGTGATTCCTCCTTTCTTTGGAACGCAGTGCACTGGGGACACCCAAGTACTATCGGAAATAGGGTAGATAACTCCAGCATCGAGCAGCTTCAGAATCTCCTTTTTGACCACTTCTTTCAGGTTTGGATATAGGCGACGCTGAGGCTCTATACTAGAGTACGATTCATCTTCAAGGTTTATCCGGTGGGTGCACAGGTCAGGGGATATACCCTTGATATCATCTAAAGTATAGCCTATTGCTCTCCTATAATTTCTTAAAAATTGGTGCAAAGCAATTGCAATTCCTTTTTAGGCAGGCTAGAGTTAACAATTACTGGATAAGTTGAATTAGGTCCTAAGAAAGCGTACCTTAGCCCATCTGGAAGAGGTTTTAGATCCACTTTAGGCGCCTTAGATTCCAGCCAATCATCCGTGATTTGGGGTTGCTGCTCGAGGTGATGCCCGATCGCTCTAATCGGTGGGGCGATCGGGTCGGTGTCCGGATCAGTTGGTGTCGAGCAACTGCAGGACATGACATAGGAGTTTACAACTGACTTGTCCAGGCTTCTTTTGTCGAGTACCATTTCCTCTTTGTCAGCTTCCCTCATGTTCTCACTTAGCTCTGGTTCGATGACATCTAGATAAGTATCAAGCAACTCTTGGTAGAGCTCCGTTTCTTGATGCACGAATCCCTCCTTACCATCATTTGTCAGTGTTGTTTGCAAACAATCCCCTCTCGCTATCTCCTCAAATGACTCGTCACGCAATCTTTCTAACTCTTCTATCCAGAAGGTTTGACCAGCTATTGTAGGTTTTTTCATAGTCTCCCGGATGTCAAACTGCATAGTGAGGTCTTCCCCGAGCTTCAGATCGATCTTCCCGTTCCTCACATCAATCATCGCTCCCGCGGTAGCTAAAAATGGTCGACCTAAGATAAGCGGGTCCTTTGGCTCCACATCCATCTCCAATACCACGAAGTCGGTTGGTACGTCTACTGACCCTACTTTGACCGGCAGATCTTCCAAAACTCCTCTTGGTAACCTCGTAGTTCGATCAGCCAGAACCAGCTGGATGTCGGTAGGCGTGAATTTCTCAAATCCAAGACGTTTAGCTACAGTGAGTGGCATCAAGCTGACGGATGCTCCCAGCTCGCAAAGACATCTTCCGAACTTCAATGGTCCGATCGAGCAAGGTAAGGTAAAAGATCCGGGGTCGCTAAGCTTCTTAGGCGCGGCAGTCCTCTGGATTATCGCACTGCACTCACGATTGAGCATAACCATCCCATGTACTTGCTTGATCCGCTCCATAACTGCATCCTTCAGGAATTTCTGGTAAGGGGGAATCAAAGTAAAGGCGTCCATTAGGGGCATGCGAAGTTTGAGTTCTTGCATCTGTTTTTCGATCAATGCCTTGTACTTTGATGTAGTAACTTTTTGTATCAATTATTATCAATCCACAATTTGCATTAATCAACTCACTAAGAATACACAAAGATGCTTAATCTATTCTTAAACAGGAAGAGGTTCTTTTGTAACAGTCTTAACTAACAAACTGATTAAAAGTAAGAAAACAAGACAATTCAAACAATGCAAACTCAAAGAAACAGAACACAACTAGCAACAAACTTTATATCAAGATTAAAAAAATGAACCTTGGGCAAGGTTATTGACTTGGGAGATAGCTAATCAATCCTAGATGTCCAAGCAACAATCAAGAACAATCCTATGGCTAAGAACACTTATGCAAATCAATCCATTTCCATGGTAGAGATTATATGCTAATCAAGTGATAATCAACAATTTCCAAAGGCAATCACAAGGTAGCATGCATTAATATCAAGTCTAAATACCACTAAGCACCCTAATCATCAATTTCCATTGGCTAGGAATGCAAAGCTCTTGAAAAGTTTGGTTCAGGAATTTCATCAAACACCTTGTGGGCATGGAAATCCTAAAGTCCATATTCAAGCTTGATCAAGGCTATCTAGCATTATTATCACTAATCAAGATAGAAAATACATAAACAAAGCCCTAGACATCAAAGATCAATCATCTATCTCCCTAATCTACCAAGCCCAAAGTTCTAAAAGATCTACTCACTCATCATCATGATCACACAAAGGAAAGAGTTTGATCTTTGTGAAATCATAATAAGAGATTATAGATTGAGAGATTAGAAGAAGAAATTGCTATTAAAAACTGGAAAATCAACCAAGGATTCAATAAACCAAGAGTAGACAAGTTTAAGAATCCTAAGTGGCTGCTAAACAAGAGAGAAGATAAGAGATAAGTCTCCTTAATAGGTTTAGAGTATTTATAGGAGAGTAGAAGAGAACCTAGATCAACCCAAAACAAACTGGGTCCAACCCGGGTCAAAAATAAAACAAGTTTGGTGTGAACTCCATCGGCCATGGCTTGGCCGAGTGGTGTGGCCGCGTGTCTTCCCTCGGCCTTGGTTTGGCCGGGTGTGGTGGCCGCGTGTGTCTTCGCACCTTCAACCATTTGAACTCCATCGGCCATGGCTTGTCCAAGTGGTGTGGCCGCGTGTGTCTTCGCACCTTGGTCCATCTGATCTCCAGCGGCCATGGCTTGGCCGAGTGGTGTGGCCGCGTGTGTCTTCGCACCTTGGTCCATCTGATCTCCAGCTCTGGCTGTATATACGCTCACTAAAACAGGTATAACTCCTTACACACACATCCTATTGTCCTGAAATCACCTCCATTGCAAAGCTTACTCAATTTCCTATAACTTTGGTGAAGCAAGCAGGAGCTAAATCCCACGGAAAGGTCTTCATACGGGTCGATCTTTGAGGGACTGCAGACTGGTTCTAAATCATCAATCATCTTGTATGCATCCAAATGTGTGTCTTCCAGTATATTGCTAATTCTTGACTTATTTAGCTCCAAAGCAAATTTTCCTTGTACATCTCTACTCCAACACCTGAGATACCAAACTTGATGCAAAATGCAACCTAAACAACCTAAATGCTCAAGAATATGCACAAAACAATGAATAATTAAGCTTTAAAATAACATAAAAACACAATATATCATACTTCTCCAGGAGTTCCTTGTGAAATCGTCCAGGGAATGGCAGATGTGGCTTGTAAGGTGGGGGAATGAATCTCCTTTCTTTCTGCTTTTCGCTTCCCGGGTTGTTTGCAGGAGGCAGAGGTAATGGAGGGTCAACCCGATCACTTGTCCGAGTAGTGAGGTCGGGTAGTGGATCGGATTGAGCATCGGATTGTCCTGGGGAGTGGCTCTGTTGTTCAGCAGAAATGGTCGGTTCACCGAGATCCTCCCCATCTAGATCATTACTGTCGTCAGGGATGACTTGTGGTACTGTTCGAGGTGGTAATTGTCGGCCACTGCGTAAGGCGATCGCTTGTGCGGACTCCGTGTGACTGTATGAGGTGGAAGCCGAGTTATCCGTAATCACCTGAATTCTGGATCCCAACGCATCAAATCGTTTGTGCAGTTCTTGGAAATTGGCTGACAGACGACATGCGAGATTGTCGAATCGAGCATTAATGCTAATTGTGTCTGTCTTCTGAGTGTATAGGACTGTGTGCATTAAGGATAGCAAATCCAGTGAGGACAAACTCGATGGGGGTATCGGGTTGAGGTAAGGTATGGTCGGGTTCGGCTTGAAGTTATTGTACCCTCTGTTGTAACCTCCTTGGTTGTTGATGTAGTTAACATCCTCTAGCTGCATAGTCTCCCCATCTTGTTGTAGAAACTGCTCTTCCTCTGATATAGCATGTACATGCTTCTGCTGGTTGAGGAGCTGATCGAGCTTGTCATTGAGGGCTTTCATGTCCCTCTTATACTTGCCATCTTCCTCTCCTGTAGATCGCACAGAGCGATCATATTCCTCACTGTAGTTGCCATCAGATTGAGCCAAGTTCTCAACTAGGTCCCAACCTTCATCAACATCCTTGTTGAGGAAGTTACCATTACTTGCGGTGTCCAGCAACATCCGTATCTTGTGGACCACTCCTCTGTATAGTGTGCTCAGCAATGAAGCATTATTGAAGCTGTGATGTGGACATCGAGTAGTGTACCCGTTGAAACGTTCCCAAGCTTCTTTGAACGTTTCATTGTTCTTCTGTACAAAGCTGAAAATTTCATTTCGCAGCCTTGCGGTTCTGGAGTTGGAGAAGAATTTGGCGAGGAATGCCTTCTTGCACGCTTCCCAAGTGGTGATGGACTCCTTAGGGAGCGATTTCTCCCAGATGTGTGCTTTATCTCCCAAAGAGAATGGGAAAAGCCTGAGCTTGAATCCATCTTCACTGACTCCATTTATCTTAGTGAGGCTACAGAGCCTATCAAATTCATCCAGATGATCCAATGGGTCCTCCATTGGCAGTCCATGAAACTTATTGCTCTGTATCATCTGGATGAGACTACTCTTGATCTCAAAATTGTTGTTCTGCACAGCTGGTGGCACAATGCCATTCCTCTGAGTGTGAGTAGTCGGAGCATCTCCTGCTCCTATATTGGTCCTTGCTTAAGGAGCTGGTGGACCGTTCTGATTATTCATCGTCTCCTCAATGACTGCTGGTTCCGGTTGAACTTGCTGTTGTCTGAGTAGCCGAGGTCTGTCGATGTTGTCGATGAAAGGACTCAGGTTCTGGCTACCTCTGGATCGTGTTTGCATGCATAGGTAAGTATCCGAGTGTGTACATGAGGATCAACTCGATCCAAGTGATCGAGTGATGGGTCGGGTGTGTGCTCGGGTTGTACCTGAGATTCAAAACAAACAAAGGCGAAAGCAAACAAGTCAGTATCCGAAACAAATATAAACAAATGAACTTGATCTAGCAAGTCTTGAAATCCTAAACGTAGCAAAATTAAAACAACCAAATGGCAACGGGGCCAAATTGATAGACAGGTTTTCATCCAGGGTATCAATCCCCTATGCAGTTGTAGTACAAAGGGTTATCAATCCAAATGGTTGTGTATTGCTAGCAGGAAGGATATGATTAGTACAATACAAGTCAAGCCAAGAAATTAAGGTTTGGGTTCTAACAGTCCTAAAATAAACAAAGTAAAAGAATATAAACAAATAAACCACACGACCTAAGCACTCGATGCAAGCAATCGAGTACAGGATCGAGTGGGGGTGATCGAGTAAGCAAGTAAATTATGAACAGCTCGAGGTATTACTCGATGCAGGTTATCGTGTACCTGATCGGGTAAGTGGTCGAGTAAGTAAAGAAAATGTAAACAAATAAAATACGAAAGTTCCTAAGGATGGGGGTAATCGAATGCTAAGTGTTCTAGACCAGTACGGATGCCTTACATGCCTCAAGCAATTATTTCCTACACAATGAACCTCTAAAACCTTGTCACCACACTTTCGCACTAGCGACAATCAACCTTGAACATACTACCACACTGTCGCACTAGCAATATGAACAATCAGGCATTAAGAACAATTCATTTTTGTCAGTAGACTTACACTCATCTGATTTTGTCACTCAGAGTTAAGTAAACCTCTAGCATTGACCTAATCAAGCATTTTATCTACTCCTTTCTGCCTGTAGCATTGTAAACGCCCTAGATCTAAGCTCAACCTTTCGGTCTGTTGACAGCATTAAGAACATCAACCTAGAAGGAAATCTATCAATCATAACAATCAACTAAGGCATCCTAACCGATCAAGAACACCTAATCATCTATCCCATCCCTAGAAACTTTGCTACACTACTCGGACATAGAAACGAATGAAAAAGCAATCATAATAAACGAAAATGACATTTTATTAAAAGATAGAGTAGAGTAGAAAGAGTATGGGATAAAGATCTAAGAAAACTACAAAATAAAAGTGCAAAAACAAGAAGAAAATGTTGAGTTGCTCATTTCTCTCACAGAAGCTCTCGCTCTCTGGTTTGAGGGTCTGCGGCGTGCTCGTTTGCAAGCTAGGGAAAGAGGGGGTTTATATATGGAAACCCATTTGACCTAGCTTCCCAGACCTGCCCGATGTTCTACTCGATGGGGTACACGTGGGGGAAGTCGTGTAACTCCTCGGGTGGATCTTCGGGTTGCTCTTCGCGCTCTTGGATCTTCTTCGATCGTGTTGGGGTTCAGACTTGTTCTTGTAGCTCGATGGCTCTTTCGGGTACATGCTCGAGTTGTCCTTGTTTTTCCCCATTTTTGGCTCTTAAGCACCTGTTTTCATCCAAAATATGCAAATGCAGAAATACAACACCCTAAATGCTCTAAAAGTTGATTCCTACAGTAAATGACCTAAAAATGCTAAGTTAGAGGTATGAACAATGCAAAATATGGACAAAAAAGGATGCTAAAAACATGTAAATTAGAGTGTTATCAGACTTTTTTTTTTTGTTTATATTCCACAACCTAACCCCAAATCAACATTCTAACCTCCTATCTTTCAGAACCTAATCTATAAGCTAGTTCAAATCTAACTTAGCTAAATCAAAAGGCAGTTCTTTGTCGTTCTCAATACTCTCAAGGTTTCACAACCTATAGCACAATGAAAGAGGCCTCACTCAACAATTCACAACAAGGTTTGAAAGAAAGGTTTGGGTTAATGGGTAGGACAAATGAATCGGGTTAAACGGAAAGATTGGTAAAAAGTGGAGTGTTAACCCGAGTTTAGAGTTACCATGAGCAAGTATTCAAGTTCCAAAAGCAAGACAATTAAAGTTCAAATTAAATCCAATAATATAGAGATATTCTAATGTTCAAGCAAGTGGAGGAAGCATTCAATCGACACAAAGGGTCTAAGCAAAGATTTTTCATTTTTTTCCAAAGACTGATCTAGCAATAATGAACTGTGACTAAGGGCTATAACTTCAATCCTAAGGTTTGATTTTAAACAAGGTGGTTTTAATCATTGTCCCCTAAGATGCATATGCAACAATCCTATATGAAATAGATTAGACTCAATCCTAATATGTAAATGCAACTACATGAACACTCTTTTTTTCTTTTCTTTTTTTTTTCAAAATTTTTCAAATTTTTTGGGTTTTTTAATGCACATAGATGCAGACTCAAATGAATAAAACTAGCATGCAAAAATTTGAAATAATAAAAATAAAAAAATAAAACACAAAGTTAAATACATTCTAGGGCCCTCCCCCAAACTTAAATTACACAGTCCCTGTGTAAATAAAAGTTGGAAAAGAATCCAAGAATCACACAAAATTAATTAAACTAAATGCAATGGTATATACAAGTTTGGATGAAATTGGTACCTCATGGGTTGGAGAAGAAGGAGGTTGCAGCAGCCTGCATACTCGCCAACGTGTAGCCAGGGTCGTCGTCGGCTTCAGCAGGTGCCGGTGTTTGCTCGTCGGAGAGCTCAGTAATGTGCACAGACGACTTATTCAGACCAGCATCCGAGGTGTTGATCGAGGGTGGGATCGCGTAGCTCATCGGGTAGGGCATCGGGTAGTATGACGGAAATGGCAGAAGAGGTCCAGAATGATCACCTGTGTATCCACTCGCAGGGTGCATCGTGTATGACATCGTGAATGGCATCTGGTAGGGTGGAGGGAAAAGTCCAGCATAATCACCCGATTGGGTGTTCGACAGGGGCATCAGATAGTGCATCGTGTATCCCATCGGGTTGGGCGTCGGGTAAGCGTCAGAGTGGCTTCTCCTCGATGCTTCTGGTCAGGTGATGTCCTCCTCAGCTCGGGGCTCGTATGGTGATGATCTTTGAGGTTCCGGAGGTGGCAGTCCTCGAGTTCCTCCTAGTGGTCCGCTTCTCCCCATCCAAACGGGTGCTTGTGCCGAGGTAGGAGCTGAGGCACAGCTTGCCTTGTCTTGCAACTCCTTGATTTGACCTCCCATTCTCTTCACCGAACCAGCAAGATCTTTCACCTTCTTCACGAAGAACTTCTTCATCTTCTTCAGCCAGCCGATTCTCTTGTGAGCTTCCCTCACTCCAACCGGTTGCATTTGAGAGCATGCATACTCCTCGAAATCAAACTCATTCGAGCTATCTCCTTGTCTCTGCCCGGTCTCCTCTCTCTTCTCAGCTTCGGACTCCTCATCCGGGTTGTACAGCTCTTCCAACGGTGGTGCGAAGTCAATGTTGTTTCCTAGTCGAACCTTGGTGCATATGACATTGGGTAGAACCATTTGAGCAGCTTCTGCGGTTGGATGGACAAACTTGAACAGCGTTATGTCATTAGGCCTCTCATAGGCCAAAAATCTCGCCAGCACGAGGTAATCCACATCCATCCACCTTGGTTCATACACAATTCCCTTCAAAGACACATCACATGCCACTAGGATCGGTGTGACTAGTCCCCCAATAGAGATCTCTCCGCCTCCTTCTCTTCTTTTCACAGCCCACGACTTCAAATAGAGGAATTGATCGAGTAACACAAACAACATGCTAGTATCAGCAACATCTCCTACTAGCGGTGTTCCATCCCTAGCACTATCCAAAACTCCACACAATGCAATATCTAACAGCTGAAGCTCATGGTCGTTCACATTCCCAGTCTCTTTTCTAGCAAAAAGAGTGCATGCGAGGGACTTGTGAAAATACCTCAAGACAGGGCTCCTTATTTGAGCGGATTTGGAGCTTGTGGACTTGTAGGGGTGCTTGTCTCCTATTATCAGCCATAGTGACCTCATCTCTTCCTTGCTAACCTCCATACGTTCTCCATTACCAGCTTTGAAGCCATATAACTTCTCCATCTCCTTGAAAGTGAGCCGGTATTCCTTGTTCCTCACGGAGAAGGTGATGAACCCGATCCCCCCATCGGGTAGTAGGGTCGGGTGGTCCTCGAAATAGTGCAGCTTCAAGGTCGAAAGGAAGTGGACGGTCTCCTCCTTGTATGCTTCTAGGTGGGATCGCATCATCTGGCCCAGGTGGCACATATCGAACAGAAATTCTACATCTCTAGTGATTCCCAATTGCTTCATGGTCTCACAGTGAGGGTATCGGGTACCAACAAAGCTCATCTTCCGGAAGACCTTGAATAGTCTTGCCGGAGTATCCACCTCCTTTTGTTTTAGCCTCCGTGAGGCTTGGCGGGTTCTCTCTCTCTGCTCCTCTTCTCTCTCCCTTTCTTCCTCCTCGGCGTGTTGATCTTCTTCCTCAACTACCCTCTCAACTACCTTCTCAGCTTTCTCTGAAGCCGGTCTCTTCCCCCTTGCAATCGCGGTTATGCTCCTTGATCGAGAGGTTTGGATCTCCCCTTGTTCTTCTCCTCCAGCATCAGAATCGACCTCCATAGGGTTGGTAAGGGTCTTTTTGGACGTAGACAGGTCCCTACGTCGAGGAGAACGGCGGACAGCACTCGCCATTGGACTCGGTGAGCGAACTCGGGGGGCCTACTCGATCGGTTACTCGAGCATCAGGTCGGGTGGTGGATCGGGTTGTGCATCGGGTTGGGGAGGCTAAACGTCCACACAACGGTTGGGAATGTGGAACGTTTCCTCTTCCTTGAGACTCTCGAATTTCGGCGGCATCACCTCCGGTTATAGCAGCGGCGGAGGTCGATCTTCTTCCTTTCCTTTGGTAGGTTCTAGCGGTTGGCTCTATTGTCAAATCCTTGAGAGAAAGAAGACTAAGTCTCAGGATTAATAGGGTTAGTCCAAAGAAATCGAATAGAGCTCAAGTTTGAGAGAGAAGAATAGAAACTTTGGAAAGCAAAAACTCTAGGGTTAAGAGATACTTATCGGTGATGATAAGGGAGAAGGGTTCGACTCCCTTAAATAGGCTAGGGTTTTGGTTGGTGGGCTTCACCGAGAGTGGGCTTCCTTGCTGTATTCGGACTTCACTCGGTACCCGAGCAGGGACACGATCAGGCGCGTCGAGTACGGTGTCGGGTTGACCCTCGGGTTCCTCAATTTTCTTCTTCTTAATTTTTCATTTTTTTTTCTTATAGAATTGTAAAAAGAGAAAATTAAATAAAAGAAAACAAAACAAATAAACTAAAATTAAAAGATACCTTTGAGACTTCCTCCCAAGTGAGCTTGTTTAAAGTCACTAAGCTTGACTCTTCATGCTCCTTAAGCATGGGATCCATGTGGAAGAGGTTCTGGAATCCTCTCCACTACAGTAGGCTGGTTCAAAAGATTTTCCAGGTTTTGTCCAGGTTCCAAGGCAAATGTGGTGTTGATCTCCTCAAGATGTTGCACCTTCCTTTGTTTGGTCTTGGTGGAAAAAGCTTGACCATCAATGGTTGGCCTCTTAATCACTTTCTTCACATCAAACTCCATCTTGAAATGCTCACCATGCTCTATCTTGATCTTGCCTTGTTTCACTTCGATCACAGCACCAACTGTTGCCAAGAATGGTCTTCCCAGAATCAGTGGATCATCTGGTTCATTGTCCATATCGAGGATCATGAAGTCGGTAGGTACTTCCAATCTTCCAATCCTGAGAGGCAGATTCTCCAGGATACCTATCGGATGCCTCACTGTTCTATCGGCCAGAACCAAATACAATTTACTTGGTTTAAAATTAGTGAATCCCAGCTTGTTGGCAACTGAAAGTGGCATAATGCTAACGAGGCTCCAAGGTCACACAAACAGTTCTTGAAGATCCGAAGTCCTATCGAACACGGCAAGGTGAAAGAGCCAGGATCTTCAAGTTTTTCCTCAATTCTTAGCTCAGGATCCAAGCAAACTCCACTTCTCAGAATCTCAAATCTGATCTCCTTGACAGCTTCCTTAACCTCATCCTCCAATTGAGCTGCTTCCTTGGCAGCTTCCTTCTGAAGCTCGTGTGGGGGCAAAAGCTTAGGTGGTGGAGATTTACAGCCATTCGCTCTGCAAGCGCCTCCAGCTGGATGTCAAGTGCAGCATTGAACCTTTCCTCTAACTCCCCTCCTACCAGTGCAGGTGGTTGAGGCTGATCTCTTTTCTCAACATCTACTCGATGCATCATCCGATCAATACCATCGTGTAGGTCATCAGGTTCCACTTTGGGTTGTTATTCGGTTTGTGATTCTCGAACCAGTGCTCGGTCATCAACTCGATCAGTCTCTTCGGGAGAAGGCTCGGGTTCATACTCGGATATATAGTATTTGGCCTCATTTTTCAATGGATGTTCCACATCCTCCCCATCTTGATCATCACTGTCCCCAGTGAGGTAAACCTCATAGTCATCATCTAGGAAAATGGCTTGAGCTGTCGCATAGTCCTTGGGGTTTTGAACAGCCTTACCCGGGAGTTGATTGATCTTTGGTGCTGGTTGGTTGTTGTGGTGGCCTTCCAGGTAACAAACCTTTGTGTTGAGTGATTCGTACTTGGCATTGAGGTCATTGTATCCTGAGGCGATCTTGTTGCTCATTTCTGTGAACCGTTTCGCGATGTCCATAGAAGCTGTAGCTTGATTCTGAATCATTTGCTGAATGAGACCGCGTAACTCAGCTTCTTGTGCTTGGTTTGGTTGACCTTGTTGTTGTTGGAATCCAGGTGGTTGGTTGTAGGTTCCTGAGTATTGTTGTTTAGGTGCATAGCCTTGGTTGTATTGGATAAAAGGCCTCTGTTGAATCTGGCTCCCTTGAACTGCAGATGGGTAAGTTTGGTCCTGAGGATTCGCAACATTCGGGTTCCGATAAGACAGATTCGGATTCGGCTTGAAGTTGTTGTACCCTCTGTTGTAACCTCCTTGGTTGTTGATGTAGTTAACATCTTCTAGCTGCATAGTCTCCCCATCTTGTTGTAGAATCTGCTCTTCCTCTGATATAGCATGAACATGCTTCTGCTGGTTGAGGAGCTGATCGAGCTTGTCATTGAGGGCTTTCATGTCCCTCTTGTACTTGGCATCTTCCTCTCCTGTAGATCGCACAGAGCGATCATATTCCTCATTATAGTTGCCATCAGATTGAGCCAAGTTCTCAACTAGGTCCCAACCTTCATCAACATCCTTGTTGAGGAAGTTATCATTACTTGCGGTGTCCAACAACATCCGTATCTTGGGGACCACTCCTCTTTATAGTGTGCTCAGCAATGAAGCATTATTGAAGCCGTGATGTGGACATCGAGTAGTGTACCCCTTGAAACGTTCCCAAGCTTCATTGTTCTTCTGTACAAAGCCGGAAATTTCATTTCGCAGCCTTGCGGTTCTGGAGTTGGAGAAGAATTTGGCTAGGAATGCCTTCTTGTACGCTTCCCAAGTGGTGATGGACTCCTTAGGGAGCGATTTCTCCCAGATATGTGCTTTATCTCCCAAAGAGAATGGGAAAAGCCTGAGCTTGAATCCATCTTCACTGACTCCATTTATCTTAGTGAGGCTACAGAGCCTATCAAATTCATCCAGATGATCCAATGGGTCCTCCATTGGCAGTCCATGAAACTTATTGCTCTGTATCATCTGGATGAGATTACTCTTGATCTCAAACTTGTTGTTCTGCACAGCTGGTGGCACAATGCCATTCCTCTGAGTGTGAGTAGTTGGAGCATCTCCTGCTCCTATATTGGTCCTTGCTTGAGGAGCTGGTGGACCGTTCTGATTATTCATCGTCTCCTCAATGATTGCTTGTTCCTCCTGAACTTGTTGTTCTCTGAGTAGCCGAGGTCTGTCGATGTTGTCGATGAAAGGACTCAGGTTCTGGCTACCTTTGGATCGTGTTTGCATGCACAGGTAGGTATCCGAGTGTGTACACGAGGATCAACTCGATCCAAGTGATCGAGTGATGGGTCGGGTGTGTGCTCGGGTTGTACCTGAGATTCAAAACAAACAATGCGAAAGCAAACAAGTCAGTATCTGAAACAAATATAAACAAACGAACTTGATCTAGCAAGTCCTGAAATCCTAAATGTAGCAAAATTAAAACAACCAAATGGAACGGCGCCAAATTGATAGACAGGTTTTCACCCAGGGTATCAATCCCCTATGCAGTTGTAGTAGAAAGGGTTATCAATCCAAATGGTTGTGTATTGCTAGCAGGAAGGATATGTTCAGTACAATACAAGTCAACCTAAGCGATTAAGGGTTTGGTTCTAACAATCCTAAAATGAACAAAGTAAAAGAATATAAACAAGTAAACCACACGACCTAAGCACTCGATGCAAGCAATCGAGTACAGGATCGAGTGGGGTGATCGAGTATGCAAGTGAGATATGAACAGCTCGGGGTATTACTCGATACAGGTTATCGTGTACCTGATCGGGTAAGTGGTCGAGTAAGTAGAGAAATGCAAATAAATGAAATAAGAAAGTTCCTAACGATGGGGGTAATCGAATCCTAAGTGTTCTAGACCAGTACGAATGCCTTACATGCCTCAAGCAATTATTTCCTAGATAATGAACCTCTAAGACCTTGTCACCACACTTTCACACTAGCAACAATCAACCTTGAACACACTACCACACTGTCGCACTAACAATATGAACAAGCAGGCATTAAGAACGATTTATTATTGTCAGTAGACTTAAACTCATCTGATTTTGTCACTCATAGTTAAGTAAACCTCTAGCATTGGCTAAATCAAGTATTTTATCTACTCCTTTCGGCCTGTAGCATTGTAAACGCCCTAGATCTAATCTCAACCATTCGGTCTGTTGATAGCATTAAGAAGACCAACCTAGAAGGAAATCTATCAATCATCACAAACAACTAAAGCATCCTAACCGATCAAGAACACAAAATCATCTATCCCATCCCTAGAAACTTTACTACACTACTCGGACATAGAAACGAATAAAAAAGCAATCAAAATAAACAAAAATGACATTGTATTAAAAGATAGAGTAGAGTAGAAAGAGTAAGGGATAAAAATCTAAGAAAACTACAAAATAAAAATGCAAAACAAGAAGAAAAATGTTGAGTCGCTCAGTTCTCTCACAGAAGCTCTCGCTCTCTGGTTTGAGGGTCTGCGGCGTGCTCGTTTTCGAGCTAGGGGACGAGGGGGTTTATATATGGAAACCCATTTGACCTAGCTTCCCAGACTTGCCCGATGGTCTACTCGATGGGGTACACGAGGGTGAAGTCGGGTAACTCCTCGGGTGGATCTGCGGGTTGCTCTTCATGCTCTTGGATCTTCCTTGATCGTGTTGGGGTTCGGACTTGTTCTTGTAGCTCGATGACTCCTTCGGGTACATGCTCGAGTTGTCCTTGTTTTCCCCCATTTTTGGCTCTTTAGCACCTATTTTCATCCAAAATATGCAAATGCAGAAATGCAACACCCTAAATGCTCTAAAAGTGAATTCATACAGTAAATGACCTAAAAATGTTAAGTTAGAGGTATGAACAATGCAAAATATGGACAAAAAGGGATGCTAAAAACATGTAAATTAGAGAGTTATCACAGGGTCCACGGACGGTCCGTTGGGGCAGCTAGCGGGGGCTAGTGGGGTCCGTGGGACAGGTTGTCATATAAAAATCGATTTTTATGTGTCACTCCATCCCGCGGATCCCACTAGCCTCACTGCTAGCCCACTAGCCACACTTCTAGCCGCCCAAACGGCCCCCAATCTAGCCCTGCAGGGCATCGATCCTAGCCCATCATTGTGGACCAATTGGTGACAGCTTGTGCTGTGGGAAGGTTGTTAAAGGGTGAGGACCAGGGTTTGAGGAACGCCTGGTGCACCAATAACCTACTAGTGGATTGGGATATCCACAGTGATAAGTTAGGATCGATGCCCTGCAGGACCAGCTTGGGGTCCGTTTGGACGGCTAGCAGTGTGGCTAGTGGGCTAGCAGTGAGACTAGTGGGGTCCGCGGGATGGATTGTCATATCTAGACTCGGATGTTTTTGCAAATTTTGGAAATGCAATTAAAAAATATATATATTTGGTGAAACTCTTCCGAGAATAAACCTAATGAAGTTCGTAGTTAGGTCAACTGAAAAAAAAAAGTTGTAAACGAATCCAAAGACTCTTGTGTCGTGAGTCAGACGAAGGAGTGTGGAGTGTCAAGGGATGTGAAGAGGGTTTGAATGTAGTAAGGTTCAATTTATGAAAAAGCTTAGGCATTTGAAGAATAAGTATGAGAACAATCTTCGTAAATTCAAGAATGGTGATGGTTAGCCCAAATGAATTGTATGTTATCAACAACATTCTTAAAACTTTGGTCTTCTCATGAGTTTGGGTGCGGCAAAGGAAACGCTACACACACAAGACCAAAGTATACAATAGGAACATGAAATGATGATAAAATAAACTTAAAATCTTTTTTTTTTAACAGCGAATCAAACCACATGTTTCGGCTATCCTGTGTGTGAATCCGAGGGAGGGCCAAGAATATGCGATCTCTTTTGTAAAAGACTAAAATATGATTATGGCGTTTGTACTTTTGAAGCGAGATGTTGTTGTGTCGATACTATAACTAACTAAATAGTACTCCCTCCGTTTCAAAATATAAGATGTTTTAGAGAAGTTTTTTGTTTCACAATATAGAATGTTTTCAAGTTTCTATGCAACTTTTAGATTAGTTTAGTATTTTATATTATGCAGTCTTGGGTATGATTGGTTAAATTTTTTAAAAGTAAATTTTTCTTAATATGTGTATTTTTACTAAAACATCTTATATTTTGAAACGGAGGGAGTACTAATTAATAATTTAAATAAATGTAACTGTTGTCTTGAAAATTGAACAAAGCAAATAATATGAGACAAAGAAAATATATTTTATCGCATCAATTTTTCTAGTGTATTTCCTTTTAAACAAATCTATTTTTAGGGGGTGTATTCAAACCATGATTTTAGGGGGTGTATTGAACTGAGGATTTTATGAGATTTGTTGGGGTTTTAATATTTCAGAATTTTGAGAGATTTGAGTGTAATTTTAGGAGATTTGATTAGAATTTATAGAATTTTAAAGTTTAGGTTTTGGGATTTGGTGAGATTTGATTATTGAATTTTAGGTGATTTTAGAACTAAAAAAAGAGCAAAAATTGATTCAACTTCATGTGAAGAAGCTTGATCTCTTGTTTCAGTTGTCAGCACCTTCAAGCTCTTCCAACTGATTCTTCCACAAGATGATGATGAGAAAGCTCATATGTCCATGTATTTGATTCTTGGCTGTTTTGGTTAACGCATCTGAATTCGACTTGGCAGAGATCGTAAAGTGTTAAACAAGATCAAACAAGAACTGGATCAAGTTGTTGGCAAAGTCAACACCATTAAAGAATCACATTTACCAAAACTTCACTTACACTTTGGTTATTTTTTTTTAAAAAGCATACAGAGACATCTTCAGTGGCTAAGCAGGTATGAAGCTTCTTTTCACTTGGATTTTGAGAATTATAACTAGCATACAGAGAAGCGATCCTATGGTGCATAATTATCTTGGTTCAATACAGGAAGTGACCTTGGTTGAGGTTTTATTTCATCAAAACGTGAATCAAATCTGCAATTTTTTTTGTTTTTTGGGTTTTTTGATATCCAAAGAAACAGAGTTTGCAAAATCAAAAGTACCTAAAACAATTTGAAGCCCTGCTCAAGAATCAATATACAAGACAATTTACTTTGTCTATGATGAATTTTCAGATAACTCGAGTTATTTCGTCTCCTTGAGAGAATCAAGAAAGGATTCCAAAAATTCTGAATTTTTAGAAACTTTTTTTTTGTCAAACCAAAGCTTTCGATTAAGCTGAAACCTCAAAAGGAGGTGAGTTCTTACAACAAGAGATAACAGAAACAAAGGAACAAAAGGATAGGAGCTCCATGAGCTTAACAAAGGGATTTCCAACTTTAAAAAGTCTTACAATATTTGAAAAGTCTACTGGAACTGTGGATTCGTCTTTGAAGCCAAGCTTCACGAGATCCTTGACCAACAGGTGATCATGAACGGCTCTAGCGGATAACGCATTTGAGCTTGTAAACGGGTTTTCCATAGAGGGAACAGATGGAGGGCTGCTCGCCAGCAGGAGAGGGATCAGACGCATAAGAGCGGAATCTTTCAATCTATTAGGGATAGACCTCATGAATTTAGCTGAAGCTACAACCAGGTTCGCAGAGATTGGGCATCAAACCGTAACAGAGCAGGTGGGTCCTCCCTCACATGAAGCTCAAAGCCATGGAGGTTAAGGAAATCCACACAAAGCTTGTAGCCGGTTTGGCTTTGAGACTTATCAACAGACCCAAGCTTACAGTCTAGTGGCGATAGGTGGGAACATGGGGCAAAGGGCATGAACAACGGGTTAAAGTTCACAACCAGATCAAGATCATACATATAGCTAATCATTGCAGACATCTGATCAATGTATAAATACTGGCCTCGACACACATATCTAACAAAACACTCCAGAAACACCAATGTTCTGCTACCGAGGGTTACTCGACTTGACCAAGCAGAGGAAGTGGGTGCTAGAGAGGTTGAGCTTGATATAGACTTATCAACAATGGAGCTGGGAGGATTCATACTCAGTTCAAGGTCAGGGTGTAGGACAGTGGCTTTGAAAGCAACACGGCACATAATGTTCGAGACATAATCGACTCCATATAAATTCGACATTAAGTTTGCAACTGATGATAAGCAAAGTGCAATATCCAAACGGTTTTGATAAAGGTGTAAGCTAGTCTTCTCTAAAAATAGTGTTCCTATGACCGAATGGGAGAGCAGTCTCGCCATTATCAAGTAAACACAATTTTGAGTAAGGCTAAGCAGAGCAATTAAGAGATCGGACCTGGATATGGGACACAGTGGCGATAATGGGCTACAAGGATAAACAAGGCCTATCCTCACAAACTCTAGGGTTGCTGGTGTTAGGTGATGGGTGAAAAGGTCGCCGCCGTTCTGCAAGAACATAGAGACGTGCGGCGGTAGCACACTTGAGGGAACCATCCGCCAGCTTTTGAGCTCGCCGTGTGCCGTCGACGTTCCCACTGGAAAAGGCACATCTGATGGTCCAAGAGAAGCTCCTGCCATCAACGAAATCCAGTAGGAAGGAAACAGAGGTGGTGCCGGTGCTAGTCCAGATCTAGAGCCAATTGGTGAACCGATGAGGTTTTGCTCGGGTGTAAGAGGTGAGGAGCAGCTGGACTGTTGCGAAGCTTCTGTCAATGGGTTCACGAGCGGGACCGCATCCAAGATCTGAAGTAGATCGGAGCTTGTAGAGCAGATATATGCTCTTCCGTCGGTAACTCAACCCTTCAAGTAGAAGACTTCTTGGAAAGTTACAATTGGATTTTTAGGGGAGAAGGATTTAGAGATGGAACAAACGACCAGAGAGAAGCTTATGCAGATTAGAGAGAGATTAAGAGGGTTTGTCACCCCCAGACGCTGGCGATCAGAGGCCTCACCGGCGCCGGAAGGCATAGTTTGTAAAAGAGTCTTGAGTCCCGTGCCTGAGAGCTTTCTAGGGCGAACTCTAAACCAATTCACATAAGCTTAAAATTTTCTGAATTTTTAGAAACTACAACTTATATTATGTAAACAACACGAAACTGTGGAATTTTGTAGGATTTTTCTAGAGAGAAGAGAGAAGAGAGAAGAGAGAAAGAGAGTTGCAAAAAAAATTGCAACTGGTGACGAAGAAAGTTTTATTAAACAAATATTTTAGAATTCCACCTTCAAATGTGTGATTTTGTAAGACATCTTTTTGAACAAAAAATGTTGGAAAAGTCTCCTAAAATCACATTCAATAGATTTTTTTAAAAAATTATGATTTTTTGAATAACAGCAGATTTGAGGTGAGATTTATAAATTATTGACTGAATAACAAGAGATTGTAAATGATTTTTATAAATTTCACATTCAATAACATAGGATTTCAGGTGATTTTAAAAATCACCAATTAAATAACAGAGGATTTAAAAATACACCAAAATCTCCTAAAATCCCCAGTTCAATACATCCCCCCCCCCCTTTGTAAGATATATTTTTGAACTAAATATGTTCGAAAGTCTCCTAGAATCCCATTCAATATATATTTTTAAAAAAAATTGTGATTTTTTGAATAACAGTAAATTTGAGCGATGAGATTTATAAGTTATTGATTGACTAACAAAAGATTGTAAATGATTTTTAGAAATTTCACATTCAATAACATAGGATTTCAGATGATTTTTGAAAAATACCAATTAAATAACATAAGATTTAATAATACTCCAAAATCTCCTAAAATCCTCAGTTCAATACACCCCTTAGTTTTAAGGTAAAATGATTAAACTGTTACGGTCCAACACCCAATGCCATGCATATTAAATATGTATTGTTTCCAAGAGAGTGAGAAGGATTTTTCTCTGTGAGAATCATAACCCACATCTCTCGACTGGTTGTAACCTTTGTCAATTCTTCGCAAGAGGCAGGTTTTACACCAATTTTTATTCGAGGTGCTGGATCTTGTAGTGGTTTCCGTATTTGGTCTCAAAGGGGTGAAGTTAACATTCGGAATCTCAATCACCGTGACTAGGCCGACCAAACCAGGACTTGGGAAAAATCTGGTTCGCTTAATAACTAACTGAAAACTGTAATATTCTTCTATAGCAAAAAAAATTCAGTAGCTAACTATCAGTCAAAAGCAAAATTGATCTCATAATCTGAACTAGAAAACAGATTCAAAAACAAGAAACTGGTGGTGAGTATGATGATAATAATTAAGTAAGAAATCAAGCAGTGATCTCCTTTTTTAGCTTAGCAAGCTCCTGCCTTACGATACCAGCCCTCTGCAAAAGCAACACAATATTCTTTTAAATGAGAGGTCGCACGAGATTTTCTATCATCCCACTCAATAACATTTAGCATTTTAGATGTTTCTTTATAAACCACACTTTTAATACATACCAAAAAAAAATCAGAATCTAACGAAACCATAATATAAAACACTATATCAAAAAAACTATAAACCCAAACCTAAACACAAGAAGAGGATGGTGTGAACGTAGTGGCAGACACAAATTTAGATAGTATTATTCCTAATTACAATAACATAAACAGAAACCAAACACCCAAAACCGATGGCAAATGTAGTATTATTCCTAAAGTTGGCTCAAAACACAAAAAAAAAAATCTTATACAAATAGATAGAGATGTACCAACCTTGATTTTGGCCAACATGACCTTGAACCTGTCAAAATCATTGAGGGAAGCTCTTGTCTTGTGCACAATAAGTTTCCTACCCCATGAACTCTTCTCCCACTTGTTCTTCACATCTGCATACAAGTTTTACAGCTCAGATATAAGATGATGACCCAACAAGGCAATAAAACGTCGGGAAAAGGTCATGCTACATAAGAAACTCACCAGCCTTGTCTATAGCCTCAATCAAAACCTTCTTCTTGGGCACTCTGTTGATATCAATGACGATGTCAGTAAGAGACAACCTCTACTTTCTCTTTATCTTTAATTTCTCGTAATGCTAATGTAGCTGTCGATTCTTTGGCACGCCATGCGCGTACATCTCTGCACTCTGTTTTGTATGTGAACAATTTTCCACCTAATTGACTCGTTTGAGCTGATTCTTTTGTTGTACCAAAAAAAACAAAAAAATCTAAAGCCGAAAAAATGAAATATGGAAATATTTTGACTGTGAACAAATAAGAAAAGTCAAAGCTTGATTGGATCTATTTTAATTATTAGGAATTTTTTGGCTTTGTAAAGTTTCTAAAGTAATTGCCAATCAAGGCCTTAATTATGTATTAATGAACTAATATTATGCTGAAAATTGTACATATTAAATTATGTATTAATGAACTAAAATCAGCTGACCAGTGTTGTATCATAATAAGGTATGATCATATTTTTTTAAATATCCATAGGGAAATAAATTAAAAGATTGTATTATTTTGCATCTTTGACCAGGAAAGAAAATATTTAACATATTTTTGTGTTCTAAATTATATATATAATCGTCTAGGTAAAGAACAACTCAATTTAAGAAAAAAAACACTTGAGAGGATATCACCAAAATAGTTGTCACTATGAAAACTTTAGTGGTATTTTGTTTCACAATCCTCTTCATCATATCATTTGTTCATTGTAGTCCTAGAGTTGCTGGAAGTCCGGGTGATTGTTATTTATATGTACCTTCATTTTGTAACTATTTTCACTACTCTTTGTTAAATGAGTATGTTGATTATATTTTTAATTACTGTAACATAGGTTATGGATTAGGGCGACCAAGAACCACATGTTTCGGCTATCCTGTGTGTGAATCCGAGAGAGGGCCAAGAATATGTGATCTCTTCTGTAAAAGACTAAAATATGATTATGGCGTTTGTACTTTTGAAGAGAGATGTTGTTGTGTCGATACTATAACTAACTAAATAGTACTAATAATTTAAATAAATGTAACTGTTGTCTTGAAAATTGAAAAAAGCAAATAATATGAGATAGAGAAAATATATTTTATGGCATCAATTTTTCTAGTGTATTTCCTTCTAAGCAAATATAGTTTTATTCTTTTTTACGCTTTCCATTATTTGTTCTAACTAGATTAAGACCCGTGGTAGAGCACGAGTTGAAATTTATTTTATTTATATTATAATTTTAGAATAAAATATAATTTATATGATTGTTTTAAAAGTTTTTTTTGGATAAAACATTATGCAATAAAATCATATGCTAAATATGATGGCTTGAAAAAAACACCTATTTTGTAAGTTTTATATTGTTAATTTTGTAATTTTATGTATGAGAAATGGTTATGTTTGTTGTTTGTTTTTATTTAATTTTTTGAACATGTTTGGTGATAGTGTTTTAATATAATCCATGATTATGTAAGATTTCTTTTCAACTGTAAGTGTGATAAATTGCCAAGATTTTCTTCATTTTTACGTTTAACAGTATATTTTTATGCCTAACAGTATATATTTTGTAACAATACATGGAATACTAAAGATTTTATTTTGGACATTGTATAAATCATTGGAATATTCTCTTTAAGAAGATTCTTTGGGATAATCTTAAGTTTATTCATATAGCCCACAGATTGACCAAATTGATCTCTAACTTTTTTTTGTAACAACGTATATTTAATTTGTAAGCTATTTTGTAACTAACTTCTAAAAATTATATAGTTTACCGAAAAAGGTTGTATACTTCTATTTTATTATATAAGGATTTGTAAGCTATTTTGTAAGCAAATTAAAAATTATATAGTTTACCTAAAAAGGTTGTGTACTTCTGTTTTATTATATAGAAATCTTATTATATAAAGTTTGATGTCAAAATTACTCATTAACAAGATCGGGACACATGTCAATTGTATTTTTCAGATGTTGACATATGTCAATTCTAAGTTTATTAAAATTTAAAAAAATAGAAATGTAAACATTCAAAACCTACCATAAAAAGTTTTAATATAAAAGTAAAATAAAGAAAAGAAAACTTAATTTTATTTAAAATCTTTTAAAGAAAAAAAAACCTTTGTAAACTTCTAAATGTAAAACAAAACTGTTAACAGTTTTAAAAATATTAAAAGGCAATTATAAGAAAATTATAAAATTTAAACAGCTTTTAAATTTTTAAGAATTATTATAAGGAAATTATATATATATATACCAGTAAATTCAAAATTATAATATAGTTTATGTATTTTAATTTTCAGTTACTAATTTTTACAAGAAAAATTACTTTTTATATAAGATAAAAAAAATGATTGTGAAAATATACAATTAATTACTGTTTCTAAAAAAAAAATACTCACCTTTACATAAAGAAAAGGGAAATTACTTAGAATATTACATAAAAGTAGGTTTATTACTATACTTACACATTAGATTGTCGACTTACTAGAATAACACATAAAAGTTTGCAAATTACTTCTAAACCAGAATTGTGTGTTTTATTACGGTTTATGCCATTTACATTTAAAACTGTCTTTGATTTTTAAGAGTAAAAAACACAAAAATCTTGAAGGATCCATTCCTAAATTTTTTTGGATTCTTTTAAATTTGGGTTGGCAAAAGAATATGAGATTGATTTCTTCTAAGTTGATTCATCTTTTTCGACTAAAATCATGGCAAAAGAAAAAAATTTATCTAGACAATTATTCTCTGAGCTCACTGTTCACTTTCTCTCTCAAAAACAAATTTGTAGATCTAGTTTTTATTTGGCGTGAATTTCGTTTTCTTATGGTTGATTGTTACTGTTTTCTTATGGTTGATCGTTTTCTTCCTAAGTTGCTCTTATTTTTATTTTTATTTTTTTGGTTTAGATCCACCGGCAAAATCACTGAGAACAAAAAAAAAAGCTTCTATTTGTTATTCTCTCAATTGTTTCTATTTTTCATTTCTCTTCTTTCTTCTTCTTCATCTTCATCAGCTCTTTGATTTTTTTGAATCTTGATCTGTGAGGAAAGACTCTTTGAATCTCTCTATCTCTCTGCTCAAGACGTGAATTTGAGGCAAACCCATTACGAATGGATCAACTCCTTCTACTTCATTGGCTATCACAAGACCAGCGTCCTCAGCTGCTGATCAGGGTTTGATGATTCTCCAATCTCCAAAAGTAAGAGACCCACACAACATAAACGCAATATATCAGAGCTTTCATTGGAAGCTATTTCTCCGTTAAAAATGAAAAAAGGAGATGTGAGTTTCAATCAGAAAGTTGTCCCCAATCTAAATGGTGTGGTAATGCGCAGGTAGGGTTCTTCTACAGGAGATCCAAAACTATAAAGGGTAAACGCATGCCTTCGTCATGTAAAGAGGTACCAATCTTCTTGAACAAAAGAGAGTGTTTTGATTTTATGGGGTAAAAAAAACCACTGATTACTACTCTCTTGTTTGCTTTTGTTTAATCTGACAGAAAGACCAAGTGAAAGAAGGTCAAATTCTGTGCTACATTGAACAACTCGGTGGCCAATTCCAAGTCTTCTTCGTGTAATGATTTTTTATTTTCTCGTTTACTCATATGGAACAGAGCCTGTAGGATACAATGATGCTCTCATCTCGATCCTTCCCTCTTTCCCTGGGATTAAGAAGCTTCAGTAAAAACCAAAATTCGAGCTGGTTTTTGAGTTATGATGATACTGTGCCTTGTGTATGCTTTTTTAGACAAATAAATTTCATTCATAATTTGTGTTCTGTTTTTCTTTTGCTTGTATGGCTCCTTGGAAGAGAAGAAAAAAATGGTCATCTGAGGAGGATGAGGAGCTCATTGCTGCTGTGAAGCGACATGGTGAAGGCAGCTGGGCCCTTATTGCTAAGGAAGAATTTAAAGGAGAGCGAACACCCTCACAACTCTCACAGGTTTTAATTTCACTGGGCTGATCTTGTTTCCTCGTTTTCCTCATATCTTTGAATTATCTCTTCAAGAACATTATGCAATCTTTCCTGTTTATTGCTTTGTGTCACATGCATGGTCTTTCTTTGCCATCACACGCAAAGAGCTATTTTCGTAGTCACAGAATTATGGTAAAGGAATTTGAGCTTCAATGTAGTGTCTCTCTAATTTCTCTGTAACTAAAATGAGTTTGAACTATGATTTAGAGTGTGTAGCGACTTGACATGAGGGGTGATGGTCTGTAACTAATATCATTCTTAATATTTCTTTTTGACCATGCCATATTTGTATTTTGGATTCATCTGAAGTTAGGATTTTTGTTGCAGGTTCGTAGGATTTTTGTTGCAGGTTCGTGTAGCTCTTCAAGATTTTGTCAATTTAAGACCGATAACAGTGAGTATCTCTCATTAGCAGATCACTGCTTATGATCATCTGGGAGTTTACTGGAGGTCAGTAATTAGTGTTTACACAGAAACTCTCTCTCTCTCTCTCTCTCTCTCTCTCTCTCTCTCTCTCTCTCTCTCTCTCTCTCTCTCTCTCTCTCTCATCTTCTTCCAAAGAGTTCTCGGTGACCAGAGAATTTGATTTTGAAATCTGTAAATTTTGATGAAATTCTTCTTCGAATTATCAAATGGTGGGTGAATTTGGTGAGATTGATTTGCCTCTTTAGCAATGACCTATGCTTCTTCCATGTCTGCTGCATTTTCTTTTCTTTATGTTTGTTTCATCGAAGGGAAAGCTTTGTGACGATTTTTGGTTTTTCTTCTCTTTATATCTTTTATTGGGCAGGAGAAGAACAAACAATAAGAGACTTTGTGGTTTTTTAAAAAAAAATTATTCTAATGATTTATACAATTCTAAAATACAAATATACTGTTAAGCGTAAAAAGGAAGAAAATCTTGACAATTTATCACATTTAATGGTGATTTCCGAAATTTTATTGTGCAGTTGTAAACAAAATCTTACCTAAGCATATGTCATATTAAAACACTTTCACCAAATATGTTCAAAAATTAAAATAAAAACAAATAACAAACATTAACATTTCTCATACATAAAATTATAAAATTAACAATAGAAAACTTACAAAATAGGTGTTTTTTCAAGCCATCATATTTAACATATGATTTTATTGTATAATGTTTTTTCCAAAAAAGCTTTTAAAAACAATCATATAAAGTATATTTTATTATAAAATTATAATATAAATAAAAGTAATTTCAACCCGTGCTCTAGCACGGTCCTAATCTAAGTTGATTATTACAAGACAAGTCACGTTACAAAAAAAATTTGTCCAACAAGATCCCATATATAACAACATTAAAGATGAGAAATACCAACAAGTAGAATGCACAAGGCTCTGTACAATGTTTTTATCCTGGAGCTTCATAAGAAACTACCTTTAACGAACTACGAAGGATCCATAACCACCAACAGGTAAACAATCAAGGAATTATTCATTTGATGCTTTCGAAAAAAACGTCAAAAACAGTTATGAATGCATTGAAGTTATGGACATATAAATCCTTAATCCAATTCGAATAAACAAAAAGAAATCTCAATTCTTATTATCTTTTTGCTCATTTTTTTTGTAGCAAACAATCACAATGGAGGATTTTGGATATAAAATATGAAAAATACACAATAAGAATATGGGAGAAGACTATGTGGAATTTTTAGATTATGAGATATTTAAGTGAGTTTTTGGAATATTTGGTGGAACTGTTAGATTTTTATATAATAAAAAAGAAAAAACAGTTTGTTATTTTGTGAGATTTTTAAAAACAGTGATTGTAGAAGATTTTTAAAACATAATATTACAAGACAAGTCACATTACAAAAAATTTCTCCAATAACTCTAATGAAATATCCATATATAACAACATTAAAAATGAGAAATATCAACAAGTAGAATGCACAAGTCTCTGTACACTGTTTTTCGTGGAGCTTCATAAGAAACTACCATTAACAAAGGCTAGAGAGCCAACATGTAAACAATCAAGGACTTATTCATTTGATGCTTTCAAAAAAACGTCAAAAAAGTTATGAACCGCATGAATGCATTGAAGTTATGGACATACAAATCCTTAATCCATTTCCAAGAAACAAAAAAAATCCCAATTTATTATCTTTTTTTTAGCAAACAAAAACAATGGAGGATTTTTGAATAAAAATATGGAAAATACACAATTGATTGAGAGTCAAGAATCTGGATTCAATATATACAATGGAAAAGTATAATCTTCATTCAATCCTAGTAATATTTTTTAATTGAAGAACAAGAGAGATATTAGAATAAGAAGAAGATAGATATGACTATGTAGAAAAGAACGGCATTTGTTTTTTTTTTGTTAACCATTAGGCCACAACTGAACGGTCTATTAGCCAAATTCCTACATTCGTAGGAACCGGGACTCGATCCTGGGTGTGATGGTGCCTTCTACAAATGGACTTACTTCCTGCCACTGCACTAAGGTCACTTCACAGAACGACATTTGTTTTCTTATGATTTTTAGTTTAAAATATCATTTTACAGGTAAGATATTCTCATTTCAAGTGCACAAGTCTTCAAAGTCTCAATAAACTAAAAATCCTATAATATATCATTTTTACAGGTAAGATATTCTTATTTTAAGTGCACAAGTCTTCAAAGTCTCATAACTTTTGTACTTGAAAAGAGAAAATCTCACTTATCAAAATGTTATTTCATAAGATTTTATTTATTAATAATAATATAATACAACTAAAAAACTAAAGAAAAAAGTATTATTCTTTTTCTACGTCATACCACTCTTGTGGAAGAAAATAATTAAAAAACATATATTAGTATTTTTGAAATAAATCCTCATTTCAAAACAATTACAAAGAATATCATTATCTTTAATATTATTTATCAAAACTTCAAAATCACTTATAGGTAAGATTATCAAAACTTAAAATCAATTATTTATTGTACAACGTATTACAAGGTGTGCAGGATTAAATGGCAAGACATATACTGGCCAATATTAATATAAATATAAAATATCATTATTTTGTTAACGATATAAATATTAGAGTAATAGATATATCTAATTGCGTTAATTAAATTAATATTCATTATGTTCTGCGGTATCTTATTATATAAAGCTTGGTTCTCAAAGTTAGTAACTCACCAGATCGTGATACGTGTCAAATATACTTCTAAGATGTTGACATGTCTGAAAAAATTATTAATTTTCAAAACAGCTAATTAAAATAGTAACATAAAACATTATTATTTAAAACAGCTAATTAATATAATAACATTAAATTTACATAAAATTTACATCTTTATATCTAAAAAAAATTTTCCCTAAATCAAAAGGAAAATTGACAAAACTAATATAACTTTCAATTCTACGCTAACTTTCAATTGGCTTTTGACATGTATAAACAAAAAAAATAATCCATTAAGTATGTATATTATTATTAATCAAGAAATAGTGAATAACAAATCTTAAAAAAATAACATAAGTTATGTCAAAAGAATTATTATTTTTGAAACGTAATAGGAACAACTAATTAAGAAAATAACATTATATATACATAAAATTTACATGTTTATATCAAAAAGTTTTAATCTTTGATTTTTTTTTTTATATAATTTTGCTAATCTATTTTGGGTCTTTTATTCGTGCGAGTTCTTCAATGAAAACTATCAGATGCAATGAAATGGAATCAAAGTATATAAAGCTCGCTAAATTAATTGACGATGGAGACACTGATGGAGGTTCCAAAAGTAAATCTACAGTTAGTAGCGTTATAAGTTTCAAAGATTTGTCGGTGGTTGATGTATTTGGTCAAAATCTAGAATTTTATCTTCTGGATAATGTCAATGATTTCGGTACTGACACAAGAGCTGCTTGACCGGGTAATTGAGAAGCGATTTTTTCATTTGGGAAGTTGGAACGGTAAACCGTTATAAAATTGGTTTCAAGCCTGATTTATGTGGTTTTCTATCAAATTTGTTTCGTAAACCGTTTAAATCCAAGTATATAAAGAAATATATGAGAACTTTTGATTTAGGTAGAATAAGTTGAAAACTTACGATTCGAGAATAATTGAGATAAGATCATAGTTCTAAGTAATTTTGGTACAATGTGATACTTCTGAGGAGTAATTAAGGCATCGATCCTTAACGTGATTATGACATATATCATGTTTTAGATTGTTTATAAAGTTTATTTTTTGTATATCTGAATTATCTAAGGCTTTATATATACCATCATGATTATAATATTCAAATTTTTATTTTTATGCTATATTAACTTTCTTTTAATTTCTCAACTTTGATTAGCTTGGTCATAAAATCATTCTAATAGAGTAGATAATTTTCACCAGTTGTTCATCCAAAATATCTTTGGAGTAAAAAAAAATTCATGGTTAAAGAAATTATGTCACAAAACAATTTTAGTAATTATAACGATTATAATATTGCCAAGCAACATAAAATTTGTTTAATTTGTTTAAAAAACATTTTATAGGTAGTGATAAAGAGCATTCTTTAACAATATAATAATTTAGGGTTTAAGAGCATATTTTAATGGTGAAACATACAGTAAAATTGTACGTGGTTACTACATTATATGTTGTTTTGATGAATTATTTGCATGTAAAATATTTTGTAATAAGTTGTGAAACATTTTTAAAGTTTGACAATAATAATATTTATAATGATGAGTATTTGGCAAAAGTTTTGGTGGGATATAATTTAGGTTTAGATTATTGTAATAATTGTTATAATATAATAAAAATATAAATAAGTGTATAAAGGTAAATACAAATATGATTTTGGTGGGATATAATTTAGGTTTAGATTATTGTAATAATTATTATAATATATTAAAATAGAAAAATATAAATGAGTGTATGAAGGTAAATACAAATATGATTTTTTCTAACTAAAATTATTTATATATTTACTTCAAAAATAAATTTCTTTTATATCTTTTAAAAATTATTTAGGATTTAAGATTTATTCTTTTCAATGATAAATCATAGAATTAGCAATCAAAATACAATTTATACAATTTTAAACACTAGACAAATCAAACAAAATTAAATAATTTTTTCATATAGTGTATCGCGGGGTTAAAATCTAGTGTTCTATATAAATCGATAATATCTTTTTTTTTTGTCAACCTCTAACCATTTGGTTATGTTTCTTCTCAACCCAAATGGTTTGGTTTGGTTCGGTTTAAAACCGAACCGAACCAGTAATCCAATGTGTTTATTAAATTCATTAATAATATTATTTAAATTATAAATATGTGATCTTAGCTACTACTACTACTTGCATTTGGTTTCTATTTTACATTATTTTAACTTTTCTAATAAAATCAACTAAATATAAATATATACTTAACTATATTTAATATCATGTATCAATTTTATTTTTCTAGATTTTCTAATTAATTTGATTAATTAACTATTATAAAACCATAATCAAATTTATTTTGTTACATTATTTGATTTTTAAACTGAATTAAAACTGAACCAAACTAAAACCAAACCAAACCGAACCAAACATAAACTGATCCGAACACAAACCAAACCAAACTAACTTCGGTTGAGTTTGGTTAGAGTTTTACCAAAACTGAATAAACCGAACCGAACTGAATCCAAACCAAACCCAAACCCAAACTTAAACCAAAATGCCCACCCCTAACTTCTACATATCAACTTTTATAACTCATAAATAAAAATTTAAATCATTTTAACTTTGTATTTTCTGTAACAAACTGTTATTTTTTTTATCATAGTGAGCTACTGAGCTTCGTAAATATTTTTCAAAATTTAGTTATGAACTGTTTCCATAACAGGGGATATTCAAAACTACATTAATGTACATTATCACTTATGTAAATTTTAGACCATAGAAATTTGATAAAAAAAAAAATACAGGTATACAAGATGTATAAATATTTTTTATATTATATTTGTAAAGTTAATTAAATAAATATACAAAGATTTCTAATGTATATTTAAATTTGAGATAGTAATATATGATTATAACATAGTAAAGAAAGTAATATTTTTTAGTGGAACTATTTGTAACCCGACTATTTTGTAAGACCATGATTAGTGAGCGTTACTCTCTCATAGTTTTTTAATTAAAAATTAATAAAATAATATGGAAAAAAGAGAAAAAGAAAGAGAATCGTTCTCTAAATACTCCCGCTAGTAACACTTGTCTCTTTAATTCTACACCTGTCAAGTTTTTATTGGTTATATAATAAAATATTATTTTTTTTTCTGAGAAACGGAGAAGAACTCTCCCGCTATTAATGCCCTAATAGTGTCAATACAAATGGTAATGTCCTAATATTATGAAAAAGTTTGTTAGTTACGAAAAAAACACTGTAGAAAAAATCACTTATAAAAACTTTTTCCAATGTTACTGAATTGCACACGATAAAAAAAAAAAAAAAAGAACTCTTTCCAAAACCCTAGAATATTTAGGGCAGAAAAGTATATATTTGTCCACTAATTAAAGAAAACATTATTTAATTAAAGATGAAACCTATGGAAACTGGAGGAAACACCCTGTGATATCTTAATTAGGGTTTATATAATAAAGAGAGTGAGTAATGGTGTTTTGAGCCAAGAAAGTAAAAAAAGAAGATCAAAAGAAATGAATTTGAGATTCCATCTTGGAGAGATGAAAGAAACATTCGATATGGAGAAAGCAGTGTGTAACCATGGTTTCTTCATGATGGCTCCAAACGTGTGGAACCCTTCATCAAAGTCACTACATCGACCGTTAACCCTTTCGGATTCTTCTTCCACGGATGTGACCATTTCTCATCCCTCCGGACTCTCATTTCTTGTAATCCAAGTCCACGGCATCAATAATGTTTCGAGAGTGGACGAAGCACTCATCTTGCAACAAGTGGGGAGGATGCTGAGGTTGTCAGACAAGGACGAACGTGACATGGTTGAGTTTCAACAAGTCCATGAGGCCGCAAGGAAGAGTGGTTTCGGTAGGATTTTCCGCTCTCCGTCTCTCTTTGAAGATATGGTCAAATCTATTTTGTTGTGTAATTCCGATTGGGGTAAGACACTACTCATGGCTTCTCGTCTCTGCAAATTGCAGTCAAAGCTAGCTGACGGCACAGTTAGGCCTCTTAGCGTATCAAAAAAGAGAAAACTAAACCCAAAACCCTGGAAGGCAGCTAATGGAAACTTCCCGAGTGCCAAGGAAATAGCAAGCCTTGAAAAGATGTGATAAATGAGCACTGTAAACTTGGATACAGAGAAAATCAAATAGTAAACTTAGCAAAGAAGGTTGAAAATGGTGCACTGAATCTTGAAAAGATGGAAATGGGAGAGATAGAAGTGGATGAAGTGGTTGGGAAACTGAAAAAGTTAAAGGGCTTTGGTCCTTTTGCTAGTGCTACGGTGCTTATGTGTATGGGTTATTACCATCTTGTTCCATCTGATACCGAAACCTTAAGACTCTTACGTGAGGTATATACTTAACTCCCTTTACATATATCACTAATCTAATTTTAATTTGTGTCATGTAATGTTTGGAGGTGCATGCAATGGAGGAGTGTTCGAAAGAGACGCTTGAGAAAGCAGCACAATCATTTTACGACCGATTCTCTCCATTCCAGTGCTTAGCCTACTGGTTAGTTTCTAGTCTTTTATATTTTTATTTCCTAAGCATATATAGTTTCTGAATCTTTTATATGGCTTTTCTTCTTGCAATTATATATATATATATATAGGTTTGACTTGATCCAAAACTATGAAACAAAACTTGGGAAGCTTAGCAAGTTAAATCCCAGTGACTACAACAGTGTTAGCGGATGCTGCCACATGAAGCAGCTCAATGCAAACTGAATGATTATCTTACTTCGTTACATTATATTAATTAATGTTTTTTTTTTTCAACTATTAATTAAAGTTTTGTTTTGGTACTTTTATTATTTGTGTCTCTTGCATAGTGTGTTCGTTGAGGTTACCATCTTACTTAATTTTTAAATCCATCATCTGTTTTCCGACCCAAGAAAGTTTTTTGGATTTTTCTAATTGATTCAGTCTAAATGACGTCACCGATAATTCAGTGCACGAACAAAAAGACACTCAGTTGAATCATGATACTAACTAATTTTGCTTTAAAAATAAAAAACAAACAGAGACGCAAAGCTTTGACATGGTCTACTACCCAAGTTCTGTATCAAAAGTCTGCTTGTGTTGAATCATGAAGCAGCACTTCAAGCTCCTCTCCTGCATCTGCATACATCCGAAAACACGATCAAAAACAGAAAATCAGATCAGATCAGATCAGGTCTTCAAATGTTCATGCACACACAGTTTTTTTTGTACCTCTAACTCGGAAATCATTCTCATAAGATCATGGCATTGCTCCAGCATCAGTTTCTCCTGTGCAGCCACTTCCGCAAGTTGGGAGGCCAGTGGAACAATACCACCCTCCATCTGCTAATGAGAAATTTTATTTTATTACACTGGTTAGATACTATTGAATCATGTCACACTTCTCCGCAGAGCCGCAAAAACTTACCGTGGGAGCATAACTATTTAAAGTTGAAATGATAGCATCAGTGACTGTTTCTGCGGTCTTAAACATAGTTACAGCTGATTCAATGTTCATCTGAAAACCGCAGGGGTTGTTGGAAAAGAAAAGAGACAATAAACAAACTTGTTTTGGAGTTCAAAACATACCAGAGGAACATGATTTTGAATCTTGATTTACCTTTGCACCTTGTTTGAGGGGAAGCCTGGAAAGAACAGAATGCAGGGATTCTCTAGTCATAGAGAGAGCTGAAATGTGTTCTCTTTCCATGTCCTCCCAAGGTTCAAGATGCTTAACCTGTTTCATATATATTGTATCAATCCAGTTTAAGCTTGCTTACCCCTCATGGCTTGGATTTTAAAGTAAATGGAGTTGGATACGTACTTGAGAAAGCAGCACATAATTCAGCTTCATCTCCAGGTTTTTCTTCTGCAGTTTGATTCTCTCTTGCAGAACCAAATGTTTTAACTTGGTCAGAGCATCCCACGCACAGAGTAGCTGGTTCTGCAATGAAGAAAACCATGGAGTAGAGGTGATGATGACTGTATATTGCTGCATGGAGTAGAAAAACATTACCTTTTCTTGGGAGGCTACGCTATTGTTTGCAGCACAGGCTCTAGCATTGACAAACCTCCACTGAACCAACCGGTTATTCATAAGCTTCAGCTGATGAACAGATTCTGCGTCACAGGTCTTTGGTTTTAGTGGTGAAGACTTGTTCTTGCTCCTAAAGAAATCGAAGCCAAGGTTGATTAGTTTACCCACGCCTTTGCCTCTCGGAGGCTTAAGTTTTGAACTTGGAACTGTCACTGCCTGAATGTCCAATGACCTTCCTGGTGAAAGCGCCCACTGAGACATGGAACTTCCGTATCTTGCCACTGAATTATTCCTCTTCATCCTATTCTCAATGCCCCTAAAGCTATTGGCTCTCTGCAAATCTTCTTGTGACCTTGGTTTGGTCTCATTGTTGTTCCCTTTGCTTGGTCTAGCTGTTAAATCACGCAGATATTTAGAAGAGACCTTGATACCAGGTTTATGGTTCCGGGACGAACGGTTAGTACTAACACTTGAAGAATAGGATACATCGCTCAACTCTGAATCTGATTCATCGTTTAAGGACTCATATAGTAGAGAGCATGAATTCGTCGTTGATGATTCTCTGTACAATGCACATCCATCAACGGAGAATCTGCCAGGGAGTATGACGCTGCCCTCATCATCGATCCGCGGTGAAGGCCTACGGTTTTCTTTAGTGTCAACTTCTATGCTACTTTGGTTTGGTAACCCGAGACAAACTTGTGTGCCAATTGACATCCTATCATGCTTTTTCATACCGTTGTTGTTCTGATCATCTCTCTTGGTAGATGAATTGGAAGTGGAGTTTCTGCGGTTGGGAGAAGAAGAAGACGCGGACGGAGAGGAGAGAAAACGTGAACTAACCTCGCGGGACTTTCCTCTTCTTGCTTTGAGTTGCTGTTCATGCTCACAGCCCTTCATTGTTACTCTGCTTCCTGAGTGAGAGAGAAGAACGCTTTTCAACTTTTTTTTAAAGAAGATACATAGAATCTTTTTGAACTTAAAAAAAAAAAGAAACAGGATTATCAAAGTTGCGGCTCAATAGACGAGTTGGTTGCCAACACTATAGGGTTAATCAGTTGAAGTTTGAAGCAAAAAAAAATGATAATAATATGAGAAAATGAGTGAATAGCTGATGATGCATCATTGAATTCACAAGATACAGTAAGTGATGGTGCTAGAGCATAGAAAACTCTTTTAGCAAGTGTGTCTCTCTGTAACCAAAAGTGGAAGAGTATATATAGCTGACTAAGAAGAAATGGAAGTAAAAAAAAAAAAACTAAAGACCCTAAGGAATCAATGAAAATTGCATTGTTGCATAAAAGGGTGACTGTAATCAACGTATCTCTCCCACAGTGGTTTGAACTTTTCTAAGCCGATCTTCAACCACGGCTTTAAGTTGCCATTGAAGTGAAGAACAGCTCCTTTGTCTATGACACGAGCATCGACATTGGTGTATCCTAATCCCAGGATATGCCAGGACGGCTCGAGTGCCTCTGTTAAGCCGTAAAAGGTGAGAAGCCCTGGAGGTAGGGTGCCAAGTTTCCATAGGGTGCGGTCCACATTCTTTTCTTGCCAGTAGTGGTATATGCCGGTCACATTTCTCTCCCTGATGACTTGATATCTCTCTCTCTCTCTCTCTCTCTCTCTCTCTCTCTCTCTGTCTCTCTTGATCATCTTCTTCTTCTTCTTCAGTTGCTTCCAATTTAATTAATTTTAATAAATTTTCCCAACCAGTAGGTATGGTAGCGAGATTGTTGCTATCAAAGTTGTCCACCGCGGCACCAAACCTGATGAGAAATCTTCCCTCGAGAGCCATTTCATCCGCGAAGTCAATATGATGTCCCGAGTTCAACACCCTAATCTTGTCAAGGTCTCTCTCTGTTTCTTCTATTTCTTTCTTTCTTTCTAAACGCAAAAAGAAATGGGAATTTCTGGCAGTTTATTGGAGCCTGCAAAGACCCTCTCATGGTGATAGTGACTGAGCTGCTCCCAAGGTTGTCCCTCCGTAAATATCTTGCCACCATCCGTCCTCAGGTGCTCCGTCTCCCTCTTGCTTTTGTCCTTTGCCCTTGACATTTCCCGCGCCTTGGACTGCTTACACGCCAATGGTATCATTAACCGAGGACATTCGAAGCTCGACTAGGTGTCCAAGAAATTCGTTGGCTTGAAAAGCATTGTACCCCTCTTTTTTTATAGTGTTTATACCATATTGTGAATTAACATGGTATGTACTCTTTATGAGAATAAATATGGTTATATCCTTTTGCAGATTTAATAATTTATATTTCTTAGTATACAGAGTTTGTGTACCCCTTAATATTTTTCATAAATATATATTAAAAAGCTTTATATATTAAAAAAAATAAAGAAAACAAAACTATGTACACTGAATACCGTAAGGATGCCTTCCTCTTTTGTGGTTTCGGAATCCTCGATTTCGTAAACCTCGTCGCCTTCCTTTTGATTAGCTGAAAGAAAGGTTCATTACTGGACACACACGAGCTCTCGTTACACGGTATTCATTTCGCTTGCTATTGGTAAATGAGACATCGCTTTGGTGGTTGTAATTAATAGAATTTTAGGGTAAATATACAACTAGATCACTTAGGTACAACTGAGAAAATTGGAGTTGAACTACTTGGTGCAACTGTACTAGAGCTATTAAAATAAGTTTAAATATGGATCATATGAAAACAAAAAAAATAGATTTTTTGTCGGCGGATATTCATTTAAAATCATCACATGTGTGGTAAAATGAACCAAAGACAACAGAATATTAGTAAAAAATTATTTGGTATACACATAGTTATACATATTTGTCCAGTTGTACTCTCATATTCATAGTTGAACTTTTGCATTTTTTCGTATTTCCATTTGGACTATAATATAAATTATTAATTAGCAGTTGACCACAAAATTTATCAGTATTAATTAGCATATACAAGGCTTTCATAACACAATGTTCATAAAAACTTGGGTTTCACCTCTTTTGCTTCGTTTGAGATGATCACTTACTAAGTCTTCCTTATACTATAAAGAGTGTTTTATGTGAAAACGATAGTATGTATTAGAAAGTGATTAATTCTTGTATTGTTGATTAAACATAGTTCTTTAATAGTTCAATATGTAAAGAAATTCGTATAAACCTTAATTATCATTTTCATATTTTAAATATAAATGCAAATCTAAATATATATTTAGTTGTACCTAGTTGAACTGAGAATAATATCGTTGGCTTGTAGAAGAAGATATGTTGAAGATGACTAGAAAATTACAATAATATCGTTCATTAAAACGGATTTATGGACACTAAGCAAAAGAACGTTATGTATGTACACTAATCTCAAGAACGTTATGTACGTATGGTTCATATGTACGTACACGTTTATATGTACCTACACGTTCGATTTTAGATTTAATGAACCCGAAATTACCAGAATATCCTTGTCTTCTACCTCTAACATACGACTGAAAACCCTAATTTTCCCTGCCTCACTTTATTTTTTCACGACTTATGTCTATTTTTTTGGTTTCACTTGTGGGTTTTTTACTCAACTATTATAGATTTTCATCTCAACATCTGATTTCTAAATTAAAAACCTATAAAAAGTGAGTTATATAGATTTCCGAAACGATATCTAGCTCTTCCATGGATGAACCCAGAGGAAAGATTAACGAAACAGAGTAGGAAAAAGACGTTTGCTCCGGCCGACAAACAGAATACGATTGATGAATCTGCTACAAACGTTATTACATGAACACCATAGATCGGAAGAACAGCAAACATGTTTAGATCTACCTCCAATAAGTCTATCGCAACGCTAGACTGTCTTTGACAGCTCAAACAAATTCGTGTTATTCTGGTAAGACTTTACAGCTGTCAAAAATGCTTACTAAATCTACCACGGACAAGAAACCTACCATCACACTCCGAAAACTATTTCAAAAAAACAAACAAGTATACCAAAAATATCAGAAACGAGAGAAGGCTGTCGAATAAATCTGTCGCAACAGGCCATTAGTCTATCATAAATATCTTTTGGGTCATATTGACTGTTGAAGGTGTACGTCAGATATTTTTGGTACACTTAGTTTTTGATACACATATACGTCCACCGATAAGTGTACCAACACTACAACTAAGTGTACCATCTACGTCGACGGCAAAGTGTACCAGCACTACAACTAAGTGTACCAAAAATATCTGACGTACACCTTTAATCAGTCCACGTATATAAATCTACCATCAAAGGATCGGTAGACTTAGTCCCAACTTCCAATGTTTTTTTTTTTCTAATGGCATTAGCCGTAATTACGTTTTTTCCCAACACTAGTTTCAGGGATAGTATAGGTAAAATGTGTTAGTCTAGTAATTACAAACAATTGTATGGTACTTTTGTAATAAGGAAGCTTTTATGCAATATTCTAGTAACTCACCCTAAAGAAAAAGATGGTTGAAGTAAAAAAAAAAATATATATATCGTTTTAATTTTAAGTTGCTAATTTTACAAGAAAATTTATTTTTTATATAAGATAAAAAATGATTGTGAAAATATACAATTAATTACTGTTTCTAAAAAAAGTAAATACTCACCATTACATAAAGAAAAAGATGGTTGAAGTTAAAAAATAAAAAAATATTGTTTCAAATTTTTTTCACCAACTGCTATTGTAATATATAAGATATCTTATTATATAAAGTTGGGTTTTGAAAGTTAGTCATTACCAAGATTTTTACATGTGTCAAGTTATCAATCTTAGATTTTGACATGTGCAAAAGTTAATATTTAATAGGAGAAATTTGATTACAACAAAAATAAAATATTTTGCTTTAAAAAGTATTAATAATGTGAAAATATAATTATTAAAAATTACAGAATTTATAAAAGAACAAAATTTTTTAAATAACTATAAGGAGATTATATATATATATATATTTCATAAAATTCAAAATTATAATATTATTTACTTTTTTAATTTTAAGTTATTAATTCTACAAAAAATAGAAAAAGAGATTAGGAAAATATACAAGTAATTGTTAATTCTAAATTTTGTAAATACTCAGTTCTATATAAACATAGATTGTCTCATATTTAAATAATTTATTCAAAAACACTGCTTTCAACTTTGTTTAATTGGGCAATATCCTTTAATGAGAAGGTAATTTTTTCTTATTTTTTTAAACCCAAATTTTCTCATATTTTCTCCTATTTCAGTTGGGAATAGGTAAAATTAATATGTTTACCCAAAAAAAAAATAATATATGCGTCTTCTTTCCTAATATTGTATTTTAAAATTTATTGTAGTATTTTCGATTGTTTTATTTAATTTAGATTTTCATCTTTGAATTATTTGGAATTCATATATTATCGTTCTTATAATGTTCCATTGTTTCTTTAATTATGTAAAATTTATTTTCTTCTAATTTCTCAACCTTGATTGGTTGGTCATAAACCCTTCTTTTTTTTGCAAACATAAAAAATAGAAAAAGAGATTAAGGAAAATATACAGTTAATTATTAATTCTAAATTTTGTAAATATTCACTTCTATATAAACATATATCGTCTCATATTTAAATAATTTATTCCAAACACTGCTTTTAACTTTGTTTTATTGGAAAATTTTCTTTGATGGGAAGGTAAATTTTTCTTATTTTCGGTAAACCAAAATTTTCTCCTATTTTCTCCTTTTTCTGTTGGAAATAGGTAAGATTAATATGTTGACCCAAAAAAGATTAATATATGCGTATTCTTTTCTTAATACAGTATTTTAAAATTTATTGTTGTATTTTCGATTGTTTTATTTAATTTATATTTTTTATCTTTGAATTATTGGGATTCATATATTATCGTCCTTATAATTTTTTATTGTTTCTTTAATTATGTCAAATTAGTTTTCTTCTAATTTCTCAACCTTGATTGGTTGGTCATAAACCCTTCTTTTTTTTTGCAAGCATAATTGTTACCATTATTCATTCAATCCCAAAGAAAGATAATGAGTAGAAGCTTATCAACCTAATGATGGATAAAATAAGCTACTCAAACACAAGCTTAAAATAAACATAGATAGATAGATTGGAAAAACATAAACTATCGTTGTTGATAGATCTATAGGAGCTCAAAGACTGTGACACCCTAGTTTGCGGAAATGTTTAAAAGGATTGATTTGGCCACATATGTCACCAAAACGTAATTATTTTTCGGTCAAGAGTCCTGAGAGAACTTCATGATGGGTGACCTTCCTAGAAGTGATTGTCGGAACTGTGCGAGTGAGGATAAAACACAGAAAAATATCATTTGTTGATTTGTAGGATCGGTAAACAAGTTTTTAAGGTCTCCCAGACGTAAGAAACCGGCCATCAAATATGGGTGGGTCCACGGGCCGGAAATAAATATAGGACCCATTTAGGAAGGTGGGCCCATGGACTGAGAGTGGACATGGGCTCACTAAGCAAGGTGGCGGTTGAGGTGTTACAGAGATATAGGCTACATCATGGTGTGTCAAAGACCCTTCCACGAATACATTGGGAAATTTAACATTAGTTACTATCAAAAGATTTGTGACGTTAGAAAAAAGTTTTTACTTTCATTATTTGTCAGAGGCTCTGAGCAAGCCATTTTGAGATAGCAAAAAGACGTGAACATGTTCTCTCCACACAGGAGGAGGACAGGGCCGAGGTTCTCTCTATGGTTGAGAAGGTTGGACACAAGGTTATCTTTCCAGGAGAGGAAGGTGGAGGAGGTTGGACGCAAGGTTATCTCTTTAAGGGAGCAAGGCGGAGACAAGGTTCTCTCCATAGTGGAGGATGTTGGACACAAGGTTCTCTCCATAAGAGATGAGGGTGGAGCCGAGGTTCTCTCCATGGTGGTCATACATTATTGTGATGATACATAATTGATTAGTATATTATGTAATATATTTTTTATTCAAAATATTTTTTGAGCCAACAATTTTAGTAATAAAAAACTGGAAAAGTGAAATTAAAATAGCTGGCTTCATATAGACATTTTCTAGGTGGTGATAAAGAATAGATTTTTAACATAGAGTATATTTAGGTGTAAAAAAAATACACTTTTAATAGTAACATACATAAAAAATTTGTAAATCGATATAAATCAGTGTATTATAACAAGAATAAAATTTATAAATAACATACGAAAAATTTTGATATATTTCTCTTAAATTTAATTTAATTTATAAAATTTTGAACCCGTACATCGGACGGGTCCTCATCTAGTAACTATATAATTTTCTTCCACACCATTTTTTAGACTTAAGTTTTTTTCCTCAAATAATTTGTTCCTATTTTCTTTGTTTTGAATTTAAAAGTATTGTTTCCTTTCTCACGTTTTATATCTTCATACAAATTGATTTTTAAGTGAATGGCCTATTTAAAAATATATTTATATACAAAAAGAAACGATATAATATATATAGTTTGTTCGAATTGACAAAGAACTTTGTTCGAATAACAGAGAACTTTGTTCACCATGTAGTGGTTACTGTCACTGAGTGATAGAAGCAGATACAGTTATTCTTATTCGAGTTGCTGGATCTTGTAGTGGTTTCCGTATTTGGTCTCAAAAGGGTCAAGTTAACATTCGGAATCTCAATCACCGTGACTAGGCCGACCAAACCAGGACTTGGGAAAAATCTGGTTCGCTTAATAACTAACTGAAACTGTAATATTCTTCTATAGCAAAAAACAATTCAGTAGCTAACTATCAGGCAAAATTGATCTCATAATCTGAACTAGAAAACAGATTCAAAAACAAGAAACTGGAGGTGAGTATGATGATAATAATTAAGTAAGAAATCAAGCAGTGATCTCCTTTTTTAGCTTAGCAAGCTCCTGCCTTACGATACCAGCCCTCTGCAAAAGCAACACAATATTCTTTTAAATGAGAGGTCGCACGAGATTTTCTATCATCACTCAATAACATTTAGCATTTTAGATGTTTCTTTATAAACCACACTTTTAATACATACCAAAAAAAAATCAGAATCTAACGAAACCATAATATAAAACACTATATCAAAAAAACTATAAACCCAAACCTAAACACAAGAAGAGGATGGTGTGAACGCAGTGGCAGACACAAATTTAGATAGTATTATTCCTAATTACAACAACATAAACAGAAACCAAACACCCAAAACCGATGGCAAATGTAGTATTATTCCTAAAGTTGGCTCAAAAAACGAAAAAAAAATCTTATACAAATAGATAGAGATAAACCAACCTTGATTTTGGCCAACATGACCTTGAACCTGTCAAAATCATTGAGGGAAGCTCTTCTCTTGTGCACAATAAGTTTCCTACCCCATGAACTCTTCTCCCACTTGTTCTTCACATCTGCATACAAGTTTCACAGCTCAGATATAAGATGATGACCCAACAAGGCAATAAAACGTCGGGAAAAGGTCATGCTACATAAGAAACTCACCAGCCTTGTCCATAGCCTCAATCAAAACCTTCTTCTTGGGCACTCTGTTGATATCAATGACGATGTCAGTAAGAGACAACCTCTTCAAATTCATCTGGATCCTCTCCATGTCAGGGGCATCTACAAGTGCCTACATAGAAACCAGAGACCCTTGAAGACGTTTCAAAATGAAACATAAAAACAGAACCATTTCAAAGATCCATCCATAATAACTCGTTGAGCATAACAGGATTATGAATTACAAGCCAAGACTATTTTAACTATAAAAGCAATGCAAGTAAGATTCCTAGCATCTCAACAAAGCACAGAAACGAGATACAGTTAATGATATATTTAATATTTAGATCATCTCAACTAAGCAAATGGAAATTACCCTGTTTTGGTCGACTACATCGACGACAACGACGAGCTTTCCGTATTCATTGCCGTAATTAACAAGCGCCACTCGCCCGATCTCCACGAATCTCTTGAAACCCTTTGTACACAACAAACACACACACACACACAGAGTCGTCGAGGTTAATAACTATACGAATGTGGCATTACAAAGATGACAAATTCCAAAGAGAAGCAACGAAAAAGACCAAAAAAAAAGAGATCCGATTGAAGATGGAACATCTCTCACCATTTTCGCCGGCGTGAAGAAAAACAGATGGAAGCAATCGAGCGAGCGGCGAAGAGATATTTTTTTTTATGTGCCCAAGAGATTATCATTATTATTATTAGGGTTTTGATCACATAGAAGCCCATTAATAATTTAAAAGGCCCATTACATCTACACGGCGTCGTTTAAAAAGAACCGTAACAAAATCAAAACCGATCGGTTTAATGTTTAAATCGAAATCGAAGAAAAAATTCGGGTTTTGGTTCGGTTAAAATGGGAAAGAGTCCTCTCTCCTAGAAATAGAAAGATGATCGATGGAAGAAGAAGAAGAAGAAGAAGGAAGAGGACAAGGCATGTCTCTGCTGAAGATCAATCGAGAGTCCGGCTGTTTAGGATCTCAATTTGCGTAATCCCTTCGTGTATGTATGTTCGTAATCTTTGTAAATCAATTTCAAATTTGTTGGGTCTAACTCTCTAATTAATCCAAATGGAGATGATGTCCTTGATGCTGAATGAATTTTTATAGAAATGAGCCATGGTAGCTTCGTCGTTACATTCATTGTTCTTCGTATCTTCCTTGTGTTTCCTTCCGTTCGTTTTGACAGATATTGTAAAGTTTTCGTTTTTTTTTTTTCTCCGTTCTGATGATTCCTGGGTCTCTCTTTTATTGGTTGTATAGTGTGATGAAGAATGATATATGTGCGGGAGATGGACGATGATTGCCATTTTTTTTAAAGAAAAGAAACGATAAGTTTGGTTTGAAGAAAACAAAATTGACAAGGAAGGGAAGGAAAGGGTTTGAATGATTTGCTGCGGATTTATGTGGAAATCCGGAGGAGAAGATTTGCAAGGTTTCTATCCTGTTAGACCAGAATGTCAATCAGATGTTCCAAGGACCCGTTTTAAGTCAAGGGTCTGTCTTCTCTAATTCATTTCTATCTTTTAAAGATTTGCTTCTTGTTTTGTTAGTTGATGACAATTGTTACTTCCACAGGCTGGCAAGACTCTTAGTGCTAGAAGATGGCACGCTGCCTTTACTGAAGATGGCCATTTGGATATGGAAAAAGTTCTTAGACGTATACAGCGCGGAGTGAGTCTACTTTTATCTCCTTTTTCTTCTTCTTCTTCTTCTTAATTTTTTTGGTTTCTTTGTTAGGGAATTCATCCCTCCATCAAAGGCGCCGTTTGGGAGTTTTTGTTAGGCTGTTATGATCCAGACAGCACTTTTGAGGAAAGGAACAGGCTGCGTAACCGCAGAAGGTATTATTGAATTGGTTGATCATGTCTGCTCATTCGTTTAACTATTTTTGTTGATGCCCCTGGCTAACTTCAAATTGTTTATTCATCATCTAAGGGAGCAGTACGGTGCATGGAAAGAAGAATGTAAGAAAATGGTTCCTGTCATTGGTAGTGGCAAGTACGTCACTATGGCAGTGGTTTCAGAAAATGGGCAGCCTATTGACGAATCTTCTGTGGAAAATCAAGGATGGATCGTGAAAAACACCGTTACAGATGAGAGAGTGCTCCAATGGATGCTCTCACTCCACCAGATCGGTATGCCCTTTCATTCTATATAAGTTTAGTTTTTTCCTATCTGATTCTCTTCTTATAACATGTTTTTACATTTTTATTCTTACACCTAACATGGTGAAATTTTGTTGCAGGCCTTGATGTTGCTAGAACAGATCGGTACCTCTGCTTTTATGAGAATGATACTAATCAATCAAAACTATGGGACGTTCTTGCCATATATACATGGTTGAATCTTGACATTGGTTATGTTCAGGGTAAGTGTTTTTGCTGTTAGCGATGCATCTTGGAGAAAGAAAAGAAACAGAACTGATCCACTTTGTCTACTCGTTTAGGGATGAATGATATATGTTCCCCAATGATAATCCTCTTTGATGATGAAGCCGACGCTTTCTGGTGCTTTGAGCGGGCAATGCGGAGACTTGTAATAATAACTAATATAATTTATGACATAACTTCTCATGTTTTATGTCATCACCAGACGGTTGTATTCACGGTTAATTGGTTTTCTTGAATTCTAGAGAGAAAACTTCAGGGCAACTGCAACATCAATGGGTGTCCAGACTCAGCTGGGTGTGCTCTCACAGGTCATTAAAACAGTGGATCCTCGTCTCCATCAACATCTAGGTAAGAGTGTTTTGCTATTACCAACACTCTTCTTATTGGTGGGCTAAAAACGTTTTAACGTGACAGAGGATCTCGATGGTGGGGAGTATCTGTTTGCTATTCGGATGCTGATGGTACTTTTCAGGAGAGAATTCTCCTTCCTTGACGCTTTGTACCTTTGGGAGGTAATAACACTGCTTTTTTATATTCAAACTGTCTGTATTTCTTCTGTTGGTTCCTGGTTTTACTTGCTGTTATTCTTTCTGAAGCCGGAAGATCTTGCTGTGTCTTTGTTTTGAAAACATGTTATTCTGTTTGGGTAATGAGAATAATGTGAGATGGAATATTGTTGCAGCTGATGTGGGCGATGGAGTACAATCCAACCATGTTTGCAACATACGAGGAACTAGAAAACCGAAACAACGCAGCATCCGATCCCAAGTTACTAAAACGGTATGGCAAGTTTGAAAGGAAATACATAAACAGTGGGCAGAACGAGCAACATCGCAATACGCTTGCTGTCTTTGTGGTCGCAAGCGTTCTACAGACGAAGAACAAACGTCTCTTGAAGGAAGCTAAAGGCTTAGACGATGTTGTTCAGGTCTGTCTCTTTATTTTTTTTCACTCGTTCTCTCAAAAGCCAAACAGGAAAAAAATTAAAAGACTATGGAACTTCAAAGTTTAAGTTGGTTTGCAGATACTAGGAGACATTGCGGGTAATCTTGACGCTAAAAAAGCATGTAAAGAAGCGTTGAAGATCCATGAAAAATTCCTGAAAAAGGTTTCTTTTAACTTGTTACAAGTTGCGGAAGATATGATCTACACTTAATACTAATGCAGATGTTGTCTGTTTCTTGCAGGCTAATAGTAATAAGCAATAAAGATTTGCTCGAAACCTCTACTAGACGACTTTATTATATATTGATTGACATATACTATAATACAGTTTTTGATCAGAAGATTGTTCATCGTCAGCCAGAAAAGGTTCTTCTGGAAGAAGATTGATGAGAATGCTCTGATGATTACTTTCTTCTTTCATTTGTTCATTTTCTGATATGTATTTTTGTGGTAAACTTTGTGCCGTTTTTCAGTTATACGAATGAACTTCGTGGTACTTAATTGTTTTCGCTTCTTTTGTAACTCATTGGACGAACGGATCACTAAATATATAAATTGATTTTGCTATTACAGCAAAGATATGTACATGCAAAAATTAAGATGAAATTTTCGTAGAAAATGTTTAACAGCACAATTCACATATCCCTATATAATAAAACGAAAGTACACAACCTTTTGGTTAAAAAAATGTTGGAGATTAATTTGGTCAATCCGTGGACTATATAAATACACTTAAGAATATGCCAAAGAATCATTTTAAAGAGAAAATTCCAATAATTTATACAATTTCTAAAATAAAATCTTTAGTATGCCATATATTGTTACAAAATATATGCTATTAGGCATAAAAATATACTTAAGTGTAAAAAAGAATAAAATCTTGGCAATTTAATACACTTAATCGTGATTTCTGAAATCTTATTGTGCATCTATATATAATAAAACTAGGAGAGTTAAGCGTGCGGGCAAGAATTAAATAAAAAAATATTGACAAATTAACATCCTATTTTTCAAATTAGATTTGTGTTCTTTTTAATTATGTTCAAAATTGCAATTATTTTTGTATTTAAAACTTTTAATCTCACATTTTTAAATGGACAATTAAAAAGAGTATTTAATAAAATCTTAATTAAAGTCTTCAATATATGTTATCATGTTAAATTAATTTTTAAGCCCATTTGCAAAATGTCAATAATTTAATGAGCCCAATCCAAATTATGTGGTTAATTAATAGTAGGTAAAATTTGTGTTAAAATAAGTTATAATTTCGTTTAGACCATTAAGAAAATTTAGGAAGCAACCCATAAAAGGGTTTGTAGTACTTGATCATACAAACTTTCAAAATAATTATAAACTTAGCATATACAAAAAGTTTGTTAACTAATATGCCTTCAGCTTGAACTCCTCGAGTTTGTCCTTCATGCTGCATTATGTTCTTAATGTAATAACGTCCAGCAAATTCGGAGCTAAAAAATAGAAAACACATTCATAAGTTACCCTAACATGATACACCACTTGATAATTATGAACATTAAAAACTTACATAGCCTTGTGATTCTCAAGTCCTTCAAACTCCGGTTTTATAAAGATCTTGGAGGAGGCTAATGTGTTTACAATACACGGTTCACCTAGGGATGTTTTAAGTGTTAAAAAGATTGCCAAATGAGTATACAACCTAGTCTTAAGCATTTGTTCAATCCAGCAAGTTCTATTTATAGTACATACCTTCATACTCTCCAACTCTCCAGAAACGCAGTACACAAAACATCGGTTCAGTTTGATATGTGAGATGGCATCCAGATGACTCCCATGAAGACATGAAAAGGTTAGCATAGAAATTCATTGCACGACACTTTACAGTTTCATTCCTATAGATGAATATACTTGTTACACTCTACATAATAAAGACAGACTTATAAAGTTCAATATCAGTAAAAATGAAATAAATGTGACTTACCTGCCATTTAATAATGTCAAAACAACTTCATCAACACCATTTCCATTTCCATGATTTCTTCTGTCCTCCACAGCTACTACACATCCGCAAACATCTATTTTTGGAAAAAGTCAGTAATTTTCTTTACAATGTATGTATCCAAAGCTTTTTAACATTCACATGAAACTATTTTGGTAAAAGTTCAATTTGTACTTTTCTATTGGAGGGACCAATACACAAAGTTCCAAAATTCTTTTAAAGTTTCTAGATAACTCAACACAAAGCAAGTAAACAATCCAATCCAATTTAGTTATCCTATGATAACTTAAGTAAATAACAAATAAATTTAGAAAAACGTACCAAAAGATATGTGATGATTGATCCTTCCACGATATATATCATCCAAATCTTCGAATCGGAAGTAATTTTTGGAGTTGATTGATTCGAGCAGAAACATGGTTGAATCATCCGTAAACTTGATCTGAAAAGGATGATGAGTATTCCTCTCCCTGAGGGTTGGATTGATGATTTGGAAATTCCAAATTTGATACCATTCGCCTTCGTAAATATACTTCCGGAGCTTTCAAAGTATAGTTGGGACAAAGGCGACCTCAATCGTGTCACCCTTCAAAGTTTGTTAAAATCGTATAAGTAATATAGTATATAAACACTTCTAAAATAAAGATTTATTTAAAATTGATTTTTGATTAGCTTCTCTAACCTTCGTATCCACAAGAAGAAGAACACGTTTTGTGAAGAACTCGGTGACATACCAAGAATTCAAGACTTTAGCGTGAATACACCAGTTCGTTCTTCCTCGACGAAGATCAGAAATGTAATCGATTCTCATGATTTTACCAAATTAGGGTTTCTTACTCTTCCTTCACTGTTATCGAAGACGAAAATGGGATTTCGGATTTGTAAGAATACAAACATTCGCGATTAAATGTAGCGTTGCGTCTTAATCGTTTTAGTGTCCTCTTTTTTTTTATATATAGAATTTTAATATGTTTAATTATGATTATAATTACAAATTAAAATTTTTTGTATAGTCAGAATATTCGATGTTAATTTATTTTTAATATTGTCTAAGCGTTTCTATAATTAAAATACATTTTATGATACAGCAAAAATATTCTTTTGCATAAAAAATTATTGTAACTAATTTATCTTATCAATATCGTCATTTCTTGGTCTTAGAATAGCGCTTTCACTAAAGAAATTTGTAACAGTCCTCATAGTAGTTTATATATAGACATTATGATACAGATAACAATTATTTTATTTCATTTAACATTGTTGATAACAATAACAAAACGATTTGCTTCAATATGAATTTATATATCATAATTGCATAGCAATCTTGTGATTTGTGATATGTTACATCCATCAAGAAAATAATGATGAGGATCATGGCAAAATTGCAATGTTTATTTTTTTCTTTTGATATATTTTGAAAACATCAATGATCTTTAGATTTTTTATAGTAGTTAATATGCTAAGATGTTGTTAATATATTAAGAATTACGACTATTTGGTAATTAAAATTAAATAATTCTATTGCATAATATTTAATTACCGCATATATTATCTGATATAAAGTTGTCATTGGTCTTAGATTTTTAGTCTATTATGTTTAAATTTTAAATGGCATGCATCTGTCATTCATGAAAGATATTCTTTCAAAAGTATCTTTAAAAATTGATTTTATGCATAAATAGTCTAAAATATATAGTTGAACATAAATTTAAGTTTCGATAAGAGTTATTGGCATAATATGCAAAAATATAGGTCCAAGATTAAAACAACAAACAGCTGAACTTTTACGAATAATAAGAAAACGAAAGTTTTTTACGAATTTCAAAGTAAGCTAACAAATCTTAACATTACATCGAATCATTAGAATCACTCTCATCTTATTTTGAGCCGTTATAATCCTCATCGTCTGATGTATCATGAAAACAAAGTCTACGAAAGATAAAGGAACATAAGAGCTAAAACAACTTATAGTAATGACTCCAAATTAATAATCCGTCATAGTATAGGAAATTTACGAACTTACAGTGCCGGATCTGTAGTGAACGCTCTTGCTTCGTTACCAAGTAAAAGTTTAGAACATCTTATTTGAGACATTAGACAACGCCGACCTTTTTTTAAAATAAGTAAGTTCCAAATCTTAAATTTGATATATTGGCTTATCTAAAACAAATGCTTATATAGTGCTTAATACCTTCAAAGACAGAGATTCTCCAAAATGTAAGCAGACACAATACTGGTTCACTGGCACAGGAAGGACTTGCAACATGTTGTTCCCATTTGCGTATAGTTAAATGTGCGTATAGTTATAATCCACAATTATTATAAAAATTTAAGAGACTAATTGAAACTTACTTGTAATCAACTTCCATAACATCATAATCACAAACTCCACAACTATAGAGTAATTCCTTTCCAGCTTGAGATTCTGGAAGATATGGCTGCACCTTCTTATTACAAACTTTACAGGCAATATAATACCATTTAGGCAACACTCCAACAGAGTGAATTATCGCGATTGTCACACATGTTCGCGCCTGTAAAGAATTAATCAAACATTTATTCTCCCATTGATATTTCATGAAAAAATTAAGGTTCACGATATCAATTTTTACGTTAGAAACATTAGCTCAAGTGCATAAACGATTTGGTCCATAGTACTCTTTTCATTCACAATTAAAAACTCCTCATATAATATCACTTTTGGTTTCTGAGGGCTTGGGTCATCATCAAGTTGTATTAAATCAACAGCATCAGTAGGTAACCTATATAATTATGCTAATAATAAGAATATGTATATGAATAAAACATGTCTTGCAGAATAATATGGAAGGGATATATATATTCATATATATACATATATATATATAGTTACTTATTTCGAAACGCGTCTACTTCAGACATAACTGGATTTAGCAGAATATCGGTAGAGTTGAACGCATTGGAAATACTATAATTACTTGTAACATGGAATTAATTGGCAACGTTAGATTTGACAATCATAATTAAGCTATAAGTTTTTTTTTTTCTTTTTTCCCGAAAGTAAGATATTACCTTTCCATTCCTTTAGGCATGCAAATCGTATTACACAAACGACAACAGTATCTTGATGTTCTTTTATTTGTGTATCAAAATCCTTTGCAAGATCACCCCACACTGTGCAACTTATCCGGGTTCCGCTATATTACGAATGCATAAAATAAAAACAAAATTTAGTTATTTTATTTTAAATTAAATTTATTTTCAAAAATATTTACGAAAGTTTCATACGTTAAATCTTGCAAATCGAATCGAAGCTCAACTTGACATTATCCTTCCCTTTCGTTTTGATGCTATCAAGATTTCCGACACTTACGATCTGGCCGATTACATCTACAAAAAAAAAAAAATTGAATTAATATATATTTTTTTTTCACGAAAATCTAACTTTTAAAAACGAAGTTAACAACTCACCAAACAATACATTCTTATCTAATTCTCCAGCTAAAATAGAAGTAAAAGCCTGAAAATATTTTTCTGGAACACGAACTGAGAATTCATCACATGGTTTCACAACAATGGTTCTATAAAACACGATTTTAAATCCCAAAGAACTTGTCTTATAACTACTATCATAATCCACTAAGCTGAATGTATCGACTATTTTAGACTCGCCGACAGCGAGTTGGTTTTGAAACCTGCTGACCAAACCATCTTCAATAGATGCATGTATCCTTGTACCCTATATATAACGATTTGAAGTTAAAATTCTATTACGCAGAATCACTAAAAATTTCATAGATAATTCAAAGAAACATGACGAATTTTAAATTAGAACTTACATCACTATCAACGAAGACCATCTGAAGGGACTTGAATGACTTCCAAAATCTTATGATACGGACTCTTATCTTTTGATGGTCTAAAGCAGGATTGAGATTGCCTAACTAAACAAAAGGACGAACGTTCATCTTTTTAGAAGTCATATTGAGTTGTGCATACGACCCTTAAACACATTAGCGGATCAATATTTATAGAGATGTTATACAACCGACTTGATATTTTTTTTTTTAGAATATTGACTTACTTTATTTTGTTTAAACGATAATGATGAGGAATGTTAACATATCATTTATGAATATTCTCGATATTCTTGATATCATTATTCATAAAATAAAATTTAACAGTTTTTTAACTCCTAAAGATTTAATGAAAATCATCAAGCAGTTGTAAATTACCATATGTCGATATTTAATTTAATCATTATATTATAATTAATATTAATGGTCTTCAAATTTCTAAATTACTCAAATCTCTAAATTTATAAATAATTCGCGAAAATGATATTTTAATTAATATATTAAATTCTAATAAAACTTCAAAAACAAATTAACAAATGTGTTTATCAATAATATATCAAAATACAGAACATCGAAGTACGGATCTGAACATAGTTATCAATAAGGATTTCGATGTTTCTCAAAGGAGTCCTGAACAGCAAGATGAATATGGGAGTCAAGTGTATCACTGTAATTTGCAGAAGGATAAATGTTAATCAGTATTGTTCATATCAATTAATCATTAAACAAATTAAGTTAGGTTTGTTTATTACCTTAGATCCATATAGAACCTATAGTCGTTACCATCCAAATCTTTGATTCTTGATTCACCATGATCAACGTAATTGTACCTACATATTTTAAGATAGTCAGATATATCCACACATTTTTAAAATATATAATCGAAAGATGATCCAAAGTAAGTCTCTGACTTACATGAACATGAAGTCTGCAAATTCTTCACTCTTTGGGTCCTCGATAATGTCCGAGCATCCATCACCGTTGGTTAAGATAACATTATCATCTAGCATCACCGATTATAAACAAAATAAATTATTCATGATCATAATAAACTATATTGAAATCCTAAATTAATATTCTTTAATCAAATGTTTTCACCTTGAAATCTTAGTGGTTTCCACATCTTGAACAGACAGACCCTCTTCCTGTTACGCAATTTGAAAGTTTTGTACATATGGTTGGCATAGACTCCTGTTGCGAAGCAGTCAAGTACATATCCCCTTTGGAAAACATTTTGTTCATATAAATAAGGTCAACCAACGTATTTTTTTATCAAGTATTTAAAACAGTATTTTAAAAATATTTTCACTCATATAAAAACTTACTCAATCGACTCGATAGTGAATTTTATGTAGCGATCAATCAAGCTCCAACGATAGGCATCATCTTCTTTTTTGAAACTCTTGATTTCACCCATATTGGTGATGCATCCTATCAAGTTAACTGCCATAAAACGATTAATATGTATTTTAAAAACAAATAAATGTTTTATAAAACAATCCATTATAAAGTATAACTTACCGTAAGGCCATCTTCCATGAAACGCATTATCATAAACACGTTTAAAATCTAGATTATTAAAAGATTTGCAAGTGATCGGATCTCTTGCAAAACTGATAATAGTTTTTTCTGTGAAGAAGATCCGATAACCGATTTTAGTTTTCTGAATCTTTTCACTGTCATTCTTGACTTCGAACTTCTCTATGACATAAGATCGATCCTCCGTCAAATTAAATTCCGGAACACCATTGAGTGATGCCGGGATGGTTGTATGTCCAAATGTACCCTAATTCAGAATATGATTATCCAAGTTTTTTAGACCCACAAATACATATGAAGAAACAACAAAATAAATCTGTATAACATACCTTTTCGTCTACCAAGATTAACTCTGTCGACACATCATTCGAACGATCTCTCACTCTCCACGAACGGAAAACCTTGACACGAATTTTCCATCCCATTGTCCAAGGACACAAGTTGTCGAGCATCACAAATCTTGACATTTTTTTTTGTCTTATAAAAACAAAAGTATTTGAGTTAGAGAGAAGTTTCGAAAGAGAGTGATATGTAGAAGTTGAAAAGACAATAGTTTAGTTTTAAGTCTTAAAACTCGTCTCTAAGAATTTATAAGGTGTTAATAGTTGCATAAAATGTATCGACTTGAAGGGATGTTACTACTCACACCTTTTAACTAAAAAATTGAAAGGTTCATGAATATGTAGATATTAGAGGGGACGACTATTTTGAATACAAAAGGGAATTAACATAATAAAAATTTCGAGTTATGAATTATATATAATTGAATCATATTTTAAATCAATTTAAAATCCAATCACATTATCATAGGCGTTTAAAGTATCATTTTTGTTTTTGTAAATATAAAATATTAAAGTCATACACTTAAAAATTAAATTCAAATTTTCATATCAGCAAAGGCATCCAACATCTGTGTGACTTGAGGACATGGAGGATTGATCATGACACTGGTACAATTGTGCACCGTGGTAGCCATCCATGTATCTACATTAATAAAATTTTATAATTAGTTATCTTTTTATAAAGGAAGCAATTATAAATATATCAGCAAGAAATGATTCAAACCTTTATTACTTTCGAGTTTGGCAAAACGTATTACACATATGAAAATATCATTGACACGATGTATCCAATTATCATAGAAGCCGTTCGCATAGTCCTTTGGTAAACGACATGAGAAACGATCATCCCTGCAAATTATCATCATTGAGTACCTTTTGACATCTTCGAAAAAATTAATATAAAGTTTAATAATTTTGAAAAACTTACTCAATATTTTCAAGAACAACAAATAACTCATTCCATTCTTTGTAAGGTGGACCTTGTTCCAAGTTATTTCCAACACTAAAGACTCTTCCGATAAGATCTACGATTATTTTGCCAATAGTTAAACTAATCAAACACTTCAAAATTAACTTATAATATAAGAACAAAATATTACCCTTACCTACACAATATTCAGCATCAAAATATCCACTTTTAATATCACTGAATGATACAAAAGAGAAAAATTGATCTGAAGTCAAAGGAAGGATTTTCTTAAACCATGTACCATCTCTCCAATGTATTCTAAAATGATGGTCAGTTGGCCTAAAACCACCATCAACATTGCTTAATGAGAAACTTGATAACATTATCCATTCACCTTCTTCCAAATCGTTTAGAAAGATGTCACGATAAGGTGAACCCATCAATACATGGATTTTCGTACCCTAGGTAAACGTTATACATAAGTACATGAAATAAAATTTAATTAATTTTTATTAAACTCAATATAATGTAAATTTACCTTCTCATCGACTACGATTAAGTCTGTTGATTTGAAAAGAGGATGACGGCACTCAAATTTCCTCAGTATTTTTACGTTAATTTTCCACTCATGAACAAAGGGGTTTAAGTCGTTCACTTCATAAAAATAGTCTCTCTTCCCGAACCTTTTTTTAATAGCATTGGATAAAAGATTAGCCATATTTTTGTTTGGAAAACCTTTGAAAAAAAAGTATACATTCGGTCATTAAAACGTATTTATATATTCATAATACGGAGTTCTGTTTGGAATTTTTACATCTAAAGATATTGTCAAATATACATAATATTTATCATCGTCAAAACTTTAATGGTATTTGTAAAGTTATCATTAACTAATGAATCATCATTATCATTATGTTTCCGATATTTTTGCATAATTTCCGTTTTGTATAACTATTCAATATTTTTTAGAAACTTACATTCTAAATTATTATATCATCACAAAGATTTCGATATAATTAAAAAATCAAATTTATATATATATATATATATATATATATATGTATTTATTTTGGATTCTGATTGCAAACATTAAGTCAAATAGATTAAAATTCATATTAATATTATAAATTATTTTTATAATTTTCAATATAATTACCCATAATTAATAGTTAGTATATATAATTTTTTAATAAATTTAAAACATAATATTTAATTGATTCGATCATAATATAATATTATAATTATTTTGGTTAATTCCAAATTACTAAAATTAGATGCAATCAAAATTTACGTCAATATTTTATAATTATTTTGGTTAATTTCAAATTACTAAAATTATATGCAACCAAAATTTATGTCAATTAATCTATTAATATTAATATCTCTTAGAATTACTCAAAAAAAAAATATATATATATATATATATATGATAACTACCAAAAAAAAATAATGTCGTAATTTTCGAATATTAAAATTAAATCCAAGCTAAAATATCATAAATATTTATGATATTTAAACTACACATTTTAAAATTCTAAATATCAGTTCTTCATTAAGGCAAAATCCTCAAACATCTGCGTGACTTGAGAACATCTAGGATTGATCATGACCATTGTACAATTGTGAACTGTTGTTGCCATCCATGTATCTATAATAACAATAATTAATTTATTAACATAATTTTATTATAAACAATAAAAATTTTAACGTGTATAAATAATTCAAACCTTTGATAGTTTCAAGTTTGGCAAAACGTAACACACATATGATATCAAAATCACAATGTATCCAGTTATTGAAAAAGTCATTTGCGTAGTCTTTTGGTAAACGACATGATAATCGTTCAAACCTACAATTATATGTTGTGTACAATTAGAGACATTAATGAATACGATTGTACTATTAAATCAAAATTCGATAATAGAACGACTTACTCAATATTTTCCAAAACGACGTACAACTCATCCCATTCTTTATATGGAGGACTTTCATCAAAACGATTTCCAATAGTGTACACTCTTCCAATAATGTATGTTCATAAAAATTCCATTAGAAATTATATAACAGGTATTTTTTAAAAAATTTATATAGTTATTTAAATCTCACCTACACAATAATCCGGGTCTAATTCCCCTCTTTTGATATCATTAAATGATACGAAAGAAAAAAACTGCTTGGAAGACAAATGATGAATTTTTTCAAACCATGTCTTGTCTCCCCAATGTATCATAAAATGATGCTCAGTTAACTTTAAAACCCCATCAACAATGGTTAGTGAAAAACTTGATAACGTTATCCAGTTCCCTTCTTCCAGATCGTTTAGAAAGATGTCACGATAAGGAGGACGCATCATCACTTGAATTTTTTTACCCTACATTATTAAAAAAATTTATAAGCAACATACTTTTAAAAAAAAAAAATTTCAAACGGGATTACACAGTGTTAAATTACCTTATCATCAACTACAATCAAGTCTGATGATTTGAAATTAGGATGCGAAACCTCAAACTTCCTCAGTATTTTGACGTTAATTGTCCACTCATGAATAAAAGGGTTTAGGTCAGCCACATCGTAAAAATAGTCTCTCTTTCCTTTTTTTATAAGAGTATCGAACAGAAGGCTTGCCATGTTTATAAAAGAGAAAAAAATCTTATTGTAACACTAAACCTACGATCTCGATTTTATAAAGTTGTTATCGAAATTATATATATACATTATCCTTTTTTTGGAAATTATACATTTACGATATTGTCAAAACTCAATATTCCTTATCATTAGATAAATTCGATGGTAAATATTCATTTTCAGTGATCACCAATATATTTTTATATTTACTTAAACTTTTAATATTTACATAATCTTTTAAGAAACTTACAATTTTTTAAAGTTTTAAATATTTGTATAAATATCTCATTCAATGAATATAGGAAATATATAACATGAAAATTTATGGAAAATATTAAAGTCCAAAACTAAATTATGTTTATTTAAAATTTATGAGAATAACTTTAAACTAATTCTAGATTTTGTATTTAGGTTATTTTATATTATCGCATAAACGAATTATCGGGTTTAAGAATAATAAAATAAAGCATCGATTAAATTTTATGTCAGAAAATAAAATTTTTAAAATCAAGAACAGCAAACGATTAAGATAAATTTTTTAACATTGTTAACCACTAATAAAGGGAACACGAAGTTTATCCCAATCAATATTAGGAACAACACATTCTTGTTCATCTTTCTCAATAACAACCCTAACATCTTCTAGCCTGTTTTGCTCTTCAACCAAGTCGATTTGCCCCTCCAAGATATCGTTTATTAGCGAGATCTGAGCATCGATTGTTTCAAGCTGATAGTTTAAGCCAACAGATTCTTCCTTTTTGTTGATATACTCTTTCAACATATCAATAATCGCAGTGAAATGTTTCGTCGTTTCCTTTAGAACCACGTCTCTCGATTTGCGGAACGCTTGTTTAACCATGTCGATTGCTCCATCTTCCCATCCGAAATCTGACATGGGCTCTTTCCGTTTCCTAGAACTTTCACCTTCCATCTAGAATTCTGAAAAAAGTTATAAAAATCTTTAAACTTACAAAGTAAGAACTGCTGAGACGAAAAATTTAATTTAATATCGTTTGGGATCTTACCACAAGGATATGGATGATAATAAGTTTTATTTTCTCTCTGTTTCTTGACAGGGGGAAACAAAAGGTCACGATATAATTATATAAAGACGTAGAATGCTTAAATATTAGTTCTAAGAGTCGCGAAGGTTCTCAAATTGGCGTCTATTAAGGCCAGACCCATATAGGTTAACCAAGAAAAACCTTTGATTCTCTATGTCAAAATTTAGATTTAAGTTTAATTACAAATCAGGTGAGACTACTTGTAAATAAAGATATTTTATTTTTGTAAAATACTTAATAGAATTTTTAATAATCTTTCCAAAACATAATTAAATAAAAATAACCGTAAATTCTTGCCCAAAGTTTCAAGAAAACTACAGATTGCTGCTCAAATGACAAAATCAATCTTCGTCTTCATTGTCTTCATCACTGGAATCAACGTCTAGCCAGCGTCTGTAAAAATTAAACAATTAAGGATTAAACTTCCCACATGATTTTGTTTATACCATTTTTTTCAATTTATTAAATTAATGAAATCACAGCATATCGCCAGTATTAATTCCATCAACTTCATCTTCAAGAATGACCTTTGAGCATCGCAATTGAGACATCAAACATTGCATACCTAGCAAAGTAGAATTTAAGTACAATGATATTTTGAGTAGTATATGAGACTAAACATTGATCAGTACCTTCGTAAACAGAGATCCTCCAAAACAGAAGAGTACACATTATTGGTTGATCAGTATAGGTAGGCGAAGAAATAATTTTATTCCGATCCGCAAGAAATGTAGTACAAACCGAACCAACAGCTACACATTCAATCTCTTGGCCACTTTCAGAAAATAAAAATGATTGTATATAATTTAATCAAAAAATATTTAAAATAAATTTTGTATGTATTTACAATGTTATAGAAAGTTTTTTTAAATATCTCACTTGTGTTCAAGGATAGTGAAGGTCACAACTTCATTCTCTGAAATGTAGCCATTTTGATGATCGAGGAAATCAATCATCTGCGGCTCGTTTACATTTACCACCATTCCTAAGACATCTAATATGAAATATAATTCTAATGTAAAAAAATTGTATAAATAAGGATGGACGTATGAACATGATTTGAGTATAATAACTTACCTACACAACAATTCTTCTCGCCAGGCGTCGCATTATGAATTCTCGGTGCATCATACATAAGAATAAAATTGTCAATACTTCGGGGATTTATTGGAACCATTTTTGTTTTGTTCTGGATCAGGATCTCAAACGGATGGTTTGAATTTCGGAATGATTGTTGACCTTCAATCACAATAAATCCAGAAATCTCGTACCATTCTCCTTCATTGAGCTTTCCATAGTAACAGTCTACATAAAGTTCCGTATCAATCCTAGTTCCCTAAAATATAAAGATAATATAGCATTCCATTGATTTATTTTGTTGAATATCTCGTTTGATATTTGCAAAAACGGCGAAATAGGATGAGGAAGAAATTTTACCCTTTCGTCTACCAAAATCAAACTTTGATAAAAAGGCTGTCCTTCAATAAAATGCGGTGGCCATTCTCAAAGTATTTTCACAACAACTTTAGGGTTACGTAAAGTAGGATTCAGATCTTTCAAGTACAGCACCATCCCAATGTGTATTTTTTTTTTTTTTTGTATTTAGAAGCAAGTAAAAGTTTCGGAGAGAAGTTACAAATTGTTGTACTTCAAATATTCATAGACAAAAAAAGATAAGATTAATACAATTACAGTTAAAAATTTGTGTGGATTGTATTAAAACCCGTGCTCTACACAGGGAAAGCTGCATGAGTATCTGTTCGATATGAATGATCAATGTTTTCGTATTTTCAGAATACTTTATTTTTAATAAAATAATCTGTACGGTTGAAACTCTAAATTTTCAAATTGCATGCCTTCCTTTTTTTTCAACTTGCATGCTTACATCTTTTAATTATCATGCATTGGGCCATGTTTTTTTTGTCAAGATTTTTGTTGAAACTTCATTGGAAACCTAAAAGTCTTCATTGGATAGTAATTTATTTGTAGTTAATTTTTATATTTTTGTTTAAAGATAAAATTAAAGATTATTAAACCTTAATTCGTTATATGTAAATAAATTATTTAACTCGTTATATGTAAATAAATTAAAACTTACATTTTTATACCAAAGCAGGATTTTTTAAAAATCCAACTACTAATTAAATAAAAAATAACAATAATCCCATAAAATCCCTAGAAATCCATTAAAAATGAGGAAGTCAGTCTTCTATCCGCGAGTCCTCTTCCTCGATCTCCTATAATTCATTTAAGTAGAGCATGAAAGAAGATTATAAACGAAATTCGTTTTCATATATTTTATAGCTTTAACAAGGATGATATTCTTACAATTCCATCATTTTCGCAACCTCAGTATTGCGAGGATTGAGTAATATTCGCGTACAAACCGTAGAAGATATAGTTCTTTTTCCTGCAAAGTTATAAAAGTATTTATTCTGTTAATACCCGATCAACAAAAACATGCAATAATTTTAATTAAATTAATCGTTTACCTTGGAAATTTTCAATAACACCCCCAACGAATAACACAAATCAAACGTTCACCTTGGAATGATTTTAAAGCATCGTAGAATTTCGCAGCCGTTTTTTCGAATAATTCACACCTTAATAGTGTTCCACTAAAATTTAAAAATTTAAATTGTATGTTTTTAAATAATGGCTAAAGATTATGTTTATGTATAATATATAAATATATATATATATGTGTATTATAAATTACCTGAAATCACGAAGATCAAATGAGATTTTGTGGTTAATTGAGATATCCTCTCCTCCTGTTTTAATTTTAAGATTATCTTCAGAACTTTGCAGCTCATCATCCTTTTCATCCTCTTCTAAATCTTGGACATAATCTTCGTCATCTTGATCATCGTTACCACTGTTATCTGATTGGTATTCGCCATCATCATCAGTTTCTTCCTCAGTATCATGCTCTTCTTCATCTGTTGTATCACTGTAAATATAATCTTCCTTAAAATCATCATCGTCCTGATCTCCAACATCAATGTCATCATCAGAGTCTTTAATGTCATATACAATTACATATATTATAATATATATCAATGTCATCAAGCACTTTAGTATACGTTCGATTGTATCTAATATTTATTATAATTATATTCGACGAATCTTATTTTTGATCGATATTTAAAAATACCAATCTTTCTAATATATATTATAATTAAATTCAACGAATCTTATTTTTGATCAATATTTAAAAATACCAATCTTTCATTAACAATATAATTAAACTTTCAAAATATTTTTATTTCATAAAATATTCATCCATCTAAAAAAATATCCAAAAAACAACAGTTATAAGATCTCAGAACATTCATCCTATTATACTCTAAATTCTGTTCTTCTTCTCTCTTCACGCCAGAATATTTGCTACGACACCAATCATTTCTTCTTTCATATGCAGTCTAAGTTTTCAAAAATTACAATTACATATATTAGATCTAATCGAATAAAATAATGATAATATATTTAGAAAACTACCGTGTATTCTAAATGGAAACGAAACGGCTTGGATTCTTTGCGATTAATAGCTTCCATGCATATAACACCAAAGTTTAGGGTTAGGATTAAAGAGAACGATCATTAACGCTAGTATCATGTTCTTATTAAAGTAATAGTATCAGAATGACTTTTAAACACAAATTGTTACCGTGATAATACCAACATAAGCATGTAGAACAAACATTATAACATGTTTTAAACAGAATTTTAGAGTAATTTTGAGTTTTTAACATAAACGACTACCGAGCAATAGCCGAAAGACGTTGTATTGCTGTGCTTGAATCTTTAATCTGTTGATAAATCAAACCAATGATACTATATCCGAGAAAAAGAGAAGATAATTTTATACAATAACAAATTCATTTATTTAAGAATATACCAAAAATGTTGGGATATTATCAGCACCATCCATAGTTTTTCTGCAACAACAATCAATAATTTCAAATATTAATATGATTTCCTTAAACATATATATAATTTGTTTATATTTCTTATTTAAATGTATACAATACCTGTTTTTCACAACACGATCATCGGTAGAATCACCTAATTTATGTTTTAATTTAAAACATCAATTTGTTATTTGATAAAGCATTAGAAATAATTTTAAAAATTTTCAAAATACTTCTAAATTAAACAACATACCTGTTTCCAATGATGCAGAATTCAAACAAAAATCTTCAATAGTCCTCGCCACCTCTACCTATTGATTTATGTTCATTTATCAGAGCAACAAACACGTGAATAAAATACAATAATGATGATAGTATCAATTACTATACAAATTACCAAACATATTTCATTAATATCAGCATCTTCGGAGGCTTTCCTGCAATTATAAACATGAGCATTTTAATTAACATAATCAAGGTATAAAAAATTATGTATTACGTATACCAAAAAATAAAATACCTGGTTCTCTTTTGCGGAAACATAGTACTAAGATCACGTCCATCTACTAACTCACCTGAAACATAAGAATTAATATAATTTGTTTATAGAAATCTTTCAATAATTAAAGAAATATATAAATATAATATAAGAAATAAAAACATACATAAGGCTTTGGTAATGCTCGAACTTGCGTTCCATACAAATACTACAGAAAGAGGATATAAATAATTAGAACACGAACACAGATATGAAGAACCATTGAAAGGATCAGCAAGACTATAATACATATACAATTTTAAGAACATGAGAAAATCTTAGGGTTTTTATTCTTTTACAAAGATTTCGAATTATTGTGAATGTTAGAGTTGTACCTCTTTATATATTAGCTAACAACCTATAATTTTAGGGTTTCGAATAGGTCGGTATACATTTTTTTTTGGGTTTCATTTTAAGCCCATTATTTTAGGTTTTAGGGTTTTTAAAATTATAAAAACACGTTTTAAATATTTTATAGATTAGATAAATTATTAACTTAAACTTTTACGATTTTCTTAATTAATTGTAAGGGTAAAAAGGTCCAATTTGAAATTTCATTAATGGCAAATTAGTAATCTTAAGTCTGAGGATGAATGTGGTGCATTTTATCAACCTAAATAAAGTTAAAAAGCTTCTCGGAAAGATTTTTAAGGGTATTTTTCATTAAGGGCAAAGGAGGTCAATTTTTGTGAGGATGGCTGTGAGACATTTTGACTTCTCCTTTAATATATTAGATGGAAGTACAAAACCTTTTTTGGTAGACTATATAATTTTTATAAGTTGGTTATAAAATATGTTATAAATTAAATATAGGTTGGTTACAAAAAAAGGTTAGAGATTAATTTGGTCAACCCATGGACTATATAAATACACTTAAGAACTAGATTAAGACCCGTGCTAGAGCACGTGTTGAAATTTATTTTATTTATATTGTAATTCTTATATAAAATACAATTTATGTGATTGTTTTAAAAAGTTTTTTGAATAAAATATTATGCAATAAAATCATATGTTAAATATGAAGGCTTGAAAAATATACAAATTTTGTAAGTTTTATATTGTTAATGATTCTAGATAAGTATATGTGCTATAACACTGGTTAAATTTTATTTTATACAGAATTTTGTATATTTTATATTTTAAAATAAAATTTTAATATGTTGTATTAGTTTATGTATGTTCAACGATGTATATTCTACATCATGACTTGAATATAATACATAATTTTGTAAATTGGGTCTTTAAAAAGTGAGTTATTATATTATGAGTAATTTAATATATTGTGATACTTTTTGTTTTAATATACTTGGTTTCTTGAAATTCTTTCATATTATAGTGACATATTATTGACATTGCTATAACAAATCAATTTTGAGTGTTTATAGTTTCTAACTTTTATATCAAGTTTCAATATTTTAAAAATGTTTCAAAATGTTATATTATATAAAACTATAAAATTCAACAAAAAAAATATGAAATTAAATTTAAATATTCAATGTTTTGACCCGTCACTCAGTAAAATTTTTCAAGAATAATATTACTAAAGATTGAGTATTTTATAGATTGACCAATTTATATTTGTTTTTAAAAATATAACTTATGGTATATCAGAAAATAAAACTATTATTTAATTATAATAAATAATATGATAATATATTTGTTTCACAAAATAGACTCATATATATAAATGAGATGTGGAGTATAATGATAATTAAAAAATTAATATGTTAAGTTAGATATCAAAAGATTTTAATATGGATGAATAATTTAGTAAAGGAAATTAATATGGTAAGTTAGATGATATCAAATGATTCTTTAGAATATTTTCTTTAATATTTTTGGAAATAAATTTAAGTTGCACCCATTTAACTTGTAACCAATTAATCTATCAATTAATCTATAACCTATTTGTAACCAACTTATTAAAATTATATAGTTTATAAAACAATGTTGTGTACTTCCATTTTATTATAAAGGGGATATGCCAAAGTATCATTTTAAAGAGAAAATTTCAATGATTTATACAATTTCTAAAATAAAATCTTTAGTATTCCATATATTGTTACAAAATATATACTGTTAGGCATACAAATATACTTAAGTGTAAAAAGGAATAAAATCTTGGTAATTTAATACACTTAATCATGATTTCTGAAATCTTATTGTGCATTTGAAAATAAAATTTTACCTAAGCACGGATCATATTAAAACACTTTCACCAAACATATTAAAAAAATTAAATTAAAACAAACAACAAACATAATCATTTCTCATACGTAAAATTACAAAATTAATAATAGAAAACTTACAAAATAGGTATTTTTTCAAGCTATCATATTTAGCATATGATTTTATTGCATAATATTTTCTCTAAATTTTTTTTAAAAACAATCATATAAATTATATTTTATAATAAATTATAATATAAATAAAAGAAATTGAGAACGGGTCCTAATCTAGTTTATATGATAGAAACATAGTCAAATTCATAGATGATCATGTTTTTGTGGAGTTCAATGACAAGGACCGAACTATCTAAATACTACATGTTTTCATTAACTTTTGGGTATATCAAATTCTCTCATTGCCATTTTCTTACTTATAAACATTCTCTACATATACAATGAAGTTTATTAATTAAGTTTGAAAAAAAAAAAACTGAGACAAGAATAGACAAAATAAAATGGAAGTACCTAACCTTTTTTGGTAGACTATATAATTTTTATAAATTGGTTATAAAATGAGTTATAAATTAAATGTAGGTTGGTTACAAAAAAAAGGTCAGAGATTAATTTGGTCAACCCGTGGACTATATATATACACTTAAGAATATGCTAAAAAATCATTTTAAAGAGAAAATTCCAATGATTTATACAATTTCTAAAATAAAATCTTTAGTATTCCATATATTGTTACAAAATATATACTGTTAGGCATAAAAATATACTTAACTGTAAAAAGGAATAAAATTTTGGCAATTTAATACACTTAATCGTTATTTCCGAAATCTTATTGTGCATTTGAAAATAAAATATTACCTAAGCACGGATCATATTAATACACTTTCACCAAACATGTTCAAAAATTAAATTAAAACAAACAACAAACATAATGTTAAAGCAAGAGATTTTAGGGAAAAGCTTGTCTTTTTCCATAGACATAATAGAGTATATATAGGAGATACAACTTGGTGAACAAGCATTAGGTTATAATCTAATGGACTATTAATGGGCCTTAATGGGCATCCACTAAATCATACATAACACTCCCCCTTGGATGTCCATTGTAATTGAATAGATGTAAATGCGCGTAAGATGCTGCCTCGTTAAAAACCTTACCAGGAAAACCCAGTGAGAAAAATCATGGTTAAGGGAAAAAGAGTGCAGCGCGCTTTTACTCCCCCTCTTGAGTACATCACTTCAAATCTTCAAAATGTCGCAATCCAATATGATGAAGTTACTTCTTGAAAGTAGTGGTTAGAAACGCCTTGGTAAATGGTTCACCAAATCTTCACTTGAATAAATTTGTATATCACCGTACATAACCATTCTTCTGCAGGCTGTTGGTCTCATCTTGATCATTATCTACATCTCTCATGATCTAATCAATGTATGTCATAGATTTTGAAGATGATAGTCTTTCACCATTGGAATTATAATATTCCTCTCAAGACGTTTATCTTTGTGTGTTTTTCTGTTGTCTCATTAAAAACGATGGAAAGCCCCAATGGAATAATAACCATGATAAGGAAAAAAGAGTACAACCACGCACATGATCATATTTCTCCCCCTGAAAGCATCATCTTCAGGTTATTCATTATGATCATATATATCATCTCTTCTGAACTGTTATAAACAGAGCTTTAGTGTACAAAAGCACACAATCCTAAGATTTTTCAATCCATTATGAGATCCATAAGATCAACAACAATGATCTACACCCAGGATTCTCACCTAGAGATAAACTCTCATTATTTTCTCCCCAAAGTTGTCAAAAGTCTACAAAACTTTTCTTGATTTGACAACGTTCTCGAGGGCTATAAAATATTGCTTCTAGCAATATAATCACTTTAAGAGATAGACTGAATCAAATTTTGCTCTTATTGTCAAAATCATAAGGGATCTAAATTAGTTGCTTCCACCAGATCTCTCATAAGTATTTTCTGAGAATCATTGTAGTACTTCATGTACTTTATTTCTCATAAAGATCCACTTATATCCCATTCATTTTACACTTTTAAGTATAAGGACTACATGTCCAAATATTATCTCTTCAAGAGAGTTGAACTATTTCATAGCTATTTCTTTCAATGATTAACCAATCATTCTTTGTGTACACTTTTCAATAGAACCTTTTCTATTAAATGCAGTTTATGATCCTCGATTTTCATCAATAACAACATCAACTGCAACACTGCATGCAAACATATTACGACGTCGATTTGCTTATTGGTTCATTTTCATTCTAGACATGACTCAACTTGTTGAGATGTCCTTTCATTATGATTCTCAGGTACCTGAATCTCTTTCTTACTCATGTCTACATCTCTTCTCAAGATTTCCCATAACTCTTTGATTCCTCGGTGCCATATTATTTTATGCTTCTTTTCTTTTCCGAGGATGCTTATATTTGGAACCATAAGTCTATCACACTTCATGTGATCTTTAGACTTATACTAGCAGTTGATCTTATCCTTCTAGGACATTAATTTGAGCACAGCTGGTATATGTGACTTTGTTACTCAAGGTCAGAAAATGCCTTCTAGCATATTTGCTAAACATTGTAAATAATTTATCTTTTTCAATTTCTAGCGCACATTTCAAAGTACTGTACGAGGATCCAAATAATTTTTCCAATATATTTATTTCCAGCTGTTTATTTTCTCCCCTCATGTTGGAAAAACTGACTCACTGAAACAGTCTCTGAATCTTGAGATTATCAATCATTAAGAGAGATTTATATCCAACATAATTCCAACATTCATTCAAATCCCATTTTTACCATTCTGGTGGAGCAAATCAACATGTATAACACATTTAGATGGAATATATATGGTTTCTGACCCAAACCAATTATAATGGGGAGTACTCATAATAATTTGGTGGCCCGATGCGAACTTATTGACATATAGAGTCATTTTTGTCAATCACATAGCATGGTTTCACCACCATTGTCAATTAACCAAATACTCTTGCAAATTTGAATATATGGTGGATGATCAGTCCACAATACCAGAAATTTGACACTATCCAAATTCATGGGGTCGGTGAAAACCATTTAATCGGCTTGCTTTGTAAAGCAGCACACATAAGAATTCTCTAGTGAATCTTTTCAGAAATTTCTGATTATTCTTTTGCATCACTACTGAACCGGAATGACTTACCGTTCATGCCAAACAATGATATTTCACAAAGCATTTTATCTCTAGTATACATGTACATGTATTATGCATGTATATATTTATTATTTACGTATGTGTATTTTGTATTACTAGATGAGGACCCGTCCGATGTGCGGGTTTAAAGTTTTATAAATTAAATTAAGTTTAACAAAAATATATTAAAATTTGTTGTATGTTATTTATAAATTTTATTTTGTTATAATACACTGATTTATATCCATTTACAAATCTTTTATGTATGTTACTATTAAAAGTATATTTCTTATATCTAAATATATTCTCTGTTACAAATATATTCTTTTTCACCACATAGAAAATGTCTATATAAACACATTGAAATTATTGACTTAAAAAATATTATGAATAAAAAATATATTACATAGTATAATAATCAATGATGTATCACCACAATAATATATGATCACCATGGAGAAAACATTGGCTCCGCCCTCATCTCTTATAGAGAGGACCTTGTGTCCAACCTCCTCCACCATGGAAAGAACCTTGGTTCTGCCTTCCTCCCTTTGGGAGATAACCTTGCGTCTTAGCTCCTCCACCTTCCTCACTTGGGGAGATAACATTTCGTCAAACCTCCTCCACCTTCCTCCCTTGGGAAGATAACCTTGTCTCCAACCTTCTACACCATAGAGAGAACCTCGGTTCTGCCCTCCTCCTGTGTGGAGAGAACATGTTCACTTCTTTTTGCTATCTCAAAATGGCTTGCTCTGACAACCAATGAAAGTAAACACCTTTTTCCTAATGTCACACAAATTTTTTGATAGTAACTAATGTTAAATTTTCCAATGTATTCGTGGAAGTGTCTTTGACACACCATGATGTAGCCTCTGTCTCTGTAACGCCTCAATCGCCACCTTGCTTAGTGAGCCTATGTCCACTCTCAGTCTATGTGCTCACCTTCCTAAGTGGACCCTACAACTATTCTCGGTTCATGGACCCACCAATATTTTATGGTCGGTTTGTTATGTCTGGAAGGCTTTAAAAAATTGTTTACCGATCCTACAAATCAACAAATGATATTTTCTTGTGTTTTGTCCTCATTCGCACAGTTCTGACAATCAATTTCAGGAAGGTCACCCATCATGAAATTCTCTCAGGACCCTTGACTGAAAAATAAGTGCATTTTGGTGATATATGTAGCCAAAATCAATTATTTTAAATCTTTCCGGAAACCAGGGTGCTCTAGTCTTTGAGATCCTATGGATCTATCAACAATGATTTATGTTTTTCCAATCTATATATCTATGTTTGTTATAAGCTTGTGTTTGATTAGCCTATTTTATTTATCCATTAGGTTGATGAGCTTCTACTTGTTATTTCCCTTTGGGATTGAATGAATAATGGTAACAATTATGGGTGCAAAATAAAAAAGGGTTTATGACCAACCAATCAAGGTTGAGAAATTAGAAAAAAAGCAATTTGACATAATTAAATAACCAATATAAAATTATAAGCATAGTAATATATGAATCCCAAATAATTCAAAGATGAACACTATTAATTGTATATTTGTATTATTAATATTTTTAAATTTATTGTTATCAATTTCTTCTTATTAAATAATAACTTTTACATATGTCAAAATCTGAAATTGATAACTTGACACATGTCAAAATCTTGTTAATGACTAACTTTCAAAACCCAAGTTTCTATAATAAGATGTATGCATATATTTAAATAATAATAACGTATACTAAAGTTGCATGCATGTATAATGAAAGACCCCGACCCCGGCCATCTATGGCCGGAGAGGTTCTCTCGTCCCATTTCCTACTTAGACAAATTTTAGGGCCCATTCTTTAGACAAGGTTCATTCGCGCATTCTGAGATTCGATATTTAGAGTCTATATGATATAAATTTAGAGTAAGGTAAATATTCGATATTGCATTAATCATCAAAGGATTCGATACAACTTATGAGTTTGCATAATAAGCTAGTACAAGTTGTATAATCGATCCTAACTACCCTTGATACCACCACTCATCTTCCCGGCCATGAGTCCTGCGCCTAAGCCTTTCCTTTCCCCCGATCACCCTCCTTTCCTGAAATCCAAGTGGGCATCAATAACTTTTCCCTTAGGCCGTACAATGTCATGCAATGCACGCTAAGTTCTATACATTCGCCCAGTACGGCAGTTGACCGGTAGAGAGTTATCCCGCGCATCAGTCCGACGGTGCATCGAGGAATCTGTCCCGATCCCACGTCCAACCGCCGAGCCGCGTTTACTTTTCTCCAATCAAACCGTCCGTACTCGGACACCCCGGATGATACGCTGATCGGTAGGGAGGTAGCATGCGTATCAGTTCGGTTGTTTCACGGCGATCCTTGCGGTTACCGATCCACTCCCGAACCGCACCCCCTTTCCTCCGACCAACTAGACCAACCGAAGTCTATACATGCCTATGCTCGATGATGCAACTACCCAATTCCCCAGATCCCTTAGAGACGGTATTTCACCGTACCTCCGTCGATCAAACCTTTCTCGGCCTTAGAAACCCTTTTTCTCGGTCTTTTCTCTCGAGCCGTACCGAGAGTTTCTGGGTATTTTTCCTCGTTTTCGTATATCCAAAATTGTGCGTCTCGCCCTCTATTTATAGGGTCTGGCCGAAGTCTAGGCCCGAAAAGGTGCCTATCGTCGAGACCCTTCGGTCACACCCGTTCGACCGCACGCGTTCCATTGCACCGATTCGGTCACCGAGTCCGATAACCGTCCGCGAGCTCCCAACTGGCTCTACAGTCGAACAGTTAGTTGAGCTTGGTCAAGTTGGTCGACAGCTGGTCGAGCTGGTCGACAGCTGGTCGACAGCTGGTCGAGCTGGTCGACAGCTGGTCGACAGCTGGTCGACAGCTGGTCGACAGTTCCCAAGAGCTGTCCGCAGCTGACCGATCCTTCTCCGATACTTTGCGCGTTTTTCCTCAATGTCCGAGCTAACGAGTAGCTTTCTCTCGACTTGTCCGAGATCCCCCTTCCTTCTCGGACTAAGTCTCGGCCTACGATCCTATTCAGGATCGCGGGTGTTACAAGTCTCCCCCCCTTGAAAGGGATTCGTCCCCGAATCCGGATCAAGTTGATCTTCACCCATCTCCTTAAACCACTTAGGATAATCGGCCTTCATCTTGTTCTCGGTCTCCCAAGTAGCTTCTTCGCGTCCACCGCAGTTCCACAAGATCTTTACCATGTTAATCTTTTTCCTGCGCATCCCTTTTTCCATTTGATCCATGATCCGAATAGGTGTTGCTTCCACCGTCAAGTTTTCCTGCAACTCGGGTGGAACATCTTCGACTACTTCGTCCGCTTCACTTAGGCATTTCGGTAGTTGAGATACATGGAAAACCCTGTGAAAAGCGTCTAACTTCGGTGGTAACTCCAGTTTGTACGCCACCGCACCTACTCGTTCGATCACCTTGTATGGACCAACGTACCTTGGGTTCAACTTTTTCCTCTTAGTGAACCGCCCTTTTCCCTTATAGGTCGTTGCCTTAAGATACACGAGGTCGCCCACCTCAAATTCCAACTCCTTCCGACGTTTGTCCCCATAACTCTTCTGTCGGTCTTGGGCCTCCTTCATCTTAATTTTCAAGAATTTCAACTTCTCGGCCGTCTCGTCCACGATCTCGGGTCCGAACAGCGTCCGTTCCCCAACCAGCGTCCAGCACAACAGCGTCCGACATGCCCGGCCATACAGCGCTTCATAAGGTGACATTCCGATACTAGCTTGGTAGCTGTTGTTGTACGCGAATTCCACCAAGTTTAAGTACTTTTCCCAGCCTCCACCCCAATCCAATACACAAGCTCGCAACATGTCCTCGAGTGTTTGAATTGTTCTCTCGGACTGGCCATCAGTTTGCGGGTGGTAGGCCGTACTTAGGTTCACCCTTGTCCCCAACGCCTTTTGAAACGCTTTCCAGAACTGCGCGGTGAACCGCGTATCTCGGTCCGAGACAATGCTTACCGGCACTCCGTGCAACCGGACAATTTCCTCGATATATCTGACCGCGATTACCTCGGCCCCATCGGTTTCCGCGATTGCTATAAAATGTGCAGATTTAGTCAGTCTATCCACCACGACCCATACCGCATCATGCTTCCGATTACTCATAGGCAAGCCGGTCACGAAGTCCATCGTCACATGATCCCATTTCCATTCCGGCATAGGCAGACTTTGAACTAATCCGCTCGGCACCTGATGTTCGGCCTTGACGAGTTGACAAGTTTTACACTTAGCAACCCACGCGGCAACATCTCTTTTCATTCCTTTCCAGTGATAGTATCTTTTCAGATCGCGATACATCTTGGTCGAACCAGGGTGGATCGAGAACTTAGACTGGTGCGCTTCCTTTAGGATTTCCTCCCTCAACTCCTTATTTTGCGGCACACATACTCGTCCATTCACCACAATGGTACCGTTGTTTGATGTTTGGAACTCGGTCCTATTATTCTCTGCCCAACCCTTAAGTTCCTCGTCCTTTTCCTGAGCCAATCGAATCCTACTAAGTAGGTCCGCTTGATCGGCTGCTCCTAAGCCCAACGGCTCAACTTCTCTCGACAATGCATTCAAATGCAAGGTTCCCATCATGAAAACCAACGCTTTTTGGTTCTTTTCCGCCTCTACGTCGAAGCGTCTCCTACTCAAGGCATCCGCGACTTGATTTGCCTTTCCCGGATGATAGGCAATATCAAGGTCGTAGTCCGCGACAAACTCCATCCACCGTCTTTGCCTTAGATTTAACTCCGGCTGGGTGAATATGTATTTTAGACTCTTGTGATCGGTGAAGATTTGAACTTTGGCTCCATAGAGATATGAACGCCAAATCTTCAACGCGAACACCACCGCGGCCATCTCTAAGTCGTGCGTCGGGTAATTCCCTTCATGCTTACGCAATTGCCTAGACGCATAGGCGATCACGCTTCCCTTTTGCATGAGCACACAACCTAGCCCGGTTATAGAGGCATCGGTATAAACGATATACGGCTCGTCCGCCTCCGGCAACACCAGTACCGGGGCACTCGTGAGCATCGCCTTTAACTCCGAGAAACTCTTCTCGCAAGCTTCCGACCATTCGAACTTTGTATCCTTTCCCGTCAATTGTGTCATTGGCTGAGACATACTTGCAAAGCCCTTGACAAATCTGCGGTAATACCCGACCAATCCAAGAAAGCTCCTTATCTCGGTGGCATTCTTCGGACGCGGCCAGTCCTTGATCGATTTGATCTTTTCCGGATCCACGGACACTCCTTTGTCCGAGACGATGTGTCCAAGAAATCCGACACTCTTTTGCCAAAACGAGCATTTGCTCAATTTTGCGAACAGCTTTTGCTCCCTTAACCGCTCCAAGACTGCCCTCAAATGATTTTGGTGAGTTTCCTGATCCTTCGAGTAAACAAGTATGTCATCGATGAAGATGATGACAAACTCGTCCAGGAATTCTCGGAACACACCGTTCATCATCTTCATAAAGGCTGCCGGTGCATTGGTCAGTCCGAACGGCATGACCACAAACTCGAAGTGGCCGTACCTGGTTCGGAAAGCCGTGTTCCAAATGTCTGATGGCTCTATCGGAATCTGATGGTACCCCGAGGCCAAGTCTATCTTCGAGAACCACTTCGCACCTCGGAGATTATCCAACAACTCGTCTATCCGGGGCAATGGGTACTTATTTTTCACCGTAACCCTATTCAGCCCCCGGTAATCGATGCATAGTCTGAAGCTACCATCCTTTTTCTTGACGAACAAGACCGGTGCACCCCATGGTGAGCTACTCGGTCTAGTGAATCCTTTTTCCAACAATTCCCCCAATTGTTTCTTTAACTCCGCCATTTCCGCCGGTGCCATCCGGTAAGGCGCTTTAGATATAGGGGTCGTCCCTGGTTCTAGCTCGATGGTAAACGGATCGGACCTATCCGGCGGAACTCCCCGTACCGCTTCGAACACATCGGCAAATTCGTTGGCTATTGGAATATCATCCAATTCCACATTTTCCCCAACTTCCTTAGTTGTGATTGTGGCTAAGTATGCCTCACAACCTTTCTCCAGCATCCTTTCCGCCTAGATTGCCGAGATAATCAAACTTCCCGAAGTTGACCTTATTCCCTGAAATATCAACGTTCCTTCCTTTCTCTCAAAGGTCACTCGCCCTCGGTGACAGTCAATGTGCGCCTTGTACCTTCCCAACCAGTCCATCCCCAAGATAACATCATGTTTCATGAGTGGAACGATGATCATGTCAGTAGGCATGTCCACATCATTGACAATGACCGAGATCCCTCGAACCATACCGTACGAGTGCATCACCTGCCCGCCGGCTGCTCGAACCAATCCAAATCCGTCATTTGGCTCTCGATTGAACCCACCTTTCCCTATCATTTCCGGGCTTACAAAACAATGTGTGGCCCCTGAATCAAACAAGGTGTGCGTTTCCACACCACATATACTTAAGGTCCCTACACATTCCTCTAGAATGCTAAGTACCCATATCCCCTTTTCACATGCATTGTGATGCTATGTAATGCACGAATTTAACTTAGAAAAGTTTTCGCAACATACCAGTAATCGCCCTGAAATCCCCAGCGGCAGTTTCCTCGGACAGCTCATACACACGCGGTGCGACGGCCTGTCTCTTCGGTGGTGGAGGTAGAGCATTCTCGCTACGGTTCTGCCTTCCCTCATCCAGCTTCGGACACTCCCTCTTAAAATTTCCTTCTTTCCGCACAGGAAACAAGTCCTTGGCCCATCGCCACTTTCCATTCTCGGACAGTTCCGGATAGCATGGTCCATGCTTCCGCAACGTCCACATGCACCCACTACCTTCCAGCAAGTCCCGCTGTGGAGCTTTCCGCAAGTCTTACACTCAGCATACTTAGAGTCGGACTTTGCGTTATCCACCTTGTCCCATTTCCTTTTTCGGTCGGTGGTTTTGGCTGAGTGAGTCGAGCGCGAAGAAGTTTTCTCGCGTTTAAGCTGTTTCTCTTCCTCCAGCCCATCTTCGATCATTACCGCCCTTTCCACTACTTCCACGACCGAGTTAAAGACACCGTTCACGCAATGGTTGCGGATATCGACCCTTAGTCCGCGGATAAAACGACGGATCTGTGCTTTCTCATCCTCGATTTCTTTTCCCACAAAGCGCCTAAGGCGACTGAATACGGCATCGTAAGCACGCACCGTCAGGTCCCCTTGTACCAAATTCAGGTACTCAGTTTCCAGTCTGTCCCAAGCCTCCGGTGGAAAGAATTTCTTGTTGAATTCTTTCTCAAAGTCCGCATAGGTTAGGACTTGACCACTTCTCCGTTTCTCAACCGACACCCACCAGTCATGGGCTTCCCCTTCAAGGAAATGGACGGCAATTTCCTTTTGGTACTTCTCCGGGCAGCGAGTGGAGTTGAAGTTTCTTACAAGTCGGCTCCTCCACTCGTCAGCCACGATCGGATCCGTACTTCCCGAAAAATGCTTGGTTTTCAGTCTCATGATCTGGTCCAACGCATCCAAGTAATCCCTTCTCTTCCTCGGAGAATCTTCAGGATCCAGTTCAATGGTCTCCGTAACCACTTTGCTACGTACCGCTGGTACCACAGGATCCGGTACCAACGCCTTAGTGAGAACGTCCAACTGCGCCATCATTGCCTTCATCGTTTCCCACTGTTCCTGGGGCGATGGTACGGCATTTTGTTGCCCATTTACATCCGTTGCACCACTACTTTCCGGCTTATCATTATCCGGTTGTTTATCTCCAGCCACAGGTCCGGCTGGATTCTGGGTGTCCGTGTTCCTTGCCTCCGCGTCGACTAGTGTCTCCGTGGGTTCGATGGTCTCATCGGCCACCTCCTTACCCTTTCGCTTCCTTTCCTTGCTGCTCTTACCCATCTGCAAAACTTATGTACTTTAGTCACGGTTTAAGATAAATAAACCGCTAAAAAGCAACTACCGCGAGATCCCATAAGCCGATGAGTGGTGATACCCCAAAACCCGCACTACCGGTCCTAGAACCAAGCATGCTCTGATACCAACTTGAAAGACCCCGACCCCGGCCATCTATGGCCGGAGAGGTTCTCTCGTCCCATTTCCTACTTAGACAAATTTTAGGGCCCATTCTTTAGACAAGGTTCATTCGCGCATTCTGAGATTCGATATTTAGAGTCTATATGATATAAATTTAGAGTAAGGTAAATATTCGATATTGCATTAATCATCAAAGGATTCGATACAACTTATGAGTTTGCATAATAAGCTAGTACAAGTTGTATAATCGATCCTAACTACCCTTGATACCACCACTCATCTTCCCGGCCATGAGTCCTGCGCCTAAGCCTTTCCTTTCCCCCGATCACCCTCCTTTCCTGAAATCCAAGTAGGCATCAATAACTTTTCCCTTAGGCCGTACAATGTCATGCAATGCACGCTAAGTTCTATACATTCGCCCAGTACGGCAGTTGACCGGTAGAGAGTTATCCCGCGCATCAGTCCGACGGTGCATCGAGGAATCTGTCCCGATTCCACGTCCAACCGCCGAGCTGCGTTTACTTTTCTCCGATCAAACCGTCCGTACTCGGACACCCCGGATGATACGCTGATCGGTAGGGAGGTAGCATGCGTATCAGTTCGGTTGTTTCACGGCGATCCTTGCAGTTACCGATCCACTTCCGAGCCGCACCCCCTTTCCTCCGACCAACTAGACCAACCGAAGTCTATACATGCTTATGCTCGATGATGCAACTACCCAATTCCCCAGATCCCTTAGAGACGGTATTTCACCGTACCTCTGTCGATCAAACCTTTCTCGGCCTTAGAAACCCTTTTTCTCGGTCTTTTCTCTCGAGCCGTACCGAGAGTTTCTGGGTATTTTTCCTCGTTTTCGTATATCCAAAATTGTGCGTCTCGCCCTCTATTTATAGGGTCTGGCCGAAGTCTAGGCCCGAAAGGGTGCCTATCGTCGAGACCCTTCGGTCACACCCGTTCGACCGCACGCGTTTCATTGCACCGATTCGGTCACCGAGTCCGATAACCGTCCGCGAGCTCCCAACTGGCTCTACTGTCGAACAGTTAATTGAGCTTGGTCGAGCTGGTCGACAGCTGGTCGAGCTGGTCGACAGCTGGTCGAGCTGGTCGACAGCTGGTCGACAGCTGGTCGACAGTTCCCAAGAGCTGTCCGCAGCTGACCAATCCTTCTCCGATACTTTACGCGTTTTTCCTCAATGTCCGAGCTAACGAGTAGCTTTCTCTCGACTTGTCCGAGATCCCCCTTCCTTCTCGGACTAAGTCTCGGCTTACGATCCTATTCAGGATCGCGGGTGTTACATATAACGTAAAGTTGCATGCATGTATTTATCTTATAATACGTATAAGTATTATGCATGCATGTATGATTATACATAGTAGTTTAAATCAACTTATGTAATAGGATAATGAAGTGAAGCGTATACTTTAGCCAAAAATTTAAATTAATCAATCATAACTCAAATATAAAAATATATATGATTATAGAAAATAAGCAAATTATAAAATAATTAAGCTTTAGACGTAAAATCATGTTTGTCATAAAAATAAAATTAAAAATTTGATAAAAAATTGTTTCCATAAAATTCAACCATGTCTGAAATTCAATAACAACATAAAATAAAGCCAAAAGCCAGAAACATAAATTGTAGGTAATAAATAAAATAAAGGCCATAAATAAAAATCCATGCAAAACTCAAAAGCACTCCTACTCTTCAAGCAAATCAGAGGTCCGACACCTCTTAGCCCAATGGTCCTCTCCTCCACACCGGTGACAAACGCTTTCATATGGCACTTTCTATTGTTTGTTACCGGTCCACTTCTTCTTGAAAGAATGGTTCTGAACTGGTACTCCACAACCTCCATATTCGTGTCGACGATCACGACCGCGTCCACGGCCGAGTTGATTTCCACTTCCACAACCATGGTTAATGGTTTTGTTTTGCTTTTTCTTACCGAAAGATGCCGTGTTCGCTTCGGGAAGCGGTGCAGATCCAGTTGGACGCATATCATTATTGTGCAGCAATAACTGGTTCTGTTCTTCAGCCACAAGAAGACATGAAATCAACTGAGAATACCTAGTAAACCCCATTTGACGGTACTGTGTTTGTAACGACATAGTGTTTGGATGGAAAGTAGAGAAAGTTTTCTCTAACTTGTCCTTCTCCTACCTTTTCACCACATAGTGCCAATTTGGAGGTAATTTTGTGCAAGGCGGAGTTGTACTCACTAACAGACTTATAGTCTTGGAGTCTCAATTGTGTCCATTCAGATCGGGCTCTTGGTAGAATCACCGTTGTTTGGTGTTCATACCTTTCTTTCAAATCGCTCCAAAGAACGACTGGATCTTCCACGATCAAATACTCATTCTTAAAACTCTCGTGGAGGTGATGGCGAAGCAACGTCATTGCTTGTGCCTTCTTTTGCTCATCTTCTTTGTTTCCATGGATGATCGTATCACCCAGCCCTTTGGATTTCAACCACAACTTGGCATCAAGCGCCCATACCAAGTAATTGTCTCCGGAGAGATCAAGGGCAGCAAAATCAAGGCTTGAGAGTTTCGACATGGTCACTATATATGATTAACACACAACACAAATTAAACTTGACTCAAAAATATTTAAACGTATGCATGATTTACACAAAGTACGTAGAAGCATATGAACGTGTGCATGTATCTATATACTAGTGCATGTAAATTATTATGTATCATATAATAACATTAATAATATGTATATAGGAGATTACGTAATATGAGTGCATGTATTACATATTATTATAGTACGTACGAGTGCAGATATCATATAATAAAAACAATATGCATATATATGAGTACGTACGAGTGCATATACCATATAATAAAAGTAATGATATGCATAAGTAATTTTGTAAAAACAAGTTATATCATGTATCATATAGGTGAGTAATACTATTGATTTAATAAACAATTTAGAGAACATAAGGTCACGAACACATATAATAAAATCACGAACATAAGATGCAGTATTATAGTAAAGCATCCTATGTTGCGATATGTATAGCAAACGAGCCGTAATCATTGACTAATTAAATAATTAACTAATTAAATAATTAACTAATTAAATAATTAACTGTGTATAAGATCAGAGCATGTGTACCAGAGACAAGAGATGAGAAACGTGCGAGATCTGTGGAGACAAAACACGAGAGACGTCCGAGACGGTGACGGCTGCTACTCAACTCGGTGGGTAGGCAGTGGCGGACCCACGTTATGGATGGTGGTGGCAAGTGCCACCAGTAACTCTTGAAAGAGCGGATTTTACTCTAGTTTATATGATAGATATAATTTATATAATAAAATTATAATATAAAAAAAAATGAAAGAACGGGTTCTACTCTAGTTTATATGATAGAAACATAGTCAATTTTATAGATGATCATGTTTTGTGGAGTTCAATGACAAGGACCGAACTATCTAAATTATAATACATGTTTTCATTAACTTTTGGGTATTGCAAATTTTCTCATTGCCATTTTCTTACTTATAACATTCTCTACATATACAATGAAGTTTATTAATTAAGTTTGAAAAAAAAAACTGAGACAAGAAAAGACAAAATAAAAAATTATTGTATATGATTTATTCATTTCATGTGTTAATTATTACTCGTTTGAAAAAACAGAAAACGCATTTTCTATATACTGATTCTAAATTTGATTCATATCTAATAGTAATAGATAAACAAATTGTAACCATCAGATTAACGAAAATTTTGGTTTAAACAAACATTTTTGCACTCTTATTTTTGCCGTGTCACCTTTATACGCTCTCCGCCCATCATTCAAACAAACATTTTCTTAGTTTCCTTCATTTTTGTTTCTTAGTTTCTTCGTTTGATGTTTTTTTTCCTCCTGAAGTCTGATAATTTTTGTAGGTGAATTTTTTTAAAAAAAAATTGTATATCTATCATTTTCTTACCTTTTTCGATCCGTTATTTTTTATATATATTAAAAGAATCTGCAAAAAGATAAACCTGCAGTTTTGGAGATGAATTATTGTTTCTCTCTGAACAATACTTTGGAGTCTTGAACTATAGAGATGATTTTTTTTTTTGAACATGTTTTTTTACCAATCATCTTGTTTTCCTCGATTTTTTTAGTGTCATCAACTTCTGTTATGGAAAAAGTGAGTGTTGAAAAACTAGTTTTCCGGGATAATTAATAATCATTTTGTTCTTGGATGAAATTTAAAAAAAAAAAAATTACCTAAAAAGAGATCTATGCAACTCGCAATGTCAAGCTCCAAGATGAAAAGCCTCTTAAAAGGGCTCCGATACATTTCTCAAGTATTTGGTAAGGTTCACCCTCGACCTCTTGTTTTCTTCTTCTTCTCTTTATTGTCAAAGTTTATATCATAAAATTTCGAACCTCGTCAGTTTTAAATCACTATATATGCGATGCTATCACGTAGAATATAAGCATAATGCATGCATTGTAATTACGTACGTTTGTGTGTGTAGATGATTTAATATACTTTTTTTGGGTGTATATATGTGTGTGTTTGTTTTTTCAAATGACGGTAGAAAGTGAAAAAGAAGAAGAAATACAAATCGGAAATCCAACGGATGTAAAGCATGTTGCACATATCGGTTGGGATGGACCATCCGCTAATGCCACCGCACCAAGTTTGGTATATATGTTTTTACTACTCTTTCTCTTCTTCTTCTTCTTCTTCTTTTTGTTTCTTTAGAGATCGTAGATTCAAAATCTTGATTTTATATATATTTGACTTTTTGAGAACTTCTTTCTTGAAATGTACGTTGAATCGATTTGGTTAATGTTATGTGATTTGAAAGATGACTGAGTTCAACGCTGGCGAGGGATTCGATGCCGGTGAAGGAGGCGGAGAAGACGATTCCTCCGTGAAATGTACGTCGGAATATGGTGGTCAGTCCAGAGATTTACCAAAGCTACCAAAATCTACGAGGAAAACAGTGTCGGAGAAAGGTTCTCCCACAAAGGAAAAATCATCGGACAAAACTAAACGCCGGTCTTCGAACAAAGGCACATCGTCCTCGTCAAGGAGACCAAAGGAAGCGTCTGAGAAAGAAGACCTTTCTTCATGGCCTCGTGGATTACCGGTAATTCCAAAGAAGTCGAGGAGGAAGAAGAAGTCGACGAAAGAAACCGTTAACGGAGGTTCATCAAGATCGACAAGAAGATCTGATGTGGACAACATGTCGGAATATATGTCTGATACTGGTTCGGTGAGATCTATGCCTCAATTCGACAATAGAGATGATTTTTGAAAAAGAGACTTTGCTCTGGTCCACATGGCTAATTTTCTTTGAACCCACCAACATTAGATTTTAGTGTATATTCATTCTTGTGATCTTTTACCATTTTCTCGGTGGCTTTATCCAAATCAGTTGTTTAATTTGAAGCAGTCGCAATTCCACTAGCTAGCGACCAGCCTACCAAATCACATAATAGCATTCTTTTGATATCAAAAGCAACTGATATGTATGATTCACAAATCACAATTATAAGAACCAGTTATGTTGAAAAGAGATAGTTAGTGGTGCAAATATAATGAGATTACGTCACTTAGTTTGCTTTGTGATATGCAAAGACTATAGATATATGGCCATCAAGCACCAACATAATAATTTGCAGTTTGATATAAGTAAGTCAGATATAACAAATGAGATCTTTCTATTTAAATGGGGAAATTAGGCAACTCTAAGATATGAGGACCTATATAATCTCTTGACTTTAGTTATTTAGGCACCATTACCTTTAGCTTTTTTATCCAATAGATGAACTTATATAAAGATCATTATAATGTTTAGTTTGATCAGTTTTAGTGTTTTTAAGTTTGTCTAGAGTTTAGAGTTTCAGTCCCTTCCTTTTAGTATTGTAATGATCCTAGAAAATACTAATAATCTAGAAATAACTTTCATTTAAATCCATGCATGTGTAGCTCCTATTAAATTTAAAATCAAATTTAATACTAACTCATTACTAATTAATTATAAGAGCATCAATGATCAACTGTATTTTGGGACTACGAGAACATGTGGCTTCACATCCATCTTCTTCACTGCAATCTAATGGGATGTTAACCCATACAATTTCCGAGTATGACTCATCAATTTCCGAGTATAATTGCATACTTGTTGCTTCTATTTTTAAGTTGGTTTCGTCATACAGTTTCCGAGTATGATTCCACTATGACTCAAAGTCGAAGACAGTTATCATCGAATCATGGCATCATCTTTCAAACGCAAGCGAGAAAAAGAAAAGGAAAAAAAATGCTTATTATGATGTTCTCGAGTCTCTACTCCGTTTTCACCTTTGCAGTAGATTTGTAATAGGCATAGAGCTGAGAACCAGAACTTAATGTTCCAAGAAGATTGATTATCTATATACACCATAAACAAAACAAAATCAAAACGTTAACAAATCAAGTTACTTCCTTAAACCAAAAAAAACAAATCAAGTTACTCTATCTAACTGAAAAACATCAAAGTTTTTTTGTGTTAGAAGAAAAATACTTACAAGGATGCAAAAATCGATTTTGTCGATCAAAGAGAAAGCAGTCCAAGCTATATAGTTGAGGAAACCAATGAACGTTAACCAAAACGGTGGTATATACTTATCGGTACTCTCCATCTCCAGCACTTTCTGTACATAAAACGGCCGTATATACTCATCGGTACTCTCCGGCTCCAGCGCTTTCTGTTGTTTCGTGCAATAATTTAATGAAATCAATAACTCGTAACCATGAGAGAGAGAGAGAGAGAGAGAGAGAGAGAGAGAGAGGACTTACAATGAGGGAAATTATGTGAGATTTAGGCATAAGGTTAATGAAGGAGATATTGCAAATAACACCAACGAACGTTTGTTTGCCAGATGAACTTTTAATTGCGAAAACCGTAATGAGAACAATCACTACTACACAAGTGATCTTAACCAAAAGACGTGACACAATGTACCTCTGCACATATACATACATCTTCATCATCATTAATAATTAGATAAATATCCTAAAATAGCACTCAAACACAAGCTGAACAATTATAGTTTACAATACACAAACTTCCAAAAATAACACTAAACAAACGTTTAATTTTGAAATATGGTAATAATTATATATGAGTTCTAAATAAAGAATATTAAAAGATTGAAAAACATACCCGGAGGTTTTTCTCGTCACCGCAGTTGATGAAGAAGACAGTTAAAAAGAAAGCTTCAACTCCCAAACCGAAGCCACCAGTTATTAAAAGGAAGAGACTACTATTCTCGTTAAGAAGGGGAAGTCCATAGAGAACCCACAACATATAGTGCATCGCCGAATCTAGAAGATAATATGGCTTATCTCTCGGCACTGCTTTATTGTTCACTAGCTTTACCACCGGAGGTATATATATATATATATATATATATGTGTGTGTGTATCATAATGATCAATATATAGACTCATAAATACTAAACAGATTGTTAAAAGGATTATATTAATATGTCAAACTAGGTACCGAATACAAGAATCCAGAAAATTTCATATAATTTTGAAATTGCGAAAAGAAAATCAAAAGGGATACTTACACTGTAACACCAGTGAGACCAATAGTAAGAACACTCCCTGCATTTGAAGGTGGACAAAACTTATTAGTCACATAGCTAGCGATGGCGAATGTGTGCTGTGTACATAAATCTATATTAGTTTCAAATCGAATAACATATAAATTAAATGAAGAGATCCACACACAGAACACATAAAACCGATGCTTGGTCGGATTCATATCACTGTTTTACAACTTTATTAAACGTATACATACGGCATGAAATGGTGAAATTTACGAGAAGGAGATCGTACCGATAACTCCCATGATAAAACGAACTTGTATCAAGTCAATCATTTTGAAATCAACGGACAGAGAGAGAGAGAGAGTTGATGACGAAGAGCAGAAGACGAAGATAAAGACGATAAGTAGTAAGGCCAGACTGGCAAGGCGTTCGTAGAGACGTTGCGGTGGAAACGCTAAGAGTCAACGCCAATCAAGAATGTTTTTACATGATTCACACGTGTGACGAAGAAAGTGGAACGGCTCTAAAAGGTGGAAGTGTTATCACGCTGATATGCGAGAGTTAATTTGGGTTATTTTTCAACAAATATCAATCATTTTTTTAACTAAAATTTTTCTGGTAACGAAAATATTTGACTTGAGTCCAAAAAATCTACCATATGTTCGAATATGCTTTCAATATCCTCTGATTCAAATTTAAAATTAACATTAAAAAAATAATAAAACTTATTTAAATTTTATTTGCAAAACTCTAATTTTACGTACAAATTTTTTTAATAAACCTAACTGAGAAAGAGCGTTTGTGATCGGCTTTTAAAACCAGACCGAAAAATAAACAGGAAGTCTTTTGGATTATTAGATCAACCGGTCCGACAGGTTGAATTACAGGTTCAATTAACGCCATTGGAGAGATTAGTTTTGTGGCTTCAGTGACACCTAATGACCTAACCTCTCTTTTTCTCAGTGACACCTATCCTATTGAGTGGTATGTATGACAAAAAAAAAAAAAGATACCGAGAATTCCAATTTAATTCTTCTTTTTGGATCAAACAAAAAAAAAAAAAAAAAAAAAAAAGGAAAGAGACCAGTTCATTATTGATCGATCTGTTTTGAGGAAATTATATCCGCGAGAAAAAGTGTAAATTGCGTCAACCATAAATCAATTGACAAACCGGGACGAGTTTTGATATTATATATATAGAGAGAGATTTAGTGAGCTAATGCTTTAACCGCTTTCTCAGCCGCATCATCCAAATCATCAGCCGTTATGAGTTTCATTCCACTTTCTTTGAGGATTCTCTTTCCCTGCTCCACATTCGTTCCTTCTAGACGAACCACCACTGGCACTTTCAATGATACCTGTCGTCACACAAATCAATCGATTTTTATCTTCAATCCTGAATGAAACATTCTGCTAATTAGAAGGTTGTTTTTTTTTCTCTCACTCACCTCTTTTGCAGCGTTCACGATTCCACTAGCAATCACGTCACATTTCATTATCCCACCAAATATGTTCACCAGGATTGCTTTCACTTTGTCGTCAGATGTCAGTATCTTAAACGCTTCCACCACCTAATTTTATTTTTTTGGAGTCACAAACCCTCTACTAAAATTTGTCACAAAGAATTTAGATTCCCCAAAGTAAAGGTTTCTTTTACCTGGTGCTCAGAAGCATTTCCACCAACGTCAAGGAAATTGGCGGGAGTTCCACCATGTAATTTAATGATGTCCATTGTTGCCATGGCCAATCCAGCACCATTCACCATGCAACCAATCTCTCCATCTAAACCGATGTAGTTCAGGTCAACTTTCGCTGCAGCCACCTACGAGAGAAGCAACACACACTTTTCCTTTTAATCTCTTCTTATCGACTTAACAACATAACATAGATTTCTTGAAGATAACAAGGGAGATAGACAGATACCTCTCGTGGATCCTCCTGTGTTGGATCACGCATGGCAAAAACCTCTTTTTGTCGGAACGCAGCATTATCATCGAAGTTCAATTTCGCATCAGCAGCTACCAATTGGTTAGTGGATGTCTCTGCAAGAGGGTTGATCTACAAGAGAAATTTGGGGGTTCAACAAAAGAAGATATTGATAACTGAGAAAATGAGTGTAGAAACAAGACAGTGTGAGAAAACTCACTTCCAACATTGTGCAGTCACTCTTGCGAAAGAGTTCGTACAGCTTCTTCACTTGTTCGATCGAATCTTTTCTGTCAGCAGCTTTGGGAGCCAGACCATCCACAACCTTGGCAGCATCTTCATCAGTGATTCCTGCAAATACATCAATTGGTACCTACGCAAAACCATGAATGGAGGGGTCAAAAATCCGCATTGAAAAAGGATCTCAGAAGGATATTTCTACCAAGAGATTAACGATCCAAGTACGTATTAAACAGTCACAACCTTGATAATCATGTCAGGGAACTTCTCAGCGAGATCTTCAATGCTGGTACCACCTTTTTTACAGGCAATGATCAACTGCAATAAGAAAGTAAAGCGGTTTAGATGTTGCAAGCAGGGGGTTAGAACAGCATGCCTAGAAGTAGAGAAATGAATTAGTAGTTCATCATTTGCGTAGTAGCATACCGGTCCAGCAGATTTACGGTCCAGAATAATGGAGAAGTACATCTCATTGACGAGTGACAATTTCTCACACAAGTAAACCTGCTCAAAATTAAGATTCAATGAATAAACAAAGGTGCAAGAGTATGTCACGAGAATTGAAGAAAAAACACCAATTATAAGCTTCATGGATAACTCATAACAAACCTTGCTAACAACTTTGCCTTGAGGACCAGTTTGTTTGGTAACGAGTACTTGTCCAAGCATCTTTCCTACAAATGATATAAGAAATTGAATAGGATCAATAAACTCTCTCAGACAAAACAAAAGGAGAGACATCCAACACTTGAAGAAAGAAGATTAAAAAAAAAAAGAAAAACAGGGCACAATACCAGCAATATCTTCAGCCTGATCACGTTTAACAATGTGAACACCACCCTTAAGACCACTCTTGAATGTTCCAAGACCTCTTCCACCAGCCAAGATCTGGCTCTTAACAACCAACTGTACCACAGGCAAAGAGCAATATATCTTTCAATTAGGCAACTAACTAATAGAGAGAGAGATAAGAATCTAAGTCAATGGCAAATGATGTGCTTAGAAATAATATACCTCGCTTTCGTTAGGGAAAACTTCTTGGACAGCCTTTTTAACTTGTTCCAGAGAACCAACAGCTACTCCTTTTGGCACATTCACACCGTATTTGCCCATCAGCTCAGCTCCCTGATTGTATCAGAAAAACACACAAATACATTTTCATAAACCCAGAGACGATTCTAGTGCTTACTTTCAAAACTCCTAAAGAGACACCGGATAATTCTATCTCTAACACAAATCAATCAATCAGTGGATCAACCCCAAAAAAACAAGAGACAAATACACAGATCGTACTCGAAAAGCGAATCTACGCAACTATAGAACAGTAAAGAAAGGTCAAAACCGAAAATAAAGAGAAGGAAGAACCTGATACTCGTGGATGTTGAGACGGCGAAGCTGTTGCTGCTGCCATTTCCCGGAGACGGAGAGAGATCTGGACACGAGTTTGCTCACCAATCCCCTCATCGTTCGATTTTGTCTTTGTCAAAAAACCAGCGAAAGCGAATGAGAGAATGAGAAAAAAATATATAAAGAGAGAGAGTCAGAGAGAGAAGAGAATAGTCGCAGCGTGTGAGAATGATCTGAGAGTCTAACCCTAATTTTTCCAACTTTATGAGATTTATTCCTCTCGGCCGGCTCACTATTTCCATATTTAATTTCGTATCTGTTTATTAGAAAAAGAAAAAAAAAAAAAAAAGTTACTATTAGGTATGAAAAATACACACAATTCAAGTACTACCATTTTCATTTTCACTAAAAAAAAAAAACTATGCAATAACAATTATTAATAGTAATACATTTTTGTATATGAATAATAATGTAGAGAAATTAGTTTTTGATTTGGATTATACACATTACCATTTGTGTCCAAACGTTTTTCATAATCAAAATTGAAAGTGCGGTCACTTGCTCTGGCAGCTACCACCACACCGCTATTGGTGACAAACACTGTGGCGAGAGCAATTTGAAAGTGGTACACAAATCTATAACTTAATTCCAAAATCAGAAGAAACACATTTAAACTTATCAAAAAACTTATTTGATCGAGTAGAGAGAGATACAATCTCATAACGGATTAAAAAAAAATTAACAAAATTAATTTAACAGTAACCAATGTTCTTATCCCCCAAGGACCAACTCTTCATTCTCCCGCCAAACCGCGTGAACCTCATCTGTACGAAAGCGCGCTGCGTAAAGGTGGAATCTTGAATCGGCGTTTCAACACCGTTAACAAATGCTAGCAGACCCGCGTAAGCGATCATCGCTCCATTATCTATGCAGTATCGGTCATCCGTTGCAAACAGCTTCCCGTCACGTTCAGAGCACATGGTCCTCATCATCTCCTGCAAACGCTCATTGCAACCGACACCACCGACTATCAAAACGTCTTTATTGTCACAATGGGCCATCGCTCTTTCCGTTATCTCAACCAACATCGCAAACACCGTCTCCTGCCAGATCATCAACAATCATATACTATATGATCCTCGATCTTTACAAAATGTCCAAAACGTTACGTTCTATGTAGCGAATGAACAACTGTGATAGCCTTACTTGAAGAGAATAGCACAAGTCTGCTGGTGTCCACTCGTTATTCTTGAGCTTCGATATAGCTCAAGATTCCGCTGAACGATACATCCATACCTTTCACAGCATACGGAAGATCGATGAATTTTTCTCCTTTCTTAGCGCGCTTCTGTTAAAAAAACCAACAAAACATTCGATAAATCTTTCTCCTAACACCACATGTATACTAGATCATATTATTAAAAGTAATGATTAGATTCAGAAATACCTGCTCGATGTACGTTATAGCCAGGACTTGGATCATTGGAGAGCTTCAAGACTCTAGCAAACCGGTCCAAGCAATTACCACCAGCAATATCAATGGTCTCACCAAATATCCGGTATCTACCTGAGTGTTCCCACCGCTCACATACAGAACAACAGTATCATCAGCTCCAGTAACTACTCTCCCCATCTCAATGTGAGCCACGCAGTGATTCACTCCAACGATTGGCTCATCTCAATGGTGATGATAGCAGTCTCTTTAGGAAGGAATCCATGACCAGGCGGGGTTATGTATGTATGCCGAGGATTAGCTAAGATTGTACCGTCTAGAGTCAACCCCAATATTGTTAGCTGATCCTTCGAACCCAATGGCTATCTTTCACTTCATTGCTTTGACTTAAAACACTAAAGTAAACTCTCTGCAGATGGAACAGAACAACAAACCAGAGCAGCCAAACATAAAAAAAAAAAAAAAAAAAAATTTAGATACAAGTATTACTCCCAGTTCATTCATAGAGTTGAAAATGACTCATTTATCATGGATTAGTAGTATATTGGTACTGAGAGAGAAAGAGATACAACAAGAGGTTTTGTATAAACACTAGATATCTGAATCTAAATTCTAAACCCAGAAAGCAACTCTAATCCATATAGGCTCTGTTACTTAGAATTCAACAGCATCTTCACTCATCAGTTCAAGGTATTCCCCAAAAATACCTAAAGAAAACTGAAGAAGCAAACACATTTATTTACCTAACCAAAATATAAAAACCCTACACCAAACCTATTCAAATCATAATTAGAGATGAAGAAATTACAAAAATCGAAAATTCTCACCTACGATTTTAAGTAAAACCCAGGAGAAGAAGACTCTGATAAGCGAAGAGCATGAGCAAACTTAAGACTGCTATGTGACCAGGATTACTTAAAAAAAAAAAAAAAGATGTTGTCATTGGAACATAAGCCCCGTTCAGTTAATCCGATGCGGACCAAGTGAATAACTGTCGTTAAACGAACGGCCATGATATCATCGGCGGAGAGAAAGCTCCACACACGCGTCTCAGCTATAATCTCTCCACCGCATGATTCTCTCGATACCGAGGCCGCATCTCTGCGGATAGTGGCCCGGGGACTTTCCTGGGTCGGTACCTAGACAGGTCCATGTAACCCATTCACTTCGTCCAATGACTGTTGTACCATGTTTTAGTTTTCGACTAATTATATACACAAGTCATATGTTCTAAATACCCGATGTGGGACAAACATCTTGATAACAAACCACAATCCTTTTTTAGTTTTTTTTTTTTCTTTTTCTTAGTATATTACTTCTGTCAGCGTGTCAGCTTGTAAATTGAATAAAGGGTCCCTTGAATAAAATGATGAAATATTTCACTGAATAGTTGGTGGGTTGAGCCAGGCCCGTGCAGTAGTGCAACGCATGGGCGACTCACGAGAATCCAGATAGCAAGCTATCTTAGCGGACTCTCACCCTAGAAAAATAGAGTTAATATTATGCGGAATCAGATATTAAACTGGTAAGAACAGATACTACACTTGATCTTAGCCAAAAGGCCGAGAAAGGTATGAATTGCAAGTGAGGCCCGGCTTCTCTTTTATATCAGTTTGTTTGTGACCAATGCTTACTAACTTTCCGATGTGGGATAAACTAAAGAACAAAGACAAACCGACAATACTAACTTCGCTACTTTTATGTATCACACAAGCGTCTGGTTTAATATTTTACAGGAGTTTATGTAAATCATAGAAAACGTAGTTTATAGGAGGAGGTAAGTCTCGACCAAATTACGAAGAAAAAGGAAGAATCGACCAAACTCTTTGCTCTGTATTTTCCTTACACATTTGCTTTTGATATTTCATGAAGTTTTAGTCTACATGATTTTTATTTAAAACAGGACAATAAAGATTTTCTCATATTCAAGTTACTAACAGTAAGTTAAGGTAAAACCAAACTATGAACTGAGTAATACATTTTAAAACCAAAAATATGGTACAACTTTGTCACAGTAGATCAAGAAGATGGCTTCAAGTTCCTGATTGCAGCGGCCATAATCTGAGATAAATCCAACATGTGAAATGAAATCAGACGAACAAAGTCAACTACTGTTTGTAATTATCGCTTAATCATGTAAAAGAAGTATACGTACCCGGGCAGATCCAGGATCAAACCTTCTTTCACCAATACTTGTATTCCTGTCCTCTCGCTTTGTGACTACACTTCTTTGACTAGATTCCACATTGTACTTCTCTGTCAAATTTGTATCATCTTCCACATTTCTGCTGCTGTTGTTTTCACTACATATTGCTTCACCCATCTGTGTGCCTTTGCTCTTGCTTCTTGTTGTATAAGTACGGACAGACGCTCCACCAGAACCAACAACCGGGTTATCTAGGGACTCTGCTGCATCATCTTCACTAACTTTGCCCTTGCTTCTTGTCGTGTAATCACTTATATTATTTGTTTGGAGACTTTGTCCCTTCTTCGAGAACTGAGTAGCCGCTGCTTTTGCCCCGGCAATTGCAGCTGTGAGAGTGTTAACTTGCCCTGAATCACGCGCTTTCTTCTCTTGTGTTGTACAAGGAACAGAACCAGGTTTTAAGGAAAACGGGTCTTTTGAATCTGGAAGAGGGAACTTAACCACAGAAGTGTTTTGAGAAGGCATAAGACCTCTAGCTGCAGCCGCATAAATCTGTTTCATTTGAGAATACAGTAAGTAACTGGTACTATCTTATACAACTCTCCCAGTTCTTAGGCTTTAGAGAAGAGCAAGATTACCTTGTTTTCTAAATTATAGACGCCCTGGTACCCGCGCATCTCAAATGGAATAATCAGTTTCTGGAAGAGTTCATAGAATCAAATGTTAAATGGTCTCAAATCCAAACAAAACAGTAGAAACCGAGAGATGAAGTGAATTTCACCTGTGGCTTCTCGCATAGCCAACAAAAGTTGGTTTGTCCTTCAAGCCTCACCTATTATTATATACCAAACACAGTTAGGGGTTTGCTTAATATACAATAGAATCATCGATGACGAACTGTTTTCGATGTCAAAGAACAGAAATACAGCAATAATGAGAAAAAAGAAAATTGGTGTACCCCTTCAGGTAAAGCATCCCAGTTCTGAAGTTCCTCGCAGGTGACACAGCCAACAACCTCAACACATCCTATACCACCAACATAACCGTATCAACATCTTACAAAAATAAATATTGATGTGACAAAGATGAGCATACAAAAAAAGTTAGTAGTAACAATAATACCAATTAGTCTTGAAACAGGGTAATGTTTGGGGAATTGAATATCAGTGATACCATCAACAGCATAAATCTCTTGGTAAAACTCTTCCATTGCTTTAATAGTAGCTTCATCAGGTACTTTACTAGCAGCATGAATCCATAAACGGCCTATGTTACATGATTAATAAAACAAACCACATCATCATCATCTTCAAATTTCCAATTTAAATTTATCTCAGCTGCAGCTTATAAGATATCAATTAAGTTGATCTCGGACTACATACCTCGAATTGGGGCAGGCCAGGATCTGCCTTCGATGCGTTTGATACCATGGACGAGAAGTGAAGCCCATGGCTGATGCATGGTCAAGCACGGGTTCTTGTAATTCCCACGACTCATCCCCTCTCCAAATATCAAAACCCTAAAACACTAAACTTAAATCGAATCTATAAGTCCACCAATCACCAAAGCTATCTCCAATTACGCTCAAACCTAGTTATGAACTAACCTCTAAAAATCAAAATCGAAGAAATCTCCCAAACACTGAGGAGAAGAGTATGAATCGAGAAGAAGAGCGTTCGACGGACTCTTCCACCGGTACGGGCGAGTAAACCGGGATCCTTGAACCGGTTTATCCCTATTCACTGGAAGGTTCCTTCGGTTCTTTCCGTTTCGCGTTTTGTCTTCTATAGGTGAAATAATTTAGTAAACTAGATTAATTAGCGTTTAACCCCAACTACAATTTTTAAGTTAGGTTTGAACTCCCAAGTTAATTTAATTAATAAATAATGTTCATAAAAAATAACACATAAATAGAAAATTGAACTAAATTATTGGTGGGTTGAGCCAGGCCCGTGCAGTAGTGCAACGCATGGGCGACTCGCAAAAGCCCAGATAGCAAGCTATCTTAACGGGCTTTCTCCCTTAAAAAATAGAGTTAATATCGTGTGAGCCGATGGCCCACATATCAGATATTAAACTGATAAGAACAGATACTACACTTGATCTTAGCCAAAAGGCCGAGAAAGGTATGAATTGCAAGTGAGGCCCGGCTTCCCTTTTTATAGAGATTGTTTTTGACCGACGCTTCACTAGACTACCGATGTGGGACAAATAAAACTTCAACCTTTTGGCTTCTGCAAAACTTTTGTTCTACGAGAGATCTTCGTTACGTTTATGTAATCAGCTTTGACAGAAATTGATCATTGTATATATACATGCATTTGTTATTAAAAAGTAGGCTCGAAATAAAATTTAAGTTTTGAATTCACCTAAATTAAACACAAAAATCAAAAATCTGCATTCAGAATTACATCAGAAAGATGGAATTGCTCTTTTTTTATTCTTGTTTCTTCCTAGAGAGCTGAAAATCAGAAAATTAGTCTTAAGAAAGAAAGAAAAAGAGAGAGAAAGCCTGAAGAAGACAGAAAGCTCTTAGTCTAATAAGTCAAACTCTACAACTCCAACAAAACCAACCACAGTTTTATGATCTACCATCCCGAGAAAGGTCCCCTTCATTCTTCGTTTCTCCGACGCTTTGCCCGAGGGGAATCTGATGACTCCTCTGAACAATTTTCAGGTGTTTCCGCACTTGCTTTGTCTTCTTGTTCCAGTTTGCCAAAACCTATATTTTGCTTCTCAAACATCATCAGCAGCGCCTTTCCCTGTTCTTCTATCCGAATTTGCATTTTTCTTTGAATCTGAAAGCAAACCCATTTTCATCCCTACTGTTTACAAACTTCAAGTGATACAAATAGATAACACTATGAAGCTCAAACTTATCATATGTTCATCGTTGTACCTCGAGCTGCTCATGCAGTTGTTTCTGAACTTCCATCTGAAGTCGCAAAGCCTCAGTGACATCTATCCCACTGCAAAAATCAGTAATGACAATGAATTAGACAGATTCAATGGTGTATCAGTGGTAAAATTGTGATGTTACCAAACCCCACCGTTTCGTATCAACATATGTAACTTGCTCAAGCGGTGTCAACTTTGTCTCTGGCGAACCTGCTAATCATCAGAGAAAACCATCTAAAAGTAAAAAATCAATCGAAAGTTCAACAAAAATCATCAACATAAAACATCTGCTCAGGTTGTAACTTAGAAGACTAAATGAGTCCCGGAAAAGGGTTTTAGTCTAGAAAATAAATTTGATGATATTAGCATGCCAACAATGTTGAGAGCTTCTTTTTAAATAATAAATATCAAGAAAAGAGTTAAGAGTAAGATAGATCAACACAAAACTTTCATTATCTTAAGAAAAATAAATGCATATGAAGAAGATTCATCATGAAAGAGAGGAGCCAGTGTTTACCTTCTGATGGTTCTGGTATATATTTAGCTGTCCTATACTTCTGCAACACAAATAATAAATAAAAAATGTAGACATTTTACCAACAGATTATTATGAGGATTAGCATGAAACAATTTCTTGGAAAAAAACAAGAAAAACTAAACCTGCAAATGACTTTTGACATGATATATAGTCAAACCTTCGACATTCATAAGCTTCAGCACACCCTTAGGAGTTGCTTCTGCATTAAAAATAAGAGACGGAATCAGAATCAAAATCAAGGATCTTAAAACCAAGAAGCAGAGAGAGAGAGAGAGAGAGAGAGAGAGAGAGAGAGAGAGATGCTTACTTTCACCGCCACCGAGCTGATTAACAGCGTCAACAAAAACCTCATGAAGTTCAGGCGTCCAACGCATACGTCTCTTAGCTGCTGCATTATTATTACTGTTGCTACTACTGTTATTGTTGTTGCTGTTTGAGGATACTGTCCTAACAAGTGGACGCAAATCCAGACAAGGAGAAGGCTGCTGCAGACCAACTTGGGGTTGTTGAATTTGCGATGGCGTACTTGGTTGCTGCACCTGAAACAACAACAACAACAACTCCTCATAAAACATGAGTGTTTTGATATGAGGAGACAAGAGACCCCACAATATGTATCGCAAAGGGAGTAAAAGAGTAGCAAACTTAATAGAACAAGATTAACCACCTCTGAAGCTGAGTTGAAATTCGTGTCATGGAGAAGCTCTTCCAAGACAGTAGACATCAGCGCATCTCCTCCATCAGTGATCAAGTGGTCATCCCAGACTGGCCAGTCACACTGTTCATGAATATCATCAGATGCTACGATAACACCGTCCTCCATCTGACTGCTTTGAATAGGAGAAGCCGAAGGAAAGTCAAAAGTATCAGGGAGTGGAGAAGGAATCCAAACTGATGACTCCGGGACGAATGAGTTATGGAAATCACTTGAGTAAATATGATCAACAACTCCATCATTATCAGAGAGAACACTAGTTGAGTAAATGTGATCAACAGCTCCATCATTAGCAGAGAGATCACTACTTGAGTAAATATGATCAACAGCTCCATCATTAGCAGAGAGCAAATGATAAGGCGTTGCCATGAGTTGATTGTGTTGTGGATAGAAGGACATGTCAGCTTCTTTTACCGAAGGGTTTTGAAAAGACGGTATCAACGAACAAGTGTCTGAAATGTCAGACGGAACTGGCGGCCTCAACGGACGTCTCTCCATTATTGTTCTAGAAAAACAAAATCAAAAGACATATAGTTTGCGTGTAAGAATTAAGATTATATGCATATATATATATATAAATTAAGATACAACAATATCATCATTTATGACTAATCAAAAGTTTCTGATTTACACTCAAAACCTATCAAAATCAAAATTCATCAATGTAAAATTCTGAATCAAACAAAATGCAAGAGCAGATGATTTTTACAGTCACATAGCAAAAAAATCAGAATCAATCGGCAAAGCAAACAACAACACAAAAAATATCAAAACCTACGCTAAAAACAATCGAAGCTGAATCAACCAATTAAAAAGCATAATCGCCAAATTATACTCCAACCAACGAGAAGATGATCAAATTCCAAAAAATCTCACCTACGAAGAATTATATGAAAAACCCCAAACCCACGAGAGAAGGAGAGAAAGAAGCCAGAGAGCGCCTTCGAACCGGTAAGGGGCGAATAAACCGGGATCTTTGTACCGAACTTGCTCTCTCAATTTTTGCTGTTCCTTGTTTTCCTCGTTAGCGTCGGAGAGATGAATTTTACATAGATGAATTTTAAAGGAGACGATCAGTCATCATTCGTTTTTTCATACGTGGAATGTTCTGGTTGGCCAATAAATTTTATATTGGTCTATTTTTAATCCCATTTTTAGAATAACACAAAAGTATGTAACTAAATACAAACGTTTTTTTTTTAGTTACAAATCTGATTTTAAGATCATAATCAAAAGTTTTTTTTTTTAACAATTCATCAGTATTTTTTATTTTCTTAAAATCAGATTATGAAAATAAAATAAAATATTTTCTTCCTTCTTCTCAAAATTATCATTTGTGGACATTTTTATTTTACTTTTTTTTTTTTTTTTTTTAATTTTCTTAAATAACAAAAGAATCTTTTGAAAAGATCATTAAGAAGGGTAAATACAAACTTGCAAATGATAATTTTGCTCACAGTTGAAATGATCAAATACAGTATTTGAGTTTATCCGGAAGATACATATAATTTAGTTACAAATCTGATTTTAAGATCATAATCAAAACTATTGTTTTTTTTTTGTTGTTTTTTTGACATTTCATCAGTATTTTATTATACAAAAAAAAAAACAAAACTAAAATAAAAAAATGTTGACTGCAAAACCCAAAACCCTACAGATCTTCCCCTGCGACGCTGCTCCGGGTCGAATCACCGATTCGGGTCAAAATCTCACCTGAGCAAAAATGTTCGCGAGGCGGCTCACTTCTTCTATCTTCAAAGGATCTTCAACCTCCTCAAGGTACCCAAACTTCTTCTCTGATTTTGCCATCTAGAAATCTGATCGATTAGTCGTGCATCTTAATCAATTTCGTCTATATCCGCGATTTCAAAACCTTCCATGCCCATTTTTGGTGAAATCACTTATTAGACCTATTGAGTTGAGTTTCTATCGAAGATAGACGATTCGATTCGAAACTTGGATGATCCATTTGGGTCTCTATGAGCTGAAGAAATGTTTTTTTTTTTTTATGAAACAGCTCGGACAAAACAGGGAAAGCTGGGACGTTGGGGTCTTTTGGTCGGAAGGCAGTATCTTTTGTCTTGATTACAGTCACTGGTGGTGTTGCTTTGAGTGCCCTCGATGATCTTTCTATCTACCGTGGATGTAGCAGGTAATCACATTAATCTTTTTATATCATTCCATTGAAGTTTAGCCACTGCAAATGTACATTTTAGGTATAACATCCCTAGCGTAGTTGAATTGTGAATCGGCTTTGTTTATTTCATAGTTTTTCTCCTGATTCGGATTTATTTAAGAGAAATGTTTTATAAGCTAGTGACTCAGTCGAAATCATGTGAATACTTTTAGTTTAGGAGATGATTAAACCATTGCTGAAATGAAAGCTGAGAGTCTGAGACTATGGAATCTGTAGATTTCTTATCACTGCAGATACCAATTTGACCATGATTTGCTCTCAGTGTGACGGTTTTATCGATATAAAGATCAACATCAACTTTGAAAGACAATTAAAAGGAACTCAATCTCTTGGTGCTAGTAATACATGTAGTTTTTAATCAATACTGTGTCTTATTTCCATTTTCGCTTGAGTGAGTCTGATTGTCTGCTCTAGTGAAACTGGTTAAGCAAAAGAAGAGAAAACCTTATATGCTTGAGAACACCTTTTTGGCATTGCTTCACTTTGAATTTTGATGCGCCCATTAACCAGGCTTTAGTCTGGTTTCTCATGTGTAGTTCTGTCTATCCTAGTATCTTGTGCTTGTGCCTCCCACTTTATATGTAATGATACTTCTTCTCTGTGTCCTCGCTAGAACAATCATCCTCGCATGTTCTCCAATAGCTTCAATCATCTATATGCACCATTTTGTTATTTTGTTGCACATTATATCAACGCCCCTCATGAACATCTCTATGCTCTTTTCCTTGTATCATCAAATCAATAACATAACCTGATTTCAAGAATGTGAAATTTGCATTGGCGATGTCTCAAAAAAAAGTATGTGTATGCTTAACTTTCAGCAAGGCGATGGAGAAGGTGATAAATAGTAAGGCCATGATTGAAGCTATTGGAGAGCCAATTGAGAAAGGGCCATGGTACAGTGCTTCACTAGCCGTTTCTCACCAAAGGCACTCAGTGTCTTGTTCATTCCCTGTCATTGGACCACAAGGCACTGGAATCTTGCATCTGAAAGCTGTTCGCGATGGAGGTAAAAAAGTCTCTCTCAAGAAAAATATGTGTTAGGTAATATCTGCATTAGCGAAATTATTGTACTCATTGGATTCCCCTTTTTTTTTGCTTTGTTTCTTGGCACAGAAGATAGCTTGTTGGGGTTTCTGAAGCAAAGGGACTGGGACATTCTGATGATGGACGCACTTGTCCATGTACCCTCAAACGATGGACCCCAACAAACCTTGAGAATCAACATTTCTAACATGGTTGATCCTTCGCCTGGTATCGACAACAATAAACCTTCGGAACCACAAAAGCCAGAAAGAGCTAAAACGAGAGAGAACGCTGTGTGATGTATCATTCGTCATTGAGCTCCTGGCTAGGGTTTTATTCCATTCTATTATACATCTTGTGGAGCAACAGAGAATTGACTCTTTTGATTTACTAATAAATAATGAACACCCTCCCTACTTGAGTATACAAAAGTTGAATACATGATTGGTAATAATAATTAGTCTAGTGAATACAACAGCAGCATTGCTTGCTGCTATGTGTTGTTTTTTGGTCTTTTATTATGTGTATACACAATTTGGTTTGGTTTTACGTGTTTGTCTAATCTAAACCTTCTTCAAGTCCTAAATAATTGCATCAATCTTTAATTTCGAAATCATTATAAATTAATTTAAGATCATGTCTATAAGGTGTCCCTTCACATTCAATCGTTGTGAAGTGAGAGAGAGTGGTCTCAAATCCCTAAAGGTTGATCAACGGCGATTTGATCTCTCGCGTCAATGTCGTCTCCAGAGAAGAAGAAGAAGAGGAAGGAACGGTCTCTTACGCCGTCACCAGAACCAACCCCAAATCCGTCACTTCCGGATGATTTGATAGTGAGCATCTTAGCCCGCGTCTCTCGATCGTATCACCCAAATCTCTCCTTAGTCTCCAAAAGCTTCCGATCAATCCTTGCTTCACCGGAGCTTTACCACACCCGAACACTCTTAAGCCGCACCGAGACTTTTCTCTATCTTTGCTTAAGCTTTCCTGATGAAGCTAACCCTCGCTGGTTCACTCTCTACCGGAAGAAACCTAATCAAACCCTAACTAGTCACACCACTAGGACGAAGAAGAAGAAGAAGAAGAAAGATGATGATTCAGGTATTAATCTTTTTGCTCCAACCCCAATTCTCAACTCTGCTCCTGTGGAATGGTCTTTTCTCGTTGCTGTTGGCTCTAATCTTTACGCCATTACCGCTGCAATGGAAGATTCTGAGTGCTCTAGTGTTTGGTTTCTTGACTGTCGAACTCACACTTGGCTTGAATCTCCAAGAATGCGACTGGCTCACACCAATAGTAACTTTGATGGGAATATGTATTTAGCTGGAAGCTCTGAGAGTCCAGATTCTTTGAACTGTGTTGAAGTGTACAACACAAAGACTCAAATTTGGAATCCCGTGCCCCCCAGAAAACGGATATTCAAATTCGAAGATATGGAAGGAAAGATTTACTTGAACCTTGCTGTAAACTCTACGGAGGAGGCTGTGGCTTTAAAGCCAAAGGTTTGGAGTTTCGAAGCTTTAGGATTGGAAACGGATTTGGAACGTGGCTCTATTTGTATGATAGATAACATATTCTATCATTATGACCCTAATGTAAGGTTTATTATATGTAAAAAAACTGAAGGAGCAGATTGGTTAAAGTTAGGGGGATTAGAAGAGCTACCTAAGTTTGCTAGATATAGTACTGTTAAATTGGCCGATTATGGTGGTAAGCTGGTTGTTTTGTGGGACAAGTATGTGCCTGCTAGTGGGTATGACGAGAAGATGATTTGGTGTGCAGAGATTTCCCTTGAAACCCGCAACAAGGAAGAGATTTTGGGGAAGGTCGAGTGGTTTGATGCAGTTCTTACAGTCCCTAAGTCTTACAAATTCGTGTCTGCTAAATCTGCTACTGTTTGACAGGTTTGAACGTAATGTATCTGGTTATACCGCTTTTCTTTTTCCGGGACTTGTCTGTCTTGATGATAAACCTGTAACTCGTTCTGCTACTATTTGATGAATGATGCAAGAGACTACTGAGTAATGTCCCTTTTTGTTCTGAAATGTGTTGCAAAATGTCCATATATGTGACTACTATGACGAATGCTTGTCTTGTGCTTTTTAGCGGGCATTTGTTTTCACCCTAAACATATGCACTCACTTCATCACACTTGTTCAATCATTTGGTTTAAGAAAGATTTAACTCCCAAAACTATGATTTTGGACTCGTTTAAACCACACAACACAGTATTACACATACAATATAAGTAAAACCTTTGAATCCAATTATAAGGTAGTTAACGCGTTCTTAAAAAAACTACATCGGTTCTTATAGCCTAAAGAGTAATCACAAGCGCTGACTTCAGTAAGAAACTTGAAAAGGGTCCCTTCTTATTATTAATTTTCTGTGGGTAACTGATAAAACAAAAATCTCAAAACAAACTTATCTCTATGAAACTGAAGAAACTACATTTGATACCAATACAACAAAAATAAATCATTTTTTTGTCCGTATAAATAGTAACCGAAAACTATATCTCAAACCTTAACAAAATGTGGTTTCTGTCTCTTTTCATTGTGTCTTATCTCTCTGCTCACTCTTCCATGAATTCTTAGCTGCATCTGCTGAAATAGCCGTCGCTCCATTGCCATCGCTGCTGCCATCTTCTCCAGGCTTTGGTTTGGAGAAGAACGGGTCCCACACATGGCCCCCCGCTTCCCGTTGGCCTTCCTCCAGCAACGCATACTTCCAGCTGTTCTCCTCCACGAAGTAGTCATACTCGGTTCGGCCCTCGATCATGTTCTTCCTTAACCGAGTCACCTTGTCTATCACAGCCTGTACAGAGACATCAAATGCATCTTTTTGCGTCTCCAGTTCTGATCTCGGGTCTGCGTAGATCAGCCTTGGGATGAGGTTGATGACATTCTCTCTCATTATCTTGACCTGCTCGGCTGGAATCTGGAGGAGTCGCTCCTCGATGCTAATGTTTCTCTTCCGAACATCATCCTCGGGGATGAACACCGAGTAGGTTGTGTAGTTCTTGGGTAGATGCCACGTGTATTGAGTGTAGGCTGAGCCCGGATGGAAGAAGACCGGTATACAACCGGCAAGCATCGAGTCAAACGCCGATCTTCGGGTGTAAGAGTCTCCCTGAGGCTGCAGACAGAAGAGAGAGCTTTGAAACATTTGCATAATGCTGCTTGGTGCATGACATTTGCTCTCCCCAAAGTCGCATTCTAGTAATTTGCCAACATTTGAGTTTCGGCATTGATCAATGATCTGCCCTCTGATGGATTTTGGATTGTCGGGTCGGGGGGCTCCTGCAAATGAGAAAAGCCATTTCCTTTCCAAATTTCTCATCCGGTCTTGCCATTCAAAAACCTCTGCGTCCTTTGCCGGGTGGAAGTAGGTTGGGTACGGGATCCCAAAATCATTTGCATTCCATGGGCTCGACTCAACCACAAGCATAGACATGTTCTTGGCAGCTGGTAAGAAGAGAAGCTTGTTGCCCCAATCAGTTTCTTCTTCAGACAACCTCCTGAAATCCCACGTTATCCTCCCAGCCACAAGGAAATGATCTTTTCCTCTCATTATTTCCCACTCAGGCCGCTTCATGAGCCAATCGACCAACTCAAGCGAAGCAGCATCCCTTCTTGAGATATTGTATCCCCACAGGTACCTAGCAATGTCGAATCCAGCATAGAACGGCACAAAGATGGCAGCAGCAAGAGAAGAATCATTCGTCAAGCACTTATACTGCTTCATCCGGTTGCTGAAAATCACATCAACAGCAAACTGATTAGTCGCGTACCAGCCTTCATCCGAGAAGACACCTTCAACATTCTCAAGCGGCGGGCCAAGGCCAGCATTGGTTGTGAACTTGCACATGTTAGTCCAGAGACTAAGCTTCTTACAGTCTCTAAGCATATCCTCATTGAACTTGGAGGGTAGATCGTGAACATAAATATACTTCCCTCCACAGGGGTCACTCTTGTTGTCTACTGTCTTCAACGCTCTTATAAACGAAAACTCCTGTTTCTGCACGCTCTCAACAACTCTAGGAGGCTTGATAAAGGTGGACGTAGAGTTAGCTACTGGAGCAGGAGGGAGTACTGGCTTATCGATGGTAACTAAAGGCTCTTTGGGAGGTTTCGACGGAGCTGCATGAGGCTCGATAGGGAACTTATCAACCCGAAGAGAGACGGATGAAGGCTGAGACTGAGCATAGCTAGGTTGCAGCTGGATCTGTTTATCAATGCTACTGCTTCCTAAGACAACAAAATGGAAGTACAACAACAATGCCCAGAAAAAGAGTGATAAAGCAACCAACACACAGATTCGATTAGTCTGATTCTTCCCATTTCCCTTCTCCATCGGCTCTGTAGGAGCAACTTCTGCAGAGCGACGCCTCATAGCAACCCTCGGAATCATAAAGAGTATACGAGATCACAACATCGGTAATAGATACAATAGATCAAACTCAACAAGCCGTAAGTTCCCAAATCCTAAAGAGCAAAACTAAGTCCTATCAAAGCTAAAAGAAGCTAACTTTGCACGAGATCGAAGTAGTTGAAGCTAAATCGTAGCTCAGGAGCTAAGAAAATTCCAGAAAAGAATCAGATTTGAGAAAATGCAGAAGTGTACAGACAAGGATCCGCTAGAGACGGGGATACGAGGAAGAAAGAAAAGATTACAGCTTTTTTGATTGATCATTCAAGGAAAGATCTAGAGAGATGTGTGAAAGTGAAGATTTTTTTAGGCCAAGATCGATGAATTTAAGACCTGGCTTTGAGCTGGTCTCATCACCGTCAATGGGGAGAAAGAGAGAAATAGTATTTGCTGTATTTGTAATTGGAAGCGCACGTTAGCCGGACGGCTAAATCTGCGCCGGCAGTTTTTTCCTTCTTCTAGTTGTCGGTGACCAGTGGGGACTTGCCACGTGTGTTGACATGTCGGTGACGTCAGCTGATAAACCCTCTATGGACTCTTTTGACTTCAACCTTGGCTGGCTCGTACTCGTAACGTGATTCCGACGAGCGTGTGGGTATGGCTCCACGTGTGATCATGTGAGTCGTTCGTAGCGTAATGTACGTTGGAAAGAGCTCAAATCGCAGAATTTGATGATGGTAAGCATAATTATAACCAAAACACGTTGTAACATGATTACTTCAAGTTCAAAAGCTCGTTGTGTAACGTCTACTATTAATTAATATTTCAATGCATGTTGAATAATTAAATTCGAAATAAGTTTTGGAACTAAAGCATTTTGTTGAGACCAAATATATCTCTCATGATGAACTACAACTACTGATTACAGTAGGTATATGAATAGCCTTTTTGCAAATCTAAACATCACATAAATAATTAAAGAGGATGTATTCAAAACAGGATTTTGGAGTATTTGTGATTTTTTTAAAAAATCCTCTGTTACTCAACTAGTGATTTTAAAATCACATCTCAAATTCACTGTTATTGAATATGAAATTTGTTAAAAATCATTCAAAATCACTCATAATCCACTGCTATTCAATCAACAATTTGCAAAAATCATAACAAATCAACTGTTATTCAAAATCAAATTTTTTAAAAAAAAAACATAATAGTGATTGTGAGAGATTTTGGATACATTTTTGTAATGAAAATCCTATTAAAATCATTCCACCTTCAGAAATGTGTTTTTGTAGGATTGGTTCCTTTACGAGTGTTTGCCAAAAAAAAAAGGTTCCTTTACGGGAAAAATGATCATAGCTTCAAGTCTTTGTGTCTTTAACTCTTTAGATGAAATAGAGTCTCTGGTTGACCACCAAACTCACCGTGAACACCTCTCGTTTAATTTGGATCCATGAACACCTCTCGTTTCTAGACTTGAATTGAAACAGTTGGGTTTAGTACACTTGGATTATGATTTATATAAATTATATAGGTTTGTCAATAAGAGTGTTCAGAAGACAAAAGCAACGAGAGGTGTTCTTTTATTATTATTCATCATTACAACTTGTTAGATTAGACCAATATTACTATTACGTACATGATGATGAATGTGTTTAAAAAATTGATGAACAATGTATTTTGTGTGAAGAATCTTTTAAAATTAACCAAAAACCCACTTAAAGTCTTACCATATCTCATCAAATCTTATCAAATCATAAACTATTTAAAAAAATATATATATAAAATAATAATAAATCCACCAAACTATCTTAAAAACTCACTCTAAATCTTCTAAAATCCAAAATATCATAAATCCTCCAAAATTCTATTTTGAATACATCCCCTAAATCTGTACTAATCATAAGACCAAAATGCTCGAAACTGACTTGTTTGTAGAGATGTCAGGCAGACATAATATGAGAAAGTGACATTCAAGTGCAAAAACCTTTTTCACCACTTTATTGTTTTGATGAGTATATAAAAAGTATTATGAGGCAATTGAAATCTTTATGTTTTGTGAGATATTAAAGGAATCTTTAAGTATTAGCGTCTATTTTTATCAGCCCCGGCTCTAAGGATGTGCGGGAGGTGCCAAAGCACCGCGTCCAACCAATTATTTTTTATTTTATAAGGTCCAAATTTACATAAATACAAATTTTAGAAAAGAAGAAAAAAGGTAGATAAGAAATGGTGGAATATTTGTCTGAAATTAGGTTAAAAGTTATATAAAATTGGGTTAAACTTGAAATATAAAGAGAGCCATTTTATTTCTAGCACATGTCAAGTTAAACATTGAGTCGGGCCTGATTTTAATGGTCGTAAATATTTATATGGTTTCGATTAGGTGGTATGTACGCAGTACGCTCGTAGAGAAGACATATTTCTACAAGTGTATATTAATGTCAAACCGAATAGGAGATTTTTCGAACTTCAAAAAATGTTTGACGTCTATGTCGGGATTTATTGTGTAAATGTTGAAGACTTTGTTAAATTTGGGCTTATTATGGACTTCTAACTAAAAACCAATTGGCAATTAGTAGATTGACTCTAACCCTTTATATATTAATGATAGTCCCTTCAAACTTCAGATGTGGGACTTGGATTGTATCCAACAATCTCCCCTTCAATCCAAGGACCACGCCTCCTCGAGATGACAACTCCATCTCGAACCGATCCCACTTGGACCGATAATAAACCCCTTCTTGGGCCCCCATTACTCGGGTTGACAAGAGGCATGTCCTTATCCACTTTTCTAAATCCACCAGGATTTTTAACCTTTGGGCTCTGATACCATGTTAGAGTAGTGTCATTATCTTGGATATAAAGACACTTAGGATACTCAACCTCCATTGGCGTCTTGTACAAGCGGTTTGATGATCTCGTGACTCTTACCAACAACCGCCCAGCAGGATCGCTTAAAGTTAACATGTCTCCCTTCATGTTTACTTCACATCCAAATTCAGTCGCTTGTCCTAGACTGATAATGTTGTGCTTCAAGTCGGGAATATAGTAAATCTCCTTGAGTGATCGCCTCTCACCCGTTTTTCCCACAAATACAATCGATCCCTTTCCAACAATGTTGACAAACGAACCATCACCAAACTTAACCTTCCCTGTGATGTTCATATCTAAGCTCGAAAAGAATTCTTTCTTTCCCGTCATGTGGTTGCTAGCACCGTTGTCAAGATACCATATACTCTCATTGTTAGTGTCATAGTTCTTGGGAAACACCTTATCCTCGTTCAAGAACACCACCTCATGAACGTAAAGTGCACCAGCTTCATGAGTTTCATTCAAATTTGTCTCTTGATGTGCAACTTCTTTCGCTTGACATGAAGATGCGTAGTGACCCGGTTTATCACATCTCCAACAGATTATTTTAGATAGATCTTTCTTTTGGTTTGATTCTGGTTTTGGTTCTGGTTCTATACTTGCTCTGTAGTATCTCCTCCACGATTCTGGCCATTGAACCTTCCTCGTCCTCTGCCTCTGCCAGAATTATCTCCACTGTAGTTACCACGACCAAAACCACCTCGACCATATCCACCACGACCATATCCTCCTCGACTGCCTCCTCTTCGACCATAACCTCCTCTGTTATAGCCTCCTCTGTTTTCTTGATATCCATCGTAGTTTCCTTGATTGTTTGAATTAGAGAACATAAGTTTTGCTTGGTCTTCACTTCGGGTCTCCTCCCCTACACACTCTTCATAAGCTTTTATGCGACCAACTATGTCTCCAAAACCGGTTTTCTTTAAGTCTAAGACTTGTTCCAATGATGCAACGATGTGAATATATTTGTGTCTTGGAAGTCCTTGTAAGAACTTCTTTACCAACTTCGATTCGTCAATGATCTCCCCCAAAGAAGCTGACTGCAATGCTAGGCCTGAGATCTTGCCAGCAAAGTCATCAACGGAGTCGGTATCGTTCATCGTCACCCGATCAAGATCTGCAAGTAGGGTTTGAAGCCTTGCTTCCTTCACACGTTCCGCACCTTGGTGACGTGCTCGTATGGCTTCCCATAGGGATTTAGCCAAACCTTGATCTCCAACTTGCAGGATGAGTGACTCGGGGATTGATTGAAACAGTAGAGCAGTTGCAACGTCGTTCATCTTCTGATCGGTGGATCCAGGATCAATAGTCTCCCACACCTCGCTAACTCGAAGCGTGATTCTCATACGCATCGACCAAACGGTATAGTTTGTCGATGTTAACATCGGACATTGGATGGATGGTGATCCAAGGTCCTTGGTTCGCGGCAACGGATTTGAGTCGTCCCCCATACTTGGTTATGAACAGCTTCTCCTTCACAACCTTGATCTGAGCTACAACCTTAGCTCTGATACCATGTTAAATTTGGGCTTATCATGGACTTATAACTAAAAACCAATTGGCAATTAGTAGATTGACTCTAACCCTTTATATATTAATGATAGTCCATTCAAACTTCAGATGTGGGACTTGGATTGTATCCAACAGACTTGAAGTGTTCAAGGTGAAGAAGACTCCACTTTCAGTGTAATCACTCATAGCCAATAATAATAAACAACCAAAAAAAAAGGGCAAAAATATAAACTTAGAAACTTTAGGAGACAAACGTGGCTTGTGGGAGTGGGGAAGTTTGTGCTCCCCAATGTTCCAACTCACATGGATACCACAAAGGCTTTGCAAGAAAATTTGATCTACTATCTTTAAATAATTGAAGAGAGTAATGGACTAGCATTAACTCTTTTCCAACAATAAAATAAAATCCAACTTTTGATTCTTTAATTATTTGTTACATTTGCTGAACATGTAAGGGTGATTCGCAAAAAGTGAGGATTCAATATTGTCCAAATTCCTAATTAAGAAATATATATGTCCTCGGAAGATTCTTCGAACGAGATCGTGGTCTTCTAATCATCTAATGGGTGAATGGAAAATGCATATTTAGAAAATAAAAGATTCTAGCTGCCTGTTATCGGAAATATATCTACTAGATTTTTATTCGTCAAATCGGTACTTAAATAGTTATAATCCCGTAGGCCGTAGCTAGATTCTAATTGGTACGTAGTACTTTATAGTTGTAATCCTAGCCTCGTAACTTTCGTCACGTTTGTCCCACTATAGTGCTACGCTATATACATGATTGGGCAATAGCATTGATCTTAATCTCAATCTTGAATAATGTGAATTGATACATGAGATGTAATCTAAAATTTGGACCACAGATAAGTAACTGAGGAAACAATTATGGACGAAAGGATAGTTCTTACTACACTTAACATGATCATCGGTTGATGGGGAGATAGATCTATACGGAATCAGTTTTCTTCAGGAACCAAGAGGAGAAGAAGAGAATGAGTACTAGAAATATGTTAAAGAGACAGACCAAACATAGCCCAACCTTAATCAACGTCATCTCCTTCTGTTTAGATCCGTCATCATCGCGGGTCATTTTAACATCTTCGATATGGAGATGGACACCGGGATCTCTTAGCTTAACCTTGCTACCGAGCAAAGCTGATCCACACGTTGCTTGAACGTTGCTGTTCACGTAGATGTTGATCCTGCAACCACTTTGACTCGCTATGTCTACATCCCTAGGTGCTACCATCACCGCCCCAACATTTCTCCCGTTCAAGTTGATTCCACCAAAATCGGATTCAGGACCAGGATACTCTCTTTCATCTTCCATTTTGGGACAAGTACTGCAAAATGATTCTGTTCTATCCCTCCAGTTTCATGATATTGGCTCTATATGCTTTGCTTGGTATTTGAGGTTTCCTAAAGTTCTTTACTGTTTTTTACAGCTAGAAGCAAAGTTATATATTCTAAGGTTTGCATAACTAGATTCCTTACCCGCCCCAACAACTCATGGGTGCCGGGTGCCAATGGCTCCATATCTATGACTAGATTCTAAAGATAGGTAGGGTATCAATGTTTCAAATCTGTACATAACCAAGTTGAATACCCTCTTGACCATGTAAAGGAAACTTCAAATCACTCAGGGTTTAAACTCTATTGCATACAGATACAAGTTGAACCATTTTTGCGCAACATACACCACCAAACTAAATGGAATTCAAAGACGAAAGCATATGGCTTTAGTTATACTCAAGAGCAAAGTAGGGACATGGAGTTCGAAACGAACCAGATACTGCATAATTTCTAAGGGGCCAAATCGCCCCATCAAGAAAGATAATGTCCCCTCTCTACTTATAATGATGTTGATGTGTTATAATTTTTTCCAGAACACAACAAAGAGGAGGACCCGTTTATTATTGACAAAAGTAAATGAAAGACATCAACATACCAAATCTGGTTTCCGCGATTTCATTGTGACACTTGCATGAAAAAATTAGTCCAGGAAAAGACCTTTGAGCAGAAGCAGCAATCAAGGATAGAAGTCTGTTGGTATCTTTTCACTGACAGTAGAACCGAAGTTAGGACCGCCCTTGCGATATTGGATAAGAAACTCAACCGGATATCCTTTCAATTTATGGGGGACAAGGTCCAAATCCTGAAACTTGAAGGCTGAAACAGCCATTGTTGTATAATAAAGAGTGAGAATCAGTCAATTCAAGGAAAATAACTCATTTTACTTCTATGAATAATGACTAACCATTGTCGGATACAAGTGTATCGGTTGTAAGTGTATTGATTTGATCCAGATTGAAGATCTGAGGAGAGGGTAAGGGGAAAGGGACTTTGTTCACCATGAAGTCCCTAGGAGCCGCCATTGCCTGGAACAGATTGTGACAGATGTGAAATTAGTATTACTTCAAGAAGAAAAGAAAAATCTTTGGAGTTTCTACTATAAAAAAGTGCACGGTTGTGATCTTTTACCTTGGCTATTGGAAATGGAAGATTCACATACCGAGGCCATTCACGAATCATATCATACATGATCTCTGCCTGCAAGAAACACATGGAAATCAAAACCACTGAGCTGCCACTGTGACAGAGAACATGAAGGATTATAAGAATTTACCAACTCATGAGTGGTAAAGACATCTGGACCACCCAATTCATATGTTTTCCCCATGCTGGAGCCATCATCCTTTAGAACTGCAACGATTGCAGCAGCAACATCAACCACATAAACAGGCTGGAATCTGCAATGGAGTTATTGTCAGGGAAGAACCAGGTCTACATTGTAAGCTACTATGAACCGGTGAATAGAGTTGCACAAAGGATGTAAGACGTACTTGGTGGTCCCACCACCTATGAGCGGAAGGAAGCCATATTTTTTAACGAACATTGACCAAGGGTTCAAGATTCTGTCTTCTGTACCAATCATGGTTGCAGGTCTCATGATGGTGGCCTAGGAAACACACATACATCAGGAACTGACTAGAAGCATACTAATGATGATAAAGACTTTATATAAACCATCCCAGGTACATTTTTTACTTTCAAAACTTTATAAGATTTTAGAATTTTCTAATAACATCATCTACGGGTTTTCCAGTTCTGAAAAAGATCTCTAAAAAAGAAGTAGGGACGTGCATATAATAAAAAACATATTATGATGATAATTACAAAAAAGAGTGTCATGTGTGCCAAAAGGCAGTATAAGTTTACCTCAGGCAGCGCACTCAAGACAGCTTCCTCAGCAGCAGCCTTTGCTCTCTGCATTCTTGAAGGAGATGACATTGAAGCTCCTAGGCAAGAAACTTGAATATACCTCATTATCCCACCGTGTTCCTTGGCCACCTGAAACAACATATCCACAAAGCCCCAAGTTAATAAGACATAACCAAAAGAGCAAGCTAATAGCAGAGCATATCCTCCTGACAGTTAAACATATGCTACTTATTTCAAAAGTAAGCAACAATCAGAGAAGCAACAAAAATGGAAACCTGTTCACCACTTTTATTGGAGACAACTCAACAGGATTCAAATACATACCAATGCAAGTTTCTCAGCAATATGATGGTTCACATCCTCAAAACTGAAATTTCTGGTCTCGTACTCTCTTCCTGAGGATTAGATTAAATATCATCCAAAAAGTAAAGGAACAGTACTGATTTTTATAAAGATTTAACAATACTTGCTAGAAAAAAATAAGATCGAACAAAAAAACTACCAATTAGATTGATAACGACATTAGCCTTGGCCATGACAGCCTTAATCGAGTCTTCATCTCTTGGATCAAATTTCATTGGTACCACCTGAAATATACAGACAAAAAAACGCACATCAAATATGCCGAGCCAAAAGCATAGTTTTCTAAAAAGATGCTTTTTGTGGCATTTCCTTGAAAGCATTAGGTTAAATAAAAGAATATATTACCTGTCCTAAATCTCCCATCAGCTTAAGATGTCGAGGAGAGTCCTCTGAGCCTCGGAAAGGAACGAGCACTTGCGATCCCATTTTAGCTGGAAGAAAATATTCACTTGATTTTAGCAAGTAACCAAAAAAAATCTGCAAATGTAAAGGAAAAAAAGATTGATACCAGATTGGTAATAACAACTGTTTAACCCAACTCACCTAGCTGCTGCACAAGATAACGACCCAGAAATCCTGTGGCTCCAAAAACTGTAGCTACAATGCCACTGGCAAAGCAAAGAAGAAATTAATATTTTCATAGACCAACATATATATTCTTTTTCTCTTAACAGAAAGCTCTCGAGAAAAATTCGCTATACTGAACTCCTAAGAGATGCTACATTCCTCTACAAAGGCAAGTAATGCACAAAAGCTACCCTCTTAAGCTCAAAACTAACAAAGATATAGAGAATAAGCTTGCTTTACCCTAGCACACAAAATAACATTTCTTATTACCATGAGAATTTTCCAGCATTCTTTAGAAACAAAACCCTAGACAAACAGAACATAAAGCTCTCGAGACATTCACTATTATACCACAGCTAGCACAAACCCCTTAAAGATAATACATTGCCTCGTAAATGAAATTGCAACTCATCCACAAAAGCTATCTTCTAAAGCTCAAAACTTAACAAAGATATACAGACTAAGCTAAGAATCCTAACACAGTAGTAATAACATTTTTCCTTCCCATGAGAATTCTCCAGAACTAAACCCTAAGAAGAGAGCAACGACATACCTAACGGAAGACCTCCCACCAGTACCCTTGCGAGCGAGGTGTCCCACGCCCCACTTATTTGCCAGGGAAGACGCATAGCGACGATTATCAGTTCCATTCACTGAAGGGTCACCATTAAAAAAAAAAATCACAAATCTCTAATTAGCGAGAGACAAAATAGGCAAGCAACCTAGATACCCAAATCGAAGAAAATATCAATTGGCGGAAACTTAACGGTGATTTGAGACTCCATAGAGCGATCTGAGAGAAGAAGATGAACAGATCGAAGCTCCTCCGGCGAGAGGCCGTTGAACTAATCTCCTGGAAACTGCTTGCATCCTTGTTCTCAGTTACACGATCGATCGAGAGACAACAAATACAGATGAGCGAGAGAGAAAGAGAGAGACCGAAGAAGAAGAGAGAAATGGGAATAGAAGATTTTGATGCATTGCGGATACAAGTGAATGGGCCTGGGCCTTAGCAAAATAAAAAAATTAGCCTCTTAAAGTAAAACCACGTCGTTTTGAATCTAATTAAGTGAAAATGCGTGTGTTACGGACGTTGTTCCACTAAATGAGAAACCGAATGTAACCGAGTCCGGCTAATGTAAAGTGTAAGACGGTTAAAAAATAGGCAGAACGCTCTTTGTTTGATGATGATTATCCTACAAAACTGAACTAATTTTGGCTCAGTGTATCTATATCCTTTGCTTTTCACGACAACAATGACGCAGTCTCTACAGAACTGATCCAGCTTTACAACATAAACCTAAGCTAAAACACGCTTAACTGAGAAATAAATTGTGTGCGGCCTGAATCTTTTAATCTCTCTTTTGGCACCGAAAACTCTGGTTGTCTTCAGTGTTCTCGATTCACCTGCACTTTATTTGTTGTACTGACAGGATCTTGAGTCCTGTGTCTTGGTTCAGACTTCAGACAGATTTTCTGATTTGTCTGAGATTCGCAGCGAGACCAGCCTTGTCCCGGTGGCTCGGCGAAGAAGTTTGCGCTCACTTATGGTACACCGATCAGAAGTCAGGTATGCCGCTGGATCTTGAGGAGTATTCAGTCACTAATCTAAGGAACATCGATGATTTATCCTCTAGAAGTCGTGTTGGTGTGTCGAATTCCGCTACAAGCCCTGCAAAAATTGTCATCCAAGTTTTTATAGGGTGAAGTAAAAGGAGAACATTTCATATGAGAAAAAAATAAGGGATCTTCATTTTGTGTGTATATACCATCGCTTAAAACCAAAACCATGTCACTATCGATCACAGTCGGGATCCGATGTGCGATAGTGCAGACAGTGCAGTCTCCGAACTCTGTTCTTAGAATCTTCTGGATGAGATTATCTGTGGCTGAGTCAACTGATGCAGTTGCTTCGTCAAGCACAAGAATTCTCGCTTGTTTAAGAAGCGCACGCCCCAGAGCTACAAGCTGCCTCTGCCCGACGCTCCAATTATCTCCATTTTCTAACACTGTATCAACAGTTCAAATCAACGAATCAAATCAGGTTCTTCAAACATTTTCCTACAAAATCTATCGCGGATGTATCACCGCGTTTTAGTTTTATACCTGGACTATCGAGTTTATGGTCTTTCGCACGAACTATGTCCCCTAGTTGTGACTTATCTAGAGCCTGACAAAAGAAAATTTTCTAACGCATTCAGAATCTAATGGTTTTCATATATGACTGAATTATTAACAGTTTATTGTACCTGCCAAACTTCTTGATCAGTATGTTCTTCGAGAGGGTCAAGGTTCCCCCGGATAGTGCCTTCAAACAAGGTGGGATCTTGCGGAATGATGCTGAGACGGCCTCGGAGATCGTGAAGGCCAATAGAAGAAATATCTATGCCATCAATGATTATTTGCCCTGCATATGGCTCTATCAGCCGGAATAGTGCTTGGATCAGGGTTGATTTACCGCTTCCTGTGCGTCCCACAATCCCGATCTTCTTGCCACCAGGGAACACACAGCTGATTCCATGAAGGACAGTTGGTAGATTCTCTCCATAGCGAACCTTTAAACAGAGAAGAAGGGGGTGAATAATGTATGAAGCTATGCAATTGGTCTGTTTCTCTAGAAGATTAAAATTTTGATTTACCTTCAAATTGTTGATCTCAATGGTTCCGTTCTCTGGCCATGTGGCCGGAGGGTGAGCATTCTCGATAAACGTAGGGGCTTCACTAGGAATTTGACTGTACTGATAGATTCTTTCAATGGAGATGATTTTGTTCTCTAGCTTACAAAAGCTAAGTATCCACCGAGAAAGTCGAGCGTTTAAATTAAGGCCATAGGTTACTGCAAGGCCAGCCATGCCTATACAAAGGTAAATATGAACTTGGTAAAAACAACAGATCTTTGACTAACGAGTTTCTGGCGGGAAATGCAGACCATGGTCTAAAGATGGAAAAGGGAGAATGAGAAAACTTACTTGGATCGATTGTTCCATGTGGAAAACTAACAAGCAGGAGCATACAGAAGGCAAAGACGAAAGTAGAGAGTAGTTCCATGCGTAAACAGAGCCACTCAATTGCAGCGATGCTGCAGAAGAAAGGGCGGGCAAAGCAGTCCAGTAAATAGAGGTTTCTCTTCATGAAACGCTTTTCTTGGCCAAACCCTCTGATTGTTGCTGCACCTGCAATTGACTCACCAAAAAGATGGATAATTGGAGATTTCTGTATGCTCACAATCCGAACCAGCTCTCTAGATGAAGCCATGTAGTATTTCTGCATTTATAAGTGAAAAAAACTTGCCGTTAAAACGTATTGCAAATAGAAAGTACCCCTGAAGTTATGAAAACACCATAGAAAGAATCTTCAAAAATTTACAGAAATTACCTGCATCCACAAGCAAGCAATGCCGGTTGGAATTACAAGAAGGAACACTTGCCATGTAACGTTTGTCATAACACCAACAATGCCGATGAGCTGTATTGTTGTGGAAGCAAATCCTCCGAGCCTAAAAGGAATATCGAGATCTACGACGCTTTGATCAATAGACACCTGAAAGGTACATAATAGCAATGAGAAATACTATGCATGAAGAGAAGACGTCATAGTCATAGTTTGATTAATTTTAAAAAGAACAAACCCGATTTAAGATTCTTCCAGCAGGAGTCGAGTCGAAAAATGACATTGGCGCTCGAAAAACACTTCTGAGCATGTTCAGAAATAACTTCTGAGCGGCTGCAAGGCCGAATGTAGCGACCAGAATAGCTCGGACAAAGATAAACACTGAGCTACCAAATGCTAGGGAAATAAACACGAGGAGAAGGACCGTGGAGCTCACTTTAGCTTGGTCGCCCTCGGTTTGCGGATTTGCCCAGGCCATCCACCAGTTACTTGCAATCTGAAGGAACTGAAACAGTGATTGTGCAATGATTATGAGTGGAATCAACAATCCTTTATAGGCTGCAGCCATATATGACCAGTACACCTTCATACTGACTCGTCCCCTCACACGTTCCTCTTCCTGAACCAGTTGTTTCTTTCTAAGCCGTTTTGCTTTCTTTTTCTCTTTGATGGCTTTCTGGTTAGACCCGGATGGCCCTTCTTGGACCTCTTTGGCTAGAATCTCAATGTTGCTCGAGGAAGCATTGGATTTCGGATTGTGTGGCAATGACTGGTCTAGAACCTGATTGCTGTCAGAATCTTCTGATGAATGACTGGGAATGTCCATTGCCTCAATAGCTTCATGATGAGCAGACACAAGAGATAAGAAATCGGTTCCTGCTTGTAGCAGTTCTTCATACTTCCCTGACTGTATAATTTGTCCATCTCTAAGTACCTGCAGATAAACAAGAAAGTTCTTGAAGCGCTTTCTTGGTGTTGTATACTTTTCTGGGTATCTTAACATATAAAAAAACTCTTGGTATAAGATTTTTGCAGAAGGACCATGTCGAAGAAGTCCTTACCAATATAAGATCCGTGGTAGGAAGAAACTCGACTTGATGAGTTACGAATATCACAGTCTTGTCTGCCAGAGCTGTCAATATATATTCCTGTAGTACGCAAATGCAAGCTTTAAGTAAAGCATGTGATCCAAGGAGATATACATACAACAAAGTGTTTGACAAAGATAGTTATTCGGTTAATCTGAGAAAACAAAAACTTCACCTTGAAGAGTTCAGAGCCAGTGTGAGCATCAACAGCACTAAAAGGGTCGTCGAGCAGATATATATCAGCATCCTGGTAAAGTGCCCTTGCGAGCTGAACTCTCTGCTTCTGACCACCGCTAAGGTTTATGCCTCTGTCACCGATGATGGTCTGATCGCCATGTGAGAAGAGTTCCAGTCCCGTTTCAATGAACAAGCGTGTATAACATTCTTGTACTTAGCCTTATCCATTGGACTGCCAAAGAGAATATTTTCTTCTATATTCCCAGACTGAATCCAGGCGGACTGTGAAACATAAGCAGCACTACCGCATATTCTGACCTGTGTATTTCAGTGTACATTTCGTGAAATTTGCTAGAGGAAAGAAATTTTTAACCCTGAAAATAATGAAGACAGATGCATGTTTTTTTGAAGGTTCTTGAAGTATTTCACTTACTTCACCCGAGATTTTAGGGATTTCTCCTAGTATACAAGAAAGAAAACTTGATTTCCCGGAACCAACGACTCCACAGACAGCTACTCGCATTCCTCTCTGAACTTTCAAGTCAATCCCAAACAAAGTCGGTCTCACCCATGAAGGATCCCACGAGAAACAACCGTCGTTGATCTCCACAGATGTATCTGACGTACCATGAGAAAGGATTATCGTAGCATCTTCCTGCAGCTCTTCCTCTAGCAGAAGTCCTGATATCCGATCAAGAGATACTTTAGTCTGAGCCATCATAGACACCAGATCAGGAAAATTCCTTAGTGGCTCCTGAAGAATCCTGAATGTTGCAAGCGCGGAGAGAACACCTCCTGCAGTGAGCTGATTTCCTAAGCCTATAGCCGTAGCAAACGTGATAGCAGCTACAAATATCGGCGAACTCCAGAATATAAATGTAATAAACGCTTGGGAGTATAAAGCCTTTCGAAGCCACTTAAACTCTGTATTCCTCATTTCCTCAAGTACAACCCGGTACCTATCCTCCCAAGCCTGCAATTTCAGAATCCTCATGTTCCTCAAACACTCGGAAGTCTTCCTCATTCGCTCATCCTTAGCAGTCATCAATTTGTCCTGATAGTCCTCTTGAATTTTCGCCAGTGGGATAGTGGCAATAATAGAGAAAACTGTGGCCACCAAAGTGGCTAAAGCTGCCAGTCCCACACTCCTGTACAAAATCCCGAGAGCAAGCACAATCTGTAGAGGAAGCATCCACATATCATGAAGGTACCAGGAGAAATCACCTACTCTCTGAACATCAACAGCCATGTAGTTCACAATTTCACCACTCGTGTGGTTCTGTTTTGTTAAACTCGAGAGTTTTAGCCCTTTTCGGTACACCATAGCCGTTAGAGCTGATCTCACATGCATCCCCATGATATCAACCCCAAGATACCATTGCCGAGTTGTTAGCGTCTCTGCAAGCTTCGCCACAAAGAAGATCCCAGCGAGAATGTAACCCTCGTTAGGGTAAGTCTCTTTCCCACCCAAATAATTAACAAAGTCATTCACCATATAAGGACCCACATAAGAAACAAGAGTGTTCAAACCAGCAAAGACTGCATTACAAGCCGCTTCTTTCCAAAACGACTTCAAGATCGCCCAAGCAAGTGAAGGAGACTTCGAAGGATTCTCAGCTTTTAACTTCTCCCATTTCAAGTTCAAGACTTTGTAATTCGTCTTTGCTCGGTCTTTAGGAGCAAGCAGAGGAATATCCTTGAGATCCAAAGGCCTCTTGGCGCCAAGTGAGAGAAGAGGGTTCAGCCACGAAAGCGTAGCGAGGCTGAACAATCCAGCGTCGCTATAAGAAGTAACATTGAGACACCCTGCTTCTTCTTCTTCAACAAGCAAAGGCTCATGAAGATAGGAACTTGTAATAATAACTCGAAGACCTGACACACCTCTGAAACCAAGGAAGCAGAGAAAAGCCAGAGCCGGAGCTGCAACAAAGTTCCCAACAGCGTGTGAAGACAAATGGTTTGAGCCGTTTGCAACAAGCTCTCTCGAGTCAATAAACAAAGCCCATAAAGAGATAAAGAATCCCACAACCCACCATAGCCTTAACAAGAAAGGGAACTTTTCCGCAAAAGTGTATTTACATCGAACAACTGAAGTGCATAACACTAACCAAGCTAGAATCTGTGTAACCGGCGACAAAACCACATAAATTTCTTCGCTTCTCTCCTTAACCACTCCAACAACATCGAACACTAACACCGAAACTTGCACGATCAGAACAAAGAAACAACAAATCACCGAGAATTTATAGCTTTTGGTGATTTCAACGTCGTGGGTTTCTCCGCCAACACCAACATTGACGACGGAACCCGAGCTCCCAACAGAATCATGTTTGAAGAACCGAGCTCGACGGAGACAGTAAAGTAAGCGTCTTGCGGAGATAACGAGAAGAGATAGTGATAAGAGGCTCAAATTGATACAGATCGAAGACGATTCCACTACTGGCAAATCGAGAAGAGCTCTCAGAGTAAAACCCATTTGTCGATTAGATTGTTATTAAAGATTGAGCTTCTGAGCTAAACAGCATTGACGAGACGAGACAAAGGGAATTATTGAACATCTAGAGGTTGCAGAGGAAGAAGAGAGCAAGCGTGAGTATGAAATAAGAAGGACAAGAGCAGAGAGTCACGATGGTGGTAGAGAGAAACGCAGAATCTGATAGACACATCGCACATGGAAACAAAAACGAGTTCACGTCAGAGTCTAACACGTCGAACAAGAACACAATTCCTTTTTTTTTTTTAATAAAATAAAAATAAAATTGAGACTTTTTTTTTTTATTTTGTTGTTGTTGTTGTTGTTGTTGTTGTTGTTGTGTTCCCATCGATGTTATCTAGAGAAGACAGAAGCAGACAAAAGCAGAACACAACCTTTTAATAAGAAAAAAACAATTACCTGTGTGAGGTATCAATTCAAAGACAATGTCGCTTCTGCTTCTGCTTCTCTTTCTCTCTCTCCTCGCCCCGAGAAGAGAGAGAGAGGAGATTCGTTGTGGGATCGCCGCCGCAAAGTAATGGAGAGGAATTTGATTTTGCTTTACCCTCTTCTTCTTCTTCGTTTCCCTCACGGATCAGTCTGAAGCTCGCTGTCCTTTTTACACATTCATCGATTGAATGTAATGTATGTATAGAGAAGATACAGTTGATATGTAGATGGATGTATATAGTAGTAGTCGTGTGGCTTTTGATCTTCTTCATATCTTTAAATAGTAATTGTTAATTGTATTCTTAAGTATTTCTTTATTAATTATTTTTTTTAATAAATGTAGAAAATTTCCTTCTTTTTGTCTGATTTGTTTCTTTTATTTTGTTTGAAAAGATTGACAAAATAGATCTCACACAACATTGTATACGGTATATATATAGTATATATGTAAATTTACATGATTAATAATTTATAATATTATTGGGACCATATCTTGTATGGGGATTTCAAAAAATTTATTATCTTATTATTTTATTAAATTTTATAATTTTTTATACTAGTTTTGGGACTAGTAAAATTTATTAATTTATTGTGTTTATTAATTTATAGAGGTTTTATTGTAGATCAGGGAAGTCCGGTTGGGTGAGACCTGGTTTATCTAAGCCAGAAATAACCAACTATAGTAATTTGTCAATTTGTCATATGCTTATTTCATTAAGAAAATAATAAATCATTATTCAGAAAAAATCCTATTATTTTTTTTTTGGGAGATTTGCTACCATAACCTATAATTTATTAGAAATCACCAAAGTAACCTATCAAGATTTCTAAAAAAATTCAGCACACATTTTTACGATATTACTCTTTTACATATTATTCATTTTCTTTCTTAACTACATAACTAATAAATATTTTAAAAGTCATCCTTTAAAATATTAAACATTCATAATTATTATTTAACCAAATTTAGAAAAGGAAATATTAAATTAAACTAATTTTCAAAATTTTAAAATGAAAATCCTTTAATCAACAAATCAAATGATAAATAAAATAATTAAAAAGAAAAAGAATAGTTTAAAATTTGAAAAATTAAATAGTCACACATGTTCAACCCATCGACAATGGCTATATCCACTTTTCAACTTCAAAAATATTAAGTATATTTAGTCTACAAACATTTTGCAGACTAACCAAATATCCACGTATGTTCGGCAGACTTCTAAAATAAAATCATCAAACTTACATTTGGTCTGCTGAAACGGATAGACATGCATAAAGTCTGCATAATTTTAACAGATTTCTTAGGTTCTTCAAGCAGACTTATAATTAGTCTGCGAATATTTGGCATACTAACAAAAAATCTGCATATTTTCAGAAGACTTCTAAAATTTAAGCATCAGACTTACATTTAGTATGCTGAAATTGATAGACATGCATAAAGTCTGCGTAATTTTAACAGATTTCTTAGGTTCTTCCAACAGACTTATAATTAGTCTGTAAATATTTGGCAGACTAACAAAAAAATCTGCATATTTTCGGCATACTTCTAAAATTTAAGCATCAGACTTATATTTAGTCTGCTGAAATTGATAGACATGCATAAAATCTGCGTAATTTTAACAGATTTCTCAGGTTCTTCCAGCAGACTTATAATTAGTCTGCGAATATTTGGCAGACTAACAAAAAATCTGCATATTTTTGGCAGACTTCTTAAATTTAAGTATCAGACTTACATTTAGTCTGATGAAATTGATAGACATGCATAAAGTCTGCGTAATTTTATCAGATTTCTTAGATTCTTCCAGCAGACTTATAATTGGTCTGCGAATATTTGGCAGACTAACAAAAAATCTGCATATTTTCGGCAGACTTCTTAAATTAAAGCATCAGGCTTACATTTAGTCTGCTGGATATGATAAACATGCATAAAGTCTGTGTATTTTTAATAGATTTCTTAGATTCTTCAAGTAGATTTTTATTTAGTCTACAAACATTCGGCATAATAATAAAAAAATCTTCGTATTTTTGGCAGACTTCTTAAATTAAATCATGATACTTACATATGGTTTGCTGAAAGTGATAGACATGAAAAAAATCTGCAGATTTTTTTTTTTTGTTTTTCCAGCAGACTTATATTTAGTCTACTAACATTTGGGTTTATATTTAGTGTACTAACATTTGGCTCATTTTTAGTAGACCTATAAATTTGTTTTTGACTTGTAAATTATATTTGACATATATATAAAGTAAATTCAGCAGATTTGGCAAACTTGACGAGTTGGTTTGCCAGTCTTTTTCAACGATCACCGACTCTATCGAACAATCTTTCACCGAAAAATTCTTAAGCCGATTAGCCTTTTGATCAGTTAGATTATGTTGGAACTAAGTCGAAAGATAAATGCGAACAGGTAATAAAATTTTTGGCTTTAAGAAGAATTAGAAGAAGATAAAAAAAAATAAAAATAAACAAGTAATAAGGATTTTAGATGGAGAAATAAAATAAGCTTTCTTCTTTTAAAGTTATGGGATAGAAGAGCAACATGAGTTTGTATATTTACATTAAAAATCAATAACATAATAATAATTTGTTTATAGTTTTGGAATTGTTTTTAAATTAATCTGATTGTAATTTTCAAATGATTTAAAGAGAATTAATACCAACTTTTTATTTTTAAATATCAAATTTTTATTATGGGTAGATTTGGAATTAAAAAAATCTGGACACAAAATGTGAGTTATCTAGGGAATAAAAAATTAATTGAGTTATCATAGTTATTTCTTATAAAAAGGAGGTTATCCTGGATAATTTTTTTTTTTTTTTTCATTACTCACAAAGATACACTCCCTATATTTTCGATTTATGATCATATGACATTCATGGTAGAAATAAATAGAAATATAGGGAATTTTTTTTATCATGAATGTCAAAATGGGATGATCAATATGTATGTAGGGATGTGACGGATGTCAAAATGGGTGAAGTCTATTAAGCATACAATGATGTGACTTTTTTAAAATAAACAATAGTATATGTATACTAACTTGTTAATTACATTTTGAATTTTACAGTTTAACTAACATACTAAATTCGGCCATAGAACTTCATAAACACTTAATTTTTATTTTTCTAATTTCGTTCATTAATTTTTTTCTTTCACAAACACACTTATTAATCGATTTATCAACTTAAAAAGTTATATCAAATAACAGCTAATAAGGAATGTAAATTTAAGAGGGGGTTATTGGTTTTATGATTTTAATGGATTTGGAAATCCAAACTAAAATCATGTGTTATTAAATCATTGATTTTAAAATACTTATCAAAATTATATGCTATTGGTTCTACGATTTACAAATAATTGTTAAAATCTCATGTTATTCATTTAATGATTTGTTTTTGGATTTCAAAATTCATATTATGTTTTAGGGAGAGAAACTAGATTGACCCAAATTAGGAGGTTAATTACTAAAGTAACTCATAAAATGTAAGGGTTAGATAAGTTTATTTTTTTGCCTAAAATACCCTTTTTACTTTGTTAGGAAAAAAACAAAGTCAAATTTACCCTCCCAGAATTTTTTTTAAAAATCAAAATATTTTCAAAAGTCTGCCGGACTAGTTGTGACAGATTAATTTGTGTATGACAGATTTGTTTTTGCACAACCGGTTTATTTTTGTATGACAAATTTTGTATCAAACTATTTTCAAAAGTCTGTCGGACTAGTTGTGACATATTAAATTGTGTATGACAGATTTGTTTTTGCACAACCGGTTTATTTTAGTATGACAGATTTTTTTTGACAGATTTATTTTGGACGACAGATTTTTTAACTACAGTTATGACAGATTTATAATTGATGACATATTTATTTTTTACGACAGACTTATTTATAAAGACACCACAAACTTTCACAATATATGACAGATTTGATATAATGTCTGGCAGATTTATTTTCCACAGTTATTTCAAATTTATTTTCTTGATTTAAAATCCGTCGTAACATGACAGATTTTTTCACAGAGAAATAATTACTAGGTTGACCTCTAGTGATAACAGATTTGTTTTAAGTTACGACAGATTTTTAAATTTAAACAAAAATTTGTCATTTGATAACAGATTATAACATTTTTAAAAAATTGCTAAAATGACCTATGTGAATACCATATGTTATGGCAGATTTGTTTAAGTTATGACAGTTTTTTTGTTTGCTTCCAAAAATCTGGTGTTTGATAACAGATTTATTAGATGTAAAATATAAATATAGTGACAACAGATTTGTTTTAAGTTATATTTTTTTCAGTCATATTTTTATTTATTATATTGTTTATAAATCATATTGTGAATGATATTTTTTAACTCATATATTTAAAGCATATTTTATAAATTTTTATTTTCCTAAATCATAATAAAAAAATTAACATCAAATTTTAAAATCCTATTTTTCTATATTTTATATTATATTTTTATAATATTATTTTAATATTATACATTATTTTTAGTTATAATTTCATACATTATATTTTTTATAAAACTTATTTAAACTATTTCATCTTAAACTTCATATTTTCAAATCATATCTTTATACATAATATTTTTATAAACAAAATTTTGAATATTATTTTATAAATTATATTTTAAATCATATTTTATTTTCATAAATTATATTAAAAATATCAATATCATATTTTTAAACATTTTTTATTTTTCATTAATCATATTTTTAAATCAAAATATCAAATACTATTCATTTTTTTTTGTTTTTTTGTTTTTTCGAAAAAAAAATTATGGGTTTTTAGTCTTTCTACCTAAAATTTGTGTCATTCTAGTTATTGGATAAGATGGAGTGTTAATTTAGCAATTAACTGCCAAATTTGTGTCAAACTGGTATATTTTCACTATGTTTTAAATGGATTTGAATGGATTTGAAAGTGTAAAATAGAAGGATTCAAATCCAAGGATAAAACATATTATTTCAAAATTTATGTGTTTTGATTTTTAGAATTTACAATTTCATACGGTAAATATAGAAAAAATAACAAGTTTAACATACACTATCTTTTGACTAATGAATTTAGGTTGAACTTCATAAGAAAACTAGAAAAGTTTCTAAAATGCTCAGTTTTGGAGCAAATTAAATGCCGCCAGCCATTCGTCATAATCAGATACCACTTTGGTCATATATCCATCGAATATATCACCAAATACAGTAAGTAACTAATCATCGCCCATATCAAACTATGAAGTTCAAGATAAAGAGGAAATACTTCAATGACTTTGTTGTAATTAAAGCCAATAAAATTCGTCATCCCATTTCGTAGTAGCTGTAGAACGTCCCACACCGACGCCACTAGTTTGGTCCGTCTTCCACGGGATATCGACATAGGCCATAGCAAGAGAAGATAGAGCTACTTTAAGTTAAGAGAACGTGTATGTGCTCGGTTTGCTTGAAACCATGCGCCGTCATGTGGCACATTCTTTGTTGGCTAGATATAGAATTTCAATAAGTAAATTCTCAAGACCTATAAACAACTTATCTTTTTTAATTTGTTGTCTTTTTGTTTGACAAAAAAACAAATGTTGTTATCATTTATTCCATGGCATACTATTAATTAAGAGAAATATCCTAAAATGACATATATTTGGATTTTTATTCCAAAGCTAACACACACGCTGGAATGTTCCAAAACTAGCATTTTTTAATATTGAATAATTAATAGAGAGAAATATTATTATTTAAAAAACTCAAAAAACTCAAAATCCGATATTTTCGCCGGATGAATTTTCCGAAACAATCTTGTATGAAGCTTTTAATCTCATATCTTCTTCTTCTTCTCCGGTGAAGCTTGTGGTGAAGCTTCCGATCTCAGATTCCGATCAGATTTCAAAAATAGTTGAAGAAGAAAATAGATGGAAGAGGAAATCAGAGTAACGAACAGAAGAACGAGACCTCAGAGGAATCCATGGTTGTGTATCTCCTTGTGCTCTGCTCATACTTACCAGCCTCGATTCTCATGGTAATTTTCTTTTCCCCCTCTCTCTAAACTAGATTTGATGAGTGAAATAGGGAAAGATTTTGTATCTAAGTTTGGGTTGAGCTCCAGTTTGAATGTAAAATGTTTGTATTGTGTTTAACCTTACTGTAATTATCAATCATCTTCGATACCTTCAGAAAATAAAATCTCAGGAATCAATTTGATTTCTATGAGAATGTGTTATATCGATTATGTGTGTGATTGTGTTGTTGATTTCTCAGGGATTTTAGTTTTTTTTTTCAATTGATTGACGTGTTGATGAAGACGTTACTAGAGAGCTGTATTAGGATGGAATTACCATTTAATCGTTTAAGGTTCTAGGTGAATAGAGTTGGGGATGGTTTCATTTCACCTTTGCTTTAAGAACATGGTGAGAGTTTTAAATTTGTGTAAGGCTTATATGTACTATTGAGATTAAGCTTAAACATTATTTCTCTCCAATGACTACACTACATGTAGGAAAATTGGTAGGTATCTAGCTTGCTATGAGTTTTTGAATTGTTTTGCTAATGGTACAGATCAACTTGGTAGTGTTTCTTGGGGTTTTAAAGTTAATCAATCTGGTAGTGTTGCAGAACTAGATTAAATGTGGGGTGATATATAAGATATCTCTTGAAGTAATATGTAAAAACGAAAAATTGAATTCATGGACTGATCATGTTGTTGAATAAGGTTTTGAGCTCCAAATTCAAGTGATTGATGATATAAATGATGACAAATATTTCAAGAACAAAGCAGAGAGTTGATGATGAAGATGGGAAAATGGGCACTTGAGTGGAAGTTGAGTTCGTCATTATGGAAGGTCTTCCTAAATTTCAAGAACACCTTCCTAAAAGCTATGAAATCCTTCCTAAATTTTTCAAAAATGTGTTTCTAAATCTCTTTATATGTGTTTTGTTTTATTGTATCACATATTACTTCATTAAGGATGTATAATGATTTGATTATGTGCACATATTGGTGTTTTACAATAAATGTAGCAAATAGAAATATCCAACATGATGTTTTAGGAAGATCTTCCTAAACATCAATGACTTCTTCCTAAATTTCAAAAAGTTCTTCCTAAACGTCAATGGCTCCTTCCTAATGCTCTTTTTTTCTTATCATGACGGTCTTCCTGAAATTCAAGAAATCATTCATAAATATATGAGAATCCTTCTTGAATGTTACATTCAAATCCTTCTTATATGTTTACTGGTGAAAACATAGCTATCTACCAAAATATCGAGACAATTAATACAAAACCTTCCTGAATATATTTTAAAACAAGTCTTGTGGCGAAAACCATCCAAACTATCTTTCATAACCAAAATCATAATGCTAAAACAAAGACCATGTGAATACAAAGAATCAAACTGTAAATACTTCGATCTCATATGGGGCAACTGAAGCCTTCAATCTTGTATGAGCACCGTTCGTCTTTGATTTTGAGTGTTATTGCAGCTCCAATTCTTCCTAAACTTTTTATGAAGGTCATCTTGAAGTTTAAGGAAACTTTCTTGAATTTCGTTCAATCCTTCCTGAATTTTCATAAGATGGAAGTAAGAACCTATGTATCTTAGAGCATACGTGAAAACTAAAAAAGAGCAGAACATATTAACAAACAACAGTATGTGCAAGACCATCCCAGAAAAAAAGCATAAGATAATAACAAAGAGATCAAGAATCTAAGAAAACATAAGATTAGGGTAAAACATGTGAGAATGTTATACATTAGACAAGTACCAAAAAAACTAAAAAAATTTCTCAAGCATCATATATGTCTAAACAACAAATAGAGTAAAATTAGATAAAGGAACATATCCAAAGCATACTTGCATCTTGTGTCATCTGCAGATACATCACGTAGCTTAGAGAAACTTTCAACCCAATGTCATGCGATAAAAATTGAAATCAGGTAATAATTTCAGGAAAGTCTTCATGAATTCTCAACAATGCTTCCTAAATCTTCAAATGTGACAAAGAAACACATCAATACACGAACAATAAATAACACTCTGTGCTACACGAATCATTTGTACCAGCCAACCTGAAAGTTAGACTAACTAATCAAACTCTAATGCAAAAAATCACACAACCATCAACAATCAATTTGCTACATGAATCATTTGTACCAATCACATCTTAACCTTCACCAACAAGCTCAAATTACAACAAAAAAAAACACTTTCACTCCATTAAACTTCATCAAACTAGAAAACAAATTAAACACCTAAAACCCCCAACTGAATCAAAAACGCCCAATTTTACAAGCTAGGTTTTAGAATAAGAAGAAGGATTCAAACACAAAGCGCTTCAGTTAACCAGATGGTGATGGAGGGGAGAGAGAGAAAGAGGTGAAAGCGGTGGCAATTTTTGGTGAGGAGCGAACCTTGTTGTTGGGGGCCAAGTCTCTAAGACGGAGCCCCTCCCCCCTACATTCGGAGTTAGAAGCGTTGTACTGGGCCATGGAGCGGAGATGTGCTGCAGGGATCGCTTGTCAACATTTCGAGACTGATTGTGCTGAGTTACTTACTATGGTCCAGTCCCCTAAATATTGGCCGTCCTTCTCCAACGTGCTTGATGAGTTCAACTCGCTGGAGTCCTTCCAACTATTCTCCATCTCTTGGATCCCGCGTGCGTCAAATAAGAAGGTGAATTGTCTTGTCCGTGCTTCGCGTTCTCTTATCTCTGAAGTTTATTTTGTAAACCCCTTCCCTCCGGCTTGGACAACTAACCAAATAATTTTCTTTTAATTTCTTGTTTGCATGAAAAAAAAAGAAGTAAACAGATACACTTTTAGTTAAGAAAATAGTTGTAGATGAGTTCAAATCTATTAAAATTAAATTAAATTTAACAAAGAATATATTTATTTAATTCTTTTTGTAAGTAAAAACAATGTATAAAAGTAAAGAGATAAACTTTTATTTACAGAAAATAGTTGTGTTTTTTGCTATAATACACTAATGTATATCCACTTGAAGTGTATTTGTACACACAAATATATTTTACTATTAAAATATACTCATTATTCTTTACTACTTCCAACAAATTGTCTTTATGAACATATTAAATAACCTATTATATGTCTCTTCACATTAACATTTTATAGTTACAAAAACGCATACGTTAATCTTACATACTCCTATCTTATATGTTACAATAGCACTCATTTTAAATAAATTATTTGATTGGTGAAAAAAATATGAAACGATCTATTTTTATTTTGAATTTTTTACTTCAACAATCTCTTTCTTTATGTAAAGGTGAGTATTTATATTTTTTAAGAAACTGTAGTTAGTTGTATAATTTTCACAATCATATTTTTTTTTATCTTATATAAAAAGTAATCATTTTTCTTGTAAAATTAGCAACTTAAAATTAAAATAAGTAAAAAATATTACAATTTCGATTTTTTTTTTATATATTCCTTATAATTATCTTTTCTTTTTATGGTAGTTTTTGAATTTTTACATTTTTATTTTCTAAAAATTTAATAATTTTAGAATTGACATGTGTCAACATCTGAATGATATAATTGATACGTGTCAAGATCTTGTTAATGAGTAATTTTGACATCAATCTTTATATAATAAGATTTTATATTCCTCAACCGGAAAAAATACCATAACTTCGAATTTAGACAAAATCCGGTTTGAATCTCCCGGTCCTGAAATTGATAATTGTTAATCCAGAATTCTCATATGATTAAAAAAGTGTTGTTATATATATATATAGCTTTGGTCAGAACATAGCCTACTCGTATTAATACTACAAAATGTGACACTCCAAGAATGAAAACCAAAACTATATGTAGCAGGCCTTCAGAATATACTAGTATATTTTAGTCAAAGTTGGATGTACTATATATCATTCATTGGGTTAAGCTGTCAGACGATGTAGGCAAAATTCGAATGGTCCTTTTACTTAAGCAGCAATATCATACTCGTTAGCGAGATCGATCATAACGCAATTGATGGTTTTTTATATATATATAAAAAAAAAGTCAATAGCCGCATAAAGATGGAAGTTAAAGACATCTTCCATGATATATAGCCCGCCACTTTACTACTAGTTATTCAGTAAATATGAGACACCATGCATGCGAGTCGCGACGAAACACACAAGTGAGAGATTTGCATAAAAAGCCACGAAGCTCAAAAATCAATGACTGAAACTCGAGAGAACACACACACATACACACACAGGAACAAGAAGAGATAAGAGGCCGATCGAGGAGAGGAATAAGAAGACAAGTGTATGTACACGCGATGTTTACGAGTTTAATTAGATCAAATCATTTGATTTATCAAACGTCTCTTCCATTAATCATCGAGATGATGAGTTCCACAAATCTCACTCAACCACAGCCTGAAGACGGCTTTTATGGCAACAGCTGTTAACAAACTAAACCTAAACCAACTCCTTCCTGTTCATCGATCGATCGGTTTAATGCCTTTGATCAGTGCTTCAACGGGTAATTCGAATTCACAATTCTCTTTGTTAAAAATAATAATAATATTCACAATCTCCTTTAGTACAAGTAGGTTGGAAAAGCAGATAAAGTTGGAAGTAAATTGTTGGTAGGGAGATCAAATTACTAAAGCTTTCAGAGAAGAGTGTCCATGTTCTTGTTTTACTTTGTTTATCTTTACATAACGATACAATAATGATAGCCCTTTACGTTCTCTTTTCTAGCTTGACCGATTTTCATATCTAGCGCCACTCAGATTCTTTTTCTTTTGACAAATTTCTAGAAAAAGAATTGCTTTGATCTGTTTCTGACTCATTAATCTTCACTAGTTAAGGCACTAAGTGAAAGTTTCTTTAAAATTTTTCCTCCAAGTGTCCAAAGATTGTAGACGTTTCAGGCAAATCACACACAAAAAAAAACATATTGTAAATTTGGAAACATGACACATCCAAAACTAAAATTCCAATTATGTGGTAGAAACCAAATCTATCTATACATGTTCTCTTCAGTCGGTCTTTTTCCATTGCATGCAACACTTGCTCTCGCTTGTTCAGGAGTCTCAGAATGTCGGCTGTACTCTCAATGTCTCTCCGACCCTCCACTTGCTCTCGCTTGTTCAGGAGTCTCAGAATGTCAGCTTGTTAAGGAACAGATCAGCTGTTGCAAACACACACACACGGACACGATTTATACGCTGTTTCGTCTTTAACAAAGATAAGATTGCGTTGGAACCTTTTTATTTTTTTCCTTCTCAGTTACGTCATCTAAACGTGGGTGGCTACAACGTAAGGGACAAGTGTCAATGCATTATACAAGGAGTGGACGAGCACTGACGATGCTAAGTTCCCTGACCAGCTGTAACAGGTCTGAGGATGAAGAACCTGCTGATGGAGTATGTTGGCAACAATGGATAAACCCCCAAAACTGAGAGGAATATGAAGAGAGAAGATGTAAAGAGCAAACGTGCTCCATATGCTGCTATGCTCCCATGGAATCTCTGATGCCAAAACCGAGAACCCACCTTGTTCATTCCCCAACTGTTCAATCTAAAAAAAAAAAAGCACCTTTTGACTTGGGAATTAGAATTGCCACCAAAAACGACAGTCGTAAACAAAAAAAAAAAAAAAAAACGGGAAACTTTATCCTAATCTGATGAAACGCACCTGAGTAGCTTCTTTGCTTTCGAGACAAGAGCATCTGAGAGAAGGGCGACAAGTGGTAGTAGAGGAGAGACCACGAAACTCCGAATGTCTTCGGTCGGAAACATTAGCCACGGGCGTGGTTCCGCAACTGAAGGAAACCCATCGGCCTAGAATCATATTCATAGCCAAGCCGCTTTCAAGTTACCATGGAGACCAATTCTACTCTGTGTCTCTCTATCAGGTGTGGTTTTTTTTTTTTTTTTTTTTTTTTTCTATTTTTTCTTTTCTTTATCTCAAAAAATAAAAACGATTTAAATATCATATTTTTCATAAAAAAATCTATCTTTTTCATAAAAATCTAAACTTTACGATTTTTGGTGTTTATTTAGAAAGGAGAAAGAGAGAACATCTGGAGCAAGAGAGGGATTCACAAATTTCTCTTTCTTTTTTCGATTTCTCTTCGAATTTGTTGTTGGGTTGTCGGTCTCTTCTTCGGTCTAAGGTTTTTGGGTGATTTATTAACAAAAAAAAAAAAAAAAAAAAAAAGAGGATGGTGAGAATCGTGAGAAGTTGTTTACAGTCCATGTTGAAGCTCGTGAATTCCCTAATTGGGATGGTTGGGATCGCCATGATTCTCTACGCTGTTTGGCTTATTAGACAATGGCAAGAACAAATGGGAGACCTTCCCTTTGCTGATGCCTGATTCTGATCACCCTGTTCCTTGGTCTGTTTTTTTAATCTTTATGTATCTGAGCAGTTTCTGGCTATTCGAGGGTGGGTTCTTGTTTTGCTTAGCTTCTGAGTGGTACTGAACTATATATATAATAAGCATGGACTAGTTCGTAGGGAAGAGATCACTTAGTTAGGACTCTTGTAAGATTTGCCTATCCATATTCCTGTGTTTCTCTTTTTTATGTGTATCTGTTTGTTGGCACATCGACTGGCTTCAGTATATGGGATTCATTGTCTTGCTAGTTATGGTTGAGGGCGGTGTGGTTGCCGATATCTTTCTAAACCGTGACTGGAAAGAGGTATTTTTCTTTTCTTGTGAGGCTCTCTATTGTCACGCCCATGGTTCTAATCTGTTGGAAGCTTTCACCAGGACTTTCCTGACGATCCAAGTGGTGCTTTCCACCGTTTCTCTAAATTCATTGAGTCGAACTTCAAGATCTGCAAGTGGATAGGTCTCGCTATCCTCTGTGTCCAGGTATCTTAACTGTTTTTAGCAACAAGATTGAACTTTACGTTAGCTTCTAAAATTGGCTCCGTTTCCACATCCTTTTCCTTGCTTTATCTGCAGGGTCTATCAGTTTTCTTGGCAATGTTGCTCAAAGCTCTTGGACCTCACCCTCACCTTCATTATGACAGTGACGACGAGTACAATGTAAGCACAGTTGCACTCCTGCAGGACGCTCGACAGCCGCCTCCATACGTTGTTGGAGAACCCATGTATGTACCCAAACCGGGAGCTTGGACCGTTAGGAGTAATGAAAGGGCAAACCGGTGAGAAAAACGAGTCTTCCCTTTCCATGTGTGCAACTACTTTGGCTTCTTGTTTCTTTCACTTTCTCTTTCACTATTATCTCTTGTAAATCCTGAATTCACATATACATATTGGAGATATTGTTCCTACAATTATAAAAATTATGTGATCAATGTGAATCTCTCTCCACTCTTTTAGGTTTAAGCATCATTTCAAATGTTGAATCTTCATTATGCAAAATATAAGAAACAAAAGAAACAATAATACATACATGTTCTCTGGGTTGTTAAGTGACAACAAAAGAAGTCTCTTTCGTTTGTTAAACCCCTTTTAAATATTTGGGTTATTATATGGCCATAATCACCTTTGATCACCCACATGCACAAAGAAGTCTCTTACCTAACGCAAGATTATAAAGTAAAACCAATACACTTGAGTTTCACTTTGAACAGGGATCAAAATCCAAAGACGAGATTCAACTTAGTAAAGACAAGCCAATAACCTCAACCCAGAGCAGAGTCATAACATAAACCGGAAAAACAAAATCCAAAGTTGCGAACAAAAAAAAAAGAGACATTTTGCATCTAATGGCTACATTCCTTCAGCGATCAGAACAATTCTTTGAGCAAAGCATATCTAACTAGAGGCTTCATCCATCCTTCTTAAGAGTTGATGAAAAAACTTGGCCTTCTTCAAGTGAAACTTTAATTCTCTAGACTGCAAAGTCTTCAACTGCTCCTCAAATCTCTTCTTATCCTCTGAAGAAAGCTTACTTAGACCTTCTTCAGCCCCAAGTTCATTCATACCAAAACCCACTAAAGCTCCAACAAGAGAAGAAGAAGACTCAACATTCTTTCCAACAATGTTCTTTGACTTCTTTCCAAAAACAGACTTAGACAAGTGAAAGACCTTGTGATCATGGGCTTTCAAAAATGTTGGATCATTACCATTCTTGACTTTAGCAACATTTTTTAGATACTTCTGCTTAAGGTGCCTAATCTTTTCCATAAATTGAACCCTAGTACATTCAAAGCTAAACTTCTCCTTTAGATTATCATAAACCCTAACAGTATCATTGTTGTGATCAACCATACCTTGCAAAAGGGCAATCTCATCATCTTCAGTCCAAACTTTATGGAAATAAGGTTTCCTTTCCTTGATCCTCTTCGCTCCTTTGTCTTCATCTGAAGATGACTCACGCGAGCGCTTGGTTGTCACAACCTCCATGGCTTCACGTTCTTGGGATCCAGATTGAGCGGCGGGAGTAGGCTTGGCGACTGATGGTGCATCCTCACCTTCTTCGGATCCAGATTGAGCGGCGAAAGCAGGCTTGGCGGCTGATGGTGCATCTTCTTCATCCGAAGAAGATTCCTCACCTTCTTCGGATCCAGATTGAGCGGCGGGAGCAGGCTTGGCGGCTGATGGTGCATCTTCTTCCGACGATGCAGATTCCTCACCTTCTTCGGATCCAGATTGAGCGGCGGGAGCAGGCTTGGCGGCTGATGGTGCATGTTCTTCCGACGAAGAAGATTCCTCACCTTCTTCGGATCCAGATTGAGCGGCGGGAGCAGGCTTGGCGGCTGATGGTGCATCTTCTTCCGACGACGAAGATTCCTCCGACGACATCGTTTGATTTTGCTTTGAGGGTTGCGGCTTTACAAGTAAAACCCGACTCAACAAACAATTAACCCTTTATGAAAGCCGGATATATCTCGACAAATTGTGGGGTTTCTAACGGGTTTTTAATGGGTTTCTAACGGGTTTTCAATGGGTTCCATTATGTTTAATGGGCTACAACCATCTAAAAATAACATTGGTTCCATTATGTTTAATCTCATCAATATACTAAAAAATACTAATTTACCTCCCTATCACGAAAACTAAGCCAATAATTACGATAATCAATCTCATCAATATACTAAAAAGATAGCAATCTTTGTAGCAAATTTGGAAAACAACCAAAATCGCTTTCTTAGATTCTCTAATTCGAATTATACTGAAATCGACCATTAAGTATATCTATAAACAATATCAATATCTATACTATTAATTGGGGAGTACACTTAGGGATAAAAAAAAAAAAACATAACATAACATATATTCATGTTGCCAAACAGACCCATTTTCCTATATAATTAAAAAAAAAAATTAAACTTCCTCAAAACAATGGTAACAACTATTAAAGAAATAAATAATTAACTTTTTTATAATTGGTTACAGATTTTGTATCTATTTTTCTATATGGGTATAAAGCATAAATAATTATTTTCGAATATATTAAGTTTCCAAATATTTTTCTAAATTAAATATTAAACATGTATATTTTTCTAAATGAAATTAAAGCCAACAAGATTACAAAATGAAATTTAAAATATTATAATAAAAACGAAATTATTTCTATCAATAATTCTTGAATTTATATAGTTATTAAAATTTTATAAAATAATAAGAGTTTTTCGCAATTAATAACATACCAAAAATGTAACTTATTATTTAACAAGATTTCCATAACAAATGAATCTAATTAATTCGAATAGTATTTATGAAAATAACTTAGCTTAAATTTAAATAGATGATTTATTTTAAGAAATCTTGAAATAAAATCAGTAATTATTTACCAAATTCCTAAAATTTAGGGATTATTTCTAAAACTAACCTTATATATTTACTCTCATTGGTATAATAGGAAAATCTAGACAATTAATTCAAAATCCAAATCTAATCATATATATAGATTCAAACATATTGTATATGCATTAACTGAAAACTAAATAAGTTTTTAAAAGATTTTATATAGTTTTTTTAGTTTTAAACGTAAAAGTAAAAATGTTTACTCTTTCCAGCTTATAGATAGAGAAATTGATTAGTGTTTGTTTTCTTCAGTTTTTATATAGATTTATTTAAGAAACCTCTGTAGAAAATTCTTATTAGAGTATGTAGTTGAGCTTTGCATTAACATTAATTAACTTTTGAAACCAGCAAATATATCAATGGGTATGTATACATAATCTATATAAGTACAATTAATCTTCCATGACTATATTATAATCAGCTGTATGTATTAAATTATATTATTTTCTTATTTTTCCAAATATATGATGTTAACAGTCTTTATTAAAATATCACTATAGTTTGGGATGTATTTGGAAAAAAAAAAAAAACACACATGGCGGTAAAATTTTATAACATGAGCACCTTGAAATTTGTTTTTAAATCATGTTATCTTTAAAAATTCTATTAAAAATTTCCTTGAAATTTGAGTGTTTGAGTGTTAATCTCAATACTTTTAAAATTTTTATAGATTTTTAAGTCATGGTTACCTTGAATCTCTAATGAAATATTCAAGGTAACGATGACTCATAGTATAGTTCATAGTATAAAAATTTATAAGCCAAATCTTAAAATACTGATTAACACTCAAACACCCAAATATTCATAAACCAAAATGACAAAATTTTGAGTTAATTACGTTATACTATATAAATATGTTTACACATACTAAATAAATAATTTTAACTATTGACGTGTTCTATTAAATATTAAAATACATTTAATTTTTTCAAATAAATCTTACTATTTTCAGTTGAACTAGCATAAGTTCAAAATAAAATAAAAATAAAAAATACATAAAATATGTTCTATAACAGTTAAAAGTATTTAAAAAAACATAATCTAATATTGGTGAAACATATATAAAATAGTAAGAATAAAGAAGTCAATTAATTTCGTAATATTTTTATTAAAACATATGATATATAGATATACTATGAATTATATTTATGTTTATTTCATACGGGAGTTCAAGAATTTATGTTTTCATCCGGTCCCCTCCCGTTTTCAATCGGAAAATACAATTTTTTCTTATATCCGGAATGTCCCATATTGGGAATGCTTTCTGTTATGCAACGAAAATTTGAGAACGGATGTAAGTCATAATGGAACTTGACAAAATGAAAAGAGAGTTACGGTCATCCTAAATATTTGTATATGTTTCAAACGGGTTTTCATCACTGTTAGCGGTTATATATCCAATTTGATAGTTCACAAATTTAATAGAATCTAACCAATCATTTATTGGATTTAGTTTATTACCAGTCCAACCGTCATGTTGTTCTAAATTTTAAGATACTGGTGAAATCATTATTATTTTAAATTTTCAAACATTAATAAATCAAACCAAATATCAAACTAAAATCTCAATTAGTATAAGTTTGATTATATATACAAAATTAATTTTGTTTATAAACATAACCCCGCACGTACGTGCGGGTCCGAACCTAGTTGTCATTAATTGGATATCTAAAGAATATACCCTAAAATATACAACTAATATTTTACCTAATTATTGAAACGCTAACGCAAACGCAAACGCAAACGCAAACGCAAAAAAAAATATATTTAAAACTAAGACCAAAATATAAAATTAAACTAAACAAAATTTTTAATTTTATCTTTTTTTTTCTTTTTTTCTAACTCTTTTCAGTTTCTTCGTGACGGTGATAAACAATGACGGCGAGGAAGAGCGATCTCTGGAACCAACCCAGAAAGAAAAAACGACGACAACTCCATTCTTTCTCTTTCAAAACTAGATCCAATCCCTAAAATCAGAGAAATTTTTGAAATTAAAACTACAACCTTAAAATCGATTTTGTGAAACTTGAAAAATTATGTATTATGTTATGGTGTTCAATTGATAAGGAAAATGGGTCTAAAATACAAGCTTTGGAGTTATAATTTGTGAATTCTGGGTTCATGTTCGTATTTGAATTTTTGGGTAAAACTAGTATAACTAAGTAAAACTAGTATAACTAAGTATAACTAAGTAAAACTAGTGTGATGAAATAGTTTCAGCAGCATTCACAGAGAATGAAATAGTAAAACTAGATAAAACTAGTAAGATGAAATAGTTTCAGCAGCATTCACAGAGAATGACTCAACGACGATGAGCGAACATTGTGATTTATGGGTTTATGTTTATATTTGAATTTATCGATATAACTAGATAAAACTAGTGTAATTTTGAAATATTAGTAGAATTAGATAAACTAGTAAGATTTATATGTAATACTAGTATGTAAAACTATTCGGTAAATTAGAGAATTTGGATCATTCAGTAGTGTAGAGATGAAATAGTTTCAGCAGTATTCACAATGAACAACTCAACAATGATATGTAGAAACAACGGCGGCGATGAACGACTCAACGACGATGAACAACTCAACAACGAGCGATCTCTGTAACCAATTTGGGAAGAAGAAACGACGGTGATGAATGACTCAATGACGATGAACAAATCAACAGCGAGCGATCTCTGTAACCAATTCGGGAAGAAGAAACGGCGGAATGACGACGATAATGAACCAACTCGGGAAGAAGTACAAGCCAACCGTGAGCGAAGATATTCATGATTTGTTTGTTCTGCATCTTATTCATAATTGAATTTATGGGTTTTAAGTAATACTAGTACATATAGGTATAACTAGTATGTTTTTGTAATGCTGATAAAACTAGATAAAACCAGTTATATTTTATTTTTAATTAACTGTGTGTTGCAGAGACAAAAAATAAAATCACACGTGCAGCCGACAAAAAAAAATTAAAAAAAAATCTGAATTGTATTGCCAAGTTTTTTATGTTGTGATTTATAACCTTTCTGAACTCTTCCTTTTTAATATAATCCATTCAGTGAGAAAAAAAAATGTGCCAAATGTCCATGAATTTCATAATCAATGTTGAAGTATGTTTTAACTTTAAGAGTTTTTTCGCAATATTCTGAAAGATTTCCATAATATGCCATTAACTAGGAGGGCATCTATATATACATTTTTTGAGACATTTATGAAATAAATCCTTAACTTCAAACCTATTTACAATCATGCTATTAGCATTAAATATTTTTAATTTTAATTTTATAAATATGATTTGATTATATTTCTCTCTCTTATAAAGGCCCAAGTCCATGTCTCAAACTAATACTTTTAAGAATAACAAAAGATTTATATATACTTTTAGTTAACAAAACTCACTTAGAGTAAACTCTGTAAAGTAAGACTATGTAAAGTAATGTACGCCAACGTAAAGACATTTAGATAGTTCATTTGATCTACCAGTCTTATAGTGTATATAATTTCATGTTTTAAATGCGTTTACTAAATTAAAAATAAAAATGTAACATGTAAATGTAAAAATTATCTTGTGCGGTTACTAAAGTAATTTAATTTCTTGGGCCTTTAGTTTTTGTGGCCCAACTTAATATAATTTATAAACGTAAAAAGTAAAATCTATTAACCTAATAAATAAACAAAGGTAATTTAAAATCTGTTTTGTACTTGTTTTTCTGTGTTTTCAAAGTGTTGTTTGTATTGTTAGAAATTAGAATGATAGTTTTTCTAATCGTGCTTTGGTTTTTTTTTTCACTTTTCAGTATTTTTGATTAATAAAAATATGAACTCACTGTTAGTTTAATATTTAGAAGCTAATAAAACTTGTTTTTCAAAAATATAACAACATCAAGTATGTCTCAATATTTGATTAATATGATGTTTTGTTTAGAACTTTGTAAATATATATAAATATATAAACATATATATGTATATAAATATACATACATAGTAGACTTTAACCCGTGGTAAACCACGGGTATATAATTTTTTATTATTATCTATAACTTATATTGTATTTGCTTGTTAAATTGTGGTTGTTTTGTAAATAAAGGAATAATTAAAATTTTCAGCCGTTCAAACGGCTAAAATGTTAATATTTATTTTTAACGTGCGGTATACTGTGTAACTATTTTTTGTTAAATTTAGTTTGTTTTATTTAGTGTTGAGATTCTATTTGGTTTTTTTAGTTATTAGAAAAAAATAAGGGATTTAAATACATAATAAGTAATTTATAAGCTGTGATTAAATCATATTTTCATAATGATTTACTTATTTTACACAATCTTAGTTAAAGTAAGTTGATTTGATATGTCAAATATGCTAATATTAGTAGTGTTGACAAATAATAAAATAAGGATTTAACCCGTGTTTATGCATAAATTTAATTATATTTTATTAATTCCAACATATCTTCTTTATAACCCATCCTACTATATAACCACACTGTATAGTATTTTAAACTTTTTATAAGCTTTTATTTATAATATTTTAAAGTTTTTATTAAGTTTATATATATATCAAAATATGATTTTAAAAAATGAGAATCAAAGTTTTTATCTATATTAACATTTTATCTACATTAAGAATTGAAACTAACATGTTTTGAAAAACAAAATATGAATTAAATTGTTGTTTTCTTTGTTTGCAAAGAATTTAGAGATAGAATATTTTCAAAAAATAATAGAAACTGTCATTAATATAGTATAGCTTCTGTTTCCATAAAATATTGATTGCAGTTTGTTACATTTCTTGTAGGAATGGAATGTTAAATATTTAGAAAACAAAATCCGATGTAATTGTTATTTTAAGAAATTTTCTAGGGGTTAAGATTGTAAATAATTTTTTAAATAACTACAACTAAAAGGGCATAACACAAAATGTACTTCAAAAATGTTAATATAGATACGCTTTTAACACGTACCCGCTTCCTATATTTTTAAAAATTTTTGCTTCTCCGCTTCCGATCGTTTCCGCTTCCACGTACCCGCTCCCGATTCCATGCAGCTTAGGGCAAAACTTACGAAGTATCTAAGGGCTCTAAGGTTGATCGATTCGAATATGGAGATGAATCAATAGATGTTTTCTTGGGTAGAAGAAATGAGAAAAAGAACGATTCATTTTTCAGAATCAATACAGAGTTAAAAAAAAAAAAAAATCTTACAATAAAGGCCAACAAAGCCCAAAATCAAATCGAAATTCTCCAAAAAGTTAAACTGAGACCCAATTGCTTTAAGTGTAGCAATTAAAAATATAGCCCAATTTCTGTTACTAAAAAGTTATAACACATTTTGCAAAACCACAATTAAAAGTCATAAACTACAAATTAATTATATACTATGATCAGCACATTGGGGGAATACATTCCCCATGTATATGATGAATAGAAAAACAAATACATATTATTATTGAGTATGTTCGTTTTGTCGCCGCAAGTATCTACGACTGCGTCAGTCGCATCTATCGTTGTTCGTTTGGTTGCTGCAAGTACCTGTGGCATGACGCTGCGGCTAACACGGCTAACACAGCTTCTGATTTGTGGCGATTAAAAAAATTGTGTTTGCCGCTGCCGCTGCCGCCAGCATCAACGAAACAAACAGGCCCATTATGTACATATTAGTATTAATAAACACAAACTTTAAAATAACATTCGACTACTCATGTTTTGACAACCCTATCTTAAGTAAATTATTATTTCATTCTAATTATATCCTGTCTGATTATATAGTTCCCTCACCTTTGTTCATTTTAATAAAATCAAATATTTTGCAAAAAAATAGTGTACAAAATCTCAAATATTGACAAAGAAAAAATTGTTCTATTTTAATCGATTTTTAACAACAGTAGCAAATAGGACGAACAGAAACAGTATAATACAAAAATAATATAACATCTTATTTATTTTTATCCGCTTTAACAACACATATATATTCCCCGTGCTGTAGCGCGGGTCCGATCCTAGTTTTTATTTAATTGACCTAGTGACATTTATATATATATATATATATATATATTTAACTTCTCTTTAGTTTCAGCAAATATATATATTTTTCAATTGCATTTCCAAAATTTGCAAAAGTAACCCACTAACCGAGTTTAGAATAGATTATCGGTCAAAATTTACAATTACATTGGATCAACATATACTAGAGCATTAGCATTATGCAGCATAAGCATTAAAGTGCATAAGTTGTATGCTCTGAATAACATAACACATTTAGTTGATTAGTATAATAGTGGAGTATTAGATATTATATCTATATTTAATATATGATATTAATTAAAAAATATAATTTAAATGTGTTTCATTAAAAAAATTAATTATCACTCATTGCTATATAATTTTTACAAAAATATCTTTCATTTAATAAATTTTATATATTTATATATGTATATATATATAAATGTGTAATTTAATAGTTTTAATTATATATATTTATAGTATAACACATTAATTACAAATAATTAATATATATTATAATTTTTTATAAAAGTTTATATCTATAACTACATTTTTAATTTCAATAACTTTTTAAAATATATATAATATAAAACATTAAACTAAAAAAATATATATATATCTTATTATATAAAGTTTGGTTCTCAGAGTTAGTTACTCACCAGATTGTGACACGTGTTAGTTTTAACGATCAGAAATCAAAGTTGAAAATTCACTATATCATGACACGTGTCAGTTTTAACTATTAAATATCCAAGTTAGTAGCTCATCAGATCGTGACACATCAATTTTAACGATCGGAAATCACATATCAAAGTTGGTAATTCATCAGATCGTGACAAGTGTCAATTTTAACAATAAAGAATCACAGTTTTCAAGCTTTGTAAAATGATGCATAAGATAACTATAATTTTATTATATTAAAAAAACTTTGTTAATCCTAAAAGGAAAAAGATTGTAAATATACCCCTCTATATAAGCAAATAGATGATGACATATTTTTCACCAAACAAAATAATTTCGACTATCTTTGTTTTTCTTGGTAAAATTTTCTTCTTTGTTTTTTTATTAACCTTTGTTTGACACATCATTGTTCTTGAACAAGTCTCGAAGGCAATTTCTTTGTTGTCTAATCGAACAACTATATAAAAAGATTCCTAGATATAACCATGTGTTTTTGTCGTCGTTTCTGTGAATTTTGTTTCGTTTCTTAATTTCATTATGCATACTACGCAATTTTTAACTTTGAAGTGTCAACAAAGTTTCTTATGCATAATAACTAAGGTTTTTGGAATTAACAAATTTCTCAGAATGTTATTATGATTTCTATTAATACACAAATGCAAGATAACAACAGAGATTATATAACACTAGATCAACTAAATAGAAAGTGTTCTTATCGTCTAACGATAGTACTTCTTACAAAAAAGTGGGAAGCAAAATTTTTTTTAAAAAACAATGAGCACATTGGAATAAATTTTCCCATAAAACAGGAAAAGGATTAAGGAAAATATACATAAAATTATTAATTCTAAAAAATGTAAATACTCACTTATATAATAACATAGATCGTCTCATATTATTCATCTAACAAAATAATTTAGTCAAAAATATTGCTTCAACTTTGTTCTATTGGTCAACTTTTTTAATGGGAAGACAAATTTTCCTTATTTTTAAAAATCAAAAATAAGATTAATATGTTGACCCAAAAAAAAAATGAAAGATTAATATATTCATTTTTTTTTTCTAATAATGTATTTTAAATTTTATTGTAGTAGTTTTAGATTGTTTTATTTAATTTACATTTTTATCTTTGAATTATTTGAGATTCATATATTACCGTGCTTATAATTTTCTATTATTTCATTAATTATGTCAAATTAATTTTCTTCTAATTTTTCAACCTTGATTGGTTGGTCATAGAACTTTTTTTTCGGGGCAAACATAATTGTTACCATTCAATCAATCTCAAAAGGAGATAAAGAGGAGAAGGTAATCAACCTAATGGTTAGATAAAATATGCTAATCAAACACAAGCCTACAACAAACATAGATAGATTGGAAAAACATAAATCGTTGTTGATAGATCCATAGGAGCTTAAAGACAGAGGCTACAACATGGTGTGTCAAAGAAACTTCCATGAATACATTGAGAAATTTAATATTAGTTACTATCAAAAGATTATGTGACGTTGAAAAAAGGTCTTTAGTTTCATTGGTTACTGGAGCAAGCCACTTTGAGATAGCTAAATGACGTAAACATGTTCTCTCAACATAGGAGGAGGACAGAGCCAAGGTTCTCTCTATGGTTGAGGAGGTTGGACGCAAGGTTATCTCCTTAAAGGGAGGAAGGTGGGGGAGGTTGAATGCAAGGTTATCTCCCTAAGAGAGGAAGTCGGAGCGATGGTTCACTCCATGGTGGAGGATATTGGACACAAGGTTCTCTTCATAAGAAAAGAGGGAAGAATCGAGGTTCACTCTATGGTTAGTCATACACTATTGTGATGTAATTTATTGTTTATTCAAAATATTTTTTGAGCCAACAATTTTAATGATTACAGAAACTATGCAAAAGTGAAAGTAAAGAGACATATAATAGTTGGCTTAATTTGTTCATATAAAATTTTTTAGGTGGTGGTAAATAATAGATTTGTAACATACAGTACACCTAAGTATAAAAAATACACTTTTAATGGTAACATACATAAAAGATTTGTATATGGATATAAATCAGTGCATTATAGCAAAAATGTTTTTTATAAATAATGTACAATAATTTTTATTAAGTTTTTATTTTATTTACAAAACTTTAAACCCGCACACCGTGCGGCTCCTTATCTAGTATATTATAAACGTTATATCCACATTAGTATTTTAATGTATTAAATAAATTATTATATTATTTTAAATAATAACATTAAGTAGTTTCTCAAATATATTATCTTATAAAAAATAAACTTATCATTTAGAAAATCATAATTTTCTAGTTTTACAAAATAAATAAATTATTTAAAATTATTTTAATATTTATTAGTATTTTAGAGTTAAATGCTTGGAAAATGCTTCGAATGAAGCACACAGGAAGAGAGCATATGAGAGTATCTGCAACTTCTAAATGCTCATTTATATGCTCTCCTAATAAATATTGATTGGAAAATTAAAAAAGCTTCTTCATATGCTCTTCCAATGAAGGCCTAAGTATAGTTTCCTCTGTGTTTTGTTTGTTTGTTTTCTGTATTGTGAAAAACATCAAACAATTTATTTATGTATACAATAATTTATAATCATATTTTTTATATATTTTAAGATCTATTTTGATATTTTTAAAGAGTAACATAAGAAAACAATAAAAAAAAAAATTAGTGATACCAATAAATCCTAAAATTAGTTTAATTTGGTAAAGTAAATGAGTTGTGAACTTTTGTCTCAAACATTAATTTTGTAGATAGAGAGAAATGAAGAAAGGTTAAGATATCATAAAAGAGTGGATAAATGGCCAAAATGTCAAAAAAATCACGAACTTTCAAATTGTGGCCAAAAAAATCATGAACTTCAAAAATGTCAATTAAATCACCGAGTTTTTGTTGACTTTTTTTAAAAATAGGTAACTTTTGTTGACTAAGCCATTTGAGGCACGACGTTAAATTTTCAGTTAAACAGCGATGATGGAGTTAACTTCTGTCAGAATCTCTGTTATGTCAAAACAACCTCGTTTTAATTAGAAGATTAAAACAAAAAAATCTTTGGGTCGAGTGGGAATCGAACACCCTACCTTTGAAGGCTCATTACCCACACTCTACCACTGAGCCATAATAATATTTCGGTAATAACAAACAAAGATCTATATATATATATATGTAAACAATCGATTAAAAATAACAAAACTAAAAAACTGTTATATGTGTTGGAAAACTATTATTATAACAATACTAAAGAGAGGAGACGAGAGACCAAAGTAACTTTGTTGCTTTTTGTTGTTGTTATTATATTACAATGATCCGAACTAACATATATATAGGGGGTAACTACTTGGGGAGGAAGCAAATGATTAAGTGATAACAATCACTAATGGATATATATAATAATTGGATAAGTGTAAATGGATAATCATTATCCAGTTTTTAACACTCCCCCTTGATTATCCATGATTACATACTGCCTCGTTAAAAACCTTATCATAGAAAAACCCATTGGGATAAAAACCATGATAAGGGAAAAAGAGTACAGTAATGTAATCTCCCCCTGGAAAAGATTATGTCAATCTTTTCTTTATAAATCTCGTAGATGACGCATTCCAATATTATGAATATGCTTTCTGAATGTTGAAGTAGGAAGTGCCTTTGTAAATAAGTCTGCTGCATTTTCGCTTGAGCATATATGTTGGACATCAACTTCCTTCTTTTTCTCGAGCTCCTGAGTGTAGGAGAAAAATCTTGGAGGTATATGCTTAGTTCTGTCGCTCTTGATATAACCTTCTTTGATTTGGGCGATGCATGCAGCATTATCTTCGAATAACGTTGTTGGCTCTTTACTGATGACTATTCCACTCGATTTTTGTATGTGACTAGTCATTGATCTGAGCCATACACATTCTCTGGATGCTTCATGAAGCGCAATTATTTCTACATAATTTGAGGAAGTGGCGACCAATGTCTGTTTTTGTGAACGCCACGAGATTGCAGTTCCTCCAATTGTGAAAACGTATCCAGTTTGAGAACGAGATTTATGCGGATCCGATAAATATCCTGCATCTGCAAAACCAACTAGACCAAATGCAAAGTTTCTATGATACAGTAATCCCATGTCAATTGTACCTTCAAGATAACGAAATATATGTTTTATCCCATTCCAATGCCTACGGGTAGGGGATGAGTTGTATCTTGCAAGTAGATTAGTAGCGAATGCAATATCCGGTCTTGTGCAATTTGCAAGATACATGAGTCCACCGATAGCACTCATATAAGGTACTTCGGGACCAAGTATTTCTTCGTTATCTTCACAAGGTCTGAATGGATCACTATCAACATTCAGAGATCTATTGACCATTGGAGTACTCAAAGGATTCACTTTATCCATATAAAAGCGCTTGAGGATTCTTTTCGTATAATTTGATTGATGCACAAATATTCCATCTTGGAGATGCTCTATTTGGAGCCCAAGACAAAATTTTGTTTTTCCAAGATCTTTCATTTCGAACTCTTCTTTCATATGAGTTCTTGCATCATCAATCTCCTTTCGAGTTCCAATTATATTTAGATCATCAACGTATACAGCAATGATCACAAATCCCGATGGAGATTTTTTTATAAAAATGCAAGGGCATATTTCATTATTAACATACCCTTTCTTCAATAGGTATTCGCTTAAGCGATTATACCACATGCGCCCGGATTGTTTTAATCCGTAAAGTGATCGTTGTAATTTGATCGCACAAATTTTATTAGACTTTGAGCCTAATGCCTCAGGAATCTTAAATCCTTCTGGGATTTTCATATATATATATATATATATATATCATTATCCAATGATCCATATAAATATGCAGTCACAACATCCATAAGGTACATTTCTAAATTATGAGAAGCCGTTAGGCTCATTGAATGTAATTGCATCCATGACCGGAGAGTATGTTTCCTCATAATCAACTCCAGGTCTTTGAGAAAAACCTTGTGCAACAAGTCGGGCTTTATATCGTGTGATTTCATCTTTCTCATTTCTTTTTCGCACGAAAACCCACTTGCATCCAACAGGCTTTACTTCTTTAGATGTAGTGACAAGAGGTCCAAAGACATTTCTTTTATTGAGGGAGAGCAACTCAATTTGCATAGCATTTTTCCATTTTTCCCAATCAGGCCTATGTTGACATTCTGATACTAACCTTGGATCTGGATCATCTTTTTCATGATCAAACTCTTTAGATACAGAAAAAGAGAATATTCCATTATCATCATTGATTTCATCTCTATCCCATAAAATTCTATCTTGGGTATAGTTTATAGAAATCTCATATTTTTCTGTATCGTCCCGAGGACTTTTCTCTTTATTTGGTTCTTCTTGAACCTTTTCATTTTCATCTCCCATTTTCTTTTTCTTTCGGGGATTTTTATTTTTAGAGCCGATTGGCCTCCCCCGTTTTAGTTGAACCTTAGGTTCATTGGCTTTGCTTCCATCAAATTCCTCTCTAGGAATTTCAACTCTTGATGGTGCATTTGCAGCGGGGATATATGATTTTGTCACCCTTTTTGTATCTATGAACGCATCAGGTAATTGATTTGCCAAATTTTGTAAATGTACAATTTTCTGAACTTCCAGCTCACGTTGATATGTAGGGGGTCAAGATATATCAAAGATGGTGTAGACCATGTAATATCTTTTGGAACTTGTTTAATTCCTCCCCCTAACGATGGAAATTCATCTTCATTAAAATGGCAATCAGCAAAACGTGATGTAAACATATCACCAGTTTACGGTTCAAGATATCGAATTATACTCGGTGATGCATAACCGATGTATATACCCAATCTCCGTTGAGGCCCCATTTTTGTTCTTTGCGGTGGGGCAATAGGAACATAAACCGCACAACCAAAAATACGGAGATGAGATACATTTGGCTCTTGACCAGATGTTAATTGTAAAGGGGAATGTTTATTATATGCACTTGGCCGTATTTGGACCAATGCTGCAGCATGCAATATAGCATGATCCCATACAGAAATTGGGAGCTTTGTTCTCAATATTAACGGTCTAGCAATGAGTTGCAGCCGTTTAATCAAAGATTCAGCCATGTCATTTTGTGTATGAGCATGAGGAACTGGATGCTCAACATCGATTCCTATTGACATACAATAGTCATTAAAAGATTGTGAAGTGAATTCACCATCGTTATCAAGTCTGACTTTCTTTATGGCATTATCAGAGAATTGAGCTTTCAATCTGATTATTTGGGTAATGAATTTTGCGAATGCCGTATTTCGTGTTGTCAATAGACACACATGTGACCATCTACTAGATGCGTCAATCATTACCATGAAGTAACGAAATGGCCCACATGAAGGATGGATAGGTCCACATATATCACCATGTATTCTCTCTAAGAACATTGGTGATTCATTCCCAACTTTGGTTGGCGATGGCCGAATTATGAGTTTTCCTTGAGAACATGCTTTACATGAAAACTCACCAGATTGAAAAATCTTTTGGTTTTTCAATGGATGACCATTTGAATTTTGCACAATTTTCCGCATCATGACTGAACCAGGATGTCCAAGTCTTTCATGCCAAATCTTAAATGTACTAGTAAGCTTAGAGTTTACTGTAACATAAGATGCAATCATATTTATTTTTGTGCAATATAATCCAGAGGATAACATTGGCAATTCTTCCAATATATATTTCCTCTCAGATGTGATGCAAAGATATTCAATGCCATTTTTAGTTAGAGTCTCTATATGATATCCATTTCTTCGGATATCTCTGAAACTTATCAAGTTTCTATGAGACTTAGGGGAATATAATGCATCGATTTCAAATTTCGTTCCCCTTGGCATTGAGAAATTGGCTTTCCCAAAGCCCACAATGATCTTTGCATTGCCACATATAGTGCTCACGCTTCCAGCGGAGTCTTTTATTTTGAGAGAGGAGAAATATTTTTTATCTTTAAGTATTGAGTGGGTTTTAGCACTATCTGCTAGACACATTTCTCCATCCTCAATCTCAATATTTGTCATTTTCTGAGATAAAGCATTTATAGAAATATGCATTAATAAAAATAACACAAAATCTTACAAAGGTTTGTTATATTACAAGAAAACCATTTATTCAAAAAGACTTTTATGAAAAACATAAAGTACATATAAAACTATTAAAAGCATATCATGTCATATTGATCTTATTCGCATGATTTCCCGTTTTCATGATCAACGAGAAAATCTGCGATATCTAGATGGGTTTCATCATTTAGGCCATGGAAGGAAGGTCCAGCTTCATCAGAGATGAGGTTGGTCTCAACATCCCTTTCTTTTGCCTTTTGAGATGCTTGATACAGATCGGCCAAATGTTTTGGTATACGACAGGTTTGGAACCAATGTCCTTTCATGCCGCATCTGTAACAAGTACTCTCATCTTGTTTCTTCAAAACGCGACCAACATCATTTATTTGGAGATTTTTGTTGGGTTTTCTTGCGTTGAAGTTATTAGGAGAGAAACCCCTTCCTTTTCCTCGTCCATGACCTCCTCCACGATTTCCTCCACGACCACGATTACGGCCTCGACCGCGTCCACGTCCTCGTCCTTGCCAATTATTATGGCTGGATGTAGCAACATTCACTTCTGAAAGTTGAGCTGATCCAGTTGGGCGAGTTTGATGATTCATCATCACGAGTTCATTATTTTGTTCAGCAACATGAAGAACTTGCATTAATTCAGAATATCGAGTATATCTTCTTTCTCGATATTGTTGCTGCAAGATTACATTTGAAGGATGAAAAGTTTGAAATGTTTTCTCGATCATATCATAATCGGAAACATTTTCTCCGCAGAGAATCATCCTGGAAGTGATTCCGAACATAGCGGAATTATATTCACCTACAGTTTTGTAATCCTGGAACCGCAGATTTAGCCATTCATGTTTGGCTTTTGGTAGGATCACATATTTTTTGTGATCAAACCTATCTTTGAGAGAGATCCAAAGATCTGCGGGATTTTCTCTCGTGATGTATTCATTTTTTAAACTATCCTGGAGATGGTGACCCAAAAACGTCATGGTTTTTGCTTTTTCCTCTTCTAACCCATTTTCCGATGGATCAAGGGTTTTAAGAAGCCCATTTCCTTTTAGATACATTTTTGCATCTAATGCCCATGTCATATAATTATTTCCAGAGACATCAAGGGCAGCGATCTCAAGTTTTGCCATGTTTGACATGATAACTATATAAATAACAATATAATTTGTTAAATATAAACTTTTATGAAAATTTCTTTTGTAAAAGCTTTTGTTAAAAGAAATTTAAAATGGTATAATCTATAATAGATTCATAATATAAAACAATCATTTTTAAGAGGCATAACCTTCCATATGATTGTAGAAAAAGGCATTAACCTTTTATAAGATCAAGGAGGCAAAGCCTACCATTTGATCTAAATATATAGATCTAAATATATGATCAAGGAGACAGAGCCTACCATTATGATCAAGATTATAGATCTAAATAATCGAGGAGGCAAAGCCTACCATTATGATTAAGCTAGATATATGATCAAGGAGGCAGAGCCTACCATTATGGTCAAGATTATAGATCTAAATAATCGAGGAGGCAGAGCCTACCATTATGATTAAGATAGATATATGATCAAGGAGGCAGAGCCTACCATTATGATCAATATATATATATATATATATGATCAAGGAGGCAAAGCCTACCATTATGATCAAATATAAAATATAACGTCTTACTCTATAGTAGTACATATAATAATATATGCATATAAACTTAAATTAAACTCAAATAAATTTAACATAATTTAAATGTTACCTCGAATTGATGACGGATCAGGAGTGGTTCATGCTGATAACGTGTTGGAAAACTATTATTATAACAATACTAAAGAGAGGAGACGAGAGACCAAAGTAACTTTGTTGCTTTTTGTTGTTGTTATTATATTACAATGATCCGAACTAACATATATATAGGGGGTAACTACTTGGGGAGGAAGCAAATGATTAAGTGATAACAATCACTAATGGATATATATAATAATTGGATAAGTGTAAATGGATAATCATTATCCAGTTTTTAACAATATGTAATATATTTATAATATACATATGTTATCATATCATTACTCTTATATATATATATATAATATAAAGAGTAAAAATTAAATATTTTACAAATACCAAATAAAATCTACAATCAATATGTTTTATTTGGTATATATGTAAAAAAAACCGTATTTAAAATTTATGCACTTCATCCCGATAAATAAAACATACTAATTTAAATAAATGCACGCTATCAGTTATATATCTTACTTAGTATTTAATAAAAGAATATTTGTATAGTAAAGAAAAAAGTTATATTAATTTTTGCTTTTTATATTTTATATATATATTATATTCTAAAACGTTAATATATATATATATATATATATATGTAAAGTAATGATATGATAACATATATATATATATATATACACTACATATAACCTTTTTTAGTTTTGTTATTTTAATCGATTTATATATACTGTTTGATAATATTTTGAAATGTGATTGTGGTTCAATGGTAGAGTGCTTGTTTTTAGTTTTAAAGGTAGCCTGTTCGACTCTTGCTTGATGCAAAACTTGATGCAAAACTCTTGCTTGATGCAAAACTTTTGTGTTTTAATCTTCTAATTAAAACGACGTCGTTTTGGCTTAACGGATGTTCTGACGGAAGTCAACTCCGTCATCACCGTTTAACTGAAAATTTAACATCGTGCCCCAAATGGCTTAATCAAACGAAAGTTACCTATTTTTTGAAAAGTCAACAAAAACTTGGTGATTTAAATGACATTTTAGAAGTTCATGATTATTTTGGCCACAATTTGAAAATTCGTGATTTTTTTGACATTTTTCCCCTTTAAAAATATCAAAATAGAAGTATGTTTGTAGTTATAAATGGTGGTATAGTAAAAAAAAATATAACAAAAAACGTGTTTGTAGTAAAAAGTGTCAGTGTGTCACTACGAAAAAACTTTTAAAAGGTACTATACCAGACTTTTAAAAGGTACTTTTAAGAAATGTTGTACCCAGGCCTCGACTCTCGACTCAAATAATTATTGGACTATGTGCTATATTGAAGCTTTTCAAAAGTTGGACCCTATTTTACAGTTATCTTAATTTTTAGAACCTTAAAATGCAAAGAAAAAAAGGTTAAATTAGCGGGATCTAGTGCACTGGCACATCCAACACACCCCTAGAAGCACTGGTTGTACCAGATCTGATCCGCCCTAATTTTTTTTAATTTTCGGTTCAAACTGGTTTGGCATTTGGTTTAATTCAGAGAGATTGAGATTTATGTACGGTTACCTAACCTGACCCGATCTAACCCGATTAATCGATCGATTATCCGATTAATTCGATTAAACAAAAATTATACTGAAAGTATAGCATAAAACCAAAATTAAAGCGGTTTTAACTGATTTAACCGGTTTCAACTGATTTTAACAAGAGAAACCCAAAAAATCGGTTCAATTCGAAAGAAATTAAATAACCAAAAAACCTAAAATCCGACCCGAATATCCGAACTCGCAGGTTTGTGATACACAATGGAAATCACTCGGTAAATTTCTCAACAATATTAAAAAAAAGGAGAGAGAGATGAAAATCGGTTCTCATTTATGAACCCATGAAGATTTCTTTAGAAACTTCTTTCACACATATCATGATCTGATTGGTTTTCTTTTTTTCTTATAATTTGAATTAAATGTTAAACTATATCAAAAGTATTAAAATAATATATTTGAGACTCATAGAGTTTCTACCAATGTTGATGTTTTAAAGAAGTACAATCTTACCAAAAACCAAAAGACACAAAGTTTATCACACTAACATTTCAAAAGTCTACTGAAGGTTGACCAGCTATCCTGCTAAGCTTAAACTTGAAAATAGTGTTACCTGATGTTTTTTCTCTTCCCAATACTTGTCAACCATATATAACCCATCATATACATAATCCTTTCCTCTATGATCCAATCTCTTTTTGTCTAGAATCACTCGCACCAGAGTCTTTTCCTTAATGTTATTAGCTAAAGCCAAATTTCCTCCAACAAGCTTCTGATATTTGATTGCTTTCTGATCCCTGCTCTTTACATTACCTCCCTGACCACAATTGAACATCACACCGTTAAAGAATCTATCGTCGTAATCATTACCTTCAGATGAAACAATGCTAGTAGCTAATTCCATGGTTCCTTTCTTCATGTAATCAATCAATCCCACCCATGATGTCGAAGAGAAGACCGATTACATTGAGTTCTGCTTTGAATTGAAATTTATCTCCAACCTCGACTCCAGGGATTGGTCCAATCATCTTTTGACTGTTCACTTGCATCCCCATTTCACTAAGAATAGTACAAGTTTGGTAATGTATCATTTTGGCAGTCTTGGATTCACTTCTTCGTATTGCATTGTCACAATCGAGCTCATCAAACACAAGTTTGAAATGACGTAACACCTTGTGAACTTTCTCGCGTGGGCTAAGATCTTTGAATATCTGGTTTTTTTGTATAGTCGGAATGACTCCAAGTTTATTCAACTGTCTTTCGTCTTTGTGTTGAGTTGGTTTATAAGCATCGACTTTTAGTCTAACCGCAACTGCATTACTCAAATTCTTCTTCGCCGGTGAGTATCCATGTTTCTGCACATCATTAGCTCTTGGTCTTAATGCAGTTGCATTACACAACTTCTTCTTTGCCGGGGAATATTTATATTTTGGCACAATTCTGGTTACCAAAAGATCCTTGTGAAAGTTGCCAAAATGAAGTCTTCTTTTGCTTTGAGAAGCCATTAGCTTAATACTTTCCTCAGCTCTTAAATGTTTCACTTTACTTTCAAAAAGTAAAGAAATTTTCCTCTTAGCTAGAGAAAATTTTCCATTCCCAACATTGCCAATAGTTGTTATATTGAAGCCAGCTTTCTTCATAATCAAATCAAACGATTCATCTTCCTTACGGCTATGGTAATTGTGATGACTAACACCAACACGATTGCTATCTTCATGACCATCTAAATTCTTTTTTGTCTCACTTATAAGAGCAACTCCATCACTACCAATCTTAATTCTCTCATTTTTAACAATAAATTGTGGAAAATCTCTAACCGAAGAGACCTTTCATCGCTTGTAAGAAGAGGAGATCCTTTGAATCATCATCATCCTACAATGTGCACAAAATCAATTGTTTGGTAAACAAAAATGAATCACTTATAACAAATCTCTATTATCCCACACATAAATCATAAGAAATCAAGAAAATATGAAAATTTCAGCTCATGTTTAAACATATATAATTCCAAAAAAATGACATGTGTAACAAGAATCATATAAATATTGAAATCTAACAATAATTTCAAGAAAGTGGCATGTGTAACAACGCAAACACAATGGCTTTGATTGGTAACACTAATTAAGGTCGTTTGCAAACGAACCGCTCTCATGTTCACCAATCAACAAAAAGGCTTCGATTGGTTACACTAATTAAGGTCATTTGCAAACGAACCGCTTTCATGTTCACCAATCAACAAAAAGGCTTCGATTGGTTACACTAATTAAGGTCGTTTGCAAACAAACCGCTCTTATATTCACCAATCAACAAAGCGTTTGGAGAGAGCGGTTCATAAGAGTGGTTAGATTCAGTGGTTATAATGAGCGATCAAAATGGATTTTAGGTGGTTGGAAGAGTGATTGCAAACTCTCCTCTACATGGTATGTTTGTTTTGGGTGGTTATACAGTAATCTCTTTTGTGTTATTTTATTATTTGTTTTTTAATTATTATAACATTAGATATTTAATCTGTCTATAAAATTTAATTTTACATGTGCATTACAATAGATTTAACATGGTAATTTTTTAACATATATATAAATATTTTATCTTCCATATTTTAATTATTTAATTAAATTTATTTTCAATTTTTTATAATTTAATATAATTTGTACTATTTAACCGCTATAATGCTACCAATCAATCTAAATACTCAACCGCTCTCTTTTACCACACCATCTTTTCTATCCGCTATCTTTAACAGCTTTCTTTTTAACCGCCTATTTTATAACCGCTGATAATTTTTTAACCGCCTCGTTTAAACATGGTTACTAATCAAACCCAATAAACATGTAAATAATTTTCCACCAAATTGGCTCGTTTGAGCTAATTATTTTGTTGACCAAAAAAAAAAAAAATATTGAACTCTAACAATAACACAAGGGAACAACTGTAACACTCTACCATGCTACTCCAGCGGATGAGCATGTCTTGCCTCCGATATTTTTAAATGCTTACCACAATGGAATCTTGTCTAGACTTTTGGGATACTAAGTCTCTCTCCTTATGGCATAGACAACAAATTGACGACGGTGGCTAGGGCTCGGGCGTGGATGGTAGGGTTTTAGATATTCTTTATAGTTTTTTACTTATCTATACTAGTATTTTTGCAGCAGTTTTTTTCTCAAAAAATACTTTTTGGAAAGTTTTTACATTTAATGTTTTGACTTTAATATTAGTTACCAAAACTTCAAAATTAATTATATGTAAGATTTAGAAAAATAAGGAAATCTTTCTACATCATTCAAACATAAATATATCCCTTTCATTTTATAAAAAAAATTATTTGAATTTATATTTAAATTATCTTAAATTATTCTATAATACATTTAGTTAATAAACTTGTGATTATTTTCCTGCATATGATGTAATACAAAACTAGATTATGACCCGCGGTATATCGCGGGATTAGTTTTTACATAATTTTTTTGTTAATGTACTATTTTAATACTAATTTTGCTAATGTACTCTTCGGTTAATTTAGTAATTTAGTATATAATTTGTGGTATACCGCACAAACTTTTTTTTATACATTCTTAATTAAATCAGTTTGATTCAACATATTTTATATTGGTCTTTTTAAAATAGTAAAATAAATATTTAACCCGTATTAAAGTATCATATTAATGATATTTTATTTTTTAGTATTATCATTTCAATCATGCAATGTCTTATACCCCGTCATGTAATATAACTTGTTTATGTTATTTTGAAAATTTAATATGTTTAAATATTCATAATTTTAAACTTTTTATTAAGTTTAGATATATCATTTATAAATTATAGACTTCTTAAAATTCTGTAATTTACTATATACGGTAAATTTACTATATATGTATGTTGAACACACACTTTTATATTAATTTAGTAATATATGTTTGTTTTAGAAAATTCAAATCACAATATATGCAGGAAAAAACAAATATTTTTATTAACTTTATGTATTATATGATGATTCACTACATTTAGATTTCAAAATCAAAAACAGATGATAGGAGACTAAATGTTTTTAATATGGAATAAATCTTCTAAATATCTATATTAATTATAGACATTATAGAGAAATACCCTAAAATAGCACTACTTTAGGTTTTTTTTCCAATGTTAGCACACAAGTTTATTTGTTCCAAATCTAGCATTTGTGAATATTAAGTATTCAAAATAAATAACAAAAAAAAATTAAAAGAGAAGAAAAAAAATCAAACTCACAGTTCTTTTTAGCTTTCTCATGTGAAAAGCTTGTGATGAATCTTCCAATCTGAGATCTTCATTTTTTTCAATTAACTATTAAATCAATCGATAGAAGCTCCATTGAAGTGATTTAAGCAGAGATTCATCGAGTCCATTACCAATTAGATTCGGATTCGTAGTTCTTTTTGGTGTTGGTGATTTTAAACAGCGAATTAGAGAGACGAGATGGTTTGATGCTGTTAGCTCAGTCTTCTATTCCAATGGTGAGATCGAGATCTCAAGAAACGACTAGGCATGTGACTCCCACGTTTTAGTTGATGTTGAGAAGCCGCTTCCCAAATCCCAACAGAGATCTCTACATCGAAAGCTTCTTCGGCAGATTTCGACACAGATCTGGCAAGTATCTTCGGCAGATGGGTGCATGTACGAAGGTGATTGAAAACGAGGTAAAACTTCAGGGATTCCGAAGTTTTGGATTTGTCGTTGTTGTCGTAAAAAGTAAGAAAGTTCGTTGTTGTCATTGGTTTTGATGTAAATCATCACGATTCTCGAAGTCGTACAGTGCTGACGCAGCAATTGGAAGCTCGCTTGTTGAGCAATCACCATTGGAATCGCAGGAGAAAGACAAAATGAGGAGCATGATTTTCAGATTGAGACTTTCAATTGCTGCGGTGAAGAGCTTAGGAGAACTCGTCATTACAAACATGGTCTTGAGTACACAAGCATCAATAATTTCCCTTTTGATGGGTTTCATTGGAATTTGTGGCTTCTTAGTTTCAAAATTGATTGCTTTGTGTATTTGGCGTGAAAGTTATATGAATCTGCTTGTATCTTCTGGTTCTAGTTATTCACGTTTTGAGATTTTGGTATATTTAGGAATAGCTTCCTAAAATTCATGAACGCATTCCTAAACATTATGCAATCCTTCCTAAATATTATGAAATTCTTCCTACATTAGAATAAATGAATTTTTAATCTTCTATTTATATGGTGCCTTAATGTATCACTGGTTACTCAACTATGATGAATTTATGCACTTTATTGTTTTCAATCATTACTCCATTACTTTTATGAAGAGCATCCTGAATTTCAAAGTGTCCTTCTTGAATACTATTGTAATTTTACTAAATTTGAACAAATGTGTTTCTAAAACTCTAGTTTTGTGTGTTTTGCTTCAATGTGTCAAATATTTGTAGATTACTCCATTAGTGAGGGGTAATGACATGTACATTCTGATGTTTGGATCATATAGGCTTGTATGAGCCAATCTAGTTAGTTGTTGTGTCAAAAAAAAAAAAACTTATTTTTGGAAATCTAAATTTTCTATGAAAGTCATCATGAAGTTCAAGGAAATCCTTTTTGAGTTTATAGAGTTCTTCCTGAATTTCGTACAATCCTTCCTGAATTTCATAGAATTCTTCCCAAATTTCATACAATCTTTCATGAAGTTCAATCATAGTTAAAGCAAAGTGTTAACATAAACATCATATATGTCTAAACAACATATAAATTAAAATTGAATAAAGGAACACAGTTTCATCAGCAGATATCCAAAGTATACTTGCATCTTCTGTCATCTGAGATAGAATACATAGCTTAGAGAAATCTACAACCCCATTTCTTGCAATAAAAATTGAAATCATGGAATAATTTTCAAGAAAGTCTTCATGAATTCTCAACAATGCTTCCTTAATCTTCGAATGTAACTATGAAACACATCAATACACGATCATATGAACATCAACAACTATATAGTAGAAGCATCTAACGATTTACTACACAAAATTAAATCATAATAAGAAACACCTAAGATTTGATTTTTCACTAGTGATCTACAATTTGTTTGAAGCTAACCCACCACTGAACTCAGTACAAATACTAACAATGTTTCTAACTGCTTAGTACAGAAAACAACATTCAAACAGAACATCTTTGTGAAGCTGAGCACTCCATCATCATTGAGAAAGTTATGAAGGAAGACCTAGTGTTCTTTAGTGAGAAGAAGATGACAGGTCTTCCCCATTTTTTCAAATGTTGGAAGAAACATCTTCTCTAAAAGACTCCCACCATTCTCAATCATAAATGCCTTAAACTTCATTTCACTGTTACAGAGAATCAAGAGTTTCCTCAGACCCAACTGCAATAGAATCTAGAAAATAAAAATATTCTTCAATCCCAAGCCCAGATTCAATCAAACACATACAAGCTTATCAAATTTTAGGTTAAAACTAAATTGTAATCAGAGTTTTCCCATACCTAAGATGAACTCGACTCCATAGAATTGCATAAATAGCCCTCACAATTCACCTTAAAACATACATCATTTACTAATTTATCAACTAAACCATGGGCCTCTTCCCCAAGAAAACAAATTGAAGTAGTGAAATCTCTTATAGAGCAATCAACACTTGATAGGATACAAACTACGCTACAATCAAGAACAGATGACGAGCAAAGCAGATCCGTACCATAGTCAGTAGATGGGTTGGAGCTAGGAGGCGGAGATGGAGGCAGAGTCACATTCTCTTTTCCCGGATAACGACTGAATCTGGGCTTCTTGTTTGTAGAGTGGTGAGAGATGTTTATGTTTGCAGGTTAAAGAGGTTTACGAATCCAAAGCTGGGAGGAAGAAGGGATTTTGAAATCATCATTGTCATCTTCGTCGGAGTTCCTCATAAGCTCCGCCGGAGTTCCAAAAGCTCATAAACTTCATCGGAGTTCCAAAAATTGATAGAACGAATTGTGTGAGTGTCTTATTTATTTTATTTTAATAAAAATTGTGCTAAACTTGGATTTTAATAGTGTGTGCTAGTTTTGGAACAAAAACTTAAAATAGTGCTATTTTTGTCAATTGCCCAACATTATATATATGGATATTTAAAATATTTTAATTGTTTAGTTATAAGGATAGTAGAGAGAGTTAAATAAACTTGTTTGGATATGAACATAAGCATTAAATAACATTTAATGGTAAATGTTTCCATAAACATATTTTTGAGCAAAAGTGCTGTAAAAATACTAGTATAGATTTTAAAAACGGACATATATTACTCAATAAATGAATAAAAAGAATATGGGTACAATATCTCACATCGTCTAAAAAAATTGGAGAATGGTTTAGAGTCATACTATAAAAGAGACCAAAATGATTCTGAATATATATGAGTAGAAAGCTTGATTTATCAGGCATTCAAACTTTAAAAATTTTTCTTTGGTTTATTCCGGTTCTTTATTTTAAATATTTTTAAAAGGTTAAATATGAAAAATATTTAAAACTTATAAAAAGTTAAATATGATAAATATTATACCATAGATACACAATAAATATTAAAAATTAAGATGATATAGTGTGAGTTATTATATCTCGGGATGGGGTTATATAGCGGGACGAGTTTTATCGATATTTATATAAATTAAATAATATCATTAATTCGATGTTACACGGATAAAACATCGTTTTATTATTTTGTTAACACTGTTTGTATCAGAGAATATACATATCTAAATAAATTGATTAAATAAATATTATGTAAAAAATAAATTATATTGTGGTATTATATGGTTTATTTAACAATTATTATATAATTATAGTATACTCCCTCCGTTTCAAAATATAAGATGTTTTAGAGAAGTTTTCTATTTCATAATATAGGATGCTTTTAAATTACTAGGTAAATTTTAGATTATTTTAGAATTTTATATTATGCAGTATTGTTTCTGATTGGTTGAACATGTTAAAAGTAAAGATTTCTTAATATGTGTGCTTTAGTTAAAACATCCTATATTTTGAAACGGAGGGAGTATTTAACAAACAAATACAACTTATAATTTAAATATTTTAGTTATAAATATTTTAGTTATAAATTATTTTGGGTCCTAATCTAGTCTATACTAGTATTTTGGCAGCAGCTTTTGCTCAAAAATAATTTTTGGAAAGTTTTTGCATTTAATGCATTGGCATTAATATTAGTTACCAAAAATTTCAAAATTAATTATAGGTAAGATTTAAAAAAATAAAGAAATATGTCTACCTCATTTAAACATAAATATATGATTCTCTTTCATTTTTATTTAATTTTTTATTTAAATGATCTTGAGTTATTCTATAATACATTTAATTAATAAAATTTTTGATTTTTTCTTGCATATAATGTAATAAAAAAAAATTAAAACGGACATATATTACTCAATAGATGAATAAAAAAATACGGGTACAATATTTCACATCGCCTAAAAAATTAGGCAATAGTTTAGAGTCATACTATAAAAGAGGCCAAAATGATTCAGAACACAAATGAGTAGAAAGCTTAATTTATTAGACATTCAAACTTAAAAAACTTTTATGGTTTATTCCGGTTCTTTATTTTAAATATTTTTTAAAAGGTAAATATTATAAATATTTAAAACTTTTTAAAAGTTAAATATTATAAATATTTATATTTTATAATACTTATAAATATTTATATTTTTAGAAAGTTAAACTTTACAATATATTAATAATATTTAAAAGTTTATGAAGTTTCAAATATTATAAGAAGTTTAAATATTGTAAATATTTCAACTTTTAAAAAAGTTAGAAGACCTTTAAAATATTAATAATATATTTAATCTTTTATGAAACTTCAAATATGAGAAATACTCAACCGTTTTAAGAATTCTAAGTATTATAAATATTTAAACTTTATAAAAAGAGCCAATCTTATAAAATGTAAATGGTTACAATCTTAATAAATAACATATCAACTTAATCTAATATTTATAATACTAAACAATAAATATTAAAAATTAAGATGATATAGTGTGAGTTAAAATATCTCGGGACGGGGTTATATAGCCGGACGGGTTTTGTCGATATTTATATAAACTGAAAATATCATTAATTCGGTGTTACACGGGTAAAACATACACTATTGGTATCAGAGAATAAATATATCTAATTAAATTGATTAAATAAATATTATGTAAAAAATAAATTATATTATAATATTGTATAGTTCAAACTATAAAATTAACAATTATTATATAATTATTTAATCAATAAGTATAACTTATAATTTAAATGTTTTTAATTATAAATAATTTGCCCGCGGTGTACCGCGGGTCCTAATCTAGTGACTAAAAGTAAAATTAAATGAATTAGCTATCTATTTATAAGGATACTAATAGATTAAGGGGGGGGGGGGGGGGGGTTATTGGATGTATGATTTTGATGGATTCCAAATCCATCAAAATCATGTGTTATTCAATCATTGATTTTAAAATACTTATCAAAATCATGTGTTATTGGTTCTATGATTTACAAATACTTTTTAAAATCCCCTGTTATTCATTTAATGATTTGTTTTTGGATTTCAAAATCCACATTATGTTTTATATGGATTTGAATGGATTTGATAGTGTAAAATAGAATGATTGAAATCCAAGGATAAAACATGTTATTTCAAAATCCATCTGTTTTGATTTCTAAAATTTACAATTCCATATGGATTTAGAAATCATCTCTCCAATAACAACCCCTAAGTTTTTCTTTTTGTTTAAGGTTTAAAGTTTTTTTTTTTAACTAAAGGCTTTTGTTAAACAATTAGTGATTTTCACTAAGGGGTCTTAACGGGCTGGCAAAGATATTTAAACAAAAAATTGAGCCTTCTTTCCTTTAAACAAACCGGGCTTACCTACATATTTAGACCCGGAACGTTACAAATACGAAAATGATGGAGATGGAAATTTTTAACTTTGAAGTTTGAACCGTTATTGTGTGTAAAATTATGGAGATTCTGAAAATACGAACATGGATTAGAACAGCTTAACAAAGTGAAAGTCTAGATTGTTACAACACCTTGTCTCTAAAAACATCGTGAACCACCGGAAGGATCATTGTCTATATATATCTAAAAAAATTGATGAGAAATTAAGTGTACTATATTGTTGGGAAGTGAATTTCCATCCGCCTATCATCGATTTAATTTTAACATTAATCATTTAAAATTGTTTAGCCTAGTTTTAATGATAGTGATTCAAATTATTTATTTATTTTCTAATAAATGGTGGAACTTTTTTAAGACAGACAAACAGATGCAATCCGTTTCTTTTGTCTATTTCATAGCCAAATACAGTAATGTTGTGCTTTTAGCCGATATGTATCAAATATAGCTGTTTTCAAACTATGCGACTTGTGGTGTTGACAGCTACTCACTTGATAAAGATATAAAATGCAATATTACCAGTTTACATGGGATTTATGTGTAATTTTTCAAATTGATTTGTTCTTTATTTTCTCGCATGGTATAAAACGTCTAACAATATTTCCACTGCTTACATTAACCACAATAGATACAAATAAAATAGATAAAGATACAATAAATAAAGAGGATAAAATACACACAATCACACAAGACTACCTTACTAAAGTTTGTTTACAGAAATCAAACCAAAGGTGATAAGTCTCTGACTTTAGCAAGTTTTGTTTTATTTTTTTATAAATTTAATATTAAATCAGATTAAACCAAACCAAACCCAACCCAACTCAAATGCTCTGGTTTGTTGGCAAAACCCGATTTATTACTCAGAGATTGTTTTTTAATTATCTTATATTTACTTGTGAAGCAAGAAAGATGCTTCATCCTGAATAACCTTCCACGCCTCCTTCACGTGCTTCTCCTCCGTCAATGGTGCTCCTATGGCGCAACGTAGTACGATTTTTCCCGACAAAGCCTGTTTCCCAAGTAACGCAAATACATTTTTAAATTGATTAATTAACAACATTATTTAGCTAGATTAGGAACACGAAGAAAGACTAGTCACTTACCGTGTGAGAAATGAAGAGCTTCCCTGAAGAGTTCACTGCGTCTAGGAGTTTGCGGTTTCGGTTATTACACTTCTTTTCATCGTTTTTCGCAGGCACAAGGCGGAAACAGACAAGAGAAAAGATCCGAGGTGTGACAATCTGCAAACGAGAATAATTACTTATTCACCTTTTCTTACTAAAATATTTTTCTAATTAAAGAGTTTTAGAGATTTTAACAGTTACCTCAAAGTTAGGATCTTCAGAAACAAGTTGTTCGAAATCTTTAGCGAGTTTGATATGGTTTCTTATATAATTCTTCAAGGCCTCAGATCCATAGAGCCGTAAAACCATCCATAGTTTCAATGATCTGTCAATAATAAAAAACAAAACACAGATTATATATATGCAAAATGATCTTCTAACAAGACTTTAAATTTAAATATATCTGAAAGCAAAGAACCTGAAACTTCGTCCTAGAGGGATTTGCCAATCTTTGAAATCAACAACCAAGTTTGCCTGAGAGGCCTAGCCAAATAAAATTTAAATTAAGAGTATAACAAGACGATTAATTAATCTCATAGACTCAAATAAGAAAGATTTGTGGTAACCAAATATTTCTTGTATACCTTGTTTTTGAGATACTCGGGATTTGTTGAAAGAGCTTCAGTGAGAGAATCTTGATCCTGTTTTCCAACTATTAATTATTTTCTTATGTACACGAAGATAGAAAGAAAGGAGAAAGGTGAGATTAAAAGTGCAACTATATATATACCTTCACCCAAAGTAGTGAACAATCGAAATTAGTAAGGAACCATTTGTGAGCACTCATGCTAAAAGAGTCTGTAGTTTCCACACCGTCGATGTATTGTCGGTACTCTGGACATATACAAGCACTTTCAGCATAAGCTGCATCTACGTGAAACCACATGTCATTGCTCTGAGAAACGTAGCAAGAGAAATAGTATCAGTTCTATATATATGCCATAATTAGTCGTCTCAATGAAGCAGCTTGTTTGAAATAATGTGAAAATAACTAACGTTAGCGATCTTTCCCAATTCAGCCAATGGATCAGTGGCGGCTGAAGAAGTGGTTCCAACCTGGAATATAACAAATGTATATTTCAGAGGACATGCTTCAAGTATCAAGAGGGCAAGTAATTAACATGCACTACTTCTTACAGTAGCACATAAGAAGAATGGAATCAATCCAGCTTCAAGATCTTGAGAAACAGCTTCTTGAAGCAATCCTGGACGCAGAGCGTAATTTGTAGATGCGTCGGTTTCAAGAACCCTGCAGTTCTCAGGATGGATTCCAACGATCTGTCAACAATAGAATATAGAAATAAGTTAGCTTCGTGTTACAAAAATTTCTTTTGAGTACTACAAATCTGAAAAATTTCACCTGGCAGGTCTTTTGAAACGCTGAATGAGTCTGGTCAGAGGAGTAGACAACAAGCTTCTCAAGCGCGTTTTGCCTAACGTTTCTTAAAACCTTGTTGCGTGCAGCAATCAGAACAACAAGAATAGCTTCACTACTTGACCCTTGTATTACTCCACCTCCATTTCCTACAATACAACTCAAGCCCACACTTATTAGGTCTTATATATATATATATATATATATATATATATATAAATATAAGCAAACAAGCTTAATTTGTATGTATAATTATAGCTATCAAGTACCTTTGGATAGAAACTGCTCGGGTAGGTTGAGAAGTTTTGCAAGCCAATCAAGAACGATCATCTCAAGCTCGGTGGCAGCTGGAGAAGTTATCCAACTAAAACCCATAATTCCAAGACCAGCACTCAACATTTCACCCAAGAACCCGGCAACACTGCTGTTGGCAGGGTAATAAGCAAAGAAACTCGGGCTTTGCCAATGTGTAACTCCAGGCAATATCTTCGCCCGAACATCTGCCAAAAGAAACTCAAACCAAATCAAGCTTAGACTTATCTACGTACTACTCTCAACCAAAACCATGTATGGGGTGTTGGCTTAAGCATGAAGTCAACTTAAGAGAATTAATGTGGCAATCCTTATCCAACCGGGCAATGGTTAAGAGATAAGGATCATAGTGTTTAGGGGTTATCTAAGCACAACGTGTTTTCCTAATAGGATTAGGACTAAAAGTTTTATATATAAGGAGATGTCAGGTTGTGACATAACTTATGAGTTGTGAGAGAGATTGGAGAGGCTTAAGTTTTTGAGGAAGTTTTCTTAAGTAATAAAGAAAGTGTTCTTTATAGTCAATCTTAAACTCTTAATATTGATCTATATTTGGTATCAGAGCTGGTAAGTTACGATGGTAAAGAATGATGATGTTGAAACAGGGACAAGCAAGCAAAAAGACAGAGGAGGACCATCCTCCATCAAGTGTCCGATGCTAAACGCTAGCAACTACACAGTCTGGGCTATGCGCATGAGGATACTTCTGAGAGTTAACAAAGCATGGGATATTATAGAAACAGACGAGGAAAACGAAGACATGAATGATCTTGCCATGGCGCTGCTATTTCAATCAATTCTTGAGACCTTAATACTACAAGTCGGAGAACTAGACACAACAAAGAAAGTATTGGATGCCATAAAATCCAGACATGTAGGAGCAGAGCGGGTTAAAGAAGCTAGATTGCAGACCTTGATGGTAGAGTTCAATCGACTTAGAATGAAGGACACAGAAACCATTGATGACTTGGCCGGAAACCTATCTGCTATCTTGTCCAAATCCGCTGCTCTAGGAGAAGATATTGAGGAATCGAAACTTGTCAAAAAGTTTCTCAAGTGCCTCCCTCGCAAGAAGTATATATACATAGTAGCTTCCCTAGAGCAAGTTCTGGATCTTAATCAAACAAGTTTTGATGATATCGTGGGACGCTCGAAAGCTTACCAAGAACGTATGGCAGAAGAAGAAGAGGTGCTCGAGGATCATAGTAAACTAATGTACACAAACTCGGAGCCTCAAGCACCACAACCAAACCGTTATGAAGCAAATCATGACTTCAATGGAGGATACTATGGAGGATATCGAGGCAGAGGTCGCGGAGGACGCTTCAGGGGAAGAGGACGTGGAAGGTTCAATGGAACAAGAGACTTGTCGAAAGTTGAGTGTTTCCGGTGTGACAAACTTGGCCATTAGGCAGCAGAGTGTCCGGATAGACTGCTTAAATTACAAGAGACTCTTGAAACAGACACAAAGGACAGCGAAGATGCAGATGAGCTCATGATGCATGAGATTGTGTTTTTGAATGAGAAGAAGGTCGATCCAAAGAAGTATGAAACAAATGCTATAGAAGATAACGTGTGGTATCTTGACAATGGGGCAAGTAATCACATGACTGGAGATTGCAGATACTTCACCTCGTTGGATAGCACCATTACAGGGAAGGTTAGATTCAGTTATGATTCAAGAGTATACATAAAAGGAAAAGGTTCCATTGAGTTCATTGATATGAATGGGGAAGCAAGGACAATGTCTAGTGTGTATTATATCCCAGACTTAAAGAGCAACATTATTAGTCTGGGACAGGCAACTGAAGTCAGATTTGATGTACAAATGCGAGGAGAAGATCTAACTATGCATGATAATGGTGGAAAGCTAGTTGTCAAGACTACCAGGTCGAGGAATCGATTATATAAGGTTCGTATGGACATAAAAGACACCACATGTCTAAATCTAACCGTCTTGAGCGAGTGTAACAGATGACATGCGCGCTTGGGACATATAAACCCTGAAACAATGAAGTCAATGCTGCAAAGAGAAATTGTTACAGGAGTCCCAAAGGTAAAAATAGAGAAGGAAGTCTGCAACTCATGTCTTCTAGGTAAACAGGCAAGAAAATCCTTTCCCAAAGCAACTCTGTTTCGTGCAACAAAACCACTTGAGTTAGTTCATGGAGATTTATGCGGTCCAATTACACCTAGCACAGCAGCTGGGAACCGTTATTTATTTGTTCTTATTGACAATACTACTAAAGGAGAAGAGTGATGCGTTCTCAAAATTTCAGAAATTCAAGTCTGTTGTAGAGCAAAAGTCAGTAGAAAGGATTAAAACCTTTAGAAGAGACAGGGGAGGAGAGTTCACGTCACTTGAGTTTAATTCCTACTATGAAAGCTCAGGTATAACACGACACCTTACCGCTCCTTACTCACCGCAGCAGAACGGGGTTGTAGAAAGAAGAAACCGAACACTCATGGAAATGAATAGGAGCATCATGAAGCATATGAGCATTCCAAATCATCTATGGGGAGAAGCAGTGAGACACTCGACTTATCTCCTTAATCGAATTGCTACAAGAGCTGTGAAAGACAGAACACCATATGAACTGTTTCGTCACAAGAAACCAAGTGTTGAGCACCTTCGGATTTTTGGATGCATTGGTTATGCATAGGTGGACACGTCACATCTCAAGAAGCTTGATGACAGGTCTAGAAGGTTGGTGCATTTAGGAGTAGAGCCCGGAACAAAATCTTATCGGTTGTTAGATCCGATAACTCAGAGAATAGTGATAAGTCGTGATGTCGTATTTGATGAAACATAAGGATGGTTGTGGAAGACGAGTACTCAAGAACAGAGCAGAGCTGGAAATTTCGAAATAAAGTTTGGAGTGTTTGGAAATCATGGAATCAGAGGAGATGATCAAAGCATTGATACTATAGAACAACCCAAAACAGAGGAGAATGATGCATAACTCGAGAATCAAAGCAGTGAGCCGGAGGATACAGAGTCTAACTATGATGATGAAGAATTCAAACATGAGGGGAATGAAGCTAATGAAGGTCAACTAGTGTTGAGAAGATCATCGAGATTAATTACCAGACCAAAGTATCTCAATGATTACATATTACTAGCAGAAATCGAAGGAGAGCAGCTATTAATGTGTGTGGATAATGATCCTAGAGATTTTTATGAAGCGAGAGAGTCAAAGAAATGGTTAGCAGCATGTGAGGAAGAGATGAATTCAATCACAAAGAATCATACTTGGAGTCTAGTTGAGTTGCCACATGGAGCCAAGGCTATAGGCTTGAAGTGGGTGTTTAAGCTCAAAAGGAATTCTGATGGAAGCATAAGTATAAGGCTAGGCTAGTGGCAAAAGGGTATGTTCAGAGATATGAAATTGATTTTGAAGATGTGTTTGCACCAGTTGCGCGAATAGAGACAATTCGCTTGCTTATAAGTCTTGCTGCATCAAGAGGATGGGAGATTCATCACCTAGACGTCAAAACAGCGTTTCTTAATGGAGAATTGGAAGAGACAGTTTACGTCTCACAACCTGATGGTTTCACTGTAGAAGGGAGCGAGGATAAAGTATACAAGCTTCACAAAGCTCTGTATGGTCTAAAACAAGCTCCGAGAGCTTGGAATGAGAAGCTTAATCAAGTTCTCAAGGAGCTCTGATTTAGAAAGTGTTCTAAGGAGCCATCGGTCTTCTGGAAAAAGGTGAATCAAGAGATTCTTCTTGTTGCAGTTTATATCGATGATATATTTGTTTCTGGAACAAGCACATTGGTCATCGAGAGTTTTAAAAAGGAGATGTCTCTGCAGTTTGAGATGAGTGATCTCAGTAAGCTGACTACTATCTAGGCATTGAAGTTTGTCAACGTCATGATGGAAACACTGAGTCAAGAACGTTATGCATTAAGAATCCTAGAAGAAACCGGTATGAAAGACTGTAACTCGGTAGAAACGCCGATAGAAGATGGTATTAAGTTGTCTAAAGAAGATAAGGAGAAAAATATTGATGGAACTAATTACAGGAGGATTGTAGGTTTTTTACGATATTTGCTCCACACACGACCTGATCTATCCTATTGTGTGGGTGTCTTAAGTCGATATATGCAGGCTCCAAAAGAGTCTCATGGAGCTGCGTTGAAGCAATGTCTTAGGTATCTACGAGGCACTACTACAATGGGATTGACATTTAAGCGCTCTTCTGTGGGAAATTTGAGGTTGGTTGGCTATAGTGACAGCAGTCACAATGTGGATCCTGATGATGGAAGGAGCACAACCGGGCATGTGTTTTATCTTGGTGGCAGTCTAATTACTTGGTGTTCTCAGAAACAGGACACGGTAGCTTTATCTTCTTGTGAGGCTGAATTCATGGCTGCAACCGAGGCAGTGAGACAAGCAATCTGGCTCCAAGAGTTGCTTAGTGAGATTACAATGTTGGCATGTGAGAAGGTTGTCATTCGAATAGATAATCAGTCTGCAATTGCTCTCTCGAAGAATCCAGTATTTCATGGACGCAGTAAGCATATACACACTCGGTATCATTTTATTAGAGAGTGTGTAGAGAATGGACAAGTAGAGGTCGAACATGTTTCTAGTGAGAAGAAAAAGGCGGATATCTTGACAACGCCTCTTGGGAGAATAAAATTCAAGGAAATGCGAGAGTTGATTGGAGTAAGAGACTTCAAGCTTAGAGGGGAGAATGTTGGCTTAAGCATGAAGTCAACTTAAGAGAATGTGGCAATCCTTATCCAACCGGGCAATGGTTAAGAGATAAGGATCATAGTGTTTAGGGGTTATCTAAGCACAACGTGTTTTCCTAATAGGATTAGGACTAAAAGTTTTATATATAAGGAGATGTCAGGTTGTGACATAACTTATGAGTTGTGAGAGAGATTGGAGAGGCTTAAATTTTTGAGGAAGTTTTCTTAAGTAATAAAGAAAGGTGTTCTTTATATTCAATCTTAAACTCTTAATATTGATCAATAAGGGGGAATTCAGTTATCTCACCATCAAGAACTTGGTCCATCGTTTCAGGGTGGTCTGGTGCGATATCAGGCAAAAGCTTATGAAGATAGCCTGGCTGCATCGATACAAGTAATATAATCAACAATTGTGAACAAATGAAACCAGAGAGTTTTGAATCACACACAAAGAAAAACTTGGTATAGTCTCCACTTTCACTTCAAACAAGACCAATGTGAAGATTTGGTTTGTTGGCTAAAGAACTTGTTTGTTGTTGTAACATGATACAATGTGAAGATTAATTAAGCTACTAGATTGGAACTCATCGAAGGATAAGAGGAAAACAAGTAGATATGACCTGAACTTGGCTAAGAACAGGGAAACTTTCGATGGTTTTGTAATAATCGGCAATGAAATCGATCAGTCGATGTCCGTATTCTCTGAGTTGCTCTGAGTCCATCGGCTTCAACACGTTCCTGCTTTCATTTCCCCTGAAGAAAAAACCAAAAAATAAGACAAGTGTCGTCTGAAAACATGAGAAAACGTTATTCATTTAGTGACTCACATTTTGTTTTTGTCTTGCGTCGTTTTGGACTGGTGGTTTATGCCTCAAGAGCTTTCTGAATTGTTGTTAGGTTTCAATTGGAGTAAGATACTTATTTATAGGACCAGACTTTAAAACGTATGCAAGTTGTATTAAGACAATTCTATAAAGATTTTCCATGAAGAAAAAAAACGAGTCACATACTCGCCAGGTATTTATTATTGTAACCTAACCACCAAAATCTTTATCAATTGAATGGACAATAATAAATGAGAAATTTGATTATACATAAGAACGTTCAGACCAATGCAAATTACTTACTACCAAAAAAAGATATGAAATTGTATTAAGGAATCACTTAAATAAATAAGGCTCTTATACGCAGTGGTTGCGGGAGTTTGTAAGCAGGCAATTGTGGTTTCAAACATTAATAATTGTGAACGACTGGTTTAGAGCGGTTAAAAACATGTGTGATTGTTGGAGTTTTGTGACTGATTAATCAGCGGAAAACAACAATGGTTAAATAAAAAAATTATCAAATTGTTGACAAAAAAAAAATATCAAATTAATGTAATATATATTATAAAAGAGTATAAAGACACCAAAAAACTATATTTATAAAAAAATATGAAAAACTTGAACATGATTAATATAATGAGAAACCATAAATAATTATTGAATTCAAAAATCAAACAAATAAATTTATAGTGAAACACAAATAACTAATATTGGGAAATTAAAATAAAAGAATGATTAGTGTTTGAGAATTAATGTGAACTAGGTAGTAACCCGTGCTACAGCACGGGACAAATATTTCATATAAATTTTAAATTCGTAAAATGACTAAGAATTACATTTACTTTAGAACGGGAATGCACGTCCCATCCCGTCCCATCTCCACATGTTCCAACCCATCTTCTCTCGTCTCGTCTTGTCTCATCCCATCGTCTCGTCTCGTCCCATATCCATCCGGCTATTTTTTCTCTTTGTTCTCTTTTAAATAATTATCCATTAGATAATGTTTATTAAAAGAGATTGGGTAAGAAATTAGATGGGATACCAAATTTCTCGTTGAATATTTTTTTGTTAGTTAGTTGAAACTATCCAAATAATTATAGTTTAAAAAAAATATATAACTGTTTTCAAAAATACCAAAATTTCAAAGTGTCCATTCCAAAGTGGTTAATTAACTGTTGCATAGTAAATTCTTATCCAAATTAGTGAAACCTTGACACTTGAATTTTTCTACCAATATTTTTTTGATTTTATACTTTTATCTAAAATTTCTTTCCCTTTTTTAAAAAAAAATTGTTCAATATATTGATTTTTACTATTTGAATTACCTGTTTCAGTTTACACATACTATTTCTTGTCTTAATACCATAAATATACAGGAATTTTTCTCAAAATTCAATTATCATTTCTTTAAGTATATGTACTTAAGTAGTAAATTAAATTACTTCAAAAACACTGGTAAAACATATATTCCGTCAAATTATACACTTTTTAAAAAAATATAAAACTTTAATTGTATATTATTAGTATTTTCCATAAAAATTAGTTAGCCACTCTTTTATGGTGTTGTTAAAATTTTTGTGTATATTTCAAATACTGCAACCCGTACCAAAAATAAACATGATCATCATCATCATCATCATCATCAGCTGGAAAATATACAACTTTTTGCAATACATCCTTAATAATCAAGCATAGTCTGTGTGTTTGTTGAAAATGTTAAAGTAATTTTGTTACGGGGTATTAAATCTCGTTCGGTCCCATCCCATTCCGTCATGTCCCGAACCATCCCGTTAGAGTTTTTATGTCCCATAACCATTCTCTTTTAAACAATTACCCATATAATAATGTTATTAATAAATTTTGGCTAAAAAATTTAGATGAAATACATGTATTCTCTATTTGAATGTTTAATTTATATAGTTAGTTGAAATTCTAATTTCTAAAAGCTCTCAGAATATTTTTAAAAATACCCAAAATTCTCAAAATACCCGTCGCAAAGTAGTTCTTTACATATAACATAGTTAACCTTTTTTTACAACTTCTTCGCACCATACAAAAAAATTCCTAGAGTTCTATGGAATTCTCGAATCAGTCTTTCAGTTTTAATCCTTAGAACAAAGGCATACCTTACATGTATCTATTTTGAAACGGGAAACATGTCGTGTATGGTGCTGTCCTTAATTTTATTCCCATAAATTTACTCTCTTAAATAATTTCCCATTAGACAATATTTTTGAAAAAAGTTTGGCTAAAAAATGTAGACGAAGTACATAAAATCTTTATCTGAATATTTAATTTATATATAGTTTGTAGATCATAATTCTCAAAAATTCTCAAAATATTTTCAAAATACACAAACTCTCAAAATACCCATCTTAAAGTGGTTCTTTACATGCCACATTGTCCTGTTCTCACCGTTCCTTTCCGTCCTGTCCCGTCCTGGCCATTTCACACTGCCAAAAATTGTGTGTACCATAACTGTTCTCTTTTAAATAATTAGCTTTTAGGCAATATTTATTAAAAAAAATTGGGTAAGAAATTCTCAAAAACTTTCAAAATATTTTCAATAATATACAAAATTCTCCAAATATCCATCTTAAAGTAATCCTTTATTGTCATATTTCTTTTTTAATATGAATCTGTTATTTGCAAAACTTATAAGATTTATTTTAGGAATATTTATATTTTATATTTAAATGTTGAAACTATCCATATCTATATTTTTCAGAATATATGGTTGAAAATATCTAATTAATGTTTGTTAGTCAAAAGAAAATTCTTTGATTCTTGATTCCCATAATGTATGAAAAAATTGTGTTTAAGAATAAATTATTATATATTTCCTTAACTACAAAATCTTCAAAATCCCATAAAATGCGAATTTGTTTCTAAAATTAATTTTCAAGATTAAAAAATTGAATTATTAATAAAATAGCCATAAGACATATATACCTGTTTGAAAATAAACAGTATGAGTCAATTCGTTTTAAAGATTACATCACATACAACCCCACACAATCGTGATTTTTCAACATACTGATTTATTATGAGTCAATGTTTGTATCAGGAGTGTAATTATAAGATTTGTTTGAAAACTTAGGGAATGGGACGCAGAAATAGCAAGTGAGAGCTTAAACTTGAGGTCTAGCTTGGACGATGTAAATATGGCCACCTTTGACAACACCTTCCATGTCTTGAGGAGAACCATAGAGCGTCTCTATCACATTTCCAGCTTCTACAATTGTTGAGAACAGGCGCATTTGAAAGGCTTTGTCTTTGTCCACTATTAGTGGCTCCCTTGAGTAATCCACCACCACTTCCTCCGCTTCATCCATTATCACACTGCAGCAATTACACCCTTTTCAGCTTTTGAGTTCCGAAAAAAGACTGAAAATAGAGAAACGCACATAAACAAACCTGTCGTAAAGTCCAGCCCCTGCGTTTCCCTCGAGATCCTCATCGTTTGAGTCTGACCAGAATATGATTGAGGGTTTAGAATACAGAGCTATCCTCTTACTTGGGTAGCTGATCATCTGTACAACCCAAAATTTACCACTCACTTTGTTAAAATTCTATTCATTTATAACTGAAACTTAAGAGATAAATACAATCTTTTTGTTTCTTACTGTTGGAGACTCAATGTAAGTATTTTTGGTGATGAAGCTCATTGCTCGTCCTGAAAATATGCTCCAACCAAGGTCTCTCCCAGACCCTTCACAACCTGAGAAACACACAGGTTTCTGATCATTGGTTTTTTACCCAAAATTTTTAAATATGGAGCAAGTTCTTTTTTCTACCTCAACTTACCCAACAACTAAGATCTTAATAGAAACAAATGATGTACTGATTCAGATTAGAAACACATTTAAGATGTCATCAAACCTTGATTCTTGCTACTGTTAGTTAGAAAAAAGAATACAAAAAAATAAAATCTGATGAAAGAGAGTATACAAAAAAATGATTATTCCCTTTGCAGGAGACTAACCTTTGGGAGCTCGACATTTTGCAGACATGGACCAATTCCATTCAAAACTCAGTCCAATTTCTAGGAACAATACCAAGAAAGAGACTTTATTAATTTTTAGAAATAATACTTTATTAATTTTTAGCAACATTGAATTGGTTCTCACATACCTCCCTACGAATCTTCACTCCTGTTCATTTTCTCATGCCCAAACCCTCCTTACACATGTTACTGTGAGACTTCTTTTCTTATGTAGGTAGCTTCCGCACGTCCAATCTCTGTTTCTGCTCTATGTACCGTCTTTCTGCATGCGTTAAGTGATAATTAATAACCATTATACATTAGAATCAAAACAGACAACTTATATAACCAAATTCTACAATTACTTAAATAAAGCATGCAATCGATAACTTGAACAAACCAAACCTGCAACTTTAGACTCCAAATTTAATTAATCAGAACCTAAAGGATCAACCAAAGGGACCAGGCAAATGTACTTATGATAGGTAAGAAGCACCCGACCGACCAACTGGTGTTCTCTTGGTTGAGCAAGTTGGGATCCCTAGAAAAGTCATCACCATGGCTCCTCCACCACACAGCCAGTTCATGATACTTTTGCAACACTTGTAATTATTCTTGTCTAAGTATATAACTAAAAAATCATGAAAAGTGAGACCAAACTTAAGTATACCAACCAAACCTAGGAGTCAAGTCTATAACATACGATGAGTGTATGAGATTAATCTACCTGTGAATCAGTGATTTAGTCGCCTGCTTAGTCTAAGGAGTCCATCCCAGATCACACACATACACAACCTCAATCTCTGGCAGCTTTGCACTTTCACCTGTAAGTTAATTAACTTAGCACATTCCAGTTCTGACTTTCACAAAGTGAGAGAGCATGTGATCGTCTGATCGATGATACCTTGATTTGAGAACTCTGTTATTTGTTCTAGCTCACTACGAAACTGTTGTGTTGTGTTGTGTCTATAATGAGCTGCTTGTACAATATCCAGATATCCCCTTTCAAAGAATCAACTTTGTAGAAAACACAAGGTCATCATAACAAAATATACGATTCAAATCATCAAACCAACTATTTGTGTTAACCTTAGCAGAGGTTCAAGATATACCAAGTACTCTTGCTTCGTTCTCCTAGATCGCCTTGATGATTCCCTGATTGAATACATCCTGAGTTCACATACAAATAAAAGGTTAAAGATCATATCATGAATCCAAAAGAAAAAAAAAAACATTTAAAACCAGAGAACCCATCAGAAGAGCATCTTACACAAATCGATTCAGATTAAAAAGAAAACAATCGAGCTTACTTGATCGGAGAGATGAATTGGACAGATTTTTGAGGTTAAGTCATTGACGATTTATGAGATTGATCTACAGGTCAATTAAAACCTAATGTGTACTCCACCACGATCTAGTGGTATCGTTGTAACACTTCAGGATCGAATCCACAGAGACCAAACAATTGCACTATGAAATTATGTACATTAAATATAGCTAAAACAAAGGAGGAAGTTTGTGAATAATGTAACGAATCGGAAACGGAAAGTAAATAAGTTGCTTTAAATCAAAAAGGAAATATTGGGCGCAGGGAATCAGTTAGGGGACATGACCACGAAATTAGATGATAAATTGGGATAGCATTAAACACCGTTCTTGAACTCAAATCTCGAATGTAAAACTAACCTACTGTCCCAGCATTAGCTATCTATGCAAGGAATCGATAAAACTCTAAACCATCGTTTGAATCTAAACAATCCTAGCAAGCAATAAGTTCAAGTTTGATTATGTTCACAAGGTGCCTCAACTTCAACTGTCGTTGGCTAAGGATCACCTTGCTCACCTATGTTCTTTTCAAGCAACTCAACAACACTTTTGGTGCCCCGATGAATTAAACCTAAGATCTTAATCTAGGTGATCAATCTAGCTTAAGCATTAAGAACAACTATAGATGAAGAACAATAAGATCAATCCCTAATCTAACAAATCTAGCATCAATAAATCATAAAACCCCTTTCTGAAACCCTAAACCCAACAGTGAAACTACTCAGACATGGAAAAGCAGAAATAGTAAATCAATAATGAAGAAAACATAATTGAATTGCAAAAGAATAGAAAATAGGGTTTAGAAATCTTCTCCAAAGTGTCAAGAAGGATTAGAGATCTTCTCCCTTTGCTCTCAATACAAAATAGTCTCAGAAAAATAAAGCTTATGTCTCTGGAGGCCGTGCCTCTAACTTAAATATCAAAATAAAACCCTAAAAGTCGGTTTAAAATAAATAAGGAAAAGTTGCGTCGGGGACGGGAATGGTCGATCTTGCGAGGATCAGTCGATCCGGAAGGTTTTTCTGCTTTCACTCCATCTGCTTACTAGCCCGAATCGGTCTTCAACCAATTAGCTCCAGATGCATGTTTTCATCCCCAAAACGCTCAGATTCCTTCCAAAGTCACCTAGAACCTGTAAAGACTCACAAAGGACTAAAAGGACTCTAAAAGCACACTTGGACCTAGGAAAAGACTCAAAACAAACCTAAAAACTATAGTTAAAACCCTATAAATTGCAGACACATCAGAGATTTGAGTTTATCATCTCAAAATCGAGCTGATGACCAGAGAAGAATCCAAAACCACTACACATCAAGATTCAGAAACCAAATTCCAATTAAACTTGGTTTTAATCATCAAACATATACTTAAAATATAAACTTAATTAAAAGAGAAAAGAAACTAAAACCTTATCATATCATAATGGAAATTCTTTTCCTTCTTCTCTTCCTCTGCATCTCTTCGAGTTCGTCGACAAAAAAGAAAAAAAAAATTTTAATCCATTTGGGAGAGACGGCGATGTACTTGAAATTTACTCATCAAACATAGACTTAAAATGTAAATTTAGTTCAAAGAGAAACAAAAACCTTAGCCATGAAATCTTTGCCTTCTTCTCTTCCTCTACATGACTACATCTCTTCGACTTTGTCGACAAAAAGAAAAAGAAAAAAATCCATTTGGGAGAGACGGCGAGAGAGGAGAGCCTAAAGAAAAAAGTTTTGTGTAAGTCATTGACGGCGACAAAGAGCATAGAGAGAGAAATACCTTTTTAGGTCTTTTAAATCGACGGACACGATTAAAATGAATCAACGGTCACGATTAAATAAGAGGATCCGAAATTAACATAAACGGGTCAAAAGGATCCGCGTGTTTATCCGTTTAGAGGGGGTGTGAAATTTCGTCGTTACCCTTTAAAAAATTCGAATATTTGGTCATATCTCCAATGACATACCCTTGTAATTTCTTACAAAACGAAGGTTTAGTCCATAAACTGTGTTTCAAAATAATAGTAGGGATATAATGAAATATATTTTTACAAAGAAATTGCAGCTTCACATTTTTGTAAAAAAATTGCAGATTCACATTTTTGCAGAAAATTATTATTATTATTTTTTTTTTGTCAACAAAAGATTAGCTCAAACGAGCCAATTTGGTGGAAAATTGTTTACATACAAAACATGATGCGGAGAGGTACGCGCTTGGCGTGCCAGAGAGTCCGCACTTACATTTGCGTTTCTAGAAATAAAAGATAGGGAGAAAGTCGAGAATTCTGTCCTGTCTACCTTGATGTCGTCTAGGTACGCCGAGAAAGCTGGCCAGTCCGAAGGAGAAGACACCATCTTCACCAAGTCTGAACAGTCTGTGTAGAACGCCACATCTCTGAAGTCATGTCCGATCATACACCGCATTGCCCAAATGAAAGCTTCTACTTCAGCATGCAAGGGAGAGAGACTTCGTCGAAAATTAGTAGCTCCTTTTATCAGCGTTGGGTCCTGGACCGATGAACAAACCCATCCTGCACCAGCAAGCGGGTCACTCGGTTTCCAAGATCCATCTACGAAACAGCGATACCCCGTAAAAGATGTTGGAAGATTTACGGCGGGCCTCCTCTGACCGGGCTCTGGTGCGTTTACGGCTGAGGTCAAAACCATAATATCACCCTCCACCTGCGCCTGTTGCCATGTCATAGCCTCACCTTCCGCGACCAAAACAATTTCCTCGGGCCGCTCGTCAATATTTTCATAGACCCGTGCATTCCGAGCTTTCCAAATATACCACATAAGCCAGGGAAACGTTGAAACCTGAGATGCTGGATTATTTTGACCCAAAAAATGATCAACATTTGCAAACACGGACTCCGTGGGGAAAGAGTTCGGCCCCACCGGTACATGTGCTAGAGCCCAAACCTGGCGAGCTGGAGGACAAACAAAAATGGCATGATTTATTGTTTCCTCCTCAGCACCACACCGGACACATCCCGGATCGCACGCAATGCCCCGCCGTGCCAAATTCGCCGCCACCGGGATACACCCTGATAAGACTTGCCACATAAAATGTTGAATTTTTGGTGAACAAGGAACCCTCCAAACACTAGCCAGTAGGGAAGTAATCTCTGGACCACATCCAGAAGCCTGAAAAGTCCGAGGAACTTCCTGACGGGCCAAGTGATAACCAGACTTCACCGTATACTTTCCCGTTTTTGTAAAATGCCAACCTAACTGGTCAGCATTTTGAATGCTACGTAAAGGTATCGCCCTTATCAATTCAACATCCGTCGGATCGAAAAGCTCATTGAGCAAGTCCAAACGCCAAGTATTTGTTTGACGATCAATTAATTGAGTCACGGTTAGATTGGGGTCCATATGCGGGCCCGTGCATAAAGCTGGTCTCGGGAATTGAGCTGGTATCCAGGGGTCATTCCATACTGAGATGGATTCCCCGGTGCCAACCCTTTTAATAAGTCCTTTGTATACCAGAGAGCGAGCGGAACAAATACTCCTCCACCCATACGAAGGAGAATAAGACCGAATTGGATCCAGGGGGTGAGTATTCCTATAGTACCTACTTTTAAAAACCCTAGCAAAGAGTGAGTCCGGAACCTCAATCAGTCGCCATAATTGTTTTGCCAACAGAGCCGAGTTAAAATCGTCTATGTTCCTGAATCCTAGCCCTCCCAACTGCTTACTAACACATAATTTGTCCCAAGCAAGCCAATGCATGCCTCCCGTCTGACCATTAGAGCTCCACCAAAAGTTAGCCACTGCACTCGTGAGTTTGGATGTAATTGTCTTCGGTAATCGAAAACAAGACATCACAAACGTTGGAACAGCAGTCGCCACCGATTTTATCATCACCTCCCTTCCCCCTTTTGAAAGCAGTTTTGCTGTCCAACCATTCGTCCTACTCTGCATCCTATCCCGGACAAAGGCGAAAACCTTCGTTTTAGCCCCACCCAAACTCTCCGGTAAACCGAGATATGAGCCCATGCCACCCAAATTTGTAATCCCAAGGACCCCCTGCATCTCTGCTTTTGTAACCTCATCAACCTTGTGACCAAACTGTAATGAAGATTTTGCAAAATTTATTTGCTGTCCCGAAACCGATTCGTACTGTTTTAAGATATCCAAAATAACCTTACATTGATCCTTATCAACCTTGCAGAAAAATAGACTATCATCTGCGAACAACAAGTGCGTTATTGGCGGGCATTTATTCGCTACTTTTATCCCTGTAATAAGTTTATCCATCTCCGCTTTCCGGATATTAGCTACTAAAACTTCCGTGCATAAAATAAATAAATAAGGAGATAAAGGATCTCCCTGGCGTAAACCCCTCTCCGGGACTATCAATCCATTTGGTTGGCCATTCAAAAGAACTCTGTACTCAACCGAAGTGACACAGAACATAATCCAAGAAATCCATGTTTCCGCAAACCCCATTTTCCGAAGGATCTCCTCAACAAAAGCCCACTCAACCCTATCATATGCCTTACTCATATCGGTTTTAATCGCCATAAATTTCCCTTTACAAGACGGGTTTGTACGTAACCCGTGAAACATCTCCTGAGCAATCAGTATATTATCTGAAATCAGCCGTCCGGGGACAAAGGCCGATTGAGTCTCAGAGATAAGGCCCGGTAAAACCCTCTTCAAACGCTGGCACAATATTTTTGAAATAATCTTATATCCCACATTACATAAACTAATAGGACGTAAATCTACCATTCATAGGCGCTTTCAACAACCCACTCTGAGACATGACTTCCAAGGAAAGAGCAAGAAACACGAGCCCACCGAAACCAAAAAGACAAAACACTCGGGAACACCCAACAGAAACCCACTGATACTTTGAAAAGGAATTGAGAGAAAGCGATAGAGGATGAAGGATATCCACAGGACTGGAGACCAATTTATAATGAGCCTCAGAAGACCTAAACAAACCATCAGTAACTGCTACAAACCCAAGAGGAGAAGAAAACGCAATTCCACAATAAAAACAGCCTTGATATCCAGATACGCGAACCCGAAACCAATCCACTGAGCCGCCCAAAAAGGAAACTGAGAATCCCGCAGATGTTGCCCGCAGATCCCAGAAGACCAGACTCCTAAATCCCTGAAATAAAGCCCAATCACTCCAATCAAACCGAAACAAAGGCGAGAAGACGTAGTCATAACCACCGCGTAGAAGAAACCCATGGAAAAAGATTTTGAGATCGAATATTTTCCCCATTATCCCTACACATGATGCCAACGAGAAATCTGGAAAAAATCGGGAACAAACCAGAGAAAGAATCCCGAAAACCGTCTCTCTCTTTCCCAGATCTGAAAGATTTTGAATTAGACAACCGGGAAAAAAGCACAAGGATCTCAAGCCAAGATCCACCCTCATTAAAACCAGATCGAAACCAAAACAGACCCAATACAGAAATCAAATCAGAGACCAGGGAATCCAAACACCATAGCTGCGAGAGAGAGGTTAGGAAACCGTGTTTTTGACGGGAAAAAGATAAATGAAAAAACTACTAATTGGCCAGATTTAATAAAGGAAACACAACAAAACAAAAATAGGCTATTCATGGGTATTTATTGGACACACAACAGACCATTATTTATTAAAGATCACCCATACAAAATATAATACGTGTGGTCGTCAACCCCAATGGTTCATGGAGACGTACCATTTCCAACGGTACCCGTAGCCAACTAGCCATAACCAATCCGAGTCGGGTCCAATTCAGATTTTCGGGTTCAGTATATTTGCCCAGGCCTACGTGCCATGTTGAGACTTCAGACTTCAGAGATTGTTCATATTTTTCTCATATTCTAAACTTTGTTTTTTTTTCCCTGGACACAAACGCACCTCATTTATTGATTGTATACAAATACATGATTTGCATCCATCTGTTAATAAGTGAGAAAAACGCTGATGGAAGAAAAAAATGTGCTTTCGTTTTCTAGCATTCATTGCTAGCAAATCTGCCTTTCTGTCGGTTGATGTGCGTGGAGACAAAATCCAAGATGAGACTATCACTTATTTAACTCTTATAGTTCTCATAGTTCCTTCATTTCTGATACAAAAGCATGGCAGTCGTCTAGGTTTGAGATCATGTTCGTCAAATCGGTAAAATTGGTTTTCAATCCAATTATTTAGCATTAATCAATGCAATATACAGTACTTGCATCATTTGTTTCATAATCAAGTATATAAGTGATGCAAAATTGGTTACTTTTTTATCAATCAACTAGATTAGGACCGCGGGACAAATTGTTTATAACTAAAATATTTAAATTATAAATTGTATCTGTTGGTTAAATATGTTATAAATATATAATAATTGTTAATTTTATGGTTTAAAGTTTAAACCATATAATACTGCAATATAATTTATTTTTTATATAATACTTATTAATCAATTTAATTAGATATATGTATTCTCGGATAGCAAAATAATGAAATGATGTTTTACCCGTTTAACACCAAATTAATAATATTTTAAATTTGTATATATATTGACAAAACCCGTCTTCCTATATAACTCCGTCCCGAGATATTTTAACTCGCACTATATAATCTTAATTTTTCATATTTTTTTGTATTATATATATTAGATTGAATTGATATGTTATTTATTAAGGTTGTAACCATTTACATTTTATAAGATTGAAGCTTATTATAAAGTTCAAATATTTATAATACTTGGAATTTTTAAAATGATTGAGTGTTTCTCATATTTGAAGTTTCGTAAAAGTTTAAATATATTATTAATATTTTAAAGGTCTTCTAACTTTTTTTAAAAGTTGAAATATTTATAATATTTGAAACTTCAGAAACGTTTAAATATTATTAATATTTTTAATATTTTATAAAGTTTAACTTTCTAAAAAATATAAATAATTATAATATTTATACTTTTTATAAAATATAAATATTTATAATATTTAACTTTTTAAAAGTTTTAAATATTTTATAATATTTAACTTTTTCAAAATCTTTAAAATAAAGAACCGGAATAAACCAAATAAAAGTATAGATAAATGATGTAATCTTCTTATATAAAGCTTGGTTCTTAAAGTTAGTAATTCACCAGATCGTGACACATGTTAGTTTTAACGGTCAGAGATCAAAGTTAAAAACTCACCAGGTCGTGACACGTGTCAGTTTTAACAATTAAATATCCAAGTTAGTAACTCATCAGATTCTGACATGTGTCAATTTTAACGATGTGAACAAGTCTCGAAGGTAATTTTTGTTCTTGTCTAATCGAAGCAACTATATAAAAATATTCCTAGATATTACCTCGTATTTTCGTCCTCGTTTCGTTGAATTTTGTTTCGTTTCTCAATTTCATAATGCATACTATGTAATCTTTGACTTTGAAGTGCTAACAAAGTTTCTTATGCATAATAACTAAGATTTTGGGATTACAAATTCTCACGGTGTTATTATTATTTCTATTAGTTTACAGGACATGTAGCATAAAAAAAGATGAATACACAAATGCAAGATAACAACAGAGATTATGTAACATTAGATCAACTAAACAGAAAGCGTTTTTATCGTCGAAAGATAGTACTTCTTACACGAAAGTGGGAAGCAAGAAATTAAAAAAAAACAATGAGCTCACTCAAATAAAATTTCTCATAAAATAGAAAAATAAGTAAAGAAAATATACAGAAAATTATTAATTTTCAAAAATGTAAACAATCACTTTTATATAAACATAGATTGTCTCATATTATTCATCTAACAAAGTAATTTATTCAAAAATATTGTTTTCAACTTTGTTCTATTGGTCAAACTTTTTTAATGGGAAGACAAATTTTCCTTATTTTTTAAACCAAAATATACTCCTACTTTATACCTTTTCAGTTTGGAATAGGTAAGATTAATATGTTGACTCAAAAAAAAAAATGGAAGATTAATATATGCATCTTTTTTTTCTAATACTTTTTTTTTAAATTTATTGTAGTAGTTTTAGATTGTTTAATTTAATTTATATTTTTATCTTTGAATTATTTGAGATTCATATATTACCGTCCTTAATTTTCTATTATTTCATTAATTATGTCAAATTATTTTTCTTCTAATTTTTCAACCTTGATTGGTTGGTTATAGAACTTTTTTTGTGCAAAAATTATTGTTACCATTCGTTCAATCTCAAAAGGAGATAAAGAGGAGAAAGTCATCAACCTAATGATTGGATAAAATAGGCTAATCAAACATAAGCCTACAACAAACATAGATAAATTGGAATCACATAAATTATTGTTGATAAATCCATAGGAGTTTGGAGACAGAGGCTACATCAAGATGTGTCAAAGAAACTTTCATGAATACATTGAGAAATTTAACATTAGTTATACTATCAAAATATTTTGTGATGTTGGAAAAAGTATTTAGTTTCATTGGTTGCTGGAGCAAGTCACTTTGAGATAGCTAAAAGACGTGAATATGTTCTCTCCACACAGGAGGAGGGCAGAGCTGAGGTTCTCTCTATGATGGAGGAAGTTGGACGCAAGGTTATCTCCTCAAGAGAAGAAGGCAGAGCGAAGTTCTCTCCATGGTGAAGGAGGTTGGACGCAAGGTTCTCTGCATAAAGGAGGAGGGCAGACCGAGGTTCTATCCATAAGTGTATTGTGATATAACTTATTTTTTTATTTTAAAATGTTTTTTGAGCCAACAATTTTAGTGATTAAAGAAATTATGCAAAAGTGAATGTAAGAAACATATAATAATTGGCTTAATTTTTTCATATAGACATTTTCTAGGTGGTGATAAATAATATATTTGTAACATATAATATACCTAGGTGTAGAAAAATAAAACTTTTAATGGTAACACACATAAAATATTTGTATATGGATATAAATCAGTGTATTATAGCAAAACAAATTTATAAATAATGTACAATAAGTTTTAATATATTTTTATTAAATTTAATTTTATTTACAAAACTTTAAATCCGCACATCGGGCGGGTCCTTATCTAGTTTAATATAATAAGTAACATTAACAATCATTTTTGTTGTATTGTACATTTATTCTATAATTCTAGTGACATATATTCTCGTTTCAAATTAATTATATATATAACTTGATTTGGTCCGTGTAGATACGCATGCATAAAAAATGTATGCAAAATCTTATTAAAACTAACTAAATTTTAAGTAATATCACGAATGTTGATTATAGATTTTATTTGAGAGTTATTCTATAACCGGATTTCAATTTCATGCACTATATTGCAATACAATAATTTAACTTTATAGTACATGCATCATAAGACAGTTAAATTTTAATTATATATACTCCATCACAATGGATCATATATAGTATAATTTTTATATGAATAAATAATATGTGCATTATATATATATCTTAGTTGTAATGTCGTAATTGTAATGTCCACAAACCAAAAAAAATGAATTTTTGGTGTGGGTATCGAGCGACACTAATAGAGTATTGGTCAACTATAGTTAGATTTTGCAGTTCAGTTTGTGAATTAAATCCGATTTAGCAGTTTTGGAAGAACCCTAATTTTGGAAGAAACCCTAGTTTTGAAAGAAACCCTAGTTTTGGAAGAAATCCTAATTTCTTCCTGTTTGGGCAACTAATATAAGAGTTTTGTTTTAATTATTGTTATGTTGTTAGAAAAAAAAGCTTGACCTACTCTCTCTCTTCTTCCCCAGTATGGTTTGTGGCTTCCAGAGAAAAAATAGAAAGGGAAATAAAGTTGGAGTTTGGTGCTTGATCCAGAGGCTTAAGAGGAACAAAAAGGCGAGTGGTTGGTGGTTGCAAGCAATTGAGGAGTAGATCAGTTGCTGTCGGGGTGAGTGGGTTGTTGTGGGGTTGTGTTCTTGCTGTTCTTCGTCAAGGTGTTTAAATCAGTGGTAAAGGCAATTAGGTGTATATTTTGGGTCCTTGAGTTATTGGTGGGAAGTGGAGGTTAAAAATACAACATAACAAACATGTTAATTAGTAAATCCTACTATATTAATTGAGAAGTACAAATATGAAACTAACCTTAAAATGTGTAAAAAAATATATTCAATTACCATTAGAAAAACTTAATTAAGATTAATTAATTAATTAAATAAATATAATTAATTAAAAACAATAATTGGGGACACATAAAATAAAATAAATTGTAGAAAAGTAAAAAAAAAAAATCTAGTAGAATCAAAACTAATTCGTCCTCCTAAAAAGAAAAAAATTAACAGCTAAGATTTTAAAAATCTAATCTAATAAAATCTATATAACCACAAATTTTATCAAAAAACTTTTCCAGCACAGGTTAATTTTTTAATCAACATTTTAATCAAATAAAATATATAACAGTTTGCTTAAATTTTTAAAATAATAAAATATATAGATATAGTATTTTATCTGTTTTAAAAAGTTATATTTTTCTTTTAGCCACCGTTCTTTAGGAAAATAAAAAGAAGTTGAGATTTAAATATATTCAATGCTTGAAGGTGCTTATTACATACATAAAACGAAGTCACAGAAAGAAAAACAATGAATGTTGTTTTCAAAGAGGTTTTTCAGAACATTCACTAGCTATATTTAATTGTTCATTTTACATGTTAGTTATATATTTTTACTTACTTCATAACTATACCAAAAATTGCGAATGTTTATGCAAATGTTAATTGACAAAGGTTTAAACAATTTTATTTATTATACAAATGTTTTATTGACAGGTTTTCAATAAACATTTATAAAATACAAAAAATTAATATAAACAAACCGAATTTTTAATTACAAACCATTATATATAACATAATAACAAAATAATTTATTACAAAATTTTATCAAAAGAAAAGTTCAACTCGTGATTTTCCGCGGGTTAGTTACTAGTTAATTGTACCTCCTTAATTTTGTAGACGTAAAGGCAAGTGCTTCTTTTGTTGACTTTAAATCCGTCTTGACGTTGATGTTTCAGGGTTGATTATTTTCTATACAGCAAACTTTTGTATATCTAAATATCATGACAACAAAATCCAGATTGTTCGGCTCCTTGTAGCCACCTTACACATCTTTTTAATTATCACTTAAACTCTTATGATTTGAATGAATGTTTAGTTTTTCCCCAGAAAACAGAATATAAAACGTTGTAGGGATGATTTTGCACACATGAAGTAAAATGTGATAACTGAAAAAAAAACGTAAACTTTTTGAAATTTCACTAATTTGTCTTTGTCTCTTCTTTGAGAAAACATCAGTCACAATAGAAAGAGAAGAAGCAGCCAGAGCAATCACAAGAGGAAGCTTCTTGGATTCTTCAGAGTCGGCATCAGACTCACTATGGGAGTGTAACATCCGCGAACCAATTTTTGTAAATTTGGTGTGGGTGTCGATCGACACCCTTGGTGGCATCGATCGACACCATATTTTTCCGGTTTGGTCGGGTTTGATTTAATTGCTGATTGGTTCGGTTTGGTTCAAGGAAATCCCTAATTCATGTTTTAAGTGTCTGAGACGAATGAAGGGTTTCAGAAAATCTCTTTGGTCGCCGTTGAGTGGAAAAGAAAGAGAGAAAAGAGAGAAAAACGTTCTTGAGATTTTCTGGGCTTGTTCTTGGAGATTTTGGAGAGATCTGAGGCAGTTGAAGTGTTAGTTGTTGCTGGAAACGAAGGGGGAGCTTCTGGGGGAGTTGTTTTCCACGTTTCTCAATTCAATCTTTCTGTTCTTGAGGTGAGTGCTTGACCATGGTTGATCTAAGCATGAGATCTCCTTTGTTTTGTGTGATTCCTTGTTATTTGTGATGTTTGCTTGCTTGGGTACATTGTATTTGTGATTTCTAGTGAATTCCGAGATGGTTAGACGTGTTTGGAGTCGATTTTGTGTTGATTGGAATCGGAGTTCGTCGCTGAGTTTCGCGCAGATCGTGTCTGCAGAAGAGGCATCGATCGATACCACTTTTGTGGAGCATCGATCGGCACCGTCTTGAGTAGCATCGATCGGCACCATTCCAGCATCGGTCAGCACCAGTTTCTGTAGCATCGGTCGACACCGATTGAGCATCGGTCAACACTAGTACCTGCCGAGTTTTATTTTCCTGGTTTGATGTATTGATTGTGTTATTGTTGTTTGTTGACTTGGGAGTTTCATATGCTTGTGTGTATAACCCAGTAGATGGGAGGACGGCCTCACTAAGTATTTATGATAATACTTACGCATCTCAATTGTTGTTTGTGATGTGCAGGTAAAGGCAAAGTGTGATCGTGGAATCAAGGCGATGATGAAGGGATGTTCTAGAGGCTTGATTGATTGTGGTCTAGCTGTTGTTAGGTTGCTAGATTAAGTCATTGGAACATTGTAGGATGTTAGCTTTTGGTCATTTCCTTGTTTGGATTATTTATGTTGGAATTTTATTAGATTAATGGAATTGTTTTATTTGGTTATCCGCGGTTATTGATTGTTGTTAGGATGTTAGTGGGTATGGGACCACTAGTAAATTAAGGTATAAAAAAAAACGGGAAGGGTTGTTTCATTTTGGTATCAGAGCCCTTACGGTTCTATGTCTAGGCTTCACTGTGTTTTTGCTGTTGATGTTTAGGATTCCATGCTGTGATTGATTGTGTGAGTCGGTCAATTGTGTGTGGCATGAAGTCCTAGAACATCCTCTTCGAGCCTGTTTGTGATTCCACAGTAAGTTGTGTTTTTGTGTATTAGAATTATTGTTTGCTTAGTCTTCTGTTCTTGGATGATACAGATGGTTAGAGGTGAAGATGCTGTTGGTCGCGGTCGTGGTCGTGGTCGTGGGCGTGGTCGTGGTCGTGGTCGGGGACGAGGTCAGGTTCCTGAGGCAATTGTGAGTGTGACCCAGAGCATGGCCAGTGAGGAGGTGGCGGAGTCACAGGTTCATCCTAGTGTGTATGGAGACCAGGCTGGTTTGGGTGACGGTAGGGCGGATGGGCCCGGTGTCGGTCACGGTGTTGCCCCAGGTGTGGGGGTTGCAGCGGGAGGTGCTCAAGGCAGGGAGGATGTCTTGATGGACTTGCTAGCTCAGGTTTTGCAGCGACTTCCAGCAGTTGTGCCGCCAGTGGTCGGTGGGCAGGATCCAGTAGTGCCGCTAGTGGTTGGTGGGCAGGATCCGGTAGTGCCGCCAGTGGGTGGTGGGCAGGTTCCAGCGGTGCAGCCTGTGGCGGGTTTGCAGGCAGGTGTGCAGCCGGGGGCCGAGGTAGTGGATGCTCAGTATGTGCGGATGATGGAGCAGCTGCGGCATGTGGGAGCAGGGTATTTCTCAGGAAGTACCGATCCGAGGTGTAGCGGATGAGTGGAGAGAGCGGATGGAGGATATTTTCCTTTCGCTTAGGTGTCCCGACCGGTACAGGGTGGATCTGGCAGTGTTTTACTTGTCAGGAGATGCTCGTGTGTGGTGGAGGTCGGTGACAGCACGGAGGGTGCAGCGGGGTATGTCTTGGGGAGATTTTGTGGGGGAGTTTAACTCCAAGTATTTTCCTCAGGAGGCTCTTGATCGTATGGAGGCACGGTTCTTGGGTTTGACTCAGGGGGACCTTACAGTGCGGGAGCTGGATGCAGAGTTCAGTCGGCTTGTGGGGTATGCAGGCAGGGCGTGGGAGCCAGAGTCGGCTCAGGTGCGGAGGTTTTTGTTGGCTCTGCGGGATGATTTGAGGACTCGGTGCAGAGTGAGGAGCTATGCTACGAGAGCAGAGTTGTTGAGGTTGCAGCTGGGATAGAGGATGACTTGAGGTCATAGGTGGTTGTGGTCAGTTCTTCGGTGCAGCCACAGCAGTCTCAGCCGCTTTCTGTTCCTAGCAAGGGCGGCAAGCCTGCGCAGGGGCAGAAGAGGAAGTTTGATGTTATGCAGAGATCGAGGCACGGGGGTGCGAAATGCTTTGGGTGTGGTAGCAGGGACCACAAGGTGACTAGCTGTCCACAGAGGGGTGAGCAGCGGGCAGTGACAGAGCAGCGGGCGGTGACAGAGCCGCGGATAGATACTCGAGTGTCTTACTACTGCAGAGAGACGGGGCACATCAAGCCTCGTTGTCCCAAGTTGCAGCAGAGGGCAGTAGCAGTGTTGCAGGCTGGAGCTCAGCCAGGGGTGCAGCAGGGTGTGCAGCATGGTGTGCAGCCGGTGGGTTGGATCGAGCCGACGTCACAGGTGTACTCGACTCAGGAGCCCGGTGGCACTAGTGCAGGAGCGATCACAGGTATAACTTCTGAGATTCGAACTTAGTCAATCCAATAGTTCATATTATATTTGTTTTTGTTTGTGGTCAAGTGTTAGGTTCTCAACACATGAGGTTTGTGTAGGGACCTTGTTGGTGGGCGGGTTTAAGTCCCATGTTATGTTTGATTCTGGAGCTTCTCATAGCTTCATTACTCCGGAGTGTGCCGAGAGTGTGGGGATCAGAAGGGATTCTAGAGAGCGTTCAGGAGTTGTCAGAGTTGCGAGAGGCAAGTTCCTGAGGGTTATTGGACGAGCTGGAGGAGTTGATATTCAGATCGCAGGAGAGTCATGGCCAGCGGATTTGCTTATCAGTCCAGTGGAGTTGTATGATGTTATTCTTGGTATGGATCGGTTGCATCGGTATAAGGTGCATTTGGATTGCTATCGGGGTAGAGTGGAGTTTGAGCGTCCAGGAGGGAAGTTGGTTTTTCAGGGCATTAGACCGACTTCGGGGAGTCTCGTGATCTCAGCCGTTCAAGCAGGGAAGATGATCGAGAAGGGCCGTGAGGCCTATCTGGTTACTATATCTATGCCAGAGTCAGTGGGGAAGTCTACGGTTAGCGGTATTCCGGTTGTGGAGGACTTTGAGGATGTGTTCCAGTCATTGCAGGGATTACCACCATCTCGGTTGGATCCTTTTACTATTGAGTTGGAACCGGGGATAATGCCGTTATCCAAGGCTCCTTACAGGATGGCTCCAGCAGAGATGGCAGAGCTGAAGAAGCAGCTGGAGGATTTGTTGGGCAAGGGTTTTATCCGTCCTAGTTGTTCACCGTGGGGAGCTCCGGTGATGTTTGTTAAGAAGAAGGATGGGAGTTTTCGGTTGTGTATTGACTATGGGGGTTTGAACCGAGTTACTATGAAGAACAAGTACCCTCTCCCGAGGATTGATGAGTTGTTGGATCAGTTGAGGGGTGCTACTTGGTTCTCCAAGATCGACTTGGCATCAGGATATCATCAGATTCCTATACATGAGGCAGATGTGAGGAAGACGGCCTTCAGGACGAGATATGGGCACTACGAGTTTGTGGTGATGCCGTTTGGGTTGACAAATGCGCCAGCTGCGTTTATGAGATTGATGAACAGCGTGTTCCAGGAGTTTCTGGACGTGTCAGTCATCATTTTCATCGACGACATCCTGGTATATTCTAAGAGTCCTGAGGAGCATGCAGTACATTTGAGAGCAGTGTTGGAGAAGCTGCGGGAGCAGAAGTTGTTTGCTAAGCTGAGTAAGTGCAGTTTCTGGCAGCGTGAGATGGGGTTCTTGGGTCATATTGTTTCAGCTGAGGGAGTTTCAGTGGATCCAGAGAAAATTCAGTCCATCAGGGAGTGGCCGAGGCCGCAGAGTGCCACTGAGATTCGGAGTTTCCTGGGGTTAGCAGGTTACTACAGGAGGTTTGTTCGGGGTTTTGCGAGTATGGCACAGCCGATGACTAAGCTTACAGGGAATTTACTAACATTTTTTCTTTCTAGGCTGTCAGTGATCAGTACAAGGAGAGAAGATGCAGGCAGATTCCTCACACCACTAGTCGGAAAGGAATGGCTAGATTGGCAGAAGATATGGTAAGTAAAATACTTTATTACGTCAGATTTAACTTTTGATAGGTAATGGTACGTTGAATGTCTGTTCTATCCTGTTGCTTAGAAAAAAGAAAGCGAAGATCCATCTACAATCACAAGAGCAAAAGTTTGGGTCAGGTCATGCACCAAAAAAGATGGCACACCTGTCAATACAAGGGCTGCTGAAACGATTGTAAGTATATAAACATCTCTGTGCGTAATGGTTTCTCTTTGTTTTTTTTCTCTAATAGAGTCTGTCATATATTCAGAAAAAGGCAAATGAGCTTGCTGCTTCTGGAAGTTCGTCAACATCAACAAACCCAAAAGAAGATATCCTATCACAGGTTTTAGGTCATAATCAACCAGGACGACTGCGGGCAATGGGTAGAGGGATGAGCATGACTAAATTGGCTTGTTTCAAAGTCAAGAACAAACACTTGGCTGATATGCAACAAAACCAAGTCAACTTAGAGAATCAAGTGAAGGTTTTGCAATAACAAATTGCTAAAATGAATTACGAGGTATGATAGACAGGCTTACTAATTTATGTATCTATTTTAATAGTCATCTGGTATTGGTAATATATTAACAGGGAATTCTATTTCTGGTTTTGGTTTTACTTTATTTCACAGAAAGCAACTGAACATGAAGTCTGCTCAAAGAGTAAGTACTTGAAATTTGCTCATACCAAATATATTCTGTTTGCTGGATTTAAATTTTGACTGCTATGCATATCGCTTTGTAGAGTGTCACAACCAATGCAAAACCCAAATGTATGTTGCATGATTGGTCTGGTAGTGATGCTAAAGTTGCGGAGGGACTGATCATGTCATCTGATCCTGAAGACTACGTCATAGATACTCGTTTAGGGCCTAAGTGTTATAAGGTGTTGCTGCAAACTGCTGTTGTTCCAGATGCATGGCTTTGGAGACCTGCTATTAAGATGAATACTGTTGGGGAAGCAGTTGGATCAATGATTGCATGGCCTCATAATTTTACTGTTGTTATAGACGACGCGATACCAGAACACATTGATCCTAAGGTACGGTTTGAGTTTCTTTCATATGTTTACCATTAATTTTACATTTCAGATAGCCATAATCATTTTCTTTTCTGCGTATGTTTATTAGAGTCCAAGCCCAGAATCTATCAACTACTGCAGACTACTACATTGGGGAACAAATGATGAAGAAGTTGTGGCAGAAGGTCGGTGGCAAAGCAGCGATAAGGACACATTGGTTAATGGAGTTCCTATTGGACCAAAAGCTGTTAAAATTATTCCTAGATGTTGTGCATGAACCTGAAACATTTCTATGGAGGCCCAATTCTAAACTAACAATCCTTGAGGACTGTTTGAAGTCTTTTATAGCATGGCCTGCACACAGAGTAATGTTATGCGGACTAAACAGTGAAACACCAACACATTCAGTGTCTCCTTTTCAACCAGATTCTGCAGGAACACCCCCAGCTCCTTTGAAGAAACCTCAGAAGGATTCGCAATCCTTTTCACAGTCTCCTACTCAACAAATTCAGGTAACATCTATCATTTCTGTACAGAGATAAGTGATGGTTAATTTTGATAGTTTTAAAGCAGTGACTAAGTACTTCTTTTCGGGAAAACATTTCAGCATAACAGTCCTACAGACGGTGTTGTCAACGAAAATAAAAAGTGCTTGTTGATGGATGTAACTGGAAATAGAAGGGTGGTTGCTGAAGGAAGATGGTCTTCAAACAATCCTGACGTAACAGTTCACTTTGTTCCTTTGGGCCCTGATGGAGTTCGTGTATGGGTAGACGTAGTAAAGGTCAATGATGCCGCTGTTTGGAGGCCTTCTTCTCAGATTGAGTGTATGGAAGATGCAATAGGTACCACCATTGCATGGCCAGCGGACAAAGTGATCATCGTCTGAGCTGCTGGAGTAAGAAGCACTATAACTTTCTTTTTTTTTCATGCTTAAACGTTTGGTTGAGACTTGGTACTTGAATGGTTAGATCAATAAGTGTTGTTTTCAGACTTGTACTTGAATCTTATGTATGGTATTTTTAGTCTATAATAAAGTTCTTCTAAATTTAATTTCTTGCAAAGTATTATATAATATGTATATATATATATATATAATATAAATATCAGATATATATATATTATATATATATATCGATTATCGAGCATAGCAAAAAATCACAGCTACATAAAACTAAATTATAGTGTTAATTTTTTGCAAAAAGAGGTTATGACAGAAACCTATTAAGCAGATGTTGATGGAGTTGGAGTTGGATCATTTTGGGGAAGAGGTTATGTGGTTGTCTCTTTAGCTGAATGGCTTGCGACAAAATTCTGAAACCGCGGATCACATTCCTTCAGAAACTCATGGAAGATGGAGAATTGGTCAATCTTGTCCTTCTGGGCAGCAATAACTTTGGATTTCTCAGATTCATGAGCAGCAATTTCTACATCACGCCGCTGCAGTTGAGCAGCCTATTTTCTATCATGCGTTGAGCTTCCTTCAACTGTTCTTGGAGAGCCACAAAGGTAGAAGAGCCACATGCTTGCTTATGCTTTCCATTGACAATGCAGTCCTTGAGGCTTCCAACTCCATAAGGTGTTCCTCTTGAATCCTTCTCATTGGACTTGAAGATAAGAGAAAAGTTAAGATTAGAGGATGAAAAATTAAACTTCAAGACAATAAATGTGTATAGGTTTTAAAAAATAGTAACCTCAAGGAAAATTTCTATATATTCTTCTGTTGTGAGGTCCTGTGGCCGTGATTCTCCATCTGACACAGCAAAAGACTCTGCCTCGAGCTGAGACAACCTTTCTTGAACAGTCTTCTCATATGTTTTTGCAATCTTCTCTGCCTTCCGATCAACATATGTACCATCAGGCTTTGTATGTGCCTTGATAAAAACCTCACCAAGTCAGACTTCTCTTCCCAATTCCTCAACCTGAAATGTTAGCAAAGAAACAAAGATTAACTAAAAAAATAACAGCTATGTAAGAATTGAAAGTGGCAAAAATAATAGCTACTTAACCATTTCGTCTTGAAGATGTCGATACAACTTTGGCCCTGAGAGGTGGACGTGAGGACCTAGGCCGTTACGGTCAGACATACGGGCATCAGAGTAGGTTTTACTCTTTTGTTGTGCTTCTTCAGTGTCCCACTAATCCTCCATCGTAACCCAGAGAGTGTTTCCAATCCAGTTTGGTTGAACTCGACTAGTCCTCACAGTGCTAACCATGTCTTTGATCCGCTTTTGAAAGATTTCCTCAAAATAAGTTTGAATAGTCTCGGTTATCAAAGGAACCCATGTGTGGGTTTTCTTAAAAAAAAGGAGCTATTGTGAGTGAAAAGAAGACATGTAAAGCTATGTATGAAGGCTATGTGACATAAATCCTTACCGCGAACTCAAGGAAGTATCTCTCTTGTTTGTCCCGCGGCACACATGTCCAGCTGTAGAAGGGACCTTCGAATTTGTTTAGAAGAATTTTAGTAATCTTCCGAACAAGTTTTGATCCTTTGTCACGAGTAAACCTCCATACACATGAACCAATAAAACTAGTAAGTAGGTTACTTAAAAGCAAATAATAGACAAACCAAAAGAAATGAGATCAATTCAAGAGGCATCAGTTTCTATTAGATTATAATAGGCATACGCATAAGAAAAAAAACACCATTGCTATTCGTATAAGCCAACATCACAATCATAAAACACCATTGCTTTTCGTATAAGCCAACACCAAAATCATAAAACACCATTGCTATTCGTATAAGCCAACACCACAATCATAACAATACATTGACTCACCAATTTCTCTTCTAACAATCACAAAACACAATTACAATACAAAACCCACCAATCTCTCTTCTAACAATCACATAACACCATTACAAAACATGTGAAGAGGAAAAATCATACCATTGGGTGTTCGGTATGGGTGTGGGAGAGAGGACAGTGGTGAACTTATCCCAGTCTAGAACCAGAAACAATGCATTTAGAGAACGCAGCACATCTGAAACAACCCGACCCCTTTTTTTTTTTAATAATTAAAAACAATATATAATTAAGCATCCCATACTACTTAATTAACCAACCCAAACCACAACTCAACATTAAACCAGCAATAACATTAAGCACAGCGGAAACATACCAATAATACAAAACCAACAAATCATCAATACAATAACATTCCTAACCATTCTATCCGGCAACCTACCATAACACTAACCAAGGTTCCAACAACATAACCAACAAATCCAATAACACACAAACGAGACCCTAGATCATCCTCCTCCTCATCGCCATGATTCCACGATCACACTTTTGCCTTTACCTGCACACCACAAACAACAATTGAGATGCGTAAGTATTATCATAAATACTTAGTGAGGCCGTCCTCCCATCTAGTAGGTTATACACACAAGCATATGAGACCCTCATGTTTAAGCAAAACAAACAACACACAACAATACATCAAACCAGGAAAACAAGTGTCGGCTGAGACCAGTGTCGACCGATGCCTCACGGTGTCGATCGATACTACAAACAATGGTGTCGAACGATGCTAAACAGTGTCGACCGATGCCTCTTCTGTAGACACGATCTGCGCGAACACGAACGTCGAACTCCCCTTCCAAATCATCTCGAATCCGTCTCAAACTCACCCAATTACCTCGGAAATCACTGGGAATCACAAAAGCAACGAACCCAAGCAACAAAACAACACAAACAGCAAAGAAAACACCCAAACAAGAGAGATCTCATGCTTAGATCAACCATGGTCAAGCACTCACCTTATCAACTGATTATAACAACCAATACAACCAGTTGAGACCCTCCTAACGTCTGAAACAGCCCAGAAACGCCCTACAACAAGCCACACAACCAAAAACGACTTAGAGCAAAACTGGACAGAAACATCAGAAAAGAACAGTCTCAAAGACGAAACCCTAAAATAAAAACCAACCGTTAACTATCAAATCGCTCCGGTGACAAGCGACCCCTAGACGTCACGAAGCTTCCCACAAAATTTCAGCACGATCAAGCACCACACGAGACCACGATCTCAGTTACAATATCCGATCGTCCCAACTCGCGTCTGAGAAAACATGTCTCACGACACTGCCAATAACTCATCGAGTTTAAATCCAAATCTACTTCTGTAAAAAGGCGAATGACGATGAAAGACTTGGGAATAAACCTACCAAATTTCATTACCTTTGAGAACGATTTGATATGCCGAAACTGTTTCCTCCCAAACCCTAACGATTCTGATCTTTCTCCTTTAATCTCCTTCACACCACAATAGGCTCTCTCCTCTCTCTCTATCTCTGAAAACGGCGACAAGACATCCTAAAACCCTTAGTTTGTCGCTTCTCCACTTATAACACGATTTAGGGATTTTCCCTGAACCAAACTGAACCAAACAGCAATTAAAACGAACCAGACCAAACCAGAAAACATGGTGTCGATCGATATACCAAGAGTGTCGATCGACACCCACACCAAAACCTTAAAAATTGGTTCGCGGATGTTACAATTCTCCTCCACCAACAAGGATTCATCCTCGAATCCCGCAAAACCGTCCAACTGTCAAGGACCTCCGTGCCACCGTCAACACGGCCCGCACGTCCCCGACCGGACTAAATACCGTCAGCCAAGGTTTCCCGTGCACTGTCGCAACAGCCCGCACACCTCCGACTGAACCATGAGGTCTCCCTCTAGCCAATATACTCGCATCAAAGACACTATTTGCTCACAACTCAGTGCTTCCCCCGTCCGTGGTCGCAACCAACGAATCATGCCGGCTCGCTATCAGGCCAACCGCCTTAAACTACGGCATCCAGGAAGTCACTCACACACACTCCCCCCGCTCTCGGGTCGCAACCCTCGAGACATACCAGCTCACTGCCAAGCCGCGGCTCACAGCTACTGTATCCAGGGAGTCTCAAATATCCCGCTCTTGGGTCGTCACCCTCAAGCACGCTCTCGGATCGTCATCCGAAGCCTCATACCACTCCCACTCTCTGGCCACAAAGTCCATCGAGCTATCGGTATCACATGAGTTGGGCCCACACGGCCTTGACCAAAACAAACCTGATGCCATCGAGTATCTCCCGGCTAGATCTACCTCAACACTTCCCACAAAAATTCCCCTTTTAGAAACTTTCTAATTCTGGAAACTTTCCTTATGTGGAAACTTTCTATTTATGGAAACTTCCAAAAATAGAAACCCGAGCTATTTCTCTTTTTCCCATGACGACAACAGTCAAACATAAAGGAAAATACTCATCTTATTAATCTCAAAATGTCATAATCGTTACAACCTCAACGAAAATACAACAGAAACAATAAGAAACAACAATCCAATATATCAACCCGCATTCCGAGCACCACCTCATCTTAGTACTGAGTCGCCCAACCAACCACCCTTAAGCGACCAAGTATCAAGAGAGATGGGCTGGAATACTCAGTACCCGCTCCAGCCACGGACTACAACTCAGACCCGGCTAGACAAGCTCAAGTCGCGCCCTGCTTCTCAAACCACTTCTTAAACCTTGCCTTCATCCTCGCCTCAGGCTCCCAAGTCTGCTCCTCTACTCCATCACAGTCCTACAGGACTCTCATCAAAGGAATCTTCTTCTTCCGAAGTTCCTTGACTCTCCTCCCGAGTACCCTCAACGGTCTCGCCTCCAACGTCATGTTGGGCTGAAGATCCTCAGGAATCTTAGGCAACAGCCGGTCACCCTCGTGAAGACACTTCCTCAGCATCGACACATGAAATACCTTGTGGAACGCACGCATAACCTCAGGCAACTCCAGCCGATATGCCACTGGTTCCACCCGCTCAACCACTCTGCACGGACCTATGTACCTCGGACTCAACTTAGTCTCTGACAATGACCTGTTCGGACCCCGCAACATAGCCATCTTGAGGTACACTCTATCGTCAACCTGAAACTCAAGATCCTTTCTCCTCTTATCAGCATAGCTCTTCTGCCGATCCTGAGCCTCCCTCATGTTCAGCCTCAGAACCCGAATCTTCTCTGAGGTCTCCTGAACAAAATCCGCACCATATATGCTCCTCTCCCCCACCTGAGTCCAACATAATGGTGTACGACATGGTCTCCCATACAAAGCCTTATAAGGAGCCATCTTAATACTTGCTTGATAACTGTTGTTGTAAGCAAAATCTACCAGGTTCAGGTGATCTGCCCAATGGCCACCCCAATCCAACACACAAATCCTCCAGCGTCTGGATCGTCCTCTCAGACTGTCCATCTGTCTGGGGATGATAAGCTGTACTCATATGCACCTTAGTGCCCATCTCTGCCTGAAATACCTTCCAGAACACCGAAGTGAACTTAGAATCCTTGTCAAACACAATGCTCGCTGGCACCCCATGCAATCTGACTATCTCTCTCACATACTTCTTAGCCAAGACCGCTGCTCCATCAATCTTCTTAATGGATAGAAAATATGCTGACTTAGTAAACCGGTCCACAATGACCCAAATAACATCAAAAGTTCGTGACACTGGCAATCCTACCACAAAATCCATCATGATCATATCCCACTTCCACTCTGAAATGGGTAGACTCTTTAGTAATCCGATTGGAACCTGATGCTCAGCCTTCACCAGCTGACACACGTCGCACCTCGCGACCCAACTAGCTACAACCTTCTTCATCCCGACCTAATGATAGTACCTCTTGAGATCACGGTAAATCCTAGTCGCTCCTGGATGAATAGAAAAACATGCTCGCATGAGCCTCCCTCAAGATCTCCTATCTCAAATCCTCATCCTTGGGCACACAAATCCGACCGTGCACCAAGATAGTACCATTAGTTGAGACCTGATACTCTGAATCAACATCCTTAGAGACATTCACCAGCCCCAAATCCTTCTCTTGAGCCAACCACACCCTGCTCAGAAGATCCGCTCCATAAGCCGCCTCCTAACCCAATGGTTCTCGAGGAACCACACACAAGCTCAACGCACTGACCTCTCCTACCAGAGACTTCATCTCATGGTCCTGTAGTAACCTATCAAACCAAGGACACTCCTGATCTTAGTGACATTCTGTTGTCTAGGCCAATCCCTGATAGCCTGAATCTTCTCCGGATCTACAGAAACTCACTATGCAGAAACAATGTGACCCAGAAAGCCCATCTCACGCTGCTAAAAACTGTACTTGCTCCACTTAGCAAACAATATCTGCTCCCGCAGCTTCTCCATAACTGCCCTCAAATGCACTGCATGCACCTCAGGACTCTTAGAATAAACCAGGATATCGTTGATGAAAATGATGACAGATACATCCAGAAACTCCTGAAACACACTGTTCATCAATCTCATAAACGCTGCTGGCGCGTTAGTCAATCCGAAAAGCATCACCACAAACTCATAGTGCCCATACCTCGTCCTGAAAGCAGTCTTCCTCACATCTGCCTCATCTATCGGTATCTGATGATAACCCGACGCCAGATCTACCTTAGAGAACCGAGTAGCACCTCCCAGCTGATTGAACAACTCATCAATCCTGGGAAGAGGGTACTTGTTCTTGACAGTGACCCGGTTCAAACCCCATTAGTCAATGCACAAGCGGAAACTCCCATCCTTCTTCTTAATAAATAACACCAGTGCTCTCCACTGTGATACACTAGAACGTATAAATCCCTTGCTCCATAAATCCTCTAGTTGCTTCCTCAGCTCAACTAAACAAATACTCAAGTATGCCGACATCAACTCGCCGCCACCTAAATATCAACCCTCTTGTTCGTCCAAGAACCTCTAGTAACTTGCCACTTAGGGAAACTTCCCCAAGATAACTATTCCAGAAATAGCTTTTCCACTTGGCAATTCTCCACAGTAAATCATCAATACGAGCGTAATAAAACAAACAAGTACCATACGTTCGCAGATTCTGATTCACCGCGTCAAATGCTTTGCAGGCAGTTAACTCAAACCACTTGACTTATTCCCTCCAACAAGTTTACCAAAACCTTGGATCTAGCAACCCTGTCCAACTCCAATGAACTTCATCCAGCATCGTTACAACGATTAGTTTATCCTGCCAGGAAGGCTTTTCGTGAACTTATGTATCTGGCAAACATGCCTCTCCCGGCTCAATCCTGCTGTAACTCCCCTTCCCAGGACTCCGGCACCACCGGCCTCACAATCCTGGCACACAGCCAAACATTCATAAACGCTATGGTCATAAAACCTTGTCCCAAAAGTCAACACATTCAAAACCCGAGATTAAACCACCGTCAATCTCTCAAGGTCTACATTCAATCGTTATGTTTATACTCACGTCCTAGGAATTTCTTGCTCCCAACTCTTCCACTCTTAGGTCGCAACCTTCGAGTCATACCGATCTCACTCTCAGACCAGCGTCTTCGAGTTATACCGTCTCACTCTTGGACCACAATCCTCAAGATCTCGGTTTCAGGGGAACTACTCATCCCCTCAGGAGAACAACATCCCCTCTGCCACTCTCGGAGCCCTCAGCCCCTCGAGCTATCGGTATTCAGGGGAATCACCATCCCCTGAGGAGCAACAATCCTTAACGACTATAAACATCTCTCGACACAACTACCTCCTGTGGTCTGAGTATAACATTGCAATGTTACACCTGCCCACTCAACTTATATCCAACTGGATTAACCACCAAGCAGAGAAGTATCTGCTCCAACTGCATATGTCCACCTATCCGCCTCTCTAGGCCCGATACCTCTTGAGAATAATCTCATACCGGTCATCTACAACCGCTCCATCCTCTTAACATAAGGTGGAAAGTCCTCAACATCCGCAGCCCTTGACTGCACCCCGCCACATGCGGCACAACTGGAGCCTACACTGGTACCCCTCTCGGTAACCGCTCCAACAGCACGCCAACAGATCCGCCAAGCGATCATCTCGACCCTGGGCTCCACCTGCTGCAACCCCACACCTGGGTTCCCAGCACCCCCGGCACGCTCACCGGCTAATCCCCTCTGGTCCCTCCTGATACGCTTGCGACCCTCTGACGTACCTCCTCGTGGAACTCTGGACCACACACTCGCTGGCCTCAAGACCCGCCCGACAATGACCACGACCACGTCCCCGTCCACGACCAACTACTCAAACACCTTAACCACTGATCTTCCAAGAGCAGAGGCTAACAAGCAGAAAACAAATCAATACCACACAAAGAAACATAACAATAACTCACCGTGGAATCTCATTGAAGGCTCGAAGAGGATGTTCTAAGACTCCATGCCACACACAATTGACTAACTCACATAATCAATTCAAGCATGCAAATCCCAAACATCTACAGCACAAAGCCTAGTGAACCCAAACCTAGAACCATAAGGGCTCTGATACCAAAATGAAACAACCCGACCCCTTTTTTTTTAATAATTAAAAACAATATATAATTAAGCATCCCATACTACTTAATTAGCCAACCCAAACCACAACTCAACATTAAACCAGCAATAACATTAAGCACAGCGGAAACATACCAATAATACAAAACCAACAAATCATCAATACAATAACATTCCTAACCATTCTATCCGGCAACCTACCATAACACTAACCAAGGTTCCAACAACATAACCAACAAATCCAATAACACACAAACGAGACCCTAGATCATCCTCCTCCTCATCGCCATGATTCCACGATCACACTTTTGCCTTTACCTGCACACCACAAACAACAATTGAGATGCGTAAGTATTATCATAAATACTTAGTGAGGCCGTCCTCCCATCTACTAGGTTATACACACAAGCATATGAGACCCTCATGTTTAAGCAAAACAAACAACACACAACAATACATCAAACCAGGAAAACAAGTCTCGGCTGAGACCAGTGTCGACCGATGCCTCACGGTGTCGATCGATACTACAAACAATGGTGTCGACCGATGCTAAACAGTGTCGACCGATGCCTCTTCTGCAGACACGATCTGCGCGAACACGAACGTCGAACTCCCCTTCCAAATCATCTCGAATCCGTCTCAAACTCACCCAATTACCTCGGAAATCACTGGGAATCACATAAGCAACGAACCCAAGCAACAAAACAACACAAACAGCAAAGAAAACACCCAAACAAGAGAGATCTCATGCTTAGATCAACCATGGTCAAGCACTCACCTTATCAACTGATTATAACAACCAATACAACCAGTTGAGACCCTCCTAACGTCTGAAACAGCCCAGAAACGCCCTACAACAAGCCACACAACCAAAAACGACTTATAGCAAAACTGGACAGAAACATCAGAAAAGAACAGTCTCAAAGACGAAACCCTAAAATAAAAACCAACCGTTAACTATCAAATCGCTCCGGTGAAAAGCTACCACTAGACGTCACTAAGCTTCCCACAAAATTTCAGCACGATCAAGCACAACACGAGACCACGATCTCAGTTACAATCTCCGATGGTCCCAACTCGCGTCTGAGAAAACGTGTCTCACGACACTGCCAATAACTCATCGAGTTTAAATCCAAATCTACTTCTGTAAAAAGGCGAATGACGATGAAAGACTTGGGAATAAACCTACCAAATTTCATTACCTTTGAGAATGATTTGATATGCCGAAACTGTTTCCTCCCAAACCCTAACGATTCTGATCTTTCTCCTTTAATCTCCTTCACACCACAATAGGCTCTCTCCTCTCTCTCTATCTCTGAAAACGGCGACAAGACACCCTAAAACCCTTAATTTGTCGCTTCTCCACTTATAACACGATTTAGGGATTTTCTTTGAACCATAATTAAAACGAACCGGACCAAACCAGAAAACATGGTGTCGATCGATACACCAAGGGTGTCGATCGACACCCACACCAAAACCTTAAAAATTGGTTCGCGGATGTTACAACATCTGACTGGAGTTCCAGCAACACCGGAGAAGATTCTTCTTCGAAGTTGTTCCCTTGAGACGATGGATGCGATGGATGAGATCGAGTTTGAGAGGGTCGAACTGGAGAAGGTGGAGGGACATCCTGAAGATTGGCCTGAGTCTGTGGATTGGAGTGGACTTCTTCTGAAGGAGTCCGGTGTAGTTCGGGTGGAGGTGGGTGTGTAAATGAGTTCTGAAAAAGTTGTTGCGGCGGAGGATAGTTCCGGATGTGGGAAGCTTATGACTGTCGTTGCAAACCGGCAACTTGTATTTTAGGCTTCTGCAGAGGAGGAGGATCTTGGACCGCCGGCGTGAAGTTGTACTAACTGGGCAGAATGTTAGGCCGTCAATTTGGTGTTGCCCCTCTCGGTCTCTGAGTAACGTTAGGAGCAACGTTAGGAGCAACCTTCCTCTTTCTTCCTCGATTCGGCATCTTGTTGGTGATTGATAGAGAGACTGATAGATTTGAAGAGACAGAGAAGTCGAGTTTGGATCGAGAGAGTAGGGTTTGAGAGAGGAGGAAGAGATGTTTCGAGAGGCAGAGAGGTTAAGGGTTTGTCTTGTGAGACTAGGGTTTCGTATAGGTTAGTGGTTAGTGGTTAATGGGCTTAGTTTAGGAATATTTAGGCCCTAATTAGTTAATTAGGAAGTGGATTTGGGCCTAAATTTAACCCAATTGTAAACTGTAACATTTAAATTATTTTGGTACAAATTATAATTACAGAATTAATTTATTATTTTGGTAAAAATTAATTACAAATTTAAATTATTTTGGTAAAAATTAATACTTAGTGAAAATTAATTTAAATTACAGATTACAAATATAACTTATTTGGGTTTAAATACTGAAACAAACTTAATATTATTTAACAAAGTACTTAACATATATTATATTACAAAGTTATTAATACTAATACAAGCTTAATATTATTTAACAAAATACTTAACATATATTATATTACAAAGTAAACTTAGTGTTTTATTTTATTTTTGACAAATAATGATATATATAGTATATTAAACATACTAAGCATATGGATCTTCGTCTTCTTCTTCTTCTTCGTAATCAAGATTTACTGGATTAGCTTCTTCTACCAAATTGTCGACTATAAGATCTTCAATTGTAATCATCAATACAGCATCATCAGTTTCTGTTTGCAGCAGAGCCGATTCGTTGTTTTCGTATTCTCCTGAAATGTTTCCTCTAGGATTTACTTTTAGAACATTGAGCCACTCCCGCTTTGGTTTCTTTATGTATGGATACGGAATATAGCAAACTTGATCCGCTTGAGATGCTGTTTGCAAAATCATAAATTAGTATGGATAGTTACATTTATGTGTAAATATCTAAATTATATGGAGTCTTTATGTACCTAGAATAAATGGTTCATATTTGTTGTATTTCCCCGATGCGTTCACGTCTAAAACACCACTATTTCTCTTCCGAGTGCCTCTTCGAGAACAGGATCATACCACTTACACTTAAAAAGTGTGATCTTCAAATTTACCATCCCCTCATATTCAAGTTCTATGATATCGATTATGTTCCCGTAGAAATCCGCGCCATCAGATGCACCAGTGTAATTTTCATCAGTAGCACATACACCTTAGTTACATGTCTTCCGTCCAGCACCGTGAGTCTGTGTATGAAACACATAGCCTCTTGTATAGTACACTGGCCAAGTTTTGACCTTGTGCAAAGGTCCATGCACTATCCCTTGAACCCAAGTAGGGAATGGATTTGTGGCGTTTCAGTATATAACCTGCATTTACATAAAAGCATGGCAATATATCAATATATTTTATATATTAAGTATAAATAAATGCATTGTTTGGTTTTGCAAGTTGTGTAGACATACATAATCTTTCACCCACACATGGTATTCTTCAGCTTGTTTCGTGGAGAGTTTTTTTTCGGTCAATCTCGGATATTTTGTAGAAAGAAAATCCTCGAACATACTAACAAAGCAACATATATATATATATATATATGTGAGAAATAATTGTGGATTTTCTAAATGAAAATGTAAGTTGAGAATCTTTTTTATATACCTCTCAATTGGTTGACAATAGTCACAATTTTGTAAAACATATGTATGGGCACATTGATAGTCTCTCTCTGAAAGCCATACTTCATGCATTTCCCCACTTGGACGACCGACGTGAGTAAATATATTAGGTACTCCAGGGACATGAAACACAGAGACTTCACCTTCATTGAATCTTGTTAACCTGATCAAATGAGTTAATTCAAATTAATGATAATATATAGTTATCTTCAAATATCTAAATTATATATGCATTTAATTACCGTGACTTTGTTTGTATATGATCGGCAAAGTAGTGCTCTGAGAAATAAGCAATCTCGTCATTGATATATGATTAACAATTGATCCTGCCGCAAATCTTTTGTTCTTTGCTTTTCCTTTCAACTTTTTGAAAAACCTTTCAAAAGAATACATCCACATATATTGTACAGGGCCTCCCAATTCTGCTTCATAAGGAAGATGTATAGGCAAGTGCTCCATCACATCAAAGAATGATGGTGGAAAGATCTTTTCTAAGTTGCATAAGATCAAAACAATGTTCTGCTTTAGAATCCGAACGCGACTTTTTTGCAAAGTTCTCAAGCATAAGTCCCTGAAAAATGCTCCAATCCCTACAAAATATATACTCAAATTGCATGTCTCACAAAATTAATATATTCATATATACTCGTTGTATAGAGTTAGAAATAGCGTAGTACCTGATAACGCAAGGTGAGCGTTCCGGTGTTGGAGTTCTGCGAAGATAAATGGAAGTAGTCGCTCCATAAAAACATGGAAATCATGACTCTTCATTCCTGAAAACTTGCCATTGACCAGATCAACACAACTAGCCAATTATGACGAATAACCATCTGGAAATTTCACCGCATGCTTTAAACATTCCAATAAACTTGTTTTGGCTTCCTTTGTCAATGTATATGCTGGGAATGGAGCTTTACCCTTCCTATCAATATGTAAGTGTGGTCGAGAACAAAATTGTTCTATGTCCAATCTTGACATGATGGTGTCTTTAGATTTACCTGCACACTCATAAGAGTATACAAGAAGTTGTCCACAAAATTCTTCTCGGTATGCATCACATCAATATTATGTAGAAGATTGAGATCTTTCGAGTAAGGTAGCGACCATAATATGCTTTCTTTGTGCCAATTATGTTCATTTCCATAGCCTGCCATCTTCTTTTCATGACCTTTACCACCGACGTCCCTGGTTTTTGGTGGATTTACACATTTCAAACGCTCGTAATAAACTTGCTCACCAGTTAAAGACTGCGGTGGATAATCGTTAGAAGCGTCTCTTCCCTTTAAGAAATCTTTTTTGTTCTTCCTTAATGGATGACCATGAGGAAGGAATCTTCGGTGACAGTTAATCCAACATTTCTTCCTTCCTTTCGGTAGATAAAACGACTTTGTACTTTCCATGCAAATTGGACAAGACAATTTACCGTGGGTGGTCCGTCCCGATAACATGTTGTATGCCGGAAAGTCGCTTATCGTCCACATCAGCACAACTTTTAGATTAAAGTTTTGATTCAAAGAAACAACGTATGCATCGACTCCAGTAGACCACAACTCTTTTAACTCCTCAATAAGAGGTTGTAGGAAGATATCGAAACTAGCTCGCGGATTATTTGGCCCAGAATTCAGAATTGTAAGAAACAAGTACTCCGTATTCATGCACATACCAGGGGGTAAATTATATGGAGTCAAGATCACAGGCCACAGCGAATGATTACAAGACATGCCAAATGGATTGAACCCATCAGTAAATAATCCAAGATAGACGTTCCGGGGTTCTTCCGCAAACCGAGGGTTAAGCTCTTGGAAATATCTCCACTCCGCCGAATGAGAAGGATGATTCATTACTCCCTCTTTTGATTGGTGCTCTGCATGCCATCTCATTGCCGCTGCAGTCTTTTGGCTCTGACATTCTTTTAACCTATCAGCAATAGGTAGATACCACATACAACTATATGGTACTCTTTTTCTCCGTCGGTCCTCCTTAGGCTTCCATCTTGGTGAACCACAAAATAGACATGTCTCTTCCTTTTCGTCTTCTTTCTAGAAAATCATACAATTGTTAATACATACATCAATTGTATAATATAGAAGGCCTAAATTACGCATCAATTTCTCTGTCTCGTAATGTGAACCGCTAGACTGGTTGCCTTCTGGTAAATAATCCGTCAAAATTCCGCAAACCGAATCCACTAACTTTTCACTCATATTATACTCCGCCTTATTTTGCATGACTCGAGCAGATAATGACAATTGCGAGTGACCTTCACGACAACCATCATATAAAGGAGTTTTTGCACTATCTAACAAGTCGTAAAATTTCTGCGAATGGTTTTGTACCGGTTCTTCCACATTCTCATAACTATCATTTTGATGATAATTATCATCTAAACCCACATTATAACGAAATGCATCATTCACCATATCCACATATGGATCTTCTACTACATTACCCATTTCTTCATGACTCCCATCATACGTCCTATCATTGTAACTACTTCCTATATCCAAATAGATTTCTTCTCCGTGGTTATACAAAACATAATAATCTGGCATAAATCTAATATTAAAAAGATGACTCATAACTCTTCTACCCGAGAGACATCTATTGTTCTTGCAAACACTACATGGACAGAGAAACTTACCGCCATTATTCTGAACTGTATCTTGGCTACTTGCAGACGATCAGAATTGGTCCACTTCGAATTCAGATGAAAAATTTTCTGTTACTTTATCAAACCTTTTGTACATCCACTCTCGATAATTACCGCCATTACCACCATAACTGTAATATCCCGCCATTATATATATAAATATTTTGTTTTTTTTTTTTACAACTATATATTATTTTTTTGGGAGAAAATATAAGTTTTTATAAAGCCAAACTTGTTTTTTTTATTTAGCATTTTTTTTTTTGGGAAGGAAAGACACTTGTGTCGGAATGAAGAAAACAAATGGGTGCAATTCGTTTTTATAGATTAAACCTAGGTGACTAATAGGCTACTACTTAATAAAAGTTGGTACACCAACCCCCACATGAAAAACATGTTTTTTTAACTGTCTTTTACGACTATTTGGCGACTACGGGGCGACTATTTTATGACTCGCAGCAAGAGTCACAGAGCAGTTGCCAAATATACGACTATCAGCTGTGGTCGGTACCGTAGTCGCTATTTGATGACCATCTTACGACTATCTTATGACTCACCAAATGTGTCGCACAATAGTCGCTAATTTAACGACTATAATACGACTGTCAGCTGTGGTCGGTACGGTAGTGACTCAGTAGTGACTAAATTACTGTAGTCACAACGTAGTCGCAAAATAGTCACTATTTCGTCGTTATTTTTGGCGACTACAAATGTAGTCGCTACTTGTAGTCGCTAATCGCCTGTTTTCTTGTAGTGTATGTCTTGAAATTATTTCAGCATAGGCTAAATTTTCTTTAATTGTCTTGATCATTTCATCCCTCTCTCTCTTTTTTGTCTCAAGCACCGTACGAATGTCAACGTATTTGCTCTAGGACCATCATTAAGGCAAACTCTTTCTGTAGAGTATGCTTCGTCTTACATTACCAAAATTTACTAAAACTCACCAAATTTCAGAAATCTAGAGGACTGACCACCGCCACCTGTGATATCAAGTCATTCTCTATCCCAGCTGTAGTCTCCGCCAGCTCCTCTCTCATAGCGTAACACCACACCATGCACCAAAGTCCTCAGGTCATCGTGAAAAGCCAATAGGAATCTCCGCAGCTTAGCCAACTCCCGCTCCAACGACCGACAATCATACATTACAAGCCGATGGAACTCCACGTTAACCTCCAAGAACCGCGCCTCCTGCGGAAAATACAAGGCGTTGAACTCTCACACAAAATCAATCTAAGTCATCTCCTGCTGCACTCTTTGGACCATCATAGACCTCCACCACACACGCGCATCTCCCGACAGCTAGTGCGCTGCCAAGTCCACCCAATAGTGGTCGGGAAAATGAAGTGACTGAAAGATGTTCTCCATGCGCTCCCTCCACTCATCTGCCACACTCGGGTTCGTACTCCCAGGGAAGTAGCCCGCACCCACATGCCGTAGCAGCACTAGCATCTAGACATACTTGGAATCAACTACTTCGGCCCTCGGCTGCACGTCTGCCTTTAACCCAGCCATAGTCAGCACCAATGGACCCTACCCACCAACCACCGGCAGCACCATCGGAGCCTTCCCACCAACCACTTGCGGCACCATCGGAGCCTGTCCATCAACCGTTGATGGCACCATAGGATCCTGCACGCCAGCCGCTGGCAGCACCACTGCTGGAAGCCACGCCAACACCTGAGCCAGCAAGCCTGCCAGGACATCCTCCCGACGTGGAGCACCATCCGCTGCAACCCCCACACATGGGGAAACACTGGTTCCGATGCCGAGTCCATCAGCCCTGCCAATACCCATACCAGCCAAGTCCCTAGGCTCTCTAGTATGAACCTGCGACTCTACCTCCTCCTCATTAGCCATGCTCTGGGTTACACTTACACTGACCTTGGGAACCTGTCCCCGACCACCCCCATGACCACGTCCACATCCACGACCAGCAGCTCCAACATCTCTAACAATCTGTACCACCAAGAATAGAAGGCTAAGCAAACAAAACGATTCCATACTACAAAAGGAAATACAAATTACCGTGGAATCACATTGAAGGCTCAAAGAGGATGTTCTATGACCCCATGCCACACACAAGCACTCAATCAAACATCCACAACACAAAGCACACAGCAAACCCGTACCTAGAACCGTAATGGCTCTAATACCAGACTGAAACAATCCGACCCTTTTTTAATATATATCCTATAATATCTAGTGATCTCATACTCACTATCAACCTGGCCCCAATAAAACAATAATTTGGGGATAACATAAAAACAATTCCAATAATCTAATAATGAATAAACGAATAACCATAGTTCCAACATCTTAAACATGTCACAAAAAAATTCATAGAGTCAGCAACCTAGCATCTGTTCTAGACAACTAATTTCCACTCTAGCATCCTAACAGAAGCACAAAGCAAATAACCGAGCATCTAGAACATCCTCCTCTTCATAGCTTTGATTCCACGATCACACATAGCCTTTACCTGCACCATAACACAAAAGAGAGGCGCAAGTATTACTATAAATACTTAGTGAGGCAATCCTCCCATCTACTAGGCTATACACACAAGCTATAAGATCTCTTCATGCCACAATCAACAAAAAAATAAAACAAACCTGGCAATACACAAGCAATAACAACATCAGCCGCCTCTTGAGGAGAGTGTCGACCGACACTGGCCACTTGGTGTCGGCCAACACTGGCCACCTGGTGTCGACCGACACTGGTCACCTGGTGTCGACCGACACCAAACTCAACATTCCTAAAACCCTAGCAGTGTCGACCGACACATCCACATGGTGTCGACCGACACTCGCCAAAGTCCTCGAGCCGTCCTCACGTTGGTGTCGACTGACACTGATACCGAGCATCGAGTTCCTTTGATCTCCAGCTCTGAATTCCGTCTCCAAACACCTCACATGCGTCCAAGGCATTCCCATGAGTGAACCCAAGCCTTAAGAGCCAAGAAAAGCACATAAGCACCCAAAAAAATCAATCACACATCACACAAAGTCAAATATACAGAGATCTTAGCTTAGATAAGCCAAGGTCATGCACTCACCTTTGCAAATTAGAGACATATAAACCCAAAGGACGAAGCTAGCACTACATCAACCTTCCCCACACGTCCTTAGCCTCATATCCATGCTCTCCAAGAAGAAAACTCACCAACAGAAACAAGAATCTCTAGAAGACTCAAGAACATTCACATAGACTTTTCTCTCTTCTCTTTTTTCACTCTAGAACGTGTCAAAAGCGGCTAAAAGACTTGGGAAGTCGACTTTTCCCAATTAAACTCGAGTCTTAGGGTTTCCTAAATCGATCACACAAACCGAGTATTAAAATTGAACCGGTTTTATCGACCACTTACGGTGTTGATCGACACCACCTATTATGTCGATCGACATTCCTACCGAAATCCCAAATTTTGGTTCACTGGTGTTACAAGGAAAATATATTATTCATATTTATTTGGTCTACTGTTCAGTTTTTTTGGCAATCAAAGGGACCAAAAATTAAAAAGAAAGCAACTTGCACTTTCATGATGCACATATGCCACATGGCAATCACTGAGAGCTTCTTTTTGGGTGGTGGCTCTCTACTTTATTGGATAAGATTATGTTTTGGTTTCTTGCATGTTATAACACGTTTAAAATCATCTCTAGTGCTTTGTTTGCCATTGTGAGATAACCAAAATAATAAATAGGATGAAGAATATAATTTGAATAAATTAGAAGAATAGGATTAGGGATAATTGAAATGACAGTTTTAGTGTTTTGATAGTAGGGGTGGTTAAGGAGGATGGTGGTGGCCGGTGGCCAGAGGTGGCGGCGGTGGCCGGGGGTTGCAGCGACCGGCGGCCGGAGGTGGCGGTTTCCGGTGACCGGCGGCCGGAGGTGGCAGTTTCTGGCGACCGGAGGTGGCGGTTTCCAGCGATCCGAGGTGGCGGTTTCCGACTATCAGAGGTGGCGTTTTCCGGCGACCGGAGTTGGTGGTCAACAGTGGTGGTGGCTGGAGGAAATCTAAACCCTAGAGCTTAGCCTATTGGGAACCCTATGGGCGATGGTGGTAAAGAGGTGAGGATGGTGGTGATGATGATAGGGAGTATGGGTGGTGGTGGCAAAGAAGTAAAGGTGGTGAGGGTGGTGGTTAGCACAAGGACAAAATGGTATATAATACACAAAATATATGGAATATGACCTTTAAGTGGTTATAATGGTCAGTCAGTTAAATATAGTTTTTTTTTTGGGTTATTGCTGCCAAATTCCCTTTAAAGTTCTCTATATATTAAAGAGAGAACAAATATCAAATAAAATTATGATTATTTTAAAAATAAAATACCATTATAAAACATAAATAGAAGATAGATAGAATGATACATTTTTTTCTTTAAACATCATCATTAGTATATTTTTGTTTAAACAATATAAAGTTTTGGGCAACTACGGAAAAAAGAGAATTATAAATTTTTTATTTAAGTTTTAAGTGTAACTATTAATTATATAATTTAGTAACTGTGATTTGTTATAACTATTATTTTAAAATAAACTAGACTTTAACCCGCGGTATACCGCGAGACAATATTTTCATAACAAAAAAAAATGTATTTGTTTATTAATTTTGTTTCTTTTGTTTAGTTTTTAAGATTGTATAATTGTATTTTGATTGTTAATTCTAAAATCTGACCAGTTGTATACAGTAGACACGACCAGAGAAGACAATTATTTAATTTTGTTTATAATAATGTTAACCGTATCGAATTTCTTATGGTCATGAAAATATAAATTTTTAGTGCTTTTTAGATTTAACCGTGGAAGAATTATTCTTTCATTATTATAACCCGTAAGTTAATATTTTTAGATTTAACCAGTGAAAGAACTATATCCATAAAAGTTATTATGCAGTATAACGCAAATTAAATTATATTATAAATACTCAAATTTATTAGACTTAACCCGTGAAATAATTATTTTTACATTTTTATCAGCATATTAATAATAATTAAAGATTTTAATTGCTCATATCAAACAGTATAGTTATTAAAAAAAATATTAAGGTTTCCACATAATTTTAATATAAAATTACAAAAATAAATGAAAACATACAGCAACATATATTTAAAAGAAAAGTTTTTTAAATAACGACAATAGCATACAATAAGAAGTATCACAAAATATTTCTTGTTCACTGACTTCAGTATTGTCTCAATGTTACCCATGTAAATGTTGAATGTAATTGATATATTGATAATTAGAGAGAATACAAATATATACAAGAGTGTAGAAGCTATCTATAGGAAGTCAATATTCTACAGAGTAAATGTGAGAGATTGACAAGAATATGTGAGTAGTGTAATCAAAGGAATTAGATGATTTGATTCTTCTGTAATATGCCCCCTCAAGATGGAGGGAGACTTCGAACTCCAATCTTGTGACATGCTCGTTGGAAACTCGGTCTCGACAATGGCTTAGTGAGAGCATCAGCTAGTTGATCTTGTGTTGAGACATGGGAGACCCGAAGTATGCCCGCCTGAATCTGTTGGCGAATAAAGTGATAGTCCAAAGCAAGATGTTTCATCCGGGAATGAAAAACTGGGTTTGCACAAAGGTATGTGGCACCTATATTGTCACAAAAGATGATAGGTGCAGTAGGCAATTGGACACCAACTTCAGTTAGAACAGAGCATAGCCACCGAATCTCGGAGGCGGTGATCGCAACGGCGCAGTATTCAGCTTCAGTGGAGGATCGAGCTACACCGCGTTGCTTCTTCGAGGACCATGAAACAGGGTTGCGACCCAAGTAGACAACATAGGCATTGGTAGAGACAAAATTATCGATATCACCAGCCCAATCCGCATCGGAGTATGCTTGAAGAGAAACTGCAGAGTTTGAATGAAAGAAAATACCATGAGTGAGAGTTCCTGCGAGATACCTTAACACCGCTTTGCTGCTTGCCAGTGCTCAACAGTCGGACGATGCATAAACTGTGACAGACGGTTGACCACATAGGCAATATCCGGTCTAGTGAAAGATATGTATTGCAGACTTCAAACAACAGAACGATACGGTTTGGCATCATCAAGAGGAGTTCCTCCATGGAGAGTAAGTTTCGGAGATACAGGAAGAGGTGTAGCAACCGGATTGGCATCAGACATGTTATGTGCAGCAAGGAGGTCAACAATATATTTTCATTGCATAAGATGTAAACCAGCTTTAGTGCGTGTGGCTTCAATACCCAGAAAATAACTCAGATCAGTTGGATCCTTAATCGAGAAACGAGTGGCAAATGATTGAAGCACTTGCGCAACAAGCTTGGGATCATTACCAGTGACCAAAATATCGTCCACATAAACCAAAATATAGGTAAACGTATTGGCTGTACGGCGAATAAACAAAGAAGTATCCGCAAGAGAATTGGTAAAACCTGTTTGAAGAAGATGATTCTTGAGAGAAAGATACCAGGCACGGGGAGCTTGTTTGAGACCATAGATTGGTTTCTTCAGGCGGAAAACATAGTCAGGATGATCTTTGTATATAAATCCTTGTGGTTGAGCCATATACACCTCTTCTGTCAACTCTCCTTGTAGAAACGCATTGTTAACATCCAATTGTTTAATAGGCCAAGAGTGAGCAACTGTAACTTCAAGAACTAACCGGATTGTTGTAGATTTAATTACTGGACTAAAATTCTCTGCATAATTGACTCCATATTTCTGATGAAACCCCTTTGCAACCAATCGTGACTTGTACTGATTCAATTGACCATTTGGATGATACTTGGTGGTAAAGACCCATCGACATCCAATGACATTTTGTGTAGGATTGGGAGGAACTAAATCCCATGTTTGGTGAAGGTGTTGAGCATCAAATTCCACAGACATCGATCGACGCCACTTCTTATCCTTCAAAGCATGTGTTGCAGTTGACGGTTCTCGAGATTGTTTCAGAGCAGCAACATGTAGATTCAACTTGCGTTTTGGTTTAGTGATGTTATTTTTGGCTCTAGTTTGCATTTTGTGGATATTTGCAGGTGGTTCATGAGGTGGAGATTGGCGTGGTTGGTGTGGAGTGGTTATTTGGGTGGTTGCAGACGACGAGTCGGAGGAATCTGGGTTTACTGAGGCGGAGGAATGTCGGGTCTGATCTGTTGTTGTCGAATCATTTTGGGTATGAGCAGTGGGCTCAGTGGAAGATTGGGTTTGCTGGGCCGGGGATTGAGGCCCATGTGTATTTGGAGCAGTGGGCTCAGATAGGGGAGGAGAGAAAGAAGATTGCAAAGAGGAAGAAGATAATACCTAGGACGACGGAGGAGGCGGAGGAGCAGGGTGAAGACCAGTTCCGGGAATTCCACTTGGCGGTGATACTGGAACAATCGTGGGTAACGAGTTAGATACAAGACAGCTGTCGACATCTTCAACAAACCATGAAACACCAGCAGGAGCAAAGGGAAATCGAGTCTCATCAAATCGAACATGTCGAGATGTATAAATACGACCCGTGGGGATGTGCAGGCAATAATACGCGCTCTGCATTAGTGAGTAACCGAGAAAGACACACGGTTTGGAGCGACTATCAAGTTTATGTTGAGCATACGGTTGAAGCCATGGAAAGCAAAGACATCCAAAAATCTTCAGTTTATCATAATTTGGATGGGTCTGAAAAAGCTTGTAGAAGGGTGATTGGTTGGAGAGAACCGGCGTCGGCAGCCGATTAATCAGATACACAGCTGTTTGAAAAGCATAAGGCCAAAACTCCTTTGGAACGGATGCGGTGGATAAGAGTGTAAGAGCAGTTTCAACGACATGACGGTGCTTCCTCTCGAAGATACCATTGTGTTCAGGCATATGTGGAGGAGACGTCAAATGGGAGATACCATGGAGAGCAAGGTACGCTCGAAGAGCCAAGAACTCACCGCCATTATCAGAAAACAGGGTACCCATCTTTTGCTGAAACCGGTTTTCAACCAAAGGTTTGTATGCACTAAAAATAGCTTTGACATCAGATTTTTTTTTCATTGGATACAACCATGTATAGCGTGTGTAATGATCGACAAGTAGAAGATAGTACTTGTATTTATCGTGTGAATAGATTGGTGATGTCCACACATCAGAGTAAACATATTGAAGAGGATAAGTAGAGACAATAGTGTTTTGAGAAAATGGTAGTTTGTGACTCTTATTAAGAAGACAGTCGGAGCATGAAAACAACTTAGAAGAGGAACTCGAAACTGAAATAGGAAATTTAGAAAGCAAGGTGTTTAAAACGGAGGTAGATGGGTGACCAAGTCGTGAATGCCACACAGGAAGCGAAGCTTTTGAAAGAGTATAAGTGGAGAGAGCCTGGACTTGTGATGGAGAGACTGGCCAAACATAGAGATCATTTCTGGTCTTGCCGTGAAGAAGTGGAATTCCCGTTGCCAGATCCTTCACCTGAAAGAAAGCAGGAAAGAATTCAATGGAGACTTGGTTAGTGTTGCATAGGCGATAAACAGAGATAAGATTCCTATTGAATATCAGGGACACATAAAATTTTATGTAATTTGAGATCACGAGTTTGAGAGGGAAGAAGCCTTGAACCAATGTGAGAGATGGGTATAGGAGATCCATTGGCTACAACAACATCATCACCACCAGTGTACGGCTCATGGAGGGACATTTAGTTGAGGTCAGATGTCATATGGTGAGTGGCACCACTGTCAAGAATCCACTCGTTTGGATCATAAGACTAGCCAATAGCAAGGTTAGCTCGGGGCTGCCATGGTCGAAAAGGACTGGACTGGTTGGGAGACTGCGCTAGAGAGCGAGAGCGATATTGTGGGCACCATCGAGCACTATGGCCGTGTGTGTTGCAGATCTGAAACCGTCCTAAGTAAGGCCTGTGTCCACGATGTTCATCAGAACGAACCAGTCGTGAAGATTGATAGTTGGAGGAGGTTCCGTACGAGTTATTGTTATTGTTGTAGTGTTTCTTACCATTGTTGTAATGACCACCACGATGAGAAGCATTGTTGCGTTGAGTGGCGAGATTAGCAGAAACAGGAAACGTTGAGGAAGCAGCTTTAGAGAGAATCTTCGCCTCTTGATTGAGAAGACGTTCGTGAATGTATGTTAACGTGGGCGGTACATCACGTCCTTCAATTTGATCAGCTACAGGGCGATAATCATCAGGAAGTCCTTCAAGAATATAGTCAACCTGTTCTTCATGAGCAACCGGCTTGCCAAGAGTAGCAAGAGTGTCAAACCGAGTTGTGAAACCTTGAATAAATTCATCGATTGGCTTGCTGCCCTTCGTCCAATGCTTGAGTTGATCATGTAATTGTTTGATATGTCCCCAGCTGGGCTTGGCGTAGGTGGCTGCGAGAGTAGTCCATATCTGAGCAGGAGGAGTGGTACGAGAGAGGATAGGTTGAACAGCAAGGGACATCGATCCAAGCAAAGCACTATAAATGAGCTTGTCTTGTCGTTGCCATGTAACAAAGTCAGGATTTGGAGTGGTGACATTGTTGTTGATGACCTGAGGAGATGGAGCCACAGTGGAACCATAAAGATGACCAATAAGGCCATGACCATCAACAAGAGCATGAACTTGGAGTTTCCACATGAGATAATTTGTTGGTGTGAGCTTGGTGACATTAGTCATATTGAGATGAAGAAGAGTTTGATTGTTTGTGATGATGGTGTCGGCGGTAAGAGTATTTGGAAGAGCAGCCATGATGGCAAAGAAAGAAAAACAGAGAAAAAGAAAAATTTAGGTTATGGATCATAATGCTCTGATACCATGTAAATGTTGAATGTAATTGATATATTGATAATTAGAGAGAATACAAATATATACAAGAGTGTAAAAGCTATCTATAGGAAGTCAATATTCTACAGAGTAAATGTGAGAGATTGACAAGAATATGTGAGTAGCGTAATCAAAGGAATTAGATGATTTGATTCTTCTGTAATAACCTAAAGCTACAAATGCAAAATAATTGTAGACAAACATGTATTACACAAAGGGTCAGCAATAATTTTTAAACAAAAATTATCGATAAAGTACAAAAATATAAGGGAGATTAGGGAGGTACCAAGGAGTCTGACTCTATAAACCTTAAGGTTAAGGATCACATATATTGTAAGACAGACCCTCGTCTTAGATCCCGCCAGGCCACAACTACTCGATTTAAAACTTAAAACATATTTTGTATTTCTCTGATGAGTTAGACTCAATTATAGATTGCTATTTATAGAGAGGTTGGTTTGAGAATATATTGGAGATCAAGTAAAAATCTCAGATACAAATTTGGAAGATGAAGAAATCGCTCAATCACTATATGAATGATACATATAGTTAAGGGAAGTATACAAACAAATTATGTATTAATATAGTTATTATTCCTACAAATGATTTAGGAAATATTATTAATGTTATTGTGATAGCATGAAATATTAGAAATAGTATTCGATTTTATTGAAATTTTATTTGGAAAATAGCAATAACAATAACCATTAAGTGGAGATATTATAGGAAACTATATAAACCAATAGAAATCTTTTAGAAATTTAATTGATTTTTTTCGATTTTTTAGGAAATTATAATTAAATTATTAATGTAATCGATTTTGATTTTCCATATTTTACTTATTGTATTTTTGTGCAATTGTTTAGGGATCAACATTGCAAAATAACAATTTAAATAAGTACAAGTAAAAAGGTAGAACCCAAAATGTACTTAAAAAATGTATATATAGATTTATCTAAATATAACTATTAATAATATAACTTTGTTTAGATATAAGATATATAAATTGAGGGAGCATTTTATAGTTTGGAGCAACACTATTCATTTCTCTATTTTTGGAGAAATATTTGAAAAACAATCAGAGATGGTTTTATACCAAATACAGTATAGAGTTAGAGCAACATTTGGTATACCATTGGAATTGCTCTAACAATAAAATACAAACTTCTATATTATCATTAGTTACATAAATTAACCATAAATAATCAAATAGATATACGTATATACAAAGATCACCGTGCTAAAATGTACCGACATACACCTTATTTTATTTTATTACCAAATCAAATTAAACCAAACCAAACCAGCTTCGGTTTGTTGGCAAAAACCGCTTTATTCTTGGTTTTTCATCTCATGTTTACTTGTGAAGCAAGAAAGATGCTTCATCCTTAATAACCTTCCACGCCTCCTTCACGTGCTTCTCCTCCGTCAATGGTGCTCCTATGGCGCAACGTAGTACGATTTTTCCCGACAAAGCCTGTTTCCTCACGCAAAGCAAATACATATATAAATTGATTAACAACATAATCTAGAAGACTAGAAAGAACAAGAACAAGAACAAGAACAAGAAAGACAAGTCACTGACAGTGTGAGAAATGAAGAGTTTCCCTGAAGAGTTTACTGCTTCCAGGAGTTTGCGGTTTTGGTTATTACACTTCTTTTCATCGTTGTTCGCAGGCACAATGCGGAAACAGACAAGAGAAAAGATCCGAGGAGTGACAATCTGCAAACGAGAATAATCGCTTATTCACCTTCTTGCAAGAATCTTTTTCCAGGATAAGTTTTTCTAACAGTTACCTCAAAGTTAGGATGTTGAGAGACAAGTTGTTCGAAAACTATAGCCAGTTTGATATGGTTTCTTATGTAGTTCTTCAAGGTCTCAGCTCCATAGAGTCGTAAAACCATCCATAGTTTCAATGATCTGTCAATAAACAAAACAAAACTCAGATTGTGTGTAAATATGCAAATGTAAAGCAGATCTAGCTAGTCTTAAGAAATCTCAAATTTGATTTTCTGCGAAAGCAAAGAACCTGAATCTTCTTCCGAGAGGGATTTGCCAGTCTTTGTAATCAACAACCAAGTTTGCCTGAGAGGCCTGGCCAAAAATATAAAGTTTATATTAGGACTAGTAATCTTTTTTTGTGAAGAACAAAATATTTCTTACCTTGTTTTTGAGAAACTCTGGATTAGTTGAAAGCGCTTCAGTGAGAGAATCTTGATCCTGTTTTCCAAATATTAATCCTTTTCTTATATACGTAAAGAGAGTAAGAAAGGAGAATTTGAGATTAAAAGGGTACCGATCTATACTATACCTTTACCCAAAGAAGTGAACAATCAAAATTAGTGAGGAACCATTTGTGAGCATTCATGTTAAAAGAATCTGCAGTTTCCACACCGTCGATGTATTGTCGGTACTCTGGACATATACAAGCACTTCCAGCGTAAGCTGCATCCACGTGAAACCATATCTCGTTGCTCTGAGAAATGTAGCGAGAGAAATAGCATCAGTTGTACTTTCTATGCCTTAAAAGTTTCTTCTATGAAGCTATTTCGGAAATGTGAAAATAACTAACGTTAGCGATCTTTCCCAGTGCAGCTAATGGATCAACGGCGGTTGAAGAAGTGGTTCCAACCTGGAATATAACAAATGAACTTTTCAGAGGACATGCTTCAAGTCAAGAGGGTAAGTAATCAATAGGCTAGTTCTTACATTAGCGCATAAAAAGAATGGAATCAGTCCAGCTTCAAGATCCCGAGAAACAGCTTCTTGAAACAATTCTGGACGCAGAGCGTAATTTGTAGAGGCATCGGTTTCTAGCATTCTGCAGTTCTCCGGATGGATTCCAGCAATCTGTCAACCAATAAACAGCAGAAAATTAGATTCCTTTTTTACAAAGACTCTTTGATTTCAAAATATGCAAAACGCACCTGGCAAGCCTTCTGTAAAGCTGAATGAGTCTGGTCAGAGGAGTAGACAACGAGCTTCTCAAGTGCGTTTTTGCCAACGCTTCTTAAGGCTTTATCGCGGGCAGCGAGCAGAACAACAAGAACAGCTTCACTAGCTGACCCTTGTATCACTCCACCTCCGTTTTCTACAATATATATATATATATATATATATATATATATCAATCAAGTCACACTTATTATTAGGTCTAAGGTCACACTTATTATTAGGTCTAAGGTCTTATTATAATACAAGAAAACAAGTTTTGTACTGTTTTGAAGTGATTACCTTTGGACATAAACTCCTTGGGTAGGTTGAGCAGTTTGGCGAGCCAATCAAGAACGATCATCTCGAGCTCGGTGGCAGCTGGAGAAGTAACCCAACTAAAACCAACAATACCAAGACCAGCACTCAACATCTCACCCAAGAAACCGGCAACACTGCTGTTAGAAGGGTAATAAGCAAAAAAACTCGGGCTTTGCCAATGCGTAACTCCAGGTAAGATCTTCGACCGAACATCTGCCAAAATGAAAAACACAAATAAGATGGTTGCATGAAACAGGGGCTTAGTATGTTATCTATGTTCATCAGAAAATGCTCAAAAAAAAATAATAATAATAATGTAATCATCACCATCAAGAACTTGGTCAAGAGTTTCAGGGTGGTCTGGTGCAGAATCAGGCAAAAGCTTATGAAGATAACCAGGCTGCATCACAAAAAAAAAAAAGAAAAAATTCCAACAATTGTAAATAAATTAAAACAGAGAGATCTTCTTAACACACTAAAAGAAGAAACTTGCTACTCGCAAACCACAATGTACCACTAGAATTTGGTCGTAACCAATTTAAAAGAAAGTTAGGTCTCTCACAACACCTGGGAACGATAAATTTCGAAACTTTATACAAGCCCAACTTCTCACAATCCGAATAGGTTCTATATAATAAAACCCATAATAAACCCAGATCAAAATTGAAATGTTTCAAGAAAGAAGAAATGGGTGACCTGAACTTGACTAAGAACAGGGAAATCTTCAATGGTTTTGTAATAATCGGCAATGAAATCAACCATTCGATGTCCGTATTCTCTCAGTTGCTCTGAATCCATCGGCTTCAACACCTTCTTACTTCCATTTTCCCTGAACCAAAATTACAAAAAAAAACAGATAAGTTTCGTCTGAAAATCTTAACAAAAAAAATAAAAAAAAAATTGGGAATTCCAAATTCTCTTCAGTGACTTACATTTTTTGTGTTTTTTTTTTTTTTTTTTCTTTTGTATTCAGTTTTGTATGCCTCAGAAGCTCTCTTTCTTTCTGATTGATTTTGGGTTTTCAGTGGGAGTGGATATCTCTCTTATTTATAGGCCCCGGACGTTATTTATTTATTATTTAACCAAAAAAAAGAAAAGAAATTGAATGAATCAAATATCTTCCAGGTATTTTTTATTGTAACCACTCAATTCGTTATCATCAATAAAAATGATATGTCAAGGTCACGAGACCAAACTGATTATGTATTTATGTTTGTCAGACAGAAGAAGTGGGGAACTCAACTGGGAATTGAAGTTTCAGAGAGACATTGTTCACATATTTTTTCTCATGTTTCTCAGCTCTTTGAATCAGTCCAATTATCACATTTGATAACTTTGCAGTGAATCGCCGACCTAGCTAGTTCTGCTGAAGTGAATTTTTTGTTTAGATAGTGATTGCCGAATATTCTTTTATTTTTTTATATTTTATATACATATATATATATATATATATGTAAAGATGACGACCCTAATAATAAACTCAATCATACATAATTGAATTTGGAGAGACTTGGGGTCAGATAATTTTTTTGCTATAAAGATCCTACGTACGTTGTTTCCTAGTAGACGAGGGTGAGTTGGAATCGAATAGTTAAGAGTAAGAGATATCTCACTATAGGAAAAATAAGAAGAAAGCTATGTGATTGCCATGTTTCACGCCCAAACACACAAATAACAAATTAACAACATAACAACGTCTTAAAAGACTCGTACTTTGAGAAAAAAAAAAAAGAAGTATTTTAAACCAAGTGTTATTGGAAAACATTTATAAAAAATTATATATATATATTAAAACCCAATAATGGTATATATATATATAGATAGATATGTAATTTTTTTTATTTCGCATTCCCTCGTTCTGCAAACACTTCTAATCATAATTTACATGAAAAACAAAATTCGGTACAGTGACATCAAACACAACAAATAGAAGAAAGATGAATAATATATGTGAGTTATGGACGTATCCTTTACATTTTGTAATTCAACACAAGTTTTTGTGAATGGGTATGTCGTTGAGAGAATCACGTTTTAATAAAAAAACGCATACTGTAACATTTAAACCTAATATTTGGAAGAAAAAATAAAGACCTGGAAAATGCGACCGATCCAAAACTCATGTGGTAATAATGACACAGTTAATAGTGGTAAAAGGGAAGACGTGAGGATGGTTCTTACAAAATTTGAACGTGCATAAAAAAAAAGAGATCAATTCAATTAGTAGCTATTTTCATTTGTCTGTAAACGTCTCGAATATGACCCTCCATAAGTCACCTGACAAATTTGGTCGTAAGCAAATCAAATTTTAACCTCACGTATCGAAATAATTAATATGCCGCCGATTACTTTTTTTTTTTTTTTTTTTGGCCGCCGATTACTTAATAGTATAATTTAAAGGGTGAATTAGGTCAGTAACCAAAACAAAAAAACTATGGTAGTAAATAACACTATATTTAAAAAATTAGAAGATTAGGATGAGAGCAGTGCAAAATTACCAATGGTGGTAGAGGACAGTGGTGACTGGTCGGAGGTGGCTGGCCGAAGGTGACTGGCCGGTGGTGGTTGGCCGGCGGTGGTTGGCCGGAGGTGGTACTCCGGTGGTGGCTTGCCGGAGTAGCCAGAAAAGTTTGCCGGAATTGTTCGCCGGATTTGGTTGCCAGAAAAGTTCGCCGGGATTGTTGGCCGGCGGCCGGTAGCTGGAGGCCGTGAATAGCGGTGGCCGGAGGTTTAGCTGGAGAAAATCTAAACCCTAGAAGCACATTGGAAACCTTAGTGGTGATGGTGGTAAAGAGGTGGTGGTAGGAGGTGGAGATGGTGGTTTTAGGGGGTGGGGAAGGTGGTGGTAGGGGGTGGGGATGGTAGTGGAAGAGGGTGGAAGGAAATAGTAAGGACAAGGGTAATATAGTATATATTATAGTTTTTATAGAGTATATTAGTTATACATGGTTAGAATAGTTAGTGGGCTAATTATAGTTTTTTTGTTGGTTATTGAGTGCAAATTCCCTAATTTAAATGAAGGGGTCAAATCTTGGAGTATTGAAATATAACGTATGTTTAAGAAACTAACCACTCCAATGATATATACATTTACTTGATTAAGAAAGGCACATGTACGTATATATATTAGTATATTACAATTGTTAAATGAAAAATACGTACTTTCCTAATCTGCACAATCTCAGAATATATAAATATATGCTAGTAACGTGCAACATGCCAACATGAGATAATATATCTCTTTAGTTTGATTCCCTAATTATAATATACGTAAGTAATCTTGATACTCTTTAAGTTGATTTGCTCCATGACTGATTGATTTTAATAGTTCATGCATGTGATTAATTAATTAGTAGAATTTTTATAAATTTTGGTAGTGATCGAGAACGCTAATTAGAGATCGATTAAACACTTATCGTATATCCGGCTAACACTGGCCAAGGTAAACTGCGGTTAAAATGAAAATGGTACGTGCCATGAATCACAATCAACCATTCTTAAATTATTTTGTTGTCTTGAAAGCAAATGCCAAACATATATATTCGCGTTTAGAGTTCCACACATCCCACACTAAACTGGACGATGGTTAATTAAGTACGATTTCAAATCCACATTTGAATATTGACAACTTGTAGAGAAAATATACTATTCTGAATAGTTATTTAGAGGATACAAAAAAAAGTGCTAAATAGAAAACCCCAAAATATAGAAAGTGTATAAGACACAACTGTAGTATCAAGTTGCCAATTTCTTCTTTTTTTTCTTCTTCTTTTGGGTGCAAACACAACTGTAGTACTATCAACTTGCCTAATTCTTCAGTCTATTAATTAGTTGATATGTATATAGTATAATATCTCTGTACTTTTTGTTTGCGAGCCTAAAAGTCTGGTTTAAAACTTGATGTATACGGGAATCGCCACAAACTTCACATAGTACATATATACTTTCTACATACCAATATAAACCAAATTTTGTTTACTCATAATAGCAAAACTACAACGTTAAATCGCGAACACCCTCTCCTATCTTCTATTAGATTGGTAGACAAAGAATATGATAGTACAATATATGACCTAACTAAATTTTGGCCACTTCATTTTTTTGCCATCAACTATCTCAATTTCACTAATCAATTACACAGATCCAAATAGGGATGGTTTCAGATTAAACCTATCACATTATTATATATATTTTTATATAGGTTTACATTTCTTTATTACTAATTTTTTCCTGACAATTTCTAGGTTCACATTATTTTTGGTTGGTTAACATTTGTTTTTGTCTATAATCTATAATTTTATTTTCTTTCGAGGCAATAAGCAATTTTTTTACACTTGAGAATCTCAATACTTTTGGAAATAATCCAAGTGGTAGTTAAATAAACAATTATAATTACTTGATGATCTTATGAAAGATCCAAAAACTAAATTTATTTGTTAACCAAAATAAGGTTTTTTAGAAAATAACTCTTGGAATAATATTTTTTTTTTGGCATACGCGACAATAAGGTGGATGAATGCTTACTCAATCTCTCCAAATTAAACACCTACAATCAAACTCTTGATCCAGAATATGAGCCATGTGTTTCATTTTTTTTCTTTTCTCTTTTCAACCAAATTATCAAACCATCAAAGTTGTATATTGGATTTAAGATGATTATGTAAAATGAAAATTCTCGCTGATAATTTTGCCCACAACAATTACTGTGTTTCTGTTGATGGCAAATGTAAAAACAAAAAAACAAATTATGGTTTAAGTGTGTGAAAGGTGGGTATTGTTGGGCATTTATATTGAGAGTCAATTTATATTTATATTAATGGGCATTTGAGGCCCAATATGGTTATGTTTATTGTTTATGGGCTTAACCGCCACCATCTCTTTTTGCCGGTACATCACCGCCGGGGAATTTTCATGGCGGCGAGGTCACCGGACTTTATATAAAACGAAACCAAATTTGACGAAGAACAAGAAGAAGAAGAGGTTAGCCATGGAGGATGAACTGGAAGGTCTAAGAGCTCATTTTCCTCTTTCGTTCGGTAAGACATCGAATGTTTCGGCGCCAACCGAAGCTATCCACAACGCAACTCGCCGCACCGATGTAGCCACCACCGAAGCCGAAGTCTCGTCTGATTTTGCCACGAAGCATTCTAATTCCGGTAAATCTGAATTCGGATTCCCTTCACTGTCTTCTTCCTCTGAAACCTGGGTCCGAAGCGTTCGCGGTCCGAATCGTAACCCTAATAGCTCCAGTCTAGCTCCTTCCAATGATGCTGTAGCCATGGGTCGGCCACCTCCTCCGTCTAAACCGACGCAAGAGGAGGATGACGGAGTTTTAATGGGACCACCGCCGCCACCAAAGGGACTCGTGAACAGTAATGATTCTGATGATGAAGATGATATGATCGGTCCTCCGCCGCCTCCTCCGGCTGCTGTAGACTCGGATGAAGATTCAGATGACGATGATGCTAATGACAACGAGGAGAATCGTTACCAGATTCCTCTGGGCAAAGAGATTCAACTCAAGGGACATACAAAGGTATATAATGTAAGGGGGTGTTATTGGATTGTGGTTTTTAAAAGAGTCTGATGTATTTAAGAATCAGGTGTTATTCAATTGGGTATTTTAAAAAATCCTTTAAAATCTAGTGTTATTCAATATTTATGAGATTTTGTGTGATTTTGGATTTTAACGTACTTTGCTTCTAATATATGAACAAACACAATACCACACTTTTCTCAATCATTTCATTTTCTTCTTCTCTCTATAGATGGATCTCTAGCCTTTGACATATTATTGTTTGATTTTTTTTTCTCAATCCTTTTATATAATCACACTTATTCATCAGATCTGTATTATTTTTGAGAATTTTTTTTTGTGTTCTTTAACTTTTTTTTTCTGGGTTTATAATCTATAACTTTTTTTTTGGTTTATGATATAATCACACCTTTTTTTTTTCTTGGTTCAATCTCTGTTTCTTCCTCCTCAAACCCTTTTGTATATAATCACACTTATTCATCAAATCTGTGTTATTTTTGAGATTTTTTTTGTGTTCTTTATTTTTTTTTCTTCTGGGTTCATGACATCTGGGTTCTTTAATTACACCAAAAATCTGGATTGAAAACAAAGACAGTTTAATTCAAGTTTTCCATAACATGTGTAAAAGTCTAGGTGTTGTTAATTTAATATAATTTTAGTGTATAACACAGTTTATGAAAAATATATATATATATATAATAACTTTTAAAGAAATCCATAACAATCACCAAAAATACATTATCAATGACTTTCAAATCCACCTTATATGCATTATAAAGTCCACACAAATGCATTAGACTTTTAAATCCACTAATGTCCTGGGTTAGGGGGGTTATTGGTTTAGGATTTAGAAAGAATTTGAATGATTTTAAAAGTTATGTAAAATATGTTGTTATTCAATCAAAACTTTTTAAAACTCTTTAAAAATTTGGTGTTATTGGTTGTGGATTTGTAAAAAGTTATCTAAAATCTTGATAAATCTAGTGTTATTGGATTAAGAGTCTTATAAAGTCATTAAAAGTTTTATGTTATTCAATTAAAACAAAAGAATCATGGATTGTTAATGAATTCAAATTTTGTGTTATTGGTTTAGGATTTTATAACATTTCCTTCATAACAAAAGTCATGAAAACTCTTTCATCAAATAGAAAGATTTTGAAAGATTTTATGAAATATTTTACAAGATTAGGAAACACAAATCAGCAAGATTTAAAATAACTTCCTAAACAATCTCTTATAGAATCCTTCATTTTTACTTTCTAATTTTCTATGATTTTAAAAATCAGCAAGATTTTTAAAAACACAAAGTCATTAAAACTCTTTCTAAATCCTAAACCAATACCTCCCCCTTAATTAAAATCTCTTAAAATCCTTAATTCAATAACACCCTAAAACTCTCATGGAATCAGATTTTAAATTCAAAATTGAACAAAAAAAATTTTGTTTCGTGGAATCAGATAGTTTCGTCTCTAGCTGTAGATAGTAATGGAGCTAGAGTTCTTTCCGGCAGCTATGACTACACTGTGCGCTTGTACGACTTCCAAGGGATGGATTATAGACTGAAGTCTTTTAGGCAGATCGAACCATCTGAGGGTCACCAAGTTCGCAGCTTGAGCTGGAGTCCCACTTCTGGTCAATTTCTATGTGTTACTGGTTCAGCACAAGCTAAGGTATATATGTGTCTCATGAAGACGTTTCCTCTTGACTCTCTATTACAGTTCCTCTGAATTGCTCACTTTCGTTTCTTCTTTTTGAATTTCAGATTTTTGATCGAGATGGACTTACTCTTGGCGAGTTCATGAAGGGTGATATGTATATTCGTGATCTGAAGAACACTAAGGGACATATTTGTGGGTTGACTTGCGGGGAATGGAATCCGTGGACTAAGGAAACGGTTCTGACTTCGTCGGAAGACGGGTCTTTGCGTATATGGGATGTTAATAACTTCCTAAGCCAAACGCAGGTACTTTTTACCTGTCTGTATGCACACTTACAGTTTCTGATTTTGCAATTCTTCTCAAATGAAAATGGTGGTTTGATTTTAGCATGCAAGTGGTATCATTTTACTGTTTTATTGGAACAGGTTATTAAGCCGAAGCTTGCTAGACCGGGGAGGGTTCCAGTTACTACCTGTGCTTGGGACCGTGATGGAAATCGTATCGCCGGTGGCGTAGGAGATGGATCTATACAGGTAATGTTTGGAAAGGCTTGTTCTGACTTCCTGATTACATTGTGTCATGGAAACTTTTTGCTCTATATAGTCTAACACGGCTAGAATGCAACGTAATTTGCCCAGATTAATGGTCTTATATCTTTCTTTTTCTTTGGATCCAGATTTGGAGTGGCAAACCGGGATGGGGAAGCCGGCCAGATATATACGTAGGGAATGCCCACACTGATGATATAACCTCTGTAAAGTTCTCTAGTGATGGGAGAATCCTGTTGTCAAGGAGTTTTGATGGTTCTCTAAAGGTATACCTTAGATAGATTATATCCTGTTTTTGACCAGCTTGCTCAGCAGTAGAAACTGAGTTCTTTTTGAATTTTGATCAGGTTTGGGACTTGCGGCAGATGAAAGAAGCTCTAAAAGCTTTCGAGGGTCTCCCTAATAATTATCCCCAAACCAACGTGGCCTTTAGTCCAGACGAACAAATCATTCTGACTGGAACATCCGTTGAGAAAGATAGCTCAACAGGAGGCTTGCTCTGCTTCTACGATCGCACCAAACTGGAGATTGTTCAGAAAGTCGGAATCTCTCCGACTTGCAGTGTGGTGCAATGTGCTTGGCACACAAAGTTGAATCAGGTAAACATCAACAACAATAAAAAGCACTGTTCCCTTCCTCTAATTAAATGTGATTCTCAACTTCACATCTGATTTCCTCCATTGCTGTAGATATTTGCAACATTTGGAGACAAAAGCCAAGGAGGAACTCACATCCTTTACGATCCAACCCAGAGCAAGAGAGGCGCATGCGTCTGTGTTGCACGTGCACCAAGGAAGAAATCTGTAGACGATTACCAACCAGAACCAGTAATACACAATCCTCATGCATTACCATTGTTCAGAGACGCACCAAGCCGTAAACGAGAAAGAGAGAAAGCATTGAAGGATCCTCTTAAATCCCACAAGCCTGAGGTTCCCATGTCAGGTCCTGGTCATGGTGGAAGAGTTAGGACTACTGGTAGTAGCTTGTTAACACAGTATCTTATGAAGGTAATGAGCCTTGGTATCGTCTTTGATTTTGCCATTCGGGTTATCTATCTGTGTATATTGAAATATTGTTGTTGTGTGTGTATTTGCAGCAAGGTGGGATGATCAAAGAGACGTGGATGGAGGAAGATCCAAGAGAAGCGATATTGAAATACGCAGAGGTTGCTGTAAAAGATCCTAAGTTTATTGCTCCTGCTTACTCTCAGACTCAGCCTAAGACCATCTTCGCTAAATCTGATGACGAGGAAGAAGAAGAAAAAGACGGTGACACGAAAAAATAATCAGTGTTTCCATATAGTACTTCACTTTTCTCAACGACCATTTCCATGGATACTGTATAATGATCAAATCATGGCACTGTAGGATAACATAAAAAAAAAAAAAAAAACATACTTATTCCAGATTTGCATTTTTGCATTCCTCCATTGTTAGTGTTACATTTTGCAGAAAAAAATTGTGGAAAAGCGTTTTGGTATCGCATCAATTTCCCTAGGTTGAAGTATTGTTTTGTTCATAGATATTTTCTTTTTTACCTGAAATATCAGATTAAATAGATTTGACTTGACAAAAATGCAAATTAGTAATATCCATACTGAAAGAGTAAGCATAGTCTAATTAATTTATTCTGAGAATCATTGTGAAACACGAAATCAAGCACTTGAATTAAGCAAAAAAGTGTGTTTCTGTACAACTTTAAAAAACCAAAGCTTCAAGCTTCAATGAGAGATGGCTAATATACAAGAGCATGAAAGAAGTTTTCAAACAAGTTCTTTTGTGATAAAAAGGATCAGAGATCCAGACACAATAAGCATGTCTCAGTTTTCTCGTTTTCTTACTTTTCCACCGCAGTAAAATGTGAGTTAACATTTGTGTTCATCATATGGTCAGTCCTCTCTCTCTCTCTCTCTGCGTATAAAGGTAATAAGTAAAGTTACCCTCATTTGCTTATTTTTATATGTTTTTTTTGTATGATTTGACTTTGGATGGTATATCTACAGTTTGAATTGTATAGGTTGATGAACTTCAGCGACCCCCATTCTCAAAGCTCGATAGTCGTGAGTCTGATAAAACACTAAGTAGTTGTATGTCTACAAATAACAGCAAAAAGCCACAATAATAGAAGAAGAAATAGTGGAGTTTTCACCGGTTCCGGAACCAATGCCACTTCCCTCAGTTTATTTAACGCCAACGCCTTTTCCTTTGTCTGATTATCATTTGCCATGATAGAGAGAGAGAGCGAGAGCAGAGAGAGAGAAACCTTTAAGAGTCGAATTTATGCGATAGATCGAGGAAAAGTCTAGTAAGGTTGGATGTTTATCTGGTGAATTTGGGCTTTATGTAGTAGATAGATGGATAGTCTAGTTAGCCATTGGTTGGGTGAATTAGAGAATTTTAAGGACTACCACAAGTGTCTTTCGAAATGACCATTATAACCCTACAAATTCTTTACATTGCATTCACAATATAAAAGGGAAACAGTATTTATTTGTTTTTTCATTAATAAAGAAGATCTCCTCCAATTACTCATTTCTCTCTGATTCCTGAGATCACGCTTCCTTTCTGATTCCTGGTTTCATGTTTCTTCAATTTTCCGATACTCATCAAAATCGCCGATTCCTTCTTATCTATGTATTTCTTGGTTTTCTGCGATCTTCGACCTGTAACCGTCGATCTAGACGACGGAGAAACCACTGTACATTTCTGGATCTCCGGCCACCATAGAATCTCTCGTCCCAATCTCGTCATGCTCCACAGATACGGTGGAAACTCTAAATGGCAGTTCGTTCACCAAGTCTCCGATCTCTCGAAATCTTTCAATCTCTTCATCCCCGATTTGGTCTTCTTCGGGAAATCTTACTCGAGGAATCCAGATCGGAGCGTCGAGATTCAGACGAGGAGCCTCGCTGGAGGATTGAAGAAACTTGGTTGTTGTTGTGTCGAAGGAGGAGGAAGGGTCTCGGTGTATTCGTAAGCTACGGTGGATTTGTGGCGTATAGAATGGCGGAGATTTGGCCGGAGATGGTTGAGAAACTGGTGTGGTTGTGGTGTCGTTGTGGACATGTTTTGATGGACCAGATCCAGTGATACGTCTATTAAAGATGTTGTCCACAATCCAGCCAGGTTTACAGTGTGGACCACATGATTTGGTTGTAGATGGATCATATCTGGTAAACTAGTTCCTTTGGACCAAATCTCTTCTTTTTTTTAGTAGACAAGTTGGTTTTGTTGTTTGTGGACAAGTTATACTTAATTACATTTAGATACTAAGTTCCATGGCTTGTATAGTACTAGTTTCACGACTTGTTCATAGATCCAACAAATTGGAACTTGTCTACAGAAATAGTTTTTCTATATACTCAACTTGTCTACAGAAATAGTTTTTCTATAAATTCATCAAACATAATTTGTCTACAGCCTCAACAAATCGGAACTTATCTACCCACAAAAAATCAAACATGATTTTTTTTTGTTCAGCGCTACAGTATAGAACGTAATAAATGTCAAGTTAGACATAGTATAATTTGGTTGTACTAAACACAAGGGTATTTTTGACATTTGTAATGCCACTTGTGGTAGAATGGAAAAGGAGTTTATGATTGTGGTAGAATTGGAAAGTTTTATATTGAATGTGGTAGATTAGACTAAATTCCCTTAAGATTACACGGTTTTGAAATTCATTGGTTTCTGTTATTAATATCAGCCCAAAGACAAAAGAAAAACAATATGCATTTGATACTAATTAACCATCAATACAACCAAAACCAAAATAAGATAAAGCCAAGATAAGCCATAAGGTTCCAACACACACAACCAAAAGAAAGGCAAATGCATCTCTAAACAGAATGTCTAATCAGATGATTTGAATATAGCAGAGTTTACCTTGTTCAGAAGGCTAATCTTCACCGACATATACTTGACCTCATAGGCTTCTAATGATTTCCAATCCTCTTCAATTTTCTTTTTCTCCTTTCTAGGCACAACTTTCCATTGTTCTTTCACAAATTCCTCATCAGTAGTGAGGGCCATCTTTGCGATGGCACCAGGGATGAACGATCTCTCAAACCAATCAATTTTCAAATAGTCAGACTCCCAAATTATCTTAGCAATTTTGGAACAGTCAGATCATGGGCTTGGGTTACTGGTTTCTTCTCCTCTTTTCCCACATACTTGTTCTTTAACCATTTGATTTTGACAGTCAATTGCTTTACACTCTTAATTTCAAAAGAGATAGAGTTTTGAAATTTTTTGTAAAAAGCATGCATGTCACTGGTCATAGTTGTAATCCTCTTTAATTTCTTTCTTCTTCTTTGAAGACAAAAATTTCCATTGTTCAATCACAAATTTCTCATCAGTAGTGACACCAGAGATAAACGATCACTCAAACCAATCCATCTTCAAAGAGTTAGGCCATGAATGGCGACTTAAATAAGCGGGGCATATTTCCAAAAAAAATGAAATCCGCAATAACTACACCAATCAAGTTATTTATAGTAGTTTGCTGAAACGACCGACTTTTTTTTTTTAATAAATAATAATAAATATAATATAATAAAATAAACTACAACTAGTGGTCCCATACCCACTAGCCACCTAACCACAAACACAATCATCAGTGGAAATACAATACCAACATCCAATAAATAATAATCCAATAAATATAAATAACCAATATCCAGAACATCAACAATATCCAATAATCAAATAACAGAAATCATAGAACCAGCAACCTAGCAATGTTCTAATGACTCAACTCTAGCAACCTAGCAAAGCCAGACAACATAAAACCGAGTCCCTAGAACATCCTCCTCTTCATTGCCTGGATTCCACGATCACACTTTGCCTTTACCTGCACCACAAACACATATTGCAATGCATGAGTATTTTATAAACACTCAGTAAGGCAATCCTCCCATCTACTGGGCTATACACACAAGCAATAGAGTATCAATAACCAACACACAACAATCAATAAACGACCATAACAAACCAGGACTTAGCATCGACCGACACCACACCTGCATCGACCGATGCCAAATGGGGAAGCATCTATCGACACAGAAGCTGCATCGACCGATGCAAGTGTAACTTGCATCGACCGATACCCAGTCTGCATCGACCGACGCATGCTCGACGCAACACGAAAACCCTAGAGTTTTACGCGCTGTCCTCGCACTTGCATCGACCGATGCATGATATGCATCGATCGACGCAACGTCGAGCACCGTGATTTCCCCGAAGCTTCTCGCCGGATTTCGTTCCTACAACCACAGAAACTCATTCCCAAGCCACAAGAAAGCTTCCTAACGCCCATACCAACAATCTAACAAGTCTAACGACACCAAACAAGCAAGTTAAAGGTTCCTCTAGCTTAGATAAGCCATGGTCATGCACTTACCTGTGCCAAGACGAATCTGAACAACAAACAAGCAAGACACGCTTCTAGGAAGCTCCTACAACAATCCAAGCTACAGATCTCACCAAGAAACGCCTCAAATCTCCAGAAAACACCAAGAACTTTCAGGAACTCTTTCTCCCTTCTCTTTTCTCTCAAAAACGGCTACACGCCGAATGAGACAAAAAGTCGACTTAAGGGTTTCCCTAACCCAAAACGCAGCGTTTGACTTAAGTCAAAACGCAGAGAATTGCACATGCATCGACCGATGCACCTCTTGCATCGACCGATGCAATCCCCTAAACCAGGATTTTGGTTCACGGATGTTACAATTCTCCCCCACCAAACTGGATTCGTCCTCGAATCCCAAACAACCATCAGCCAAGGACTCCCGTGCAACCGTCTCCACAGCCCGCACTCCTCCGACCGATCCACAGAAGGTCACCTCTAGGCGATAAACTCACGCTCCAGGCTTCATTTGCTCTTGACTTTTTGGACATTCCTTTACTCATAGGCCTAAACCTTGAGTTTTTATTGGCTCCTCATCAGACCTAAGTCTGCATGCCAAATGATATAAGGAAAAATCTAAACTCGTCTCTCAGGTTGCCACCCTACAGCGCGCCCCCGGATCGTCATCCGAAGTCGATATACCAACCATACTCTCGAGCCACAAAGTCTCTGAATATAGCAGTACTAGGAGAACCTAAGTCCCCCAAGAGTCGCGAGCAAACAATTCTGAACACGTCTGAGTCCTATCCCTATCCAGGTTTCCTTCCCGGGACTCGCGTAAAAACATCTCAATGTTCAACCAGCCACATATTCCCTCACTGGAATACCTCATGACCACACAAGGATCATATACACGCCACACGGGCCGCCACAAAGGCCAACAAAATGTCCTCACGAGGACTGCCACCAAGGCCAACAAATGTCCTAAAAAGGACCGCCACCAAGGCCAACAAATGTCCTAAAAAGGACCGCCACCAAGGCCACTTGTCCCAAAGGACCGTCACAAAGACCCTCTGTCCCGAAGGACCGTCACAAAGACCATCTGTCCCGAAGGACCGTCACAAAGACCATCTGTCCCAAAGGACCGTCACAAAGACCATCTGTCCCGAAGGACTGTCACAAGACCATCTGTCCCAAAGGACCGTCACAAAGACACTCTGGCTAAACAGCCCGCCACAAAGGCCAACAAATGGCTAAAAGCCCGCCACAAAGGCCACACAATTGGCTAAAAGCCCGCCACACAATGTCTAACAAGACCGCCACACACAGGCACTATGACTCGAAAGTCCGCCACAAAGGCCACACAAGCCCCTCCAAGGCTTCCCACCGCTAAAATGGACAAATTCTGACTCCCGCAAAACTTTCCATATTTAGCACTTTCCATTTTTAGAAACTTTCCACTTTTGGAAACTTCCCTTCACAACCCCGCCTCACGGAAACTTTGTACCCCAAACACCACCTCATCTTGTTACAAAGTCGCACAACCAACCATCCCAAGCGACCGAGTAACAGGAGAGATGGGCTGGAATACTCCATTCCCGCTCCAGCCACGGATTACAGATGGGACCAGGCTAAACAAGCTCAAGTCGCGGCTTGCTTCTCATAACACTTCTTGAACCTTGCCTTCATCCTTGCCTCAGGCTCCCAAGTCTGCTCCTCAACACCATCACAGTCCCACAGGACTCTCATCAAAGGAATCTTCTTCTTCCGAAGTTCCTTGATCCTCCTTTCGAGAACCCTCACTGGTCTCGCCTCCACAGTCATGTTAGGCTGAAGATCCTCAGGAATCTTAGCCAACACCTGCTCACCCTCACGGAGACACTTCCGCAACATAGACGCATGGAAAACCTTATGGAATGCACGCATAACCTTAGGTAACTCCAATCTATATGCCACTGGTCCAACCCGCTCAATCACTCTGAACGGATCCATATACCTTGGACTCAACTTAGTCTCTGACAATGACCTGTTCGGACCCCGCAACATGGCCATCTTGAGGTACACTCTGTCTCCTACCTGAAACTCAAGATCTCTCCTCCTCTTATCTGCATAACTCCTCTGCCTATCCTGAGCATCCTTCATGTTCAGCTTGAGAACCCGAATCTTCTCTGAGGTCTCCTGAACAAAACTAGCACCAAACATGCTCCTCTCCCCCCACCTGAGTCCAGCATAATGGTGTACGACATGGCCTCCCATACAAAGCCTCATAAGGAGCCATCTTAATACTCCCAGGTTCAGGTGATCTGCCCAATGGCCACCCCAATCCAACACACACATCCTCAGCAAATCCTCCAGCGTCTGGATTGTCCTCTCAGACTGTCCATCTGTCTGGGGATGATAAGCTGTACTCATATGCACCTTAGTGCCCATCTCTGCCTGAAATGCCTTCCAGAACACCGAAGTGAACTTGGAATCTCTGTCAGACACAATGCTCGCGGGCACCCCATGCAATCTGACTATCTCTCTCACATACTTCTTAGCCAAGACCGCTGCTCCATCAGTCTTCTTAATGGCCAGAAAATGTGCAGACTTAGTCAACCGGTCCACAATGACCCAAATAGCATCAAAGGTCCGTGACACTGGCAATCCTACCACGAAATCCATGGTGATCATATCCCACTTCCACTCAGGAATGGGTAAACTCTTCAGTAACCCGCCAGGAACCTGATGCTCAGCCTTCACTAGCTGACACACATCACACCTCGAAACCCAACTAGCTACATCCTTCTTCATCCCGATCCAATGATAGTACCTCTTGAGATCACGGTACATCTTAGTCTCTCCTGGATGAATAGACAACTTGCTCGCATGAGCCTCTCTCAGAATCTCCTGTCTCAACTCCTCATCCTTGGGCACACAAACCCGACCGTGCACCAAGATAGTACCATTATCTGAGACCTGATACTCTGAATCTACATCCTTAGAGGCATTCACCAGCCCCAAATCCTTCTCCTGAGCCAACCGCACTCTACTCAGAAGATCTGCTCTATCTACTGCTTCCAAACCCAACGGTTCCTGTGAAACAGCACATAAGCTCAAAGCACTAATCTCCCCTACCAGAGACTCCAACTCCTGCTCCTGAGCCGAAGCTACCCTCTTCTGACTCAGAGCATCTGCAACCATGTTAGCCTTTCCAGGATGATAGGCTATCTCCAAATCATAATCTGCCACCAGCTCCATCCACCGCCTCTGTCTCAAATTCAACTCAGGCTGAGTGAATATATACTTCAGGCTCTTATGATCTGTAAACACCTGTACCTTTGCACCATAAAGATAAGATCTCCAAATCTTCAGGGCAAAAACTACAGCACCCATCTCCAAGTCATGAGTAGGATAGTTGCCTTCATGCACCCACAACTGCCGCGAAGCATAGGCAATTACCTTCCCATGCTGCATCAGAACACACCCCAAACCAACTCTAGATGCATCTGTATAAACCACATAGGGTTCTCCCTGCTCAGGCAAAGCCAATACTGGCGCAGTAGTCAACATCTCCTTCAGGCTTGCAAAGCCTTCCTCACACTCTTCTGACCAGACAAAAGGAACATCCTTCCCTGTCAACTTAGTCAATGGACGTGCTCTGCTTGCAAACCCCTACACAAATCTCCTGTAGTAACCTGCCAATCCAAGGAAACTCCTGATCTCTGTGGCATTCTACGGTCTAGGCCAATCTCTGATAGCCTGAATCTTCTCTGGATCTACTGAAACCCCCTCAGCAGAAACAATGTGACCCAGAAAGCCCATCTCAGCTGCCAAAAACTGCACTTGCTCAACTTAGCAAACAACTTCTGCTCCCGCAGCTTCTCCATAACTGCGCTCAAATGCACTGCATGCTCTTCAGGACTCTTAGAATAACCCAGTATATCGTCGATGAAAATGATGACAGATACATCCAGAAACTCCTGAAACACACTGTTCATCAATCTCATAAACGCTGCTAGCGCGTGAGTCAACCCGAAAGGCATCACCACAAACTCACAATTCCCATACCTCATCCTGAAAGCAGTCTTCCTCACACCTACCTCATCTATTGGTATCCGATGATAACCCGACGCCAGATCTACCTTAGAGAACCAAGTAGCACCCCTCAACTGATCCAACAACTCATCAATCTTGGGAAGAGGGTACTTGTTCTTCACAGTAACCCGGTTCAAACCCATTAATCTATACACAAGCGGAGACTTCTGTCCTTCTTTTTAACAAAACAACACCGGTGCTCTCCACAGAGATACACTAGAACGTATGAATCCCTTACTCAACAAATCCTCTAGCTGCTTCTTACTCAACAAATCCTCTAGCTGCTTCTTCAGCTCTACCAAACAAACTCTCAAGTATGCCGACGTCATCTCGAAGCCACCTGAATGTCAACCCTCTTGTTCGTCCAAGAACCTCTAGTAACTTTTCTCTTAGGGAAAACTTCCACAAGATAGATTAATCCACAACAAATACCATACGTTCGCATATTCCGATTAGCTATTCTCCACAACAAATCATCAATACGAGCGTAATAAAACAAACAAGTACCATACGTTCGCATATTCCGATTCACCGTATCAAATGCTTTGCAGACCGCCAACTTAACCTACTTGACTTGTTTCCCCCCTGCAAGCTTACCAAAGCCTTAAATCTAGTAACCCTGTCCATCTCCAATGAACTTCATCCAACATCGTCACAACGATTAGTTTATCCTGCTATGAAACTTCTCGTGAACTTATGTATCTGGCAAACATGCCTTCCCGACTCAAACCTGCTGTAACTCCCCTTCCCGGGACTCCAGCACCACCGGCTCACAATCCTGGTGCACAGCCAAACATTTATAACCGCTCTGGTCATAAAACCCTGTCCCAAAAGTCAACACATCCAAAACCCGAGATTAAACCACCATCAATCTCTCGACGTCTACATTCAATCGTTATGTTTATACTCACCTCCTAGGATTTGCTTGCTCTCAACTCTTCCACTCTTAGGTCAAAACCTTTGAGTCATACCGATCTCACTTTCAGACCAGCGTCTTCGAGTTATACCGTCTCACTCTTGGACCACAATCCTCAAGATCTCGGTATCAAGGGAACTACTCATCCCCTCAGGGGAACATCATCCCCTCTGCCACTCTCGGAGCCCTCAGCCCCTCGAGCTATCGGTATTCAGGGGAATCACCATCCCCTTAGGAGCGACAATCCTTAACGACTATAAACATCTCTCGACACAAAGTACCTCCTGTGGTCCGAGTATAACATTGCAATGTTACACCTGCCCACTAAACTTCTAATATCCAACTGGATTAATCCCCAAACAGAGAAATATCTGCTCTAACTGCATATGTCCACCTATCCGCCTCTCTAGGTCTGATACCTCTTGAGAATAATCTCATACCGGTCATCTACAACCGCTCCATCCTCTTAACATAAGATGGAAAGTCCACAACATCCGCAGCCCTCGGCTGCACCCCGCCACATGCGGCACAACTGGAGCCTACACTGGTACCCCTCTCGGTAACCGCTCCAACAGCACGCCAACAGATCCACCAAGCGATCATCTCGACCCTAGGCTCCACCTGCTGCAACCCCACACCTGGGTTCCCAGCACCCCTGGCACGCTCACTGGCTAACCGTCTCTGGTCCCTCCTGATACGCTTGCGACCCTCTGACGTACCTCCTCGTGGAACTCTGGACCACACACCCGCTGGCCTCGGGACCCGCCCGACAATGACCACGACCACGTCCCCGTCCACGACCAACAACTCAAACACCTTAACCACTGATCTTCCAGGAACAGAGGCTAACAAGCATAAAACAAATCAATACCACACAAAGAAACATAACAATAACTCACCGTGGAATCTCATTGAAGGCTCGAAGAGGATGTTCTAGGACTCCATGCCACACACAATTGACTAACTCACATAATCAATCAAAACATGCAATCCAAAACATCACAACAGAAACCTAGCGAACCCAAACCTAGAACCGTAAGGGCTCTGATACCAAAATGAAACGATCGACTTTTTTTTTTTTTAAATAAATAATAATAAATATAACATAATAAAATAAACTACAACTAGTGGTTCCATACCCACTAGCCACCTAACCACAAACACAACCATCAGCAGAAATACAATACCAACATCCAATAAATAATAATCCAATAAATATAAATAACCAATATCCAGAACATCAACAATATCCAATAATCAAATAACAGAAATCATAGAACCAGCAACCTAGCAATGTTCTAATGACTCAACTCTAGCAACCTAGCAAAGCCAGACAACATAAAACTGAGTCCCTAGAACATCCTCCTCTTCATTGCCTGGATTCCACGATCACACTTTGCCTTTATCTGCACCACAAACACATATTGCAATGCATGAGTATATTATAAACACTCAGTAAGGCAATCCTCCCATCTACTGGGCTATACACACAAGCAATAGAGTATCAATAACCAACACACAACAATCAATAAACGACCATAACAAACCAGGACTTAGCATCGACCGACACCACACCTGCATCGACCGATGCCAAATGGGGAAGCATCGATCGACACAGAAGCTGCATCGACCGATGCAAGTGTAACTTGCATCGACCGATACCCAGTCTGCATCGACCGACGCATGCTCGACGCAACACGAAAACCCTAGAGTTTTACGCGCCGTCCTCGTACTTGCATCGACCGATGCATGATATGCATTGATCGATGCAACGTCGAGCACCGTGATTTCCCCGAAGCTTCTCGCCGGATTTCGTTCCTACAACCACAGAAACTCATTCCCAAGCCACAAGAAAGCTTCCTAACGCCCATACCAACAATCTAAGAAGTCTAACAACACCAAACAAGCAAGTTAAACGTTCCTCTAGCTTAGATAAGCCATGGTCATGCACTTACCTGTGCCAAGACGAATCTGAACAACAAACAAGCAAGACACGCTTCTAGGAAGCTCTTACAACAATCCCAGCTACAGATCTCACCAAGAAACGCCTCAAATCTCCAGAAAACACCAAGAACTTTCAGGAACTCTTTCTCCCTTCTCTTTTCTCTCAAAAACGGCTACACGCCGAATGAGACAAAAAGTTGACTTAAGGGTTTCCCTAACCCAAAACGCAGAGAATTGCACATGCATCGACCGATGCATCGACCGATGCAATCCCCTAAACCGGGATTTCGGTTCACGGATGTTACATTTGCATTTTAAAAAAAAAATCCAATAAAAGAAATCTGTTTTTAATTTTTTTTCATATGTGTTCAAATGAAAAACGCACTATGTTGAAGATAACTCCATCAACGGTGCGGGACACCTTAAAATTCGCTTTTCATGATTAATTGATTAATTAAATTTTAATAATTATACAATAAATATTCATAACTATAAATAACAAAATAAATAATAATAAATTCATATATGTCATAACTAGCAAAATTATGAATAAATAAATAGTATTTTTAGTTATGCATAAAAAAAAATTTACATAAAAACTTGAACTTTTAATTTTACAACTAGCCGCCAATACAACCAAAACCAAAACAAGATAAAACCAACACACAAAACCAAAAGAAAGGTAAATGCATCTCCAAACATATATTATGATTTGAATATGGCAGAGCTCACTTTGTTGAGAAGTCTAGTGTTCACCAACATATATTTTGCCTCATAGGCTTTCAATGTTTTAAAATCTTCTTTAATTTCCTTCTTGTCCTTTGAAGGCACAACCTTCCATTCTTCTTTCACAAATTATGCATCACTACTTTGGCCAAATTAGCAATGACACTAGGGAGGAATGATTTCTCAAACAATCAGACTTCAAACAATCAAACTTCCAAATAGTCTAGGCAAGTTTGTAACAGGTAAGATAATGAGCTTGCGTAAAGGTTTTTTTCCCCAATTACTTTTTCTTCAACCATCTCATCTTGTCACTCAGTTGCTTCATAGTCTTAAACTCAAATAATATGGACTTTTGAACAAGTTTGTAAAATGCAGACTTGTCATTGAGTATTGAATGATGATCTATCATTAATTGGAGTAAGATTACTTCATCTTCTTCACTCCATTTTTTCCGAAAGTGAGTCCCCACCACCACTTTGCCACGTTTTGAAGAAGTACGCCTCTCTTCATTAGCACTTTGTCTTTGTCTCTTCTTCCTTGAGGAAGCAGGAAGCAGAAGCAGCCACAGGAAGAGAAGAAGCAGTCACAAGAGGAAGAAGCTCTAATTTAACTTGAACTTTTAATTTAAATAAATACTTTTAAAGATAAATTTTTTTTCATTAACAAAAATAAATAATAAATTACAATTACATTAATTATTTATATAGTTACTAATTTATTCATGAAATCATTATTATACTATAGAAATATATGGTTAATTTTATTGTGAACCGCAATTACTTTTTTCACCAATCAAATATCATTCCATACCACTTATTTTGTATTAACCGCAATTTTCCGCAAATGTATTTTTCTATAATGCAATTCATTGGTTTATGTTACTAATATCAGTTAAAACAGAAAAGGAAAAGAAGATGCATTTGATACTCATTAGCCGCCAATACAACCAAAACCAACACACAAAACCAAAAGAAAGGCAAATGCATCTCCAAACAAACATTATGATTTGAATATGGCATAGCTCACCTTGTTGAAAAGTCTAGTGTTCACCAACATATACTTTGCCTCATAGGCTTTCAATGTTTTAATGTCTTTTGAAAGCAAAACGTTACATTCTTCTTTCACAAATTTTGCATCACTACTGAGGGCCAAACTAGCAATTGCATTAGGGAGGAATGATTTCTCAAACAATCAGATTCCAAACAATCAAACTTCCAAATAGTCTTGGCAAGTTTGTAACAGGTAATATCATGAGCTTGCGTAAAGGTTTTTTCCCCCACATACTTCTTCTTCAACCATCTCATCTTGTCACTCAATTGTATCATATACTTAATTTAAATAAATACTTTAAGTTATGCATAAAAAAAATATGTACATGAAAACTTGAACTTTTAATTTAAATAAATAATTTTAAAGACAAAAAAAAATTTCATTAACAAAAAAAAATAATAAATTACAATTATATTAACTATTTATATAGTTAATAATTTATTCATGAAATCATTATTATACTATAGAAATATATGTGTAATTTTATTGTGAACCGCAATTACTTTTTCACCAATCAAATATCATTCCATACCGCTTATTTTGTATTAATCGCACTTTTCCGCAAATGTATTTTTCTGCCGCCAATACAACCAAAACCAAAACAAGATAAAACCAACACACAAAACCAAAAGAAAGGCAAATGCATCTCCAAACAGACATTATGATTTGAATATGGCAGAGCTCACCTTGTTGAGAAGTCTAGTGTTCACCAGCATATACTTTGCCTCATAGGCTTTCAATTTTTTAAAATCTTCTTCAATTTCTATGTTGTCCTTTGAAGGCACAACATTCCACTCTTTTTTCACAAATTCTGCATCACTACTGAGGGCAAAATTAGCAATGGCACTAAGGAGGAATGATTTCTCAAACAATCAGACTCCAAACAATCAAACTTCCATTTCACAAAAAAAAACAATCAAACTTCCAAATAGTCTTGGCAAGTTTGTAACAGGTAAGATCATAAGCTTGCGTAAAGGGTTTTTTCCCCCACATACTTCTTCTTCAACAATCTCATCTTGTCACTCAATTTTTTCATATACTTAATTTAAATAAATATTTTTAGTTATGCATAAAAATATGTACATGAAAACTAAAACTTTTAATTTAAATAAATAATTTTAAAAATAAATGGTTTTTTCATTAACAAAAGTAAATAATAAATTACAATTATATTAATTATTCATATAGTTACTAATTTATTTATGAAATCATTATTATACTATAGAAATATATGTGTAATTTTATTGTGAACCGCATTTACTTTTTCACCAATAAAATATCATTCCATACCTCTTATTTTGTATTAACCGTACTTTTTCTGCAAATGTAATTTTCTGCCATGCAATTCATTGGTTTATGTTACTAATATTAGCCCAAATAGAAAAGGAAAACAATATACATTTGATACTAATTAGCCGCCAATACAACCAAAACCAAAACAAGATAAAACCAACACACAAAAAACTAAAAGAATGACAAATGCATCTCCAAACAAACATTATGATTTGAATTTGGCAAAGCTCACCTTGTTGAGAAGTTTAGTATTCACCAACATATACTTTGCCTCATAGGCTTTCAATGTTTTAAAATCTTCATCAATTTCCTTCTTGTCCTTTGAAGGCACAACATTCCATTATTCTTTCACAAATTCTGCATCACTACTGAAGGCCAAATTAGCAATGGCACTAGGGAGAAATGATTTCTCAAACAATCAGACTCCAAACAATCAAATTTCCAAATAGTCTAGGCAAGTTTGTAACAGGTAAGATCATGAGCTTGCGTAAAGGTTTTTTTCCCAATTACTTTTTCTTCAATCATCTCATCTTGTCACTCAATTGCTTCATATTCTTAAACTCAAATGATATGGACTTTTGAACAAGTTTGTAAAATGCAGACTTGTCATTGAGTATTGAATGATGATCTATCATTGATTGGAGTAAGATTACTTCATCTTCTTCATTCCATTTTTTCTGAAAGTGAGTCCCCACCACCACTTTGCCACGTGTTGAAGAAGTACGGCTCTCTTCATTAGCACTTTGTCTTTGTCTCTTCTTCCTAGAAGAAGCGGGAAGCAGAAGCAGCCACAGGAAGAGAAGAAGCAGTCACAAGAGGAAGAAGCTCTAATTTAACTTGAACTTTTAATTTAAATAAATACTTTTAAAGATAAATATTTTTTCATTAACAAAAATAAAAAAATAAATTACAATTCTATTAATTATTTATATAGTTACTATTTTATTCATGAAATCATTATTATACTATAGAAATATATGTGTAATTTTATTGTGAACCGCATTTACTTTTTCACCAATCAAATATCATTTCATACCGCTTATTTTGTATTAACCGCACTTTTTCCGCAAATGTAATTTTCTGCCATGCAATTTATTGGTTTATGTTACTAATATCAGCCTAAACAGAAAAGGAAAACAAGATGCATTTGATACTAATTAGCCATCAATACAACCGATACCAAAACGAGATAAAACCAACACACAAAACAAAAAGAAAGGCAAATGCATCTCCAAACATATATTATGATTTGAATATGGCAGAGCTCACTTTGTTGAGAAGTCTAGTGTTCACCAACATATATTTTGCCTCATAGGCTTTCAATGTTTTAAAATCTTCTTTAATTTCCTTCTTGTCCTTTGAAGGCACAACCTTCCATTCTTCTTTCACAAATTATACATCACTACTTTGGCCAAATTAGCAATGGCACTAGGGAGGAATGATTTCTCAAACAATCAGACTTCAAACAATCAAACTTCCAAATAGTCTAGGCAAGTTTGTAACAGGTAAGATAATGAGCTTGCGTAAAGGTTTTTTTCCCCAATTACTTTTTCTTCAACCATCTCATCTTGTCACTCAGTTGCTTCATAGTCTTAAACTCAAATAATATGGACTTTTGAACAAGTTTGTAAAATGCAGACTTGTCATTGAGTATTGAATGATGATCTATCATTAATTGAAGTAAGATTACTTCATCTTCTTCACTCCATTTTTTCCGAAAGTGAGTCTCCACCACCACTTTGCCACGTTTTGAACGAGTACGGCTCTTTTCATTAGCACTTTGTCTTTGTCTCTTCTTCCTTGAGGAAGCAGGAAGCAGAAGCAGCCACAGGAAGAGAAGAAGCAGTCACAAGAGGAAGAAGCTCTAATTTAACTTGAACTTTTAATTTAAATAAATACTTTTAAAGATAAATATTTTTTTCATTAACAAAAATAAAAAATAAATTACAATTATATTAATTATTTATATAGTTACTATTTTATTCATGAAATTATTATTATACTATAGAAATATATGTGTAATTTTATTGTGAACCGCATTTACTTTTTCACCAATCAAATATCATTTCATACCGCTTATTTTGTATTAACCGCACTTTTTCTGCAAATGTAATTTTCTGCCATGCAATTTATTGGTTTATGTTACTAATATCAGCCTAAACAGAAAAGAAAAACAAGATGCATTTGATACTAATTAGCCGTCAATACAACCGAAACCAAAACAAGATAAAACCAACACACAAAACCAAAAGAAAGGTAAATGCATCTCCAAACATATATTATGATTTGAATATGGCAGAGCTCACTTTGTTGAGAAGTCTAGTGTTCACCAACATATATTTTGCCTCATAGGCTTTCAATGTTTTAAAATCTTCTTTAATTTCCTTCTTGTCCTTTGAAGGCACAACCTTCCATTCTTCTTTCACAAATTATGCATCACTACTTTGGCCAAATTAGCAATGACACTAGGGAGGAATGATTTCTCAAACAATCAGACTTCAAACAATCAAACTTCCAAATAGTCTAGGCAAGTTTGTAACAGGTAAGATAATGAGCTTGCGTAAAGGTTTTTTTCCCCAATTACTTTTTCTTCAACCATCTCATCTTGTCACTCAGTTGCTTCATAGTCTTAAACTCAAATAATATGGACTTTTGAACAAGTTTGTAAAATGCAGACTTGTCATTGAGTATTGAATGATGATCTATCATTAATTGGAGTAAGATTACTTCATCTTCTTCACTCCATTTTTTCCGAAAGTGAGTCCCCACCACCACTTTGCCACGTTTTGAAGAAGTACGCCTCTCTTCATTAGCACTTTGTCTTTGTCTCTTCTTCCTTGAGGAAGCAGGAAGCAGAAGCAGCCACAGGAAGAGAAGAAGCAGTCACAAGAGGAAGAAGCTCTAATTTAACTTGAACTTTTAATTTAAATAAATACTTTTAAAGATAAATTTTTTTTCATTAACAAAAATAAAAAATAAATTACAATTATATTAATTATTTATATAGTTACTATCTTATTCATAAAATTATTATTATACTATAGAAATATATGTGTAATTTTATTGTGAACCGCATTTACCTTTTCACCAATCAAATATCATTTCATACCGCTTATTTTGTATTAACCGCACTTTTTCTGCAAATGTAATTTTCTGCCATGCAATTCATTGGTTTATGTTATTAATATTAGTCTAAACAGAAAAGGAAAACAAGATGCATTTGATACTAATTAGCCGCGAATACAACCAAAACCAAAACAAGATAAAACCAACACACAAAACCAAAAGAAAGGCAAATGCATCTCCAAACATTTATTATGATTTGAATATGGCAGAGCTTACTTTGTTGAGAAGTCTAGTGTTCACCAACATATATTTTGCCTCATAGGCTTTCAATGTTTTAAAATCTTCTTTAATTTCCTTCTTGTCCCTTGAAGGCACAATCTTCCATTCTTCTTTAACAAATTATGCATCACTACTGAGGGCCAAATTAGCAATGACACTAGGGAGGATTGATTTCTCAAACAATCAGACTCCAAACAATCAAACTTCCAAATAGTCTAGGCAAGTTTGTAACAGGTAAGATCATGAGCTTGCGTAAAGGTTTTTTTCCCAATTACTTTTTCTTCAATCATCTCATCTTGTCACTCAATTGCTTCATATTCTTAAACTCAAATGATATGGACTTTTGAACAAGTTTGTAAAATGCAGACTTGTCATTGAGTATTGAATGATGATCTATCATTGATTGGAGTAAGATTACTTCATCTTCTTCATTCCATTTTTTCTGAAAGTGAGTCCCCACCACCACTTTGCCACGTTTTGAAGAAGTACGGCTCTATTCATTAGCACTTTGTCTTTGTGCTAATGAAGAAGCAGGAAGCAGAAGCAGCCACAGGAAGAGAAGAAGCAGTCACAAGAGGAAGAAGCTCTAATTTAACTTGAACTTTTAATTTAAATAAATACTTTTAAAGATAAATATTTTTTCATTAACAAAAATAAAAAATAAATTACAATTCTATTAATTATTTATATAGTTACTATTTTATTCATGAAATCATTATTATACTATAGAAATATATGTGTAATTTTATTGTGAACCACATTTACTTTTTCACCAATCAAATATCATTTCATACCGCTTATTTTGTATTAACCGCACTTTTTCTGCAAATGTAATTTTGCTGCCATGCAATTTATTGGTTTATGTTACTAATATCAGCCTAAACAGAAAAGGAAAACAAGATGCATTTGATACTAATTAGCCGTCAATACAACCGAAACCAAAAAAAGATAAAACCAACACACAAAACCAAAAGAAAGGCAAATGCATCTCCAAACATATATTATGATTTGAATATGGCAGAGCTCACTTTGTTGAGAAGTCTAGTGTTCACCAACATATATTTTGCCTCATAGGCTTTCAATGTTTTAAAATCTTCTTTAATTTCCTTCTTGTCCTTTGAAGGCACAACCTTCCATTCTTCTTTCACAAATTGTGCATCACTACTTTGGCCAAATTAGCAATGGCACTAGGGAGGAATAATTTCTCAAACAATCAGACTCCAAACAATCAAACTTCCAAATAGTCTAGGCAAGTTTGTAACAGGTAAGATAATGAGCTTGCGTAAAGGTTTTTTTCCCCAATTACTTTTTCTTCAACCATCTCATCTTGTCACTCAGTTGCTTCATAGTCTTAAACTCAAATAATATGGACTTTTGAACAAGTTTGTAAAATGCAGACTTGTCATTGAGTATTGAATGATGATCTATCATTAATTGGAGTAAGATTACTTCATCTTCTTCACTCCATTTTTTCCGAAAGTGAGTCCCCACCTCCACTTTGCCACGTTTTGACGAAGTACGGCTCTCTTCATTAGCACTTTGTCTTTGTCTCTTCTTCCTTGAGGAAGCAGGAAGCAGAAGCAGCCACAGGAAGAGAAGAAGCAGTCACAAGAGGAAGAAGCTCTAATTTAACTTGAACTTTTAATTTAATAAATACTTTTAAAGATAAATATTTTTTTCATTAACAAAAATAAAAAATAAATTACAATTATATTAATTATTTATATAGTTACTATTTTATTCATGAAATCATTATTATACTATAGAAATATATGTGTAATTTTATTGTGAACCGCATTTAATTTTTCACCAATTCATACCGCTTATTTTATTAACTGCACTTTTTCTGCAAATGTAATTTTCAGCCATGCAATTCATTGGTTTATGTTACTAATATTAGTCCAAACAGAAAATGAAAACAAGATGCATTTGATACTAACTAGCCGCCAATACAACCAAAACCAAAACAAGATAAAACCAACACACAAAACCAAAAGAAAGGCAAATGCATCTCCAAACATTTATTATGATTTGAATATGGCAGAGCTCACTTTGTTGAGAAGTCTAGTGTTCACCAACATATATTTTGCCTCATAGGCTTTCAATGTTTTAAAATCTTCTTTAATTTCCTTCTTGTCCCTTGAAGGCACAATCTTCCATTCTTCTTTAACAAATTATGCATCACTACTGAGGGCCAAATTAGCAATGACACTAGGGAGGATTGATTTCTCAAACAATCAGACTCCAAACAATCAAACTTCCAAATAGTCTAGGCAAGTTTGTAACAGGTAAGATCATGAGCTTGCGTAAAGGTTTTTTTCCCAATTACTTTTTCTTCAATCATCTCATCTTGTCACTCAATTGCTTCATATTCTTAAACTCAAATGATATGGACTTTTGAACAAGTTTGTAAAATGCAGACTTGTCATTGAGTATTGAATGATGATCTATCATTGATTGGAGTAAGATTACTTCATCTTCTTCATTCCATTTTTTCTGAAAGTGAGTCCCTACCACCATTTTGCCACGTTTTGAAGAAGTACGGCTCTCTTCATTAGCACTTTGTCTTTGTGCTAATTAAGAAGCGGGAAGCAGCCACATGAAGAGAAGAAGCAGTCATAAGAGGAAGAAGCTCTAATTTAACTTGAACTTTTAATTTAAATAAATACTTTTAAAGATAAATATTTTTTCATTAACAAAAATAAAAAATAAATTACAATTCTATTAATTATTTATATAGTTACTATTTTATTCATGAAATCATTATTATACTATAGAAATATATGTGTAATTTTATTGTGAACCGCATTTACTTTTTCACCAATCAAATATCATTTCATACCGCTTATTTTGTATTAACCGCACTTTTTCCGCAAATGTAATTTTCTGCCATGCAATTTATTGGTTTATGTTACTAATATCAGCCTAAACAGAAAAGGAAAACAAGATGCATTTGATACTAATTAGCCGTCAATACAACCGAAACCAAAACAAGATAAAACTAACACACAAAACAAAAAAGAAAGGCAAATGCATCTCCAAACATATATTATGATTTGAATATGGCAGAGCTCACTTTGTTGAGAAGTCTAGTGTTCACCAACATATATTTTGCCTCATAGGCTTTCAATGTTTTAAAATCTTCTTTAATTTCCTTCTTGTCCTTTGAAGGCACAACCTTCCATTCTTCTTTCACAAATTATGCATCACTACTTTGGCCAAATTAGCAATGGCACTAGGGAGGAATGATTTCTCAAACAATCAGACTTCAAACAATCAAACTTCCAAATAGTCTAGGCAAGTTTGTAACAGGTAAGATAATGAGCTTGCGTAAAGGTTTTTTTCCCCAATTACTTTTTCTTCAACCATCTCATCTTGTCACTCAGTTGCTTCATAGTCTTAACCTCAAATAATATGGACTTTTGAACAAGTTTGTAAAATGCAGACTTGTCATTGAGTATTGAATGATGATCTATCATTAATTGGAGTAAGATTACTTCATAGAACACTCCATTTTTTCCGAAAGTGAGTCTCCACCACCACTTTGCCACGTTTTGAAGAAGTACAGCTCTCTTCATTAGCACTTTGTCTTTGTCTCTTCTTCGTTGAGGAAGCAAGAAGCAGAAGCAGCCACAGGAAGAGAAGAAGCAGTCACAAGAGGAAGAAGCTCTAATTTAACTTGAACTTTTAATTGAAATAAATACTTTTAAAGATAAATATTTTTTTCATTAACAAAAATAAAAAATAAATTACAATTATATTAATTATTTATATAGTTACTATTTTATTCATGAAATTATTATTATACTATAGAAATATATGTGTAATTTTATTGTGAACCGCATTTACTTTTTCACCAATCAAATATCATTTCATACCGCTTATTTTGTATTAACCGCACTTTTTCTGCAAATGTAATTTTCTGCCATGCAATTCATTGGTTTATGTTACTAATATTAGTTCAAACAGAAAAGAAAAACAAGATGCATTTGATACTAATTAGCTGCCAATACAACCAAAACCAAAACAAGATAAAACCAACACACAAAACCAAAAGAAAAGCAAATGCATCTCCAAATATTTATTATGATTTGAATATGGCAGAGCTTACTTTGTTGAGAAGTCTAAGGTTCACCAACATATATTTTGCCTCATAGGCTTTCAATGTTTTAAAATCTTCTTTAATTTCCTTCTTGTCCCTTGAAGGCACAATCTTCCATTCTTCTTTTACAAATTATGCATCACTATTGAGGGCCAAATTAGCAATGACACTAGGGAGGAATGATTTCTCAAACAATCAAACTTCCAAATTGTTTAGGCAAGTTTGTAATAGGTAAGATCATGAGCTTGCGTAAATATTTTTTTTCCCAATTACTTTTTCTCCAACCATCTCATCTTGTCACTCAATTGCTTCATATTCTTAAACTCAAATGATATGGACTTTTGAACAAGTTTGTAAAATGCAGACTTGTCATTGAGTATTGAATGATGATCTATCATTGATTGGAGTAAGATTACTTCATCTTCTTCACTCCATTTTTTCTGAAAATGAGTCCCCACCACCACTTTGCCACATTTTGAAGAAGTACGGCTCTCTTCATTAGCATTTTGTCTTTCTCTCTTCTTCCTTGAGGAAGCAGGAAGCAGAAGCAGCCACAGGAAGAGAAGAAGCAGTCAAAAGAGGAAGAAGCTCTAATTTAACTTGAACTTTTAATTTAAATAAATACATTTAAAGATAAATATTTTTTTCATTAACAAAAATAAAAAATAAATTACAATTATAATAATTACTTATATAGTTACTATTTTATTCATGATATCATTATTATACTATAGAAATATATGTGTAATTTTATTGTGAACCGCATTTACTTTTTCACCAATCAAATATCATTTCATACCGCTTATTTTGTAATTTGTATTAACCGCACTTTTTCTGCAAATGTAATTTTCTGCCATGTAATTCATTGGTTTATGTTACTAATATCAGCCCAAACAGAAAAGGAAAACAAGATGCATTTGATACTAATTAGCCGTCAATACAACCAAAACCAAAACAAAATAAAACCAACACACAAAACTAAAAGAAAGGCAAATGCATCTCCAAACATATATTATTATTTGAATATGACAGAGCTCACTTTGTTGAGAAGTCTAGTGTTCACCAACATATATTTTGCCTCATAGGCTTTCAATGTTTTAAAATCTTCTTTAATTTCTTTCTTGTCCTTTGAAGGCACAACCTTCCATTCTTCTTTCACAAATTATGCATCACTACTGAGGGCCAAATTAGCAATGACAATAGGGAGGAATGATTACTCAAACAATCAGACTCCAAACAATCAAACTTCCAAATAGTCTAGGCAAGTTTGTAACAGGTAAGATCATGAGCTTGCGTAAAGATTTTTTTCCCCAATTACTTTTTCTTCAACCATCTCATCTTGTCACTCAATTGCTTCATATTCTTAAACTCAAATGATATGGACTTTTGAACACGTTTGTAAAATGCAGACTTGTCATTGAGTATTGAATGATGATCTATCATTGATTGGAGTAAGATTACTTCATCTTCTTCATTCCATTTTTTTCTGAAAGTGAGTCCCCACCACCACTTTGCCACGTTTTGAAGAAGTACGGCTCTCTTCATTAGCACTTTGTCTTTGTCTCTTCTTCCTTGAGGAAGCAGGAAGCAGAAGCAGCGACATGAAGAGAAGAAGCAGTCACAAGAGAAAGAAGCTCTTGGATTCTTGAAGCAGACTCGGCATTCTAGGATTCTTCAGACTCGGATTCAGATCCACTCTTACTGCTCGCCGATGAAGAAGCTTGTTGTGGAGGTTTCATAGCTTCTGGAACCACAACCGGAGGAGCAGATGTTCCTCTTTCTTCTTCAAAGTCGGCATTCTTGGATTCTTCACACTCGGATTCAGTTCCATTCTTAATGCTCGCCGATGAAGAAGCTTGTTGTGGAGGTTTCATAGGTTTTGGAACCACAATCGGAGGAGCAGATATTTCTCTTCAGATTCGTCGGACCCGGACCCATCATCTTCATCAGAGGAAGCTTCCTCATCGGAGCCAGCTTCATCCTTGCTGGAAGATTCTTCTTCGGCATCTGGAACCGATGCCAATTCCTCCCTCTGTTTCTGCAACGCCAATTCTTCCTCCCTCTGTTTCTTCAACGCCAATTCCTGATTATCCTTTGCCATGATCCTGAGAGAGATATCAAGAGAGCCGAGAGATAGAAAACTTTTTGGAATTGATTTTACTTTTTAAGGTTTATGCAATAGAATGAGAAGTCTGGTTGGGTGACATGGTTTATCTAAACCACAAATAAACCAACTAATATATCACACTAATAATTAAAAAATTTCACCATTTAAAGTGATGCACCTCAATAAAATTTATAGATTCTATCTTTTTCAAAAAAGTTATGCACAATTAACCCACTTTGAATCGCTTCTGAAAATTTGCGGTTGAATCTGATTGTGAAACATGAAATCAACCACTTGAATGAAGCAAAAAAGGGTGTTCAAGTGTTCTGTACAACTTTAACAAACAAAAGCTTCAAAAGCTTCTACTGAGAGATGACTAATATACAAGAGTACGAAAGAAGTTTCCAAACAAGTTTCTCTCTCTCTCTGCGTATAAAGGGTAGTAAGTGACCCTCATTTGCTTCTTGTTATCGGTTTTTGTATGATTTGACTTTGGATGGTATCTTCAGTTTGTATTGTATAAGTTGATGAGCTTCAGCGACCCCCATTCTCAAAGCTCGATAGTCGTGAGTCTGATAAAACACTAAATAGTTGTGTGTCTACAAATAACTGCAAAAAGCCACAATAACAAAAAAAAAAAAAAAAGAGCTGTAAGTTATCTGGATTTCAGTGAGAATATCAAAATCTGATGCCAAGATCATGCCTACGATTTCGTACCTTAATGAAGGGTCGGTCTCTACCAGGAAATGAATCAATAAAACTGTCCTTTAGGAGTAGAGAAACCTGCGAAAGAAAGTTTCAGATTGTTTGTTAGATATAGAGAGGAAGTAGTTCTTGTCACGCTTTTTGCGGAGAAGTCGCTATATAAGTAAGTACCCTATCGCTATTAGATTGAACACTTGTTATGGTGTGAGAGTGTAAATCTGAGCAAAGAGACTCCATGTAATCTCTCATTACGCTCAAGAATTTGGTCGCGGCTTCTGCCTGGGAATCAGACAGTCATATGAAATCGGGTTAAGAAATTTCAAGTTTTGGTACACAATTTTAGGCCATGCATTGGTAAACTACTTACTTGCACTTCATTGCATTTATAAACCGGGTGTCTTCTAGCGTTCGAGCTCTGATGAGCCAGTGTGGCATGGAGTGGAGCCAACTGAGCCAAAAGTTCTCTACACTGAGGCAATGCTGGCATGTTACATATTTTCACCTGGACAAACATTAGTAAACGTTACATCTCTTGAGACTGTAGATATGATCGACGGTTTCGGGTACTGAACAGAAAAGAAAGAAATGAAAGAACTTTGGCCACCAAACCTGATTATTGAGGATGTTAACTAGAATAAGATTAGACGTCTTGACCTTCCAATCAATAGGTTTACTGTGTATACCGACCTGCCAGGTGGTGCAAACGCAGACCATGTGAGCAACAAGAAACATACATAGTTCATGACTGACGCACGATGCACCATGGAATAGATTCGGGGGTTTTATGGTGTTTATTATATAGACTGATGAACATTCAACTCCTCAGAATAAGGAATCATCTAGCTTTTAAAGACATCGCACAAGTTACTTTATATATGGAGTATAAACTTACAAGGAAGGGAACTGGTGCCTCGAGGAAATCAAACATCCTTCCAGGCAGAACCTGAAGACAAACATAGAGAAGTTACGACAAGAAAACTACAATTTGATTGGTCAATTGTTTTTCTAGTGATGTCATGCTTACCGGAAGCAATAAACTCTGCCACTGAAATGGCCGAATCATTGGGACAAGAGACAGTACTATTGCTGACAAAACACCCTGCAATAGTTGTCAGTCAGTTTAAGTGACCATTTCCATTCGAATACCGATCAGAGCATAGATTTAACTAACCAGATTCGGGCAGATTACAACAACTTGCTTCTCTAATAATACTCCAGCAAGCAGTGACATAATCTGGAAGGAAGAATATACTTTTTAACTACAGATAAATATTACCAGCACAAAAAAAAGAGAGATGGACACCAACGCAAAACAGTAGGATTTTAGCGATAGGTTGTTCTAAAAGAGACAGTGAAGAACCAAAAGAAAAGATTGGATTCTAAGAAGAGGCCATACAGTTTCAAGAGAGAGAACACGACAAACTGTTGCTGTTGTCCACATTGAGAGACCCATAGCCTCCTCAGCAGCTGTCAACCTTGCATTTATCTTTGGCAAAAGAAGAAGAAGAAGAAGAAAAGTGGTTGAGATGAGACTATAAACTAGAGACAAGACTACACAAGGATATTTTCCGAAATCAAATATACCTCGGAAGCATCAGAAGAGCAAATATATTCTTCTGACAAACCTAGAGATGAAACTGGAGGACGGGTATACGCGATGGACTGTAAATGTTCCAGTGGATGGAAAACTACTTCACTTCCACGGGAAGGAATAGCCAGTGAATGGTAGCCGCAAACTAACTGTAACGCATCATTGTTGTGTTCCTATCAAGAGGTGAGATACCATATAACAGTATATGAGAACCGTGAAGAAGAGATGATAGAGCAACTAAATATGGTGAAGCTACTAGTGGTCTCCTTACCTTAGCCCATTCCAGTATCAACTCATCACCGAAATCATTTTCAAATATGTCGTCTGACAACACACTTCTAGCTGAACTGCCATATATAAAAAATGTAAATCTGAAATTATACTTGAAATGTAAATGAACTGCAATAAACTGAATCATAACGTTATAAAAAAAAGCAACCACATTACTTGACAAGATTTCCGTAGATAAGGAGTGGTTAGATCAATTTGTGTTAACTTACCTGTACACAGACTCACAGCTTTCATGACGCTCTATTGGTTGGGTCCTAGGATCAACACATGTAACCTCTGGAGAAGTGTGGCCATTCTCATAGCTTTGGGACGTTCTTTCAGGGGTACTCACCAAGTGGTTCTCAAATACTTCAGAAGAATTATCATCGTAACAATGGAAAACTTTTCTGCCATCTCTTTCTATTTCCTTGATCTGGCTTACATCTGAAGCATCACTGGTGACAACACTATCTGGAGATTGAGGTTCTGCAAAGTTCGAAAGCTCACTATCAGATATCAATCCAGCAGCAGCGGCCGTGAGTGCCATGACTCCCTCAACAGGTATTGCAGAAGCCATCCAATCATCAGGGTTGCTACGAGGCGAAGAGACACGGCCATCGATTTGATCATTCGTCCTCGACATTGGTGGACGATAGCATGCAGCAGCAAGAGACATCTCACTGACAAATTCGGTTATCCGTTTTAGCCGCTCCTGTGCTATCATACTGCATCAACATGTGAATGACCTTCAGCATAAGCTTCTCGGTCTTTGGTTGATGCAAGGAAAAGCCAGTAACTACAAAGAGCGAGGGCATCTTAAGTTACCTGTTTAACATCTCAAAGTGTAGTTCAAAAAAAGGAACTCTGGTGAGCAAGCAATAGCATCGAGGTGCAGAAACCAAAAAACGACTGCCTCCTCCAGATGAATGCAAGGGTGATGCAGTGCTTAATACACCAGGGGGTCTCTGAACAATCTCAGAGACATGTAAGCAAACACCATACAATGTCGCATCATCTGCTACCTGACAGAGAATTTGATTGTCTCATGTTACATACATGACTGGTGGATGTCCGACACTAAATAATTTAGAGAGGCACAAAGAAAATATAGATTACCTTGAACGAAAATATGAACGATGAATCATCTGTGCCTAAATGTTCCTGCAGTGAACTCAAAAAGCATGATATGTAAACCTATATTCCAACTAACATAGATGAACTACAGAAGCTCATATACAGATATTTTATTGAGAACAATTTTCAGACCTTTCCATACACGAGCTCATTTAGATCACTGAGAGATGGGGTCCTCTCCAAAAGCCGTGCCTGTTAAGAAAAATCACGTTTTAACAGTCTTAGTTGCTGCTGCATACATCACAGAATAACCCAATGATACCAACTAACATGATGAATATTATAACCAGTAGTACGAATCAGTTCTATGTAAATTCTCTAATTAACTGACATGGCTCATAACTAATAATACACGGAAGAACATTACAATATATAAAGACGCACACCATACATATCATACCTTGACACCACCAGGGAAACAGAAAGTTGCTAGATCCTTTGGACGCATTACCACCTTCTTCCCAGGAGGGTATTTAAAAAGAATCTGTGCATTGAATGAAAGTTGATAAAGAGAAGAAAGAAACCAACTAAATCTGCCATGAAGCAGAACAGACGCATATAACTATAAGAAAGAATGTACTAAGAAGAAATGAAAGAGTGGCAAATATAGTATACAACGAGACAAAAAAAAAAAACAGAATACATGTCTCATGTTACATCTCTAAGCATGCCAAAACTATGTGAAGTCAAAGAAAAAACCAAGGTAACACAAACCTGAGGCTCCAATATTGGAAACTGAGGCCCACGGTGACGGAGTATCCTGTAGTCTGCCACTTCATACCTTGACATCTCCATCTCCCATTTCTTTCTTCTACGGAAAGCCTCTTCCACGGGCTTCAAATTCGCTTCCGGATGAAGCCCCACGATGATAAAATGTTCAAATAGTGACGTTGGCTCCTTTACTTTTCCTTGATCCTAGAGTATTTAACAAATGGAAAATATTGGTTAGCTAATATTCTATGCAAAGACCAGAATCGTTAGACGATTAAGGAAGTAGCCAAAAATGTGTTTAAAAGGTTTGACATGACAGCCAAGAGAGAATGAATACCAGAGCTTTAGAAGAGTGAAGTTGGTACCACTGTCTTTTTTGGTTAGCTAAGACCTCAGGATTGAAAGTGGGACGGTTATCCTCACGTAGATTGCTGACCCCACGCCAAGCCTTTTGCATCTGTGTTTTCAATCTCTGGAAACTGTTAGTGCGCCTGTGTCCAGGAGTCCCAATCTCACTTTGGCTGCGCCTATGTCCTTGTGTAGGTGACTGCGGTAAGACAGGTCCATTGAAGTATACGTTTTGATATTGCTCTCCAGCTGCTTTAACAGCATCCTCAGTACATGGGGAAGAGGAGTCCTGCTCTCCTGTAACTTCTCTCATTTCCATCTTCCTAATACTTGTGTCATTAAGTGGTACCTCGCATCTTGGACTCTGCGGTTCATCATCGTTTTCCCTCAGCACCAAACTCGAGTTATCATCACTGTTGTTGCTTTCCAACAATATGTTCTCATCCTTATTATCACATCTATTACCTATTCCTGCAGCTTCTTCGGTTTCACCCACCTTGAGATGAAGGAGTTCATCTGCTTTAGCTTGACCATTTGCCACTTCTGCATCCACTTCTTTAATCTCTCTACTAGGAGTAGCATTGTCATCCCTCTCAGGTGAACCTGAACCAGAATCTTCTTCATCTTGTTCTCTATTTACCTTTTCCGAAGACTCATACTGCTTAAAAGACTCATGTCCGTTGTCATCATTCTGAACGCTCTCAGATGAGCAACACTCAGCATTTTCTCCATCTATTTCACTCGTTACAGGACTGCCCTCAACATCTATTTCCTCCATAACCTGTCTTTCACTCCTCGGGGTACCCACCACGTCTACTTCATCATCTTTCAAAAACAAACCTTCCTTAACCATGTCCAACGTGTTGTGGTCATCCCTGCTAGTCAATGTTCTCCAACCATCATCACCATCCCTAAAATCTTCTTCCACCACATCCGTGTTCTTCGGGTATCCTACTACTCTATTTCTTCTATCTCCCCGATGAACAGCCAACACGTCTCCCTGCAGCATATCCGCCTGCTTCATACAGCAATTGTCTCCCTCCCTCCCTCACACAACATGACCAAATTCAATCACTACCCCCATAATTTCTCCTATAACATCAAAGTATCAAACAAACTAATCAGACAAGTTTTTAAAACTTACAAATCAAAAAAAAGAAAAAGAAAGATGAATCGCAATTTCTCCTGTGAGAGAACCTATTGGAACTTGAACAATCTTACGATCTCAATAAACCAATCCTAATATATAACGAAACCCTAATTTTCCAGAAGAGTTGAAAAGTATCAACTTCAAAAAAACGAATTCAAGGTTCCAGCTATATGTGACAATTAATAATAAATAAATAAATAAAAACTTCGAATCCTCAAAATTAAATACCTACAAATCCTCCAGCAAAATCAAAGCTCCTCCTGGGGAATAATTAATTGAGGATTCAAACAAAGAAAAATCCAAAAAAGAAAAAGAAAAGAGAACTTGTAACGGAAGCTTGGATTATGGAGGGAACGAAATGAATGCGAAGATTAGATTAGAGAGAGAGAATAGAAAGAGATTACAAAAACCAAACAAAAAACAACAAAAGTGGAAATTGTAATCTTTCTTTCTTTTTTTTTCAATTTTTTTTTTTTGGTTGAGGAGGGACGAAAAAGACAGATAAAAAAAGTTTGTACTAAAAATAGAACTTTTTACGAAAAAGGGGAGGAGGAGAGGTTATACTTGAGACCAGGAGAAGAAGAAGAGACACAGCTCATCTTCTTTTCTTTCATTTGTCTTCTTCTTCTTTTTTAACCCTCCGTCCTCCCTCACGTTTTTTTGTTTCCTTTAACTCTACTAAACGTGGCCTTCATGTTTTATATGAACACCCCCAAATTTGTTGATTTATTTGACTTGTTTTTATCTAATTTAAACCTCATTACCACTACGGAAAAAGCAATTATCCAATCCAATCCTGCATTCCTATGCCGACATCTGAATCATTTTTTTTCTTCTTTTGCCAAAATGTAGAACATAATGAAAATCTATAATTTTCTTTTAATATAAGAAATTCTAGCTACTAACACAAACTCAATAATTACATTTCTAGATAGGTTGATCACAATTCACAACTAATACCTAAAACTAAAATGATTTTGATCTAATATTCTTTTTTGCTTATGACCAAATCTACTCTTTTTTTTTGTTATGACCATATCTACATTTCAGAAAACTAAAAAAGTTTGATCACTTTGCTTTTAGAGCAATTATATTGTGTGTTGTTAATTATATCAGTAGGCGTAAAATCAATTGCTCTTGGTTTAACATTTATAAACATGAATTGGAGAACCAGCATCACTTAAATGTTCTTATGTTAATAGTTTGTAATGATTGTATTTATATTTTTTCAAATAAAATATATACTGTTTATAATGCTATAGCAACTAATTTACTACCAAAAAACTGTTATAATTAAAAGTTTGGTCACCAATTTGTAAAAGAACTAAAAGTTAGAGGTGCTTTATTGTAAAACGTTGAAACATGGAATTGACTTTGAACGTGCGGTAGCGCTTTACCGAACCCAGTTGAAGTTGAATGAATAAGACAGAGAGAGATACATTGGTTTAGTTTAGATGTCTCCCTCACGCGCTACATTCTTCCTTTCAATCTCAGCCGTTGGATTTGACTGTTACGAGAGATTCCTTTTGACCAACATAAAGAAAGACAGAAAGATCATGATGAGTCATGAAGGTTGATTTTTTTTCTTCAATGCAATAAATTTCATTATTTAATTATATCTCATAAATGTAGTAAGAGGGTTTGACTTGTTCAAACATAGCGTTTAGTTAGTAGCAGGATAACCAAAATGAAAAATTCAACAAAATTGTCAATGTTTCCATCTTCATGTAAAACAAAAAAGAAAATATGCAGATTAGAAGGTGCACATAACACGCTAAACGGTGAGTATATAATTCATTATAAGGAGATGCGGAAGCTGAGGCGCCATTTATACAGGCCCGGCTCAAGTTGTTGTTGGACATGATGCAAAAAAAAAAAAAATTGATGTTTTTAAGGTGTTAATTGTAGATTTCATAAATTTAGAATCATTTTTATCAAAAATATTAAACTTTGAGGGCTCAAAGCCTTCTAAATTTTTTTTTTTAAAATAAAACCTGGTGCAAAAGCACCGCTTGCACCGCATCAACGCCGGCACTGCATTTATACTGTGAAGATGGCTTAGGTCGCACATGCTCTTTCCCACCACTTTTGGTCTTGGAATTTGTGTATTTCGTACATAAATACTCTTGATCCTTTTTTGTTTAACTCCGTATTACACTACAAATCATATACTCCCTCCGGTTTTGTTTACTTGACGTTCTAGGAATTTTCGCGTGGATTAAGAAAGTTGGTATATTGACAGAGCATGTGCGACCTAAGCCATCTTCACAGTATAAATTATCAATTTCGTTGGGCTTTTTGTAAGCCCAAATATAACTTTTCTAAATCTAAATGATCAAAGCCTCTTTGAACTTTTTTCCTTAGTCGTCTTCTACGTAGACTATCGGATTTCTGCGCTTTTTTCTCCACCATGAGCTCCTTCAACAATGGACTGCAACAATCTTCAGTCCTTTCTCCTTCTAAAACCCTAATCTGTTAAATTTCAAATCGTTTTTTCTCCTTCTAAAACATAAATCGGCCTCTCTCCTCGGATCCAAACCCTTGACGTCTCCGTCTCGCTGATCTTTTTGCTAGATTCAAGCTTCGAAGCGGTTGTTTTTGATGATTTTTGTGTGTGTGTGTAGTGATTTATAGGTGGGGATAGAATTGAATTGTAAGGTTTTTTTTTTTTGATGATTTTTGTGTGTGTAGTTTTAATTCAAAGCCCTTTTTAATCATCTTCTCCGTCTCCAAAAAGAAATCAGAACCAAGAAACATCTCTCTGAGGTACAATCTTTGTTTTAGAGTAGGAATCTTTCTTAACTTCCTCCTTCCTGATTGAAATTTCGTGTCACCATTATCTTACTATGCTCCACATTGAATTAGGGAGCTTGGCCTTTGTTGGACGATATACTTGAAATTCCACCGTTTGGTTTCCTTGATATATCTTGCTGCAGAAAGTTATATCATCATTAACTGACCTATAAAACCTTCAAAGTGGTAAATTTACATGTGTTATGTCTTAACACACTTTTTGTGTTGCTCTTTTCCTCTTTGATGCCAAGATAGATGGACACATCGTCAAGAATTTCAAAGATGCGGAATCATGAGCGTGAGAGGCTTCGTGGTCCTCCTTGGTTAAAAGTATGATTTCTGTTTTCTTAAACTTCCTGTAACTTAGTGAATGAGATAGGCTGATTCTTACTACTGCTCACACTTTAGTGATCCAAGGTCTGATAGTATTGTTTTGAATATTGAATTAGACAGTGCAAGCGGCACTTCTTAGCTGCTCATATGCAGTGCTTGACTACGCCCAAACCGGTCTGATTGCAGCAGTTTTTATCTTTAAAGTAAGTATCCACAAATATTTTCAGTATATGGTTCTTCTCTTATTATACTGTCTGAAAGCTTCCAGCACATTCTGAAGAAGAATCCTTTGGAAATAGTCCTAAGCATAGATTACATAAGTTGGATTTTATATGCTACAGCCACAGCGTTAAGCCATAAAGCCAATTGCTATATTTTTGGTGTCTTTGTCTCTCGGTATATTTTTCATCGCATCTATAAAATAGTTGAACCTTTTCATTCATATTCGTGTGTTTTGTTTTTTTTAGATGATGGAATGGTGGTATCAATCAGCTGAAGAGAGATTATCTGCTCCAACAGTGTACCCTCCACCTGGACTCCTCCAGCCCCAACGGTAATCAATCAGTTCGTAGGCATTACTGAAACTAATGTAGACTTCTTTCACTCAATCAACTAAGTGCTTTTTGGTTATTTTCTAACAGATGGCCAAAGAAGGAATCCCTCTACCTCCCAACAGATCCCTCTGCGCGCTGTGCTTGCAAAAACGTGCAAATCCATCAGTTGTCACGGTCTCTGGATTTGTTTTCTGCTACTCATGTGTATTTAAGTATGTTACAAAGGTAAGTTCTCCGAATCATTTCTCTATATTCCCAAAACCCAACCTCGGTATAAGCTTATATCCGTCTTTTGTGGTAATCACACAGTACAAGCGATGTCCGGTGACATTGATACCGGTCAGCGTGGATCAGATTAGGAGGCTGTTTCATGACACTTAGGACCCATCTATTTAATGGTTTTAAGCCAAATTGTGAGAGTCTGAGCCGGAAGAGTTATAAATTGCCAAATATATTTATGGATAAGCTTTCATGTAGAGCTCATCAAGTTTGGGATCAAGTGCTTGATAGAAGCTCTTCTCGACACATTGAGTTCAGTTTTGCTTTTGTCATGTCTGCGTAGTCTTAACATTTGCTGTTTGTTTTGTCTAAACCTAGGAAGATAGAAGTGCTTTCGGACATTGAGTTCTTTTTTGAGTTCTTATTCTATATATAGAAGCATTTTGATACACAATGAGTTTCATTTATGTTTATAGAGTTTCATGTCTGTCTTCCAGTCGGTTCTCATATGATCCATATAATTGTTTCATCTGGTTATTGAGATGAAGTAGAACTAACGTTTCTACAGCGGCCGGTGTTTACAAGAAGCAAATCGGAGCCGGCGAGTATCGGGCGAGAAGAATGTGGTGTTGCTTCCAAATAAAGAAGAGGGTAAAGTTTAGTTCTCTCTCACGTGATTGACTTTTTAGTCAATTTCACAAATTAAAAATAATGGTCTTTAACCGTCATTGTTAGTTTGTTACTTAAATTGACTGTGTTTAGAAGATATAAAGGCAAAAAAAATTGTAATTGTATAGTAAGATTTGTAATCCAACCACACAAATAAGATGTATGTATATTTTGGCATTAAAAACAAAAATATTTGACAAACAACCCAAATCTTTACTTTCCTTCTTCATCCTATAAATCAAATTGGGGGAGAAACTATTACCATCAAACAATATAACAATTAAAAATTAAAAAAAACAAACTTAATCAACAAAAAAAAAACATCTCCCAGCCAGGAAATAGGAAACTCACTTAGTATCCACATTACATCATAAATTGCAATCCAAGTTGGTACAACAAAAGAGAAAACTGAAGCTGGAAACAGATGATTAATGGATGAAGAAAGAACAAAAGAAATAGAGAAACAGAGCAAAGCCAATGCGTTCACAGAAAAAAAAAAAAAAAAAAAAAGGAAGAACAAGTAAATAATTACAGAACTAAACAAAAAAAAAACAAAAAAAACATAATAAGCAAAAATATCAAATACTAAAAAAACAATTAGGCTCATCAAATGGAATGAAATAAATTTTCGATAATTGCCTAACAGATGGCACATTTAAACCAAATGCTAAATCAGACAAAATACTATCATATATAATTATATAGTAAAAAGAATAATATTAATGTAAATATCACTTTCATGGGAACATTTCATTTCAAATATATTTTTTAACCCCCAATTTATAATTTCAAGCTGGGGTTTCACAATCAGTGCCAACTAAGTTCATGTGATAAGAGTGCAAAAACACTAGATTCAAAAAATAAAATGTTAATTATAATATTTTATAGAATAGTATATATGTAGATTTTTAATTAATGATATATACCTCTAAGTCTACATAAAAATAAAATTAAAACTGATTAGCATGCAACCCCGCCCCCGCGCAATGCGCGGGTTCTCATCCCTAGTTATTACTAATTACTTACTAATAAAATGAGTCCATTGAGGCTCCTCAGCCTATCCACATCAGCTATTTTAAAAAGTTCTATAAAGATGCCACATAAGCAAGCATAAGGAAAGCTAATTCTCAAATCAAATTCCATGTGTATCCCCCATCTTATTACTCAAAAGTCAAAACGTGAAAGCATCGAAGCGTTATGACTTCTCAAAACCCTCCAGCCTTTAGTTACTGTTATGACTTTTCATCACTTCCAACCCTTTTTCCTTTCAATCCGAAATCAATGGTGTCCCTCCGGCCTGACAGTGCAGAGAGAAGAGACAGAGGCCAGAGAGCAACAGTTTGTACATCGCAGATCTGGGAGTCTAAGTCTACGGTTGTCTGTCACCATAGGCAAGATGTTAAACTCAAGATGTTTTCTTAACACCATAGGCATACTTAAACATGGGTATTTCCACTCCTTCTATTAGTAATGGGCCTAACTCACTCCCAAAAGCTACCTCAAAGGAGGAGGTTTGCCTCATACTATATATATTGCCCAAGGACTTAATTTTCTTCCGATGTGGGACTCTGACACCCCCCCCCCCCTCTCACGCTCAGGATTGGATCTGTAGCATGAAGTTTGTGGGACTGGACATCCACGGGTGGTAGCCCACTTTCGAGAAGTTTGAACCTAGGCTCTGATACTATACTAGGTAATATCCCGCGCATATGCGCGGGTTGTTATATTAGTTATGTTAATTCATTTTAGGTTTTAATAATTATAATATTATGAAAATTTTCTGAGAAATTTAAAAAAAAAAAAAAATTTCGAATGCTATTTCTGAAGAATCAAATCAAAAATTTTCATCCCTTGAAATCCTGTAAATTATTATTCTCAAATTTTTGAACCCATGCAAGAACATAAACAAAACAAAGAAAATATTTAGAATGTGAGATATGGTGGATGATAATGTGAAAATAGTTATTTATAGGATTTCAAGGGATGAAAGTTACATTTCTAAAATTATTAAATAGAAGAGTTAATTATAATTTATAGTGTATTTGAATGAAAATGAATAGAAAAATAGTCAATTCATAATTTATGTAATTTCAGTTACAATTTAGTAGTAAAGTGTGAATTTAAAGTATAGATTAATGTACATTATTATATATTTATTTAATTAATAAATAAATATAATTCTTTTAGAAATTAAATGCTAAATGAACCAATAAGGAGAGAGTGAGACCTTGTGTAAGTTTGTATGATATGTATATCTTTCATTGTTTATATTAATATGTGAGTTAAATGTCAAGATTAAATGTTTTTTTTTTTAATTTGAGATTTAATATAAAAAATATTTAAATTTGTTTTGACTTAAGGAAAAGGAATACTAAGGGGCTCAAAATTTTAACTTACACATGATTTGGTTGTTTTGTTGATATAAACTCAACAATCACACATAATTTTCAAATTAAAAATTTTACTTTTGAAGTGACAAACTAAATTAGTTTTCTTATAAAATTTTATGAACTTCAATCCAAATATTATCTTAAAAAGTCTTTAATTGTGTCTGGACTTTGATTTATATGAAATGATAATGTTTCATAGAGAAAAAATTATTAAATTATATATCATATATTACATGTATATCTTATTAAAATAAACTGAAATTTTTATTAAGTTAAGATATCATTGGTTAAATCAAAGAAAAATAATGATATTCTAGAATTTATAAAATTATGTGAGATTTGAAATATGAGGACATGAGGGTTATAGTGAGATATGTGTCTTCCTTTTAATAGATAATACAGAAATCGATGTATCAAAGGTAACTGTTTGAGAGTTACAAAAGTGCAATTAAGTGCATACTTATACGTTTTAACATGTTCTATTATATTAAATTAAATTCATTGAGAACACTACTATGATATTATTATGGGAGTTACAAACAAACTTTTATACTTTTCCAACTCCTAAAATTAAAACCCAATTAATTTAAAAGTGAGTCTTGGTGGGTCCATAATTTGAATCAAAAGTATAATATGTTATACATTGATCATTTAAAAGGAATAGGAATTTAAATCCAACATATGTGAATTTAAATTTAACTATAGAAATTTAAAAAATAACTATGAATAGATTAGAAAGGCAAGAAATATAAAATAAATATTTTATTTTTATATAAATAAAATAAAAATTGAAAACAATGTTAAATATGTATAATACTTTCTAAATTTAAATATAGAATCAAACTCTTAAAACACATATGAGATATAACAACATTTGATATTGGTGGGAGAGGAGGAGAGAATGATTACCTATAAGATGATAATCCAAATAGATAATGGAGATGAATCTTTAAAAATAAGAACAATATAGAATACATATCATGTAGTCTCTAAAATTAAAATTTAGCATTAAAATTACAATGATATTTTTTTTGTTTTTTTTGTAATCCATACAACAAAAATAGGAAATTGAAAACAAAAAAAAATGGAAAATGATTTGAGGTATTATGGAAGAGAATGAGAGAAGTGGAAGAGAATGAGAGAATGTGAAAATGAGAAAGTAAAAGAATGCCAATATGAAAGAATGAGAGAATGCTTATTTATATGATAAGAATTGATGGAAGTTACATTTTGAATTATGGAGCTACAATAATAATTTATTGTGTTTGAATAAAATTGAATGGTTGAATATGATTAATGCATAATTTATTTTATTTTCAGTTATAATTTTATTTTAATGTGTGAGTTAAATGTATTGTGTTAATTATGTCTTAAATATTGTTTAAAGCAATTAAATAATTAGAAATCAAATTAAAACAAATAAAAAAATTAGAAAATATCAAATGAAAATCAACTAATAAGGAGAGACTAAAACCTTACTTTTATATATACTAGAATTTGCACCCGCGCACGCGCGGGATTTTAATTTAAAATATTTCTTATCAACAGAAATTATTGAGCTCAAATATAATAAGGGTGAGTTACTAGAATATTGCATAAAAGCTTCCTTATTACAAAAGTAACATACAATTGTTTGTAATTACTAGACTAACACATTGTACCTATACTACCCCTGAAACTAGTGTTGGGAAAAAACGTAATTACGGCTAATGCCATTAGAAAAAAAAAATTGGAAGTTGGGACTAAGTCTACCGATCCTTTGATGGTAGATTTATACAGGTGGACTAATTAAAGGTGTACGTCAGATATTTTTGGTACACTTAATTGTAGTCTTGGTACACTTATCGGTCAACGTAGATGGTACACTTAGTTGTAGTGTTGGTACACTTATCGGTGGACGTATATGTGTATCAAAAACTAAGTGTACCAAAAATATCTGATATACATCTTCAACAGTCAATATGACCCAAAAGATATTTATGGTAGACTAATGGCATGTTGCGACAGATTTATTCGACAGCCTTCTCTCGTTTCAGATATTTTTGGTATACTTGTTTGTTTTTTTGAAATAGTTTTCGGAGTGTGATGGTAGGTTTCTTGTCTGTGGTAGATTTAGTAAGCATTTTTGACAGCTGTAAAGTCTTACCAGAATAACACGAATTTGTTTGAGCTGTCAAAGACAGTCTAGCGTTGCGATAGACTTATTGGAGGTAGATCTAAACACGTTTGCTGTTCTTCCGATCTATGGTGTTCATATAATAACGTTTGTAGCAGATTCATCAATCGTATTCTGTTTGTCGGCCGGAGCAAACGTCTTTTTCCTACTCTGTTTCGTTAATCTTTCCTCTGGGTTCATCCATGGAAGAGCTAGATATCGTTTCGGAAATCTATATAACTCACTTTTTATAGGTTTTAATTTAGAAATCAGATGTTGAGATGAAAATCTATAATAGTTGAGTAAAAACCCCACAAGTGAAACCAAAAAAATAGACATAAGTCGTGAAAAAAATAAAGTGAGGCAGGGAAAATTAGGGTTTTCAGTCGTATGATAGAGGTAGAAGACGAGAATATTCTGGTAATTTCGTGTTCATTAAACCTAAAATCGAGCGTGTACGTACATATAAACGTGTACGTACATATGAACGCATACGTACCTAACGTTCTTGAGATTAGTGTACGTACATAACATTCTTTTGCTTAGTGTAGTCCATAAATCCGTTTTAATGAACGATATTATTGTAATTTTGTAGTCATCTTCAACATATCTTCTTCTGCAACCCTAACTAATATTGTCGTTGTTGTTCACGGGAAATGGAACAAGTGAAAGATGTTACTAGAACAAGTAAGAGATGTTACTAGAACAACCTATGTAATTCGTAATTGTTTATTTATTTATTATATTTCCAAGAGCTAATGAATAATAACCACACAAAATTACATTTTAACTATAGAGGGTAATATTTAGATAAATCACCTTGAGCATAAAGTATATGGATGATAGAGACTATATAATCAAATGCAATTGAAAGTTCAAAACAGGTTTAATTCCTCGGATGAAGTCCTTGAGTTCGAATTGATATTAATAAACTTGCCATCTTTTGTGGTCGTTATGTCTACACAGCAACTGGAATCCTTTTCGGTAAACACTACGGTATCAACCCTCCCATCTGATTCAACATTTGTAACAACAACCCTGCAAAAACATGTCACAGTTGAACAAACAACCCCAAGTTTCATAAAGACAAAAATCTATCAATCTACTACTAGTATAATTTAATGTATTTGCCTGTGAGGTCTTTGGTTTTCATCTGCAACAGTATAAAACAAGGTGACTCCATTTAAAGCCCATGCCAAGCTAACAACTCCATCAACTTCCAACCTCGGAACTAAAAGACCGTTCTCAAATCCTTAATTTGGAGAAGGAAACGTTCAGCTCCTTTATGAGTTACATGGTTTTCGGAGATAGGTACTGAACCGAACTAGAGAAGATTGACAGCATAGATGATTTGTACCATTAGAGAATTCACTAAAACAGTCTCTGGATCAAACCCATGCTCCCGAATTATTACATATGGTTCCTTTAACCAAACTTATGCATCTAATCACATGTCTAAAGCTGCATTGATTAAGCTATAAGACATCATAGTCTTGGTATTAAGCTATCTTTACTTCCTCCAATGTGCTTAACCCATTACTTACTAACAATTTAAATTAATGGTTCACGAGATCTGTCGTGTGTCGTTCTCGGTTCATAAAAATGGTGTGCAGATTACAATATGAGAAATATGAATTGTTTGTTCCTTACAGTTGTAGAGTTAGAAACCTAACTTCAACATAAAACCACCCCAATACTAAAACTCCGGGAGATCAACAAACTAAAAACACACACACAATATTTTTGAGTTCCTACAAACTGGGGAAAAAAGGACAAAAATACAGTAAAAAGGTAATGAATTGATACACTCAAAAGAGAGAGAGACTCGTGAAGCATTTTAGGAGCGAGGAGAAGGAGAAGAAGAAGATGATAGAAGGTTTTGAACAGCATCCATGCTAGGCATAGCTGGAATCGCTCCTCTCTCTGTTACTGTAATGGCTCCACAAGCGTTTGCGAATAGAAGTGCCTCTCTTAGTTTCTTCTCATCCTGCAAATTCACAATGAGTCAGATTCAGTCTAGTTTATAAACCACAGAAGGTTAAAATGATAGAGATAGAGTAAGTAAAAGTACCTTGAGAAGAGTGAGATCAGAAGCTAAGATGTACAACAGACCGCTCACGAATGCATCTCCTGCACCGGTTGTATCAACAGGCTTCACTTTTACTCCACCAACTCTACCTTTAAACTCCTGCAAGAAAATATACAGCTACAAGAATAAGTAATCTAATATCGATTTGATACTGAAGAAGGAGTTTATTCTAAAAGAGAAGCAAACCTGAGTGTAGTATCTACAGCCCTTAGGTCCTTTTGAAACAACGAGAAGCTTGAGATTGGGATGAAAGAGCTTTTGCAACACCACATCATCATCATAAGGATCATCTCCACAAGTCAAGAATGTGATCTCGTCCTCACTGATCTGAGAAACTCTCAGACAAAACTTGTGTCAGTTCAAGTACTACTAGGGATGATGATCTGATCTTCTACCTTAACTTGGAGTAAAAAAGATCATATATACCTTTATCACATCTGCTAAGTTCCAAATACTCATGATCTCTTTCCTTGCAGCATCTTCTGATGGCCACAACGACAATCTCAAATTCGGGTCATAAGACTAGAGACTCCCTGAAGCTTTAGCGATTTTCATAGCTGCAAGCTGAGTCGAACGGCAAGGCTCCTCAATCAAAAACATTAACTGGTGAAACTGGTGAAACTAACTGGTGACACAAGCACACTTGCCAGCTACAATCTATATGCAGAAGCAACAAAAAGGCAATAAATGGTTGTTAAAAAAACCTGTTTTTTCTGCAAATCTTGATTCAGTTGCTTAAGACTTTCAATCTCGGCTTCCAGTTCCAAGGTATAAGCCTGAGGTTAACCGGAATAACAAATCAATATGAATGTTCTTGAAAAGAAAACGGTAGTGCCAGTTTAGTTAAATGAACTCTTTACCTGTTTTCGAGCTCTTGATCTAGCAGCTGATTCACGATTCTTGATCATTCTCTTTTGCCTTCTCTCAACAACCTTCTCCAGGCCCGTATTGCTTCTTCTTCCTCGTCTGATATGGGTGCTGCTGCTGCTGATGTGGTTTCTGCTGCTGTTGCATTTTTCCACCCACTTTGAGGCCTGAACCAGGTGCTTGATTGAAGATCATAATATCATGGTTGCCGTTGAAAGATATTCTGTTTTGATTCGGCTGACCAAATCCAAACCCCAAACCAGCAGCACCACTGTTAGCATAAAACCCACTACCGTTTTCGTTCTGTTGAGTAGAGTTAGTATCATAAGAGCAAGTAAACACCAAAAAAGAGAGAAGCTTTCATATAAGTGTGTAAACTTTAGATACTTTTAGCCAGGAGCAATAAAAAGATCACAAAAATTCGATCCAGAGAGTAAAAACTGGATCCTTGGTTTCAGAGAAATCCAAAACAAAAACAAGACTGAACCAAAATCAATAGTTTTGACCATTTCTTGAAAGATTTTGAAAGAGGGGAATATTTGAAACTTAATTGATCTCAGACTATAAATAAGGAGGGGAATATTATAACATCAGGGAGCTTACCGTATGCAGTGTACCTCTCAGCCTCAGTTTTAACCAATCCAACAAACACATTGTTGGTTTTAAGGTCAGGGAAGAGAAGCTTGGCGACATCACTACTAGTTGTTTCTACGAACTGGATTTCATTGTCTAATGACGCAGCTTTTACAAACTCAAAGCTCCCATAATCAATTGATCGTGAATCTTGACCAAAAGCATCGTACTTGAGTGACCAACGTGAAAGATCAGGCTTGTCTTTTAACACCTAATAACAGAGAACAACAACACTAAACCAAGTTATAATCTAAAAAGCAAGCAAGAACCTGAAATCTCAAGATCAAAATTTTTACCTCTACGGATGAAATAAAAGGCATCCATTTAGGAAAAGATTCACGATCCAAGTAGAAATTATACGCTACGGATACTGGAACATCTACATCCATCTTCACTCTGTTTCACATAAAATTCAAACCCGCCCCCAAAAACAAAGATTGATATCAGATTCAATTCCAATTTCAAAACAGAGAAAGAGAGAATAAAAGCTATTCACACGCCTTAAAAGCTAAAACCAACAAAATTTATGAGATTGTGGGTTTTGTTATAAATCTTGTATATTATACCTCTGTTTTTGAGATTGTGGTTTACTGATCTAGAACAAAAAAAAACAGAACATGGTGTGCTGTCAGATATTTCATCTTTTATGCTTTGTTCTTCCTGTTTACATTATTTGGTATTACGATTCTTAGTTTCTTACGCTAGTAACCTGATACAATAATTCTCAATCTTTATGCATTTAGCTTAAACAGATTCTTTCCTCTTAGAATTTGAGAATTTTTTTTTTTTTTTATTAAGCTATTAATACAATGGTTTGATATGTTTTCTAGTTACTTACCTTTTCTGCCATCAGAATGTAATGTATGTGCTTGTCAGCTACGAGCTGACCCATCTGCCATAAAACATTCACAGCAGATTCAGTAACTTTGTACAAAAGAAAGAATCATCATAATTAGGCTCGATTCAAGCTTATTTTACTTCAAAGACCTATCAGTAACACCTGATCAACTCATCTATAGTACGAGATTAATCAAAAAGGAACCTTAAATCCAAATCAAAACCAAAAGCTGCATTCAAATAACAAAAACGAGACCAAACTGAACTAGAACTAAATCCTGTAAGAAGGAGACAAAAACCTGATGATGGACAGGACAAGAGATAAGAGTGGTTTACCTGGGAGGAAGAGGTAGAGCTCATCACCTTGAAGCGAGACGACAAATCGCAATTCAGAGACTCTTAAGATCGAATGAGAAGAAGAAGAAATCTAACCTTTTTTTAAATCTCTAACATCAAAGCAGAGTTAACTAAGCATCGTCGTCAAGGTCGCTTCGGCTGATAATCCCTATCAAGTACGTTTTTGCAATCGTCTACAGTAACTCGATGATCCAGCGGCTTGACGACTCGATGCCGGATAAGGAAAAAAAAAAGTAGAGCCGATCAGAGAGCCGAGGCCGACGTCGGAGAGAATTGTGGTTCCGACCTTACTCAAATATGAAGCAATCATTGAATATAAGCTACGTCCTATAATTACGAAGCAAAGGGAGATCGAGAGAGAGAGAGAGGGAGATTGGGGGAACAAACCTTGAGAATTTGAATCTTGTTGTCGAGTAACTCAGGTGATATCTTCGGTGGACATGGAGGCGAGCTGGTCTTCTTCGAAGCTTGTCTTGTCTTCAACCATATGAGTCCCAAATCGAAGATAGAGAGGGACATAGATCGTCGGGAAGATAGCATGAAGAGCTAGGGGTTTCGACGGAGCGAGCGATTCAAATCCATCATAGCTACCTGCAGCAAGAGGAAAGTAATCGAAAAGGGGTTATTAAGAACCCTAAATTGATACAAACCTAAACCCAGAAAAGGGACTATGTAAACTAAGCCTCCAAATTTTACATGCGGGCACAAAAAAAATTATCCTCCTGATGATTTTTGACAACAAATCTAACACACACAACAAAACTGGACAAATTAAGCAAATCAAGGAGAATCCAATCAACAAAAATTTACTAAGAAATTTTTTTAAAAATAAAAAAGCAGTTAAAAATTTTGGAAATATTTCATTAGAGAGACCAAATCACTTACCTTGTGAACAATGGCGGATAGATCCATATGGGTCAATGGAACTTGTGAACAATGGCGGATAGATCCATATGGGTCAATGGAACTCTGGCAAAAAAATAAGAAAATGAACATACAACAATATTAACCACCGCTGCGCTGACAGGAGTGAAAGATTGCTCACTGTTGCTGCTCTGACAATAACTCAGGCAAAATAAAAATTAGATCTGAAACTTTGTTCTGAGAGAGAAAGTGAACACTGAACCCACAGAACATTTTGTTCAGTTCTTATAATTTTCTTTCTTTTGCTATGATTTCAGTGGAATAAGATGAATCAAATTGGGGACAAATGTTCAGCAGAGAAGGCGTCTGAAGATAAGCATTCAGGTGTGCAGGGTGAAGATGGTAGTGGAAGGTTATTTACTATGGTTGAAACACTAGGGGCGAAAATGAATAATATTCAGATATCGTTTTCTAGAGCAATAGCGGAAGTTGTGTTCAAACTTCAAGGTATGGAGAGTAGGATGGGTAACTTTGAGAGTGACGTTCAACTATTGAAGAAAGTTGTTATCAACACAACGGATGGAGGAGCGCATACGCAAGGACCTCTTACATTAAGAAATGACGAACAAAAAATAGAGGAGGTATGATCTGCGTACCGTATTGATAAAATTGTTATTATATATCTATTGTTCAGTATGAAGTCATTGTATTTATATATTCGAGGAAACAATATCAATTTCAGTTTTGTGAAGTTGTATAATTAATTTTGTAATTATTTTGATATATGATTTTTTTCGTACACACAATTTAGCAATTTGTATACTTTGTCTCTAGTTTAACAGCGTCATATTATATTTCAAATGTCTTGTAAATAACGTCAAATACATGTCTTTTGTTTCAAGTCATGGCTATATCAGATAAAGCATTCGGACAAGGATGGTTATAAAGTTGCTAGTTGTGTTAGGAATCCGTTAGCCATTAAAGATAAGGTAATGTGGTCTGGGAGTATTAAAATCGAACCAGAGGACAGTGTAGAGCGAATTCCAAAGCAGATGGTAGACAGTGTACAGCGTGTCAAAAGAGTACAGAGTTGGGAGACAGAGGAAGGCGATAAAAGAGCAAAGTATAATGACAAAGTTGATGGAGCAGGTGCTCAACCCGTTCCTATTAATGTTATCCATCCGGTAAGTGGTGGTAACCCTCGCTCGTCGGATCGAAAGTGCGAATCTGTTGTGGATTTAACCAATGAGACCAGGAGTCGTGCATCGTCTCATACAGTGAAAGATAAGGAGAAAGCCATGTATTTTGCATATTTGTTACAAAAGGTGTTTCCTCCATCAAGAGAGCTTGATCTTCTATTAGTAGATCCAGTGGGCACCAACCCTAATGACGAATCAATGCGAGCTGCATAAATGACCCGACGTGAAAGCAACATTGTAGTCCTATCTCCGGCAGTGTACGATCCTTTTAGTGAAGCAAGTCCTGAGAAAATTGCAAAGCTGATGTCCTTCCTAACTGATGATTTGTAAGTCTTCATTTAGAGTTGTATATAATTAGTGTCTATATTCGGATTTGAGGACTACGATCTATAACTGATTTGTTAATTTTGGTATTCAGGGCTAAAGTACCTTCCACTGGAAATGCCGAATTTTATTTTCGCCTCCTGACCCCTAAACAATTGTGGCCAACTACAACATTCGGCTGGTTATGGGATGCGGTAAGCTTCGTAGCATAACATTTGACGCAGTTAACTATGGTATACTAATGCCTGATAGATGTCACTCGTGTTGCAGCACATGGTTACATGTATGCATATGTTCTGTATTAGGGGGACGCAAACGCCATCCCCATATAAAACAGATCGTATTGCTTTTCTCGATCCTTTGTTTGTTAGTATGTGGGCACTCGAATTCCCTAAAATGGAAGCCTCTAATCAATGGGTTTTTGGAGAAGGTTGTTTTGAGACGTACGTGGGAAGGCTGCCAAAATACGGAATGACAAACAAAGTGTGGGTTGACGATGTAGACACCCTGCTCTTCCCATACAACCTCGATAACAACCATTGGGTAGCCATCGAAGCTGACTTAGTCCAGCGGAGGCTAAGAGTTTACGATAGCATAAACAGCGGTAGAACCGACGAGAGTCTACAAAAGAAGTGCAAACCGTTCGCAAAAATGATTCCACGCTTGATACAAGCATATAACCGGAGGTACAAAGATGAGCATATCGGGGCGGCGGCATTTAGTTACTACCGGGTGAAAACACTCCCACAGAACTATCAACAAGGTGACTGTGGTGTGTACACGTTGAAGTGCTTAGAGTGTATAGCTCTTGAAGTAAATTACACAGGCCTATGTGATGCGGCCATGCCTTCTATTAGGATGAAACTTGCTGCAGACGTGTTTGATGAGGTCCCAGACCGAGACTGCTTTCTCCAACTAGATGCTACGTCGGAGACAGTAGATTATCCAGAAGCTGAGTTCAACTCGGGATCAAAAAGTTGAAGAGGTTCCATGTACATTACCGGAGCAGTATGATTTTGCAAAATTGAAGATTGATTTTACGCGTGTTGCTAATAGAAGATGCGTGTTTGGTCATTATTTTGGTAACATGTGGGATTTGAGGATGTCGTTCTTAGATTTTCCGAGGTCTGGTCACTCAAATAGCTCCTATCGGTTGTTTGTAAACCCTCTTCAGGTGTAGTGTTTTTTGTATATTGGAGGGTGTAGATATGTATCATTATGACGTCTTTCTAACTAGTATTAGTATATGTTAGGCCTTTATCAGATGTGTACGTACCATCAACTAAGTAACGGCCTTATTATGGTCTGTGTACAGACGTACGTATATTCATATATGTACGTACCATCAACTAAGGAACGGCCTTATTATGGTCTGTGTACAGATGTACGTATATTTATGATCTGTGTACACACGTACGTGTATTCATCAATGTACGTACAATCGTTTTTCTACCGTTATAGACTTTATTTTTAGGTGGATGGTTGGTGCTTAGTTTCTATCCATTATGAGCACAATAACTTGTCCCTACTGGCAATCCTATGATATGATGAGCGAGGCAATTAAATTGTATTCAAAGTCAGTGAACCATAATCATCCTAAGAGACTGTTACGGATCATATGGACCACCTGCGTGAAAGTAATAAGTACAACCAGGAAGAATGTTTATTCGCTACTTAATTTATCGGACCAATACCAGCTTCGTAGACGTCCATCGCGAACTTCTTTCAGAAATTGTCAATATTGTTGTCGCAGATCTTCAAGCAATCAGTGATCGGTTTACCCATGCTCAACAGTTCTAAAAACTTCATAGTAAAAGGTCCACAATCTCCCGTCCTCAAGTTTTGTCCTACTAGGCTAACCCTTTCAGCGGTAAATGGATCGAGAGGGTAGTTGACATCGATAACCCTCTGAAGTAGGTACGGTATCATCTCACACACCGGCTTGATCCGGGACATTACAAGGGTTTCTCTGGTGGAGGTCATCAAAGGATCGTAAATGGAAACATGTCTCGTTATAAGATTTATGCCCACTCCTACCCAATGCTTAGATTTCCAGTTCATTGGAGCATATATAACGTCGACATCTGTAACCCACTTCAACCTTGGTTCGTGGTGCATCATTTCCCCATTGACGATGTCAATGAGTACTTCGTCCCATCTGAAATTCCTTTTCGCTGTGCTCCTGTTGAATGCTTGGAACCTTCTTGTCAACTCGTAAAACATAACATCGTCCAAAATTACGGTCCTTTGTTTTATCATTTCTTCTCCGTTTTTGTGCCACAGCGTTAGGGCAATCATCTCCATGTGCTGCAGATGCAGTTAAATGCAAACCCGTTGTGGGATTTAAATCCAACAAGAAACCATGAACACACCAAAATCGTGTAGTTAAAGTTTAAAATATGTACCTGACTATGGACCCATTTTTGGGACGATATAAGAGTAGAGAAGAATAGGATATCTGCCTTGCGGAATCCGAAAAAGGTGTGTACCCTGTGCAATTTTTTAATTATGGATACCCTATATCAATGATTGAGGATATCAATATGTCATCGGAGTAATATATACTACACTTACACATTATCTTGTTTTATCAACTCGGTGAATTTGGCGAATTTTCCATCAGCAACATCTTCCATAGGGTCGTATGAACCCGACCCTGCTTTTATCACTATGGCTTCGGATGGTTGACTCGCATGTATCTCCATTATCAATATCTCAGCCCATCCTGTTTCATCCACAATAATAACCGTCTGCGGCACTAAATTGTCTGACTCACCGGGAATACATTCCTCCCCGGGACTTTGATCTGGTTGACCTCTAGTCTCTTTACAGCCCTCTTCGACATCGCTTTCGTTGGGTATTGCTTGGTCTCCGGCCTAATAAGATGCACGTACATACATTAGTTGTGACGTACACTGGACCATCTTAGTAAACACTATAAATATGGCAAATATTCGAAATAAAAAAATAAGTTTGCACAATTGGAGGTTAACTGTTGTTTCTATTTGTACATGTCCATCAGTTTTGTTACAGCCCTCCATGCCATCGCTTTCAATTTGTAGTGCTTGGACTTCGACCTAATAAGGTGTACGTACATAGATTCATACTTACGTACACAAATGTCACAAATACTCAAAATCATCAATGTTAGACACTTGCCTCTTGTTCACCGTCAACTGCAGTTTCATTTTCTACAGGTATTTCGGTTTTGTTACAACCCTCATCTGACTCGCCTTCCTGACGTCTTATGTCCCCTCCGTTACTGTTAAACCACTCGAACTCGAGTTTCCCGCCTTCTTGATGCAGTTCTTTCCCATCCTCCTATTCAAAATAATGAAACTTTTAAGACGCGTGTTCGTAGTAGGTCCGTTGCTAGAAGCAAAATTTTGCACACGTGTAGATTAGAGGAGATAAAAAAATAACAGAATATATATGAAACCCACAGATGGTTATCCCTTTTATGGTTACTTCCTGACCTACCATTTTGTTACAATGCAGATCAGGTTCCATTTTAGTATTCAGCTGCAGCAATATCTGTTCAATTAAAGGTGGACAATGCTTTATTACGAATTTAGTGTTGTAATCTCCATTCCGTGTCAAATACTTACATCGGATACGATTTTAGTTGGTGATAACTCGACAGCAATGTCCCCCGCGTCACAATCTTGGCGACATTCATTAACTCCATTGTCAGGGGATGGTTTGTTCAGGCCACAGTCGTTATTATCGGTGACCCACTCATTAATATGAGTACGGGTTGTATCCTACGGTCAAATATATAAAGCGTATATGATAGGTGCATAAGCATAAACACCCCCATTACGTTGATTGAGTCGTATTCTAAAGAGGATCTTGTTGTCCATTACCTGGCCTCCAACTAAAGAGTCACCACTTACAGTGTGTTGACCATCTATGGCATCCTTCGAACCATCATTATTCCGATCACCCTGTGCACACCACGATAGCAACATAAATTAATATATGTAAGTAGTGAGAAAATTACTACCCTTAAGCTATTTGTCATATCAACCTTAGCAGTGGCAGCGCATCCCCTGTTTCTGACCTTCTCTCCCTTTTTTTTCATAACCATTACTGAACTCATTCTTCTAAACTTTATAGTTTTCCCTCTTTTTTTTTTTGAATACTTCTTCTCTGAAACTGTATGCGAAGCGTCAGAAGGTTCCCCATGTTCGTTTCTTTTAACCTCTAATAGTGCAGCTCTTATCTCCTTGCGGATCTCTGTACGTACGAAAATCTCCATGTTTGCCTGATTTTCCTTCATCAGAGCTTCTTGTTTCCTGTAGAACCGGTATAGTTCCACCTTAAACCTTTCAAATTGGTCATCGTCCAAACGTTCATGAACAACGTGCGTACCCCCCGGTCGCGCATCAGTTCTTGTGCTCTTCTCTTTCTTATTGTCAATTGTTGCGGTGTCTGCTCTTTTCCTCTTCCGACAGTCAACTGTAACTATATCACTAATTAACCATTAATTTTTTTAAAAATTAACTTTATAGTGTATCCCTTTGTAATGTATAAATGTTTTTAATACCTTTCTCTTCGGGACGTGTCTGTTTTGGACACCTATCATCACCTCCCATCCATATTGCCTCATCCCATTTGTGGCCTGCTTTAATAAGATTTTCAATGTTGTCAACTTGATGGTCTTCCTCTTCGTCACGCCACGCCAATTCTCGACTATCACAATGATCCCCACTACCAACCATCCGTCTAATAACCACCTATAATATGATTACAAAAATATATACATTTTACGGAACTTATAGATTCAGGTCGTTAACGTATTATATCTGATAGACAAGGGATAAGTACATACCTCTTTAGCAGCCTCGCATGCGAAGATGTCTGCTGTCTTGATTGGCCGCAGTTTAGCCAGATTATGGATCGATCTTTGATTAAACGCTTGATCTTGAACGTCAGATGGTACTAATCTTGCAATTGCAGGGACAGATTGGAAAGCCAGCAGCTGGAGTGCTAGAGGAAATCCATGAACAGCAACTGATTGTTGCTTGAAAGTTTTTACTAAGCTGTCTACGTCTGCTGGACATTTAAATCCTGTTATAGTCTCCAGCGTCCGTTCAAATGACAACCTTCCCCATGGATATTTTAAAAAAAAATCAATATTCTTGGTCATCTCCACTGTCTTCGGATCTGGTTTTACTGGTTGCGTGGCGCATGTTAGAACTCCATCAACTATTATAATCAGCGCTAAAGCTAGTTTCTGCCACGATTCCATTTCCTCAGTCTCCAACCTTTTTACCAACTCGGAGATCGTTGGTTCCATGTTTTCCCCGAATAGAACCTCCCAAACAGTCTTACATCCTTTATCCGTTTTTGTAGCTCTTTCCACATCTCTCTTTTTAGGATAATTCCCACATTCGAGCCCTGTCAACTCTGCAAATTCCTGTAAACCAAACTTGATTGGATTGCCACCAAACACAATCCACATCTCATGCCGCTTTTTGGTCACCAATTGACGGCAAACAAATCCATGAACAAGTTTACCGGAGAACGAGATCTTGTTAGCAGGGATACGAAAAAGCTGCCCAAATGGAGACTCTAACAAGTTTTCCATTTCCTTTGTTCCACTCAGCACCCTCGATATTGAAGAAAGATATTCCGGTTTTGAATACGCATTTATCTTGGTTTTGAGAGGGTAACGGTCAAGAGCAAATAACCTCCTCGGTAGATCCAAGCTCAATTGAGGAACGATCTCTACAGCCTCGGGATCCATCCTATCACCACGAAGTAACCCTAATACCATATTAATATGTACGTACACTAAACCAATTAACCCTAATACCAATGTCTACCAAAGTTCACTTCTGTTGACGATTAGGGTTATTTAGCCTCTGCCCGCCGCAAATACAAAACTATTCATTGATTTCACATCCTGGGCTACTCAAATCGATACTTAATTGTATTTGCTATATACTCTTCCAACGTAATATAGAATTTGGGGGAACAATCCCTCTTCCAATTTAAAGTAGGAAGTCAAGACAAACACTTACCTTCTGATTCAACACCGGTGATGATAGAGGGATCGAAACTACTCGCCTTTTTCTGATTTCACCCGACCTCTGTAATCTCTTCTTCCTTAAATGTTCCGTCGCCGACTTGTAGGGAGTGTCGTTTTGTAGTACTTATCCCAGATCTAAACACCTTGATTCAAGAAATTGGGAGGTAAAACAACCCTATCGGACAGAAGATTCCGCCGTCGCAGCTGAGGCGTCAGTTTTCCGTCTATTAGCAAGAAAGAAGATTTTGCCTCTACTACTAAACTATTTAAAAATAATTTTTTATTTATACACAGTGCAATGGTTGAGCTTGTTTTTAATTATTTTTATTCATAATATACTGTTTTTCAACGTTATTGGTTCATTTGCACTATATATCAGCCTTTATCTGTCAGTTTATACCAGATGAGATCTATTCCTTGATGTTTTATAAAGTTTTACATTGAATTGGTTTGTTAAATGAACCAATATATTTTCCGGCTATATATAACGTCGACTATAGGGTCATAATTGAGTGGTGCATGCGATGTATCGTCTTCTCTTAACCGGCTGTTACACGTGTTAATTATCTAAATGCTATGTATCTGTCTGGATTGCAGTCACGACGTTTGAAAAACCACAATATGATACATCTGTTTGTGTTTCTTCGCGGATTATATAAGAAGACAAATACACACCCGGTGAAGTATGTATTCGTCTCTCAAAAACCAAAATATCACATCACTAAGTAAACATAAGTGCAACAAAGTCATGGTGTATTTCGACAGGCTATCCGATCTCCAGACGTGGCGTTGTGATTGGAAGGTTTCTGTTAAGATCATCCGCAAGTGGAGAAAGAGAGAAGCGAACATCGTCACCTTCGAAATGGTTGTTTCGGATGTGTTCGTAAGTGACTCGTTTCATCATCATATTAAATGATTCATGTAGATCATGGTTGAACTTTTTTCGTATTCTTAGGGCGATAAGATGCAGGCAACAATCACCGAGGACCTGTTGCCCCAGTTCTCTGCGGGGATTGAGGAGGGTTTGTGGAAAACCTTCTCTAATTTTGTCGTCACTGACGACACATCCGCTGTGAAGGTCGTGGCTTCCAACTACGGGATCATATTCACTGCTAGGACGGTTGTGGACAACATTCGTTGCTTGTCGACCAATCACTACATCGACTACGTCCCCTTCGACCAAATTTATGAACGATGGCCTCCTTGGACCCAGAACTGCTGCTTAGGTAACGTTGCATTGTGTTGTTACGTTTTTTAATATCAAATCCAATACCATAATTCTAATGAAATGAAACCATAGATACGATGGGGCAAGTAACTCACGTCGAACAAAGAATATTGGTGGACGATCCAACTGCTCCACGTTTTGCCGAGAGGACCCGGTTGAAACGGTTTTCATTGACGAATCTCGAGTGAGTCGTTTTGGCGATTATTAGCTTTCACACACTTTAAAGATATACCGTCCTATTAATGTAAGGTGTCTCTTTGGGTAGGGGTCATCACTTGCAATGTGTGGCTTATGATGAAATGGTCGATGATTTCGCCCGCAATTTTTGGCTATGCGGAGGCAAACCAGTTGTAGTCTTGCGATTCTGGAGGCCCAAGTTTAAGGATGGAGGTACGGATTAGGCAAACGTATTTAAAATAATTCAATCACCTTTTCAATATAAGATTACTTCATAATACTAATTTTGGTTACCCTTTTTCCTTATTTTTCCACACCGCAGGAGGGATGGAAGTGGTTAGTCAACCGGGTGTTTCTAAAGTGATATTTGAACCACCCTTCCCTGAGGTTAGAGATTTCAAACTCCGGTTGGAATACTTCGACCAGCGCGAGCGGAGTGAAGACGATTCATAGCCTATGTTTCCATTTGTCAATGTTGCTTACATTATAAACTTCTAAACCACGTTGCTGAACTCTTTATGTTATCTTTATTACCTACATCCAAACAATCTATCTAACGTGGATAGGAATATTTTGATGTGAAATGTTTGTGTGTAATACGCATGGTTAATTATATATATTTATTTTAATTTGGTAAGCATCTTCCTAATACTGCCAACCTTTAATGTTAGACGTATGTGTACAAACGTGTACAAATGTTTATGTTTAATTGGAAGGGTTTGGTCGATAATATTAACAGGACAAGGTTCCAAACAGTCTTTTTTTTAGACGACAAAATATGTCACTAAACCAAATATAACGTTTATAACTTGATTTCAAACAATTAACCCACAACCCAAAATACTACTCTAATAAAACGACAAAACTACATTAAGAAATAGGTCATTGTTGCTACTATAAACAAAGTCGCAACAAACACATTGGTCAGTTTTAATTTCATAATTAATCCATCACTCTTGTACGCAATCAACGTCTTCATCCTTTCCAACTCCATCTGATTTTCCTTGTGCATATTTAAGATGTTAGCAATGTCCTCTTTTTGTGCCTGAAGCGCTTCACGCAAATTCAAACTAGTTAACTTTAGAATATCTTCCTTCACTGTTTTCAGTTCCTCCATCATAGCTTCATCCCACCATTTAAAAATGTGATAGTCCCCATTCTGCATTAATTTAAAAATATTTTTTTACACGAAAGTTAAATATGCAAATAAATCTGATCTTTAATCAACCTCGGCGAAACTGTAAATCACTTACCTCTCTATTTCTACAAGTGTAGTGAAGCCTCCCTGGGTTTGTCCTTGTAAAAGAAGGTTGTAGGTTTGGCGTTTCACCACAGTAACAAACAGCCAGGATCCCATACTCCGCATCGTCATACTCGACTGGACTCGTGTTTGGCAAAGCAAACATTAAGAACGAAACTGATAACGTAATTGAAGGAGTGAAAATAAAGAAAAGAGGAACTTTAAACTATTATCCGAATATCCAACTCTCAAAATCTAATCCAACATCTATGGCAGCGGCTCTCTCTGTTTCCCCCAAATCAGTTCAATGAACCCTAATTTCCCTGAATCTTATAATATATCTATTATATTCGGTTGGCCTTTTATAGAACTTTCTGTATTGTGTCGTTTTTTGTATTGAAAAACAACATGAAGTTTTCCAAGTTGTGTCGTTTTCCAATAGTTGCGAACGGCGTCGTAAGCTTGATACAGTGCCGATATACCAAGGGCTTTATGCTACAGATTGTATTACCGATTATACGGGATTCAATATCAAAAACGGTGCGGTGGTACAGTGGTAGGATTGGCCATGATTGTCCTTCAGTGTCACGAGTTCGAGGCCTTGTAAAGCTGTACTTTTTTTTTTCTTATGTTTGTTAATGGTAAAAATATGTTTGGGCGGCAGTGTTGATATTTGTTGGTGTGTTTGCCCGGTGAAACTAAGTACACGTCGTCTTCACTGCACTGTTGATATTTATTTAGGAATATAAGGAGCAATACGACATCTACTAGACATTTTCGGATTAAAACGAGCAAAACGCCCAAAACGACAACGATTGTCATCCACGTTAATTAACATCTTCATTACATAGTAATTTAATTATCTAATGAAACATACGTGGGGAGATGAAACGCAACACAGAAGGGAACCGACGATACACCTAGAGGATTTCACAAATAGATTTGGCCACCCACCACACTCCGCAATTTACACAGATGATGTCATAATAACGTGTGTTGGTCGATAACCTGCCCCATCTCAAACAACTACTCATGGCACAGTCCGGGAAAGGGATCAACGAACTGGATGGATATACAAAAGAATCTTTGTACGTGTTTTTACGCGCCGTCTTAAACATACTCAACCGTTGGAACAGATCTTCCCCGATAAGCCGAACTCCCTCTGATTAGAGTGGATAGTGATGTGCATCAAATTGGTGAAGAAAACGAACTGCCATCTGCTCGTCCCCATATAACATAGAGAAAATTCCACATGCAAGAGTGGACTCGGCATCTTCGGGGACGTTGTTTTTTAGTAGTGCGATACCGCCCTGAATGTCTCGCTCCTCGGCAACGATCCGTAGGCCCTCGTTGTAGATTGCTATGCTGTTCCCTGCTTTCAAGCATTTTTCGAAAATACGCCTGTGAATCCCTTCTTCCTGGTGTTCACCATTTGGATTCCTTGTCGTTTGGAATGAAGAAGGATGTTCACAGATGTGGTAGATGCTGGCAACCTTCAGAACTTCTGGGGCAAGCACCGCATCCACTCCTCGCCGACCAGCCTTTAATAATGGGCCAAGGCGCCAGAACCCATCAATTACGAGATGCTTGGCTATTTTTATCGACATCTCGTCTGGCAGATCAATCTTCTTACGGCTAGCAGACGCCATTTTTTGGGAGTTCAGTAAACTAATAGCAATATGTGCAGAACCAAATAGACGGAAACTGCCGCCTGCCCACTAATATAACCTACGTTTTGAGAGGTGGTTGGGGAGTTTGGCGAAAATCCTGGAAATTTATACTACTTTCTTTATGACGTCGTTTTAAATTACCCTTTTGTTAACTACTTAATTACGAAGGAACCCATTTTAGGTTTATGAGCTCTCATGCACGCCTACTCGATTATAATTACTAAAACATATAAGTAGTGCGAACCACGTGTCACTTTCGTGTTATCGGATTTCAAATTCATTATATTCGTATTCGTTAAATATCGGCTGTAACTCAACCATCAGCTAACCCTAAGCCTAGACTATGACATTTGTAGGTTCTCTGATGTGACAACTTCGAAGAGAGTCGTATTTATTGTTGCTTTAGATATGATAGTTTTCTCATCATTATGTTTATTTGATGTGTATCCAGTTACATAATTATCATCACTTCCTCTCAAGTAGATCAATCCAGAGGGTTGCTATTCACTAGTATTGATTGTACGATTATTTAAGCTTCTGTACGTAGACGACTATCACAATATATTATGACTTCCAACGTACATCAACTATGGTGTGGGGAATAAATTATCTTTCTGATAAGACAATACAAACATTCGTCTTATTATTAGGAGATAGTACAAGCATTCTGTCATTTCTTTTACTTTATTTAATGTCCAAAAAGAAATAAACATTTACTAATATTTTTGTGAAATAGCTACTAATAATAACAATTTTAATATTCAAAACTCTCCCTATTATTTTCTATCTCAATTTCAACAATTATTCGAATATTAAATAAATAGGATAGAGTACGTTTTAATAATAAAACCATTGTATATATTCTCACGAAATTAAACCAATATTTGAAATAGAAAACAACATTTGATTTCTATTTCTCGTTTGTTTTTCATTCCTCATTCCGCGGACAGTCTGACGAACGTCCGTGCAGATTCTGTATGGGTTCCGGAGCTTTCTGCTTCCTGGGCAATTGTTTCAATTGTTGTCCCATCGTGTCCCATCACATTGTTAATGTAGTGTTGTGCAGCAAACTCACTTCTATAAGTTAAACAAATTAAATGTACATGTGAGAGTCTGAACAGATAAGAACACATACGCTTTCATACCAATTATTAATATAATATCAACTTACATCTCCTTGTGATGGCCAAGTCCTTCGAAATCTGCTCGAATGAAGAATTTAGAAGACGCTTCGGTGTGTACAAGACATGGTACGCCTACACACAATTACGTAATTGAGTTGCTAGACAAATTACATGTACTTGCTTCTATCATAATATCAATTTCATCTGACGTAGCTTCATAACTCCCAACCTTAAAGAACCGGAAGACACAAAACACTGGCTCGGATTTGTGGAGAACATGACATCCCTTTGATTCCCAATCAGAGAGGAATTGATGGGCATAGAAGTCTGTGAGACGACATTTGACACTTTCATTCCTGCATTAACGCACAGTTGCTTTCAAATTTAAACCTATGAAGTTCCAATATATATATGTATATTACTATGTCTATAGCATAATAGGTACTTAACCTGCCATTCAGGAGAGTGAAGACAACTTCAATACACCTGCCATCGTAACGTCTTCTTATGACGTCCACATTTACGATGCACCCACAAACATCTAAGGGGGGGGAAAATAAAATGGGGATGTAACGTTTATTTTGTACTTTTGCAAATGATACACTTAAAAGTAACGTCCTCAACTGACCAAACGACCACTAAATGAATCTCAGCAACCATCGCAAGTTCATAATTCCATGGACATTAATATATACATATTAAAGAAATTATAGATAAAACATACCGAAAGAAACGAGATGAGTAACTCTGCCACGAGTTATATCATCGATATCCTCGAAGCGGAAGTAATTTTTGTGATTCAAAGGTTGGATCACATCCATGGTTGACTCATGCGTAAACTTGATTTGGTATGGGTGATGAGCATTCCTCTCCTTGAGAGTTGGATTGATTAATTTAAACTCCCGAATATCGTACCAGGAACCGATTTCAGGGTTTGGCGGGATATTTGGGTATTCACCCTGTAGAAACGCCACTTCGATTGTGGAACCCTTCATAACATATAAATTGTTATACATCAAAAACTGTTGGGTTTAGCGAATTAAGAAAGACTTGTTCAACTAACCTCTTCGTCCACAAGGAGGAGAACTCGTTTTATAAAGCATTCGTGAATCGACCAAGCGTTCAACACCTTGGTGTGGATACACCAACACCAATTCCTTCTCTCACGGTCCAGTTCAGCAATACGATCGGTTCTGAAGCTCATGGTGATCTCAGATTTTGGATATCTCTTACTTTAAACTGTGTTAGGATTTGACGAAGGTTGAGAGCAATTTAAATATTTACGGAGAGCGAAATCTAGAAACGGCGCAGCCTTTCAACTTTCCATGGTGTCCGTTTAATAAGACCCTAAATGTACGTACCTTCCCAATGTAGTATACGTACATATGTATAGTTTGTATATTTACAAGACTAACAAATAACCGGGAATCATAAATTAATAACGAGATCCCGACCAAAACGAAAGAGGATATCGCTAAGCCCACAGCTTAACCATTAAACTCATAAATGTTAACAAGCATCGATAGACCAAAATTATGTTTCCCTCAATTCGAAACCCTGTACCATAATTGTGATAAACACTTCAAGAGATGGTTTAATCGGGCTTGTTTTAAATAATATTCGGTTATTAGCGGTTTCAGATTTACAAGCAGAGTAAAGGTAGATCAAATATTTAGCTTTTCTAGATTAAGGGTGAAGAGCATAATAAAAAGGTATACAATTTATGCATGTCTTTCTCATGCATTAACCACAAAAAGACAAATAAACTACAGTTAAAAATAATATCTATCTTGAACAGCCACATATTTGATTTATAAAGTTAGAGAACTCGTGTAATTTTATTTGTAAAATATGCTAGTACGGAAACGTGTCTTTTTCTACAAACCGGATTTGAGACAAATTATATACGAACTACACAACTTTCCAATTTGACGTCCGGAACAGCCAATAGCTATAGCATTAAATGCGACAAGTACATGCAGGGATTTGACATCTTCTTTTGTGTAAAATCATTCTTACTTATATTTTGAAATGACTATTATCTCATCATAGTGTTTACTGATCACTTTTTAAGCAAGTAATAATTATAAACTTTGCCCAACGAGTACAGTATATATTTTTGGTTACCGAGACGACGAGAGAAAAACCTTTATCGTGTGAACCAGTATGATGTTGCGTAAGCATTACGTACACCTTTTCCCAACTAATTACTCTGTGTAACTTATTTTTCAATACGCATTGTGCTAAAAGGACACGCAGAGTAATTATATTGTACAGTTTATATACAAATTTCACAACCTACCTCCTTTATTGTTGAAGCATATATAATAGCTCCGATAACGAAATCTCAAAAAAAGAAAAAATGCCGAAAGCACACAATAAGCTCCCATATCTCCCTGATGATATTTTACTCGAAATCTTTAGGCTTCTCGCAGTAGATGGGCTGTCGCACCTTGCTCCAATTTTGAAGTCGGGTCGGCGAGGACTGAAGACGGTGCTCGACCCCTATGTTCTAAAGGATGCAAACATCTACAACATCTGTTGGGATCCGTTATTGATCCAAACGTCAGACGACCCAAATGGTGGCCCTCAAGATAAAGGGATTCATAGGCGTATATTCAAAAAATGCTTCAAAGCTGGAAACGAAGTTGCAATCTACTACGAGGGCCTCCGGATTGTTGCGGAGGAGAGAGACATCAAGCGAGGCATTTCTGTTCTATCTCGTAACGTTCCCGCAGACGCTGAGGCAACACTGGCATGTGGTATCTTTTCTATTTTATATGGAAGCGAACAGATGGCGGTTCATTTTCTTCACTTATTTGATGCACATCACTTTCCTCTCAAATCGCATGGGGTCAGCTTTGTAGGCAAGTCTGTGTTTCGCCTGTTGTTTACATACGAGGTGGCAATTCAAAACACGTACAAGGATACATTCGTCTATCCATCTACTCACCTCATCCCTAACCCGGACTGTGCCGCCATTTGTTGTATCCAATCCGGTTTCTTCTCTATAAACTTTCGAGATTACGACATCTTGTGTACTAATTGCGGACTTTGGTGGTTGGCGAATATGTGAAATCCTTTAGTTCTATAATCTCCAATGGCTGCTCTTTAAAGTTTATTTTTTTTTTGTTTTAATGTGCTGTTGTATACGTCTGGTACGTACATGTGAACTTATATGAGCGGTGGTACGTACATCGATAATTTGTAGGGTATGTTATTAAATAAAACAAGACGATATGAACGGGACTAGTCCATGTGTACGTACACGTCACACACAATAGAACTAGTAAGGTTCCCCATGTACAACTATGTATTTATGTACGTTGCCCTGTTACGTTGTACGTACACAAATACATAGGTGTGGCACCGTGTACGATGGCGGGATAACACTAAATAGAATACATACGTTGATTATAAAATAAACTCCGGCATACACCGGATAACGGTTCGAGGTTCCAAAAAGAAAAAACAACCATCAAGTACATAATATTTATACATTAACCTAGTTGAAAACGTCGTCACTAAGGTTAATCCGCAAAAAAAATAACAACATGAAAAGAGGATCTTAAAAGAACGGGCGCAACTCCTGTGCATACCAGTAGAAAAAACAAGACTTACACCCGGTGAGGTAGCTACTGCAAGTACACCTACGGCGGTGGAGGAGAGAAGGCGACGATCTCACTTCAAAAAGGGGACTACCGAGATGGAGGTTCGCAACATGGTACATAACCAGGCCAGCGACTTCAACGGCGGTGTTCATGTGAGGGACCATGAACCAGAAAATATTGCCAAACGCCTCGGCCTCCGTCACTTGGCCGGTAAACGTTGTGAACAGCACATAAGCGAAATTCGCATACGGATCCGTTGGTGCAAAATAGCGTAGCTTTGCCATACCTTCAGCAAAGGTGGGGGAGTTTGAAGCTAGCCTGACGCCCTCAAGATAGTTCGCTACGATGTGGCCCCTGTATAGGAGAAGCTCAAAGTAGGGCCTGAACTTAGACTCCATAGTGATGAACTGTGGCCACGTGATGAACGGACGAAGTTGAACAGTTTGGAGGTCGACAGTGTTCAGCGCCTCGACCAATACGGGGATAGGAGTGACAGATACGGGAATAAAATTGACAAGGAGGCTTGTAGGGTTTGGCAGCTTGATGGCCAGGAATATCTCGTTCGGAGGGGTGTTCATTGTTTTTGTTTTTGTTTTTTATTTTGTTGGAGACGATATGGGCTGTGGATGGTATTTGCTGTGTGTAGGGAATAAAACATCTTCTTACGTACACACATCTATATATAGTGAGAACAGTGGTAATTTTATTTTTACTATAACATGTAATTAATTCGATGGTATTTAACAGTAAAATATACTGATTGTATAGGAATATATTTATATAAAAATGTAATGATTCAATTATGTTTATTAGCCACGCCAAAAGTATTCAACAAGCTATGTTGGTTCTTTGGTACTCGTGTACGTATATAAGTAAAATTACATAACTGATATTTGACATCTACAACCCTGCAAGTCATATGGATTAAAATTCACTTATATGGACATCAAATCAGTTGGCCATTGCATTAAAAATAGCAACATGTCATTGCATTAAATACGACTACTATTAGATACAAACACATTGTTAATTTCCCTATATTATATATTAAATATAGTGGTTTCAATTTTAAGTATGAAAGGGTAATATTCAATTCGAGCTACACGTGCATGTAACTGTTGATGTAGGTCTTAGCCATGTATCGTACAGAATAAGATATTCGATAAACTATTAGTTTTACTAAAACTAATAGCCAGTTATCACATCTAACAAAGTTCGTGGTTACCTTTATTAGCTTGACTTATTCTGCAAAGGTGCATCGCTGACAAAATACTTCGTTTAATATTAAAATTAGAATTGATAGGAGATAGGGTGTACACGGAAACAAGGAAATGCAAACATGTTTCGTTATAAAACTACCAAAGCATTTGACTAATTCGGCGAGCGCACCACCAGATTGTGCATTTCCTGCAACGATGCTTGTAAGGGCCCACCATATTGAGTACGTCTTCCTTCCTCATTGAGAGCGCACATTTTAGTGCGCACGAAGGAGTTGTTATTTCCCCATCATCAGGGTAGTCAAAAAACACACCATAAGTTGTATTGTGTGATGCTCCATAGTGAATAAGCTCAGTGATGAGTTCTTCACACATATCTCCAACCTCTTCGGAGTCAAGTGGGTAGTGTTTTATAGAAAACAGCTGAAGCAAATGACCCGCCTGGACTCCGGACCCTTTACAGATGCACAACATGGCAGACGCAAGAGTAGCGTCGGCATGTGTTGGTACGTTACGCAGGAGTAAATTTACGGCCCCTTCAATGTCCCCATCTTTTGTTGCAAGACGAAGGCCTTCATAATATATGGCCGTTGGATTATCCGCATCAAGGCACCTTTCAAAAAACTTCCGGTGTCGACCACCAAACATGATATCATCGGGGTCACTGCACATGTTGAAGATGTTTGCCTCTTTCAAGACGACGCGACGGTAAACTATAGTTTTGCCTCTATTTCCCGAACGTAACGAGTGACTGCATGTACCACCAGTGTTTTGCTGCCATTAGTTTAGCTATTCGCGCCAACAGATCGTCAGGAAGATTTGGGTTGGTCATATTTGTAGTGAAAGTATTATGTGCACATTGTAATGCAAACGATTTTATAATACAATCGTTTGATATGGTTGGGGAAGTATTTGGTATGGATATAAATGATACTTGATATAACTGCGTGACAAGATGGCGAGGTAACATCAAACCACTAATTATTAAGAGTTTATAAACATCCACTAACAATATAGATGGAGTGTCGTTTTGAGAATCTTAATGGGCCGGTTGGAATATTTTAGGCCTCTTTACATCATAACCATATATAATCCCCCACATCCCCTATTAGTATACACGTGTCATAACCATATTACGGATTTGAAGTCTACTACTATAATCTACTATCTCAATCTCGATTATTCACTACCCGCTCAGCTTAACGTCTATTGTCAGACATGACACCAGTTGGCAACTGCGATGTGACAACTGATACCCGCAAAAGTCTTATATGGGAAGACGTAGAAGAGTTGTTTAACAAGTAAGTAGAGGGATGTGACTTATATCTCATCGATGTGTCTTGATGAGTACGTTTAACATGATGTGTTTGTAATCATTACTCAGTTACGAAATCTGGTCACAGTGTGAACTAAGGGTGTGAACAAATAATAGATTCACACATGGTTCGTATGGAACAATGATTACTACGTATTTAGGCTATAGTTTGACCTCTCTCTATGTCGAATTATGTGCGGATTTGTAACTTGTATTAGTATTAAACAAAAAAGAAAAATCAAATTATTGCTTTGTTCAGTGCGGAATTTATGAAACCGCTAGGTAAATGGTCGTTGGGTAAAGTATATGCGGTTCATGGGCTCCAAGTATATGCGGTTCATGTGTTAACTGTTTTGGAAACCGCAACAGTAATTTTGCTTTTCCAAAAAAAACTAAAACTACAGAATATGTCTTGATTGGTAACATCACGCGGATTTAAAAAAAAAAGCTTAAAAGGCGCACTTATGCATGTCGTCGTTCATTGCCATAATTATTAAAAACCGTGCAACTCCCAACTACAACTCTCCCTTTATTAAGAGTACCCTCCACAAGTTGCAACACATACGAAACATTGTTTTAAAAAAATCAAGTGAAAATGACGACTGCAACTCGAAAAATGCCTGATATACCCGATGAAATATTGATTAAAATCCTCGGCTTTCTCGCAGTTGATGGTTTGGAGTACCTCGCTCCAATACTGAAGGCAGGTCATCGAGGTGTAGAAACGGCGCTCTCTCCCCAAGTTTTAAAGGTTGCTAACATCTTTAGCTTATGCTGGGATCCGACGAGCTTTCAAGCACCACATCACCCAAATGGTAGAGTCCAAAATGAAGGGATCCACAGGCGTATCTTCAATAAATGCCTAGATGCTGGCAACAAACAGGCAATTTTTTTCGAAGGTTTCCGGGTTGTTGCCGAGGTGGAAGACATTAAGCAAGGTATCGCACTCCTAACTCGTAACGTTCCCGCGGAATCTATAGCGACACTCGCTTGTGGGTTTTTTTCTATGTTAGATGGGAACTGCGAGATGGCTAGACATTTTCTTCAACTGTTTGATTCACATCACTACCCACTTAAATCGGAACGAGCAAGGTATCTGGCCAAGGGGGTGTTCCGGTTGCTGTCTAGATATCAGACGGCGCGAGTAGACACATACAGGAACACATTCGTCTATCCTATTGCTCCCTTTATCCCTTCTCCGGAATGTGGTCGATTGTGTTTATTGAAGCATGGTTTCAAAAACAAATGGTATGAAGATTATGACATTGGCTGCAGAAATTGCAGCCTCTGGTGGTTGGTGAAAGCTATGTCCGAGATCATGTAGTTACTTTTCTCATAATATGTTTCGCCCTAAACGTAATATGTAACGAATATCATGTTTTCAACGCAGTTCTTATATCTTCTAGAATCCTTCTACGGCAACTAAATCCGTTTACAATGTCTCCCTGTTGTACTACTATTTTGGTTCATGTAACACCTAGGTTGTATCCTTCATAAGAACGCGGAATCTATCGCTACTTAATATGTTGTTTACGAAAACTAAGAGGTTGGGTGCCTAAAACTCGTACCTACCCATTGCAAAACCACTTATATATAATACTAAGACGTACACAACCTGAAAGATATTAGTGTAATAACAACGTTTATAATTTCAGTGTACGTTCAAGAGAATGTACGTTTAGTGTACGTACAATAGTATATACTTTAGGCCTTGTACGTATTAGATTTTGCAATTTGCGTGTTCGTAGAATGGGAAGGAATAGTTCAGGCATTATCTCCCTTTATGCAATTATTGTTTGGGTGAGCAAAACCCCCTTTATGCAAATTAATTATAAATATATCCGCTGACGCAGATTCTTCTATTTCGTATTAGTATATACGTGGCGCCACCATAATAACGGATGTCAAATGCGTTATACACTACTTAGACAATTATTTCTCTTAAATTCCGCTAGGCTCTACTTAGGGTAGACATGACAGCAGTAGGTTGGACGAAGTGACAACTCCTACCCCCCAAGTCGTGTTATCTCAGCGTGATGTGATTTATATCTCAGCGAGTTTTAATTAAACAGTAGTAAGTGACGTTTGTCTCGGCGCATTACAACAATAAACGGGTAGGGTGTTAGCTAAATACGTATCTCGTTAGCGTTCTATAAATTATAATTACCAGTCCCACTGAGTGCAACCTGAACTTTGTGTTCTTCAAACACCCTTCTGTACAAGTTGTAGTTCCTACTGAAAAATCACAGAAAGATGGCGTCTGCGTCTCAAAAAATGCCTCATCTACCAGATGAGATGTTGATTATCATCTTCGGGTTTCTCGCAGTTGTTGGTTTGAACTACCTAGCTCCAATAGTCAAGGCAGGACCTCGAGGAGTCAAAACAGCGCTTAGGCCTCAAGTTCTCAAGGATGCTAACATCTCCAGCATTACTTGCCATCCTTCTTGGTTCCAAAAATTACATCATCGAAATCGTAGAATAAAAGAGGAAAGGATGCACCGGTGTATCTTCGAAAAATGCCTTGACGCTGGGAACGAAAAGGCAATCTATTACAAAGGTCTCTGGGTTGTTGCCGAGGAAAGCGACATTGAGGGAGGTATTGCACTTCTAACTCGTAACGTACCCGCAAGAGATGATGCCACACTAGCATGTGGATTTTTTTCTATGTTACATGGGAACCTCGACATGGCGGGTCATTATCTTTACCTGTTTTTGGAATACCACTACCAACTAAATACAACTCAAACAAGGATTTTGGGCAGGGAGTTGTTCATGTTGCTGGGTAGATATCAGACGGCGCGAGAAAACACGTACAAGGATACATTTGTCTATCCGATTGCCCGTTTGATCCCTTCTCCGGAATGTGCTAAATTGTGTTTATTGGAGCATGGTCTGTACTCTCTCAACTATCGAGACTATGACATGGTGTGCAACAATTGCGGCCTTTGGTGGTTGGCGAAATCTATATCCGAGATCCTTTAGTTATATTATCTCTTTAGATGTTTCGCCCTAAACGTTTCATCTAAATGCCTTCTGTTATAAACGCAGTACTAATATCTACGTCATAGGCTTTACGCGGACTGAATCCGGCCTTTTGTTTCAATGGTTTTCTCTTCTACTTATTTTTAAGCATGTACCACTTGATGTTGTTTCCTTTCCTTTTGTAACTGTTCTATCTTGCAAAAGAACTATACACAATAGATATATCTGCCAATTGTGTATGTACAACAAAGTGTGTGTGGGTACATGGGTCCTTACGTTTGGTACGAGAAATGTATTGTTTTGTTACTACTGTGCATTCGGTTGGTGAAGTCGGGAAGTGTTCACATCCCTATGATTTCAAGGTATCGGGCCTCAATTTTAATAAGCCCATTCGGTATGGATTTGTTGTTTATTTCTTAAACTCAAACAACATTCGGTCAAATTTAATAAGCCCATTCGAACGCACATCAGAAGGCCTCAATTTTCAGAGTTTGAGTTGAGGACCCATTTAAAAATTTAAAAAATTACATCGGCCTTACTGAGAAAAACAATTTAAAAGTAAACAATACAATTTCTTTTCGCATTGGGCCTCCAATGTTGCTGGACCGGCAATTAGATTATGGTTTTTTAATATGTAAACTACGAATTAAAGTAAATTTGAAATATAAACCCGAAGAAAAACAAAGAAAGCGAAGAGTCGCGTCGTTTTGTTTTATTTAAATAGCATCACCCTGTCTCCTTTCCAAACCCAGGGTAGACACGAGTAACAGGATCTTATCAGAAAAAACCATGGAGTTTAGAGTTGATGCCATCGTTGATCTTAGACCAGGAAAAACGAATTGGATTATCCAAGCGAAGGTCTTGAATTCGTGGTATGTTACTGAGTTCTTTTGGAAGCGGGTTCTGCTCCTTGCTGATACACGGGTTAGTCCACTTTGCTTTGTAAAATATTTGCACGAAGTTGTTAACTAACGCAGTGGTCTTCTACACAATTGATATGCAATTTGTAGGGTGACACAATCGAGGTGGCGTTTTTACCAGGGACCTATAAGAAAATGAGGAAGTATATCTATGATGGTGATTGGTATGAAATTAGGAATTTCAAGGTCATCCAGCCAACACTTAGGGAGAGGAATACACATCATCCTTTCCAAATCAAATTTACTGATGAGTCAACGATGGGCCTGCTCTCACCGGTGAATCAAAAACACTACTTTCGTTTCGAAGATTTGGGTGATATATCTCGAGGGAGACTTACCCATCCCATATCATTCGGTACGCTTATCTTCAATTTTCAATTACACAAATCGTTTGAAACAACGTTAAAAAACGTTTGCTAATTGATATATTTGTGATTATCACTAGTTTTTAGGCCTCATACTAAATAAATAGGTTAGTAGACAATTTCATATCAAAATACATAGGTCGTAACATTTAAAGTATGTGTCTACCCCGAATCAGATGTCTGTGGGTGTGTAGTTGGGGTGTAAGACAGAAGATTACTCGAGGGGGCAAATGCGGCCAATGAAGTTGTCCTCACCCTACTGAATGGGAGGTAAAGGAGATTTGTGCTACCTTTTCAATACATTTACATTAAAAGTTATTTCGTATTCCCGTTCAATATTAACCTGAGAAAATCGTAGGAATGAAACCCTCAAGTGTCGTGCCCTAGATGATTATGCTGCTCGCTTCATAAATGCTTGGGAAGCACTCGGGTGTCATCTTACTTTTACATCCGAACCTGTCTTTTGTATTTTGCGGTTCTGGAAGGTTGGAAGCTACGAAGGTATGTTCGATTTGATAGATCAGATAAGGAAACCAGCCTTGTGAAATCATATACAACTAATTTTGTAAATGTTCTGAAGGTGCTCCTTGCCTCGTCAACACAACCGCCTCTTCGCTGTTCTATATAAAACCAGATTTCAAGGGAATGGAACATCACAAGGAGATATAAGCTCTTTGTTTTCCTACTAAAAGACCTAATTGTATTTGTTGCTACTATCAAATACGTTAATACACTTTCTATATTTACCGCAGATCTGAAATCGCTAGACGTTACTATATAGAACATATAATGGAGCACGTAGGGGAGAATGCAGTACCTTGAGAATAAAGGAACCATATGGGCGAAATGGAGAACTCAGGGAGTGTACCATATTTATTTAAAGAACCGGCACAGATCTATGCAATTTATTAACTTTTTTTTCCCCGGTGTGTTTGTACTTTTGAATGAACCCAATGTTACGCTGATTATGGATAATATATGGTTATGTTTTGTCAACAAAATATAAAATTTAGTACTCCGCAATATATGTACGTACATAACAATAGTTATCTACGATAAGTGAACATGTCAACACTATCCAACCATCGAATTATGTCCTCTCTAATGGACCATATAAAGCCCACAAACAGATATATTTCGCTTTAAAAAGCTTCTTATTCAAACAGAAAACCGTTTGCTTGAGATTTCTAGAAAGCCCACACGAGTAATAGGCCCATTTAGGGCAGCCGGCAACAATTTCTCCAACAATTATAGTTAAACAAAAATGTGGGCTTAGAAATTAAAAAGGGCCATCATAAACATGTTACAAAAAGCTATGTTGGCACTTACGAAAAAAGAGTATTATCCTCACGCCAATTAAAGATAACACGTCTATTGTCGCCCATGCACTACGTATTAGCTGGACATGTTGTACGGTTGTGGCCAACCTGTTGACACTGAGAACAAGCATGCTGTTTGCGGGGCCGCTTCGTCTCCAACGCAACCTCGACAAAAGACTTCCTCCTCGTCATCTTTGGCCTTCCTGGAGGATTCCTAACAAATGGCGGTTTACATCTAGACGGTGTAATATCAGTAGGAACGATGCAGGATGTATCTATCGGCATTATCGCCTCCGCATACCCACTGCAGAGGCTGTCTCTGCGGAAGTATGGATGGTGCTGGTTTATAACTGATACGTTGGCTGTATATGCGGCTGCGATAGCATGTACGCATGGCATCCTCTCTAGATCAAAACGCCTACATGAACACCTCTTATACCTCAGATTGACAACATGCGTTGAGTTACCACCACTTACTTCAAATCGATCTTAATCAATTTCTTGAACCTTTAGACGCCTTGACTGTTCAATACGTGCCTATGAGTAAATCAAAGCGTAAGTTCATATAACCAAAACAACAAAACATATCCACTAACATTTTTCAGGCCTTTCGTTAACATATATATCGATGGATATGTTAATGAATGTCACACCTGTAACAGGTTCTCCACTCCTTTGGTGAGTAAAGTTGGCATTGCGGCAGCTTGTTTTCTCCTTGTAGCAAACCAACGTGTCAACATATATTGAACAGCTTCTAGTAACTCTACAATGGGATAGGCTCTGGCAGGATTCAGTACTTTGTTTAGCGATTCTGCAATGTTGCTCGTGGTGAAGTTGTACCTATCACCAGGAAAGTGCGCCCTGCTCCACTTGGTTACATCTGCACGAACCAAGTAAGCATGCAGTTGCGGATTCGCTTCTTGAATTTGCTGGAAGATTTCTTCGAAATCAACTACACAGTACGCTGCAGCTGCTTTTTTACCAGCCGGAATGTTTCGCTCCCACTAAATCTCAGGATAATATTCTTGTGAAGATGATAAGTGCAGATTCCTCGACTTGCCAGGGGGTACACTTTAGCGATAGCTTTACCAATAGATTTATGCCGGTCAGATATCAGTGCAAGCTCTTCATCATCAGGAATTACCCTACTTAATTGAGTAAAGAACCATTCCCACGACACGTCGTTCTCTGTATCAACAACCGCATATGCCAGAGGGAAAATATTAAAATTCCCATCTTGTGTTGTCGCTATCAGAAGAGTCCCTTTGAATTCACCTTTCAAAAAGGTTCCATCTACAACTACAACTTTCCGCATATACCTGAAACCCTTAATGCATCCAGCAATCGCAATGAAAACATACTTGAATCTGTCTTCTGCATCAACGACCAGTCTAGTAAGGGTCCCCGGATTAGAGGACCTCAGCCTGTATAAATATGCCGGTAATTCAGCGTATCCACTTTCAGGTGTACCCCTAACATACTCCCGCGCCTTTATAAGTGTACGATGTGCCTTCCAGTAGCCAAGCTATTATATGAAAATGGTCAGTAAAAGACATCAGCACTAAACACTATCAACTAGATCGAATTATATATATGTGCAGTGCAGGCCATAGAATCAACTAATTTCTGACAAACTCAACAAACTTAAGCTACGATCTGTTTGTACACCCTATAAACAAGTACACTCACAGAGCCAACCATAAAACAAACATATTCAAGTATTCTAGTAGCCAACCTGTACACCATATCGTAGGTTGAGCCCATCCCCAACAAGATTTGGCACAACAGAACTTCCCACACCACCAACATAATCCTTGTATAATTGAGCTAGGATTGGTGGTTTAGCATTACGGCTACGGCCATATCGTTCCGTAACAGAGCAAGTATGTTCACGACAATATCTGCGAATATGAAACACCGGCGAATCACCCATGGTTGAAGCCTGTATTCTCCATTTACAACCTTTTACCCAACACTCAACGATTAACAAAACGGGCGTTGAATATCGAACATTGTAATCATATTTATCTAATACACTCAGCACCCTCAACCTTGCCACCAATGTTTCTTTGCTATCAAACTTATCCCCTACGGCAATATCACCACCTCCGTTTTCTATTTTGCGAACCTCCTTCTCAATTGCATCAGTTGCAGAGTTAGTCTTGCGGGTACGGTTATTTGATTCTGTGTTACACACATTTTCCTCTATACAAGACCCACCCCCAGGTCCATCGTCCAATGATTCCTCTGCTTCATCCGGGGCGAAGTTGGAGTACAGCAGATAGTCTTCATCCCCTGAACTTGCACCATCGCTATCGTCACAGTAATCAAATCTACTGTTGTCCTCGTCATCTGCTTCATCTTCATCTAGATCATTTCCTACATTATCTTCACCGTCTTCCTTCCGACTCTCGTACTCATCATCTTTCTCTCCCATTTCCTCTGCCACGCCTACGAAATCATCTACAACGACTTCAGGGGTCTTGGGTGTTGGTTCTGGGGTTTTCGGTTTAACTTCCTCGAACAAGGTTTCACCAGATTTAGCTTCGATCTCAACGCATAGCCGGATGAGTTCACTCCTATGCTGTTTGAGAAAGTTTTGAAACTGCCGACCATTCGAAACAATCACCGGTGGCATATAACATCCGCTTTTTTTATATCTATCTAACATATAGCTCAACTTTATCGCGGAAGTTCTTTCACAGAAACCAAAGTCATCGTACACCATAGCAGTAAAGTCTTCAAACTTTGTTTCTTTATCGGCAACTATAATCCTGCACCCTTTCCTAGTATCAACACCAAACAACCAGCGCTTTTTGTCTACCCTCCATCTCCCACACGCCAATACGATATCTTGCTCTTCCATGGATGAACCGAGATCAAAGATTAAAGAAACTGAGTAGGAAAAAGACGTTTGCTCCGGCAGACAAACAGAACACGATTGATGAATCTGCTACAAACTTTATTACATGAACACCATAGATCGGAAGAACAGTAAAGGTGTTTAGATCTTCTTCCAATAAGTCTATCGCAACGCTCGACTGTCTTTGCCAGCTCAAACAAATTCGTGTTATTCTGGTAAGACTTTACAGCTGTCAATCTTGCTTACTAAATCTACCACGGACAAGAAGCCTACCACAACACTACGAAAACTATTTCAAAAAACAAACAAAGTATACCAAAAATATCTGTAAGGAGAGAAGGCTGTCGCATAAATCTGTCGCAACATGCCATTAGTCTACCATAAATATCTTCCCACCCTGTTACGTTTGCCGCTACACGCGCTTAAAACAAAAGTCTATCATCAAAGGGAAATTCCTCTACCAACTTAATCTAACGAATCGATTTCATGTACGTCCACCGATAAGTGTACCAACACTACAACTAAGTGTACCATCTACAGTGACCGATAAGTGTACCAAGACTACAACTAAGTGTACCAAAAATATCTGACGTACACCTTTAATCAGTCCACGTGTATAAATCTACCATCAAAGGATCGGTAGACTTAGTCCCAACTTCCAATGTTTTTTTTTTTTCCTAATGGCATTAGCCGTAATTACGTTGTTTCTCAACACTAGTTTCAGGGGTAGTATAGGTACAAGGTGTTAGTCTAGTCATTACAAACAATTGTATGTTGCTTTTGTAATAAGGAAGCTTTTATGCAATATTCTAGTAACTCACCCATCTATATATAACATATATTGTCTGGTGTCGCAATAATATTGTCGACAATCTTTTGACATTTTATCTTTAAAATTGTTCATTCCATATTCATATCCCATGAAAACATAATTTTAAAAGTTCTAACGTCAATGTCGATCGTTAACCTAATTATAGAGACCATTTAAACATATCGATATCCAACATTAAATGCGAATACACAAAGTTTCATGAACAGTTTTACTGCTATGTCCCTACAATGAGGTTGTCCAAATGTATCATCTCTCATAATATAATTTCAGACTAAGTCAAAAATACTTAAATGATGAAACATTTAAACCCCACAATGAATATCTATTCATTAATCCAAACTACATATATTTCTAAAATCTCATATGCTATTTGCAGATGTTAATATTGTGATGTAACCCCATCTTCGTCTTCTAAAAAAAAATATAGTGTACTTTAAATATGTTGTTTTCCAATGTTTTGGGTATTTTTTTTTTTGAACAAATTCCAATGTTTTGGGTTAAAAGCATTTGATTATATATAGATATATATATATATATATATTATATTTGTTATATATATTTTATATCATGTTATAAAATTATAGCTCCATCTTATGAGATATGCTACACAGATCACATGCCATTTTTTGTAACGGCTTGCATATTATTTTTTCTATATTTCCTGACCATTGATTTTGTTTTTTATATAGATTATTTTTTCAAAATTCTTTTTCATAGTTTTCCCAAAAAAAAGTGTGCCCCTTTGTTTTAGATCAAAACTTATAAGTTAAGTTAAGTTAAGTAATTAATATTATCTTTCTCATAAGTAAAATTTAATAATAAATCTTTATGGTATATGTTTCTTAACTAATGTTTTACTTCAATTTTATTTTCATGTTTAGATTTTTATAAATACAATTACATAACTTGTTTTTTTTATTCTACCATGCATTAAAATCTTACTTACATTCTAAAACCCATTAACCCATTCTAAATTTTAGAATATAATCATTTTTGGTTATAATTTTAATAGTAATATTATTACTAAAACAAATTTATAGTATAATTTTTACTATTTTAAAATTTTCACTGAATTTACTTAATTCATTTTTTAGATAGTTATTAATTTTATTATTTACTAAAAATATATATTATTGTTTATACTATTCTAAAATTTAACTAATTTTAGTTAATTTGTTTTTTATTTATTTTTACTGTTATTAATTATAATTAATAAATATGCAATTAATGAATATTAAAAATAATATTTTTTTGTGTAAAAAAAAAAAATTGATTAGGTGGATGCTGATGTGGAGGAAGGAGAAGTGAGCAAAGTTAACTTTATATATTTAGATGATTAGTAATGGGCCTAACTCACTCCCAAAAGCTAGCTCAAAGGAGGAGGTTTGCCTCATACTATATATATTGCCCAAGGACTTAATTTTCGTCCGATGTGGACTCTACACTTGTGTCTTCTTTGCTCTATCAGCAACTTTTTTCCAAACCGTTGTTATTATGGATTCATCCAAGCAGCAAGAACTCGAATTCTCAGCATTGAAGAACAATGCATTCTCTCTACCAATGGAGAGACCACCCTTCCTGTAACGCCCCCGAACCGTCCTATGACCATGCAGGCCAACGGACAGTCACGGAACGCCACTATGGGAACTGCACCGGAGTGATCCGACCGAGGGACGGAAGCTGCAGACTTCCCGACCGGTCCTCCCTAGCACAATTCCGCCCGCGACCGAGACTGCTTAGGCTTTGCAACCCTCGCGGCATGGTGCGTTGTGTTGGTCCGGACAAGGCTGGAACCATTTCAAAATTAAACGACTTAAATACAAAGACTTTCAACTTTATTTACTTCATAAAACAGTTCATAAAACATTACTACGAAGATGGCGCCAGGCTTAAGGCCAAAATACGATTAATAAAATTTTACAAAAAGAAACAACAACTTGCAAAGGCAACGCAACTCTACACCGGCTGGCCTAACGTCCTGTGCTCCCTGCTAAGGCTTTTCCCACTAAGGTTACCTGCAACACAAAAATATGGAGTCTTGAGTGCTACATCACTCAGTGAGTTCGGCAACCTAACAGGAAACCAAAACCCAAACCCCAACCCCAGCAAGCAACACACACAACATGCAAGCTAACTAACTGCATGCAGCACTCAATTGCAACATGCAAGCCAAATGCAAGAAAAACAAGCAATAAAATATGCAAGTTAGTCAACCAATCTCCAAGTATACTATCAAAGTATACGCATGCGGAAGCTAACAACTGATCTCTCCTTCTCTTTAACGCCTCAACGCTTCGTCACCTCCTCACTTCATCACTTCCCCCATACCCGTGAAGACCTATACTCACAGCCACAAAGGCACGCGAGTATAGAACATCACATGCGAGTTCCTCTCAACAGGCTCTCTCGCCTACACCGTCGTGTAGTACTCGGCCCAAGGCTGCAATCCCGTCTCTCCGAGTCTTCGTAATCCGCACCGATTACGGTCATTGGGGAAGTCTTCTCCTGCACAACCTCAACACACAACCAAACAAACCTGCAAAGCACACAAGCTACATGCAAGCTACAAACAACTACATGTAATGCACACAAGCAACATGCAACACAAACAAGCAACATGCAAGGCACACAAGCCAACATGCAATCACAAACAAGCAACATGCAAGGCACACAAGCCAACATGCAATCACAAACAAGCAACATGCAAGGCACACAAGCCAACATGCAATCACAAACAAGCAACATGCAAGGCACACAAGCCAACATGCAATCACAAACAAGCAACATGCAAGCCTTAGTAACTAGAGAAATAACTAGAAACTAAGCGCTAGACACAACCTCACACCAATATGCAAACAAGCAATAAACGAGACTTAACTTCCTAGAACTTCGATCTAGAAAGAAAAGAAACGAATCTACCCAACACCCCAACGAAAATGCTTAGATTTCACCATAAATCTTAAGCGAAAATAACCCAAAATCCCACCTATCATGTGCCATATCACATGCTTCGAAACTCACCTGGCTTAGCTGAGAAGAATCGATCAACTCGGACTCCTAGCAAGGACTTGACGCGAACGGCTCCTACAACAACACTTCGCTAACACGCGCGGATGAGAACTTCTAAGGGAAGAACTCTCTTGCTCACTCTCTAGCTCTTTCTCTCACTAATTATTTCCCTAACTCTCTCTCTCGCTCTTATTTTCTCTAAGGGAAAGAAAGATGAACGAAAATTGCTTCTAAGGATCCCAAGGCCTCTATTTATAGCGAAGTGGTGAGTGCTTTGGGCGGCGGATTCGACCAATGCATGTCGCATGCACTCTCCTCATTAGAGCAAGTTCAACACTTGGAAGCATCTTGGTTAGACACCTTGATTCCCACTTAGCTCTCTTGGATTATTTAATTCTCCCACTAAGCTCCACTAATCCACTTTGAATTATTTAATTCCTCCACTAACTCCACTATCTCCACTTTGATTTAAATAATCATCCACTAGCTGCATGAAATCTGATTGGTTGATTTTTCATAAATCACCATTTCCTTAATTTTTCCGGAAATTCTCGATCGCTATTGGCAACTCTCGGTCCTCCCTCTCGGACGCTACCGGCAACTCTCGGTCCTCCCTCTCGGACGCTACCGGCAACTCTCGGTTCTCCTTCCCGGACAGTGTCGACTACTCTCGACAACTCTCGGACATCCTTGGTAAATCCTCGGACATCCTCGACAATTCTTGGTCCTTCGGACTTTCTCGACAATTCCCGGTACTTTGCGGTACGCGTCGGACAACTCTCGGTCCTTCGGACGACTCGGATGGTACGTCGCGGTCAACTCGGCCATTTCTCAATTTACTCATAATTTCCCGGACTTCCCTTCAACAATTATTCTAATCTCCTTGTTGGCTTCTTTTCTTGGTCTTTTGGCCTTGGGTTTTCATTTTGCAATTTACCCCTTGGTGAGGGTCACTACACTTCCCCTCTGTTTTCTCCGGCTTTTGCCCTTCTTGTGGTTTCTTAGGAGTAGAGTGAACCAACTTCATATCATTCGTAGCAGCAGCAGGGGTGGTTCCTCCAATCTTCTTCCTTGATTTAGAATTCATAACACCATTACTTCCCCAAATATTTCTAGCCAATTCAAAAGCTTTACGCTCAATATCCTTAACAAACTTAACCTCATCTTCACTCTTTCCCTTTTTGGCAGCGTTCTTAACAGTATTAGCAAACTTCTTCTTCAACCTCTGAAGTTTAGTTACAACCTGGCTTTTGGTAGAAATCAATCAACTTCTTAACATAACTACAAAAAGCATCACTGTCTTCATAAGGATCACCTTTGGTAAGGGTTAAACTGCTCAAGGTTAATACCTCTCATTTGTGTAAGTGCTCTAAAACAATCCCATGCAAAAAAATATATGCTTAATAGACATGTTATTTAGAAGGAATTCATAAAGTTATCGTCCGATTAGGTATAAAAATGTTTCCATAATTTGAATTGATATCTATACTGTTATAAATATATAATTTGGATAACTAATCGGTATAAAAATGTTTCCCTTTTAATAGTATAGATATCCAAATTATCATCAACATAAAAGGTGATTATATCGTATTGAAAGGTTTTACGTTATATACAACGCTAATACTTAAGCTACTCAAATATGTACATGTAATACTTTTACTACTAAAAATTTATGCTCTCCAAATATTTATTATAAAACACATTTTTTTACCAAAATAATTTATTTCAGAAATATGTCAAAATATTAATATAATTGTTTGAATACATTTATTAATAGAAATTAATCTCAAATTACAAAAAAAAAAAAAAATTACTTCTTATAAAAAGGGAGCGCCGGATCATGATCCCTAGTATTAATAAACAACTATAGTTTTGATATTTGATATTGACACGCCGACAGATTTGAATACGACCCAATTCAACCAAAAACACCTTTTACTGTATGTCATTAAGAGATTTCTTCAATCTACAAACCATAGTTAGGTGCATAATCTTCCAGTAGATACATGTGGATCAAAGTGAGCCCATAGAAATTTTAACTCTAACTGGGCCTTAATAAGCCCATTAATGGATCTTCGATTTCCAGAATTTTCAAGATCTTCTCTTTTCATGTCCTATCAAACCACCGTTCTTTTGTTATACTTTTTAACGGGGGCTTTGTGTGTGCGGGATTGTAAATTCATACAAGTTTAACAATCAAAGGAAGATTCTTTTTCTCAGATTTGATCCGTTTTATCGCTTTCTACAATCAAATTAGGTCAATTTTATTCTCATTCAAACTTTAGAAATTAAGACATTGATCATGTTAACAGAACAGAGCTGGTAAAAAAAAAAAAGGAACGAACTTTAAAAGATTAAAAAAATGTCTCTCTCTAGTGAAATTGTTAAAAGTTTTAAATGAGGACATCAATGGGAGCTCTGCTTGCTGGTGATGGTGATGATGATGATGAAGCTACTTCATCTTCTGATCCAAACAATATAGCTTTGACTTGTGCTATGATTAGTTTAGTGAGAAGCAATCCAGAGATGAAAGCTGCAGTCATCAACATGTAAAACACTGCGTCCCAGCTAATAGCAGAGATGTAACCAGTGAGTACCGGTCCAGTCGGAGCACCTACGTGTTGTACCCACGATCTGCCATCTCGGACAATAGGTGAGTGGGCCTAGGCCGGGTTCGTCTACTGGGCCAAGAGCGAATCAGTGATCGGCTCATCAAGCCCGGAGAAAGGAAGATAGCGCGGAGATGCTTCGTGCTGGCCAGTTCGCAGCTCGGTCCCGGTCAAAGATTCCCGCATTCAAGATGATTAATTAGGCCGCGCAAATCGCGTCCTATTAATGGTGCATTAATTTAGTAATAAATTGGTCGGTATAAATATGTAAGGGGGGGGGTCAGTTGTAAGGGATCGGATATTTTTTCCAGCAATAGCAATACAAGTTCTAATTCTCAAATTCTCTCAATTCTGTTCGGAACTGTTTTACGGCGATAAGCTCCTCCACAATTTAAATCACTTCGGAAGGAGAAGATCGTTCTCAGTTCTCCCATTTGGCGCTAGAAGGAGGGGAGTTATCGCCTGACTCTCGTCAGTTCCGACTTCACACGCAAGTACGTTTCACACAACCACCGCTATGGCAACCAGCTCTCCCAATGCGGCATCCTTGGAGGTGATCCAGAAGCTCCTGCAGGACTTGTCTGAAAAGTCCGACCGTCAGCAAGCCGCCTCCGCCGCTCTTACTGAACGATTCGACAATTTGGAGGGTCAAATCTCCACTCGTCTGGAGGAAGTTACGACGTCCGTAGCAGACCTCTCAGCCTCCCACCGCGCGTACGCCGATCGGGTCGATCTCCTGTCCACCGAACAAAATCCACGTCGACGCGCTTTGGATTTCTCCGGTGTGACTCCACCTTCTACCTCGCAGGTGGCAGCAACAGATGCCACTCTGGGAGATTCTTTTCCACCTCAGACCAACATGCAAGCAGCGCCGCCGTTGGTTGGTAGTGGCCACACTCCGCTGCAGCCCGGCATCGTCCGACCTTCCGAGGTCCCGGTTCGCCTTCCTCTCCCCGTCGAAGGAAACATTTCCACTTCGGGGTATGCTACCAATCCCGAGATCTTCCGCATGCAGAGTGAGATCCGGGACATGCGGTCTGTGATGCACAGTGCAACCACTTCTGCTCCAGACATATTTCGAGTGATCGAGGAGTCGAGGCGGACTCCTTTTTCCGATCAAATAGCCCGGGTCCGCATCAAGGATACTGGCAAAATTAAGTTCTCGAGCTACGAGGGAAAAGGAGATCCGACCAATCATCTCAAGACTTTTCTGCTGACAGCTAGCCGTGTGGATCTCGAGCCCCACGAAGCAGACGCTGGGTACTGCAAATTGTTCGCAGAAACATTTAATGGACCGGTACTGCTTTGGTTCGCATCTTTAGCAGCTGGCTCCATAACAAACTTTACCGAGCTGTCGATTTCGTTCGTCAAAAAGTATTCTAGCCTAATCGAAACTGCGGTGACGGACGCTCAGCTTTGGAACTTAAGCCAAAAGGCTGGAGAATCTCTCCGGTCTTACATAACAAAGTTCAAGGAGATCCAGGTCAAGATTCCCGGACTCTCGGACTCCACAGCCCTGGCCGCGCTTAAGAATGGCCTCTGGCACGAATCTCGCTTCCGCGAAGAGCTGTCCGTGAATCGGTTCCCAACCATTCAGGACGCATTGCACCGGGCTTCGAACTGGATTATCGCGGAGGAAGACAAAATCGCCGCCGCACAAAAACAAAACGCTCCGCCAACAGGAAAACCACGGTTCGAAGCGCCCGCCAAAAAGACTCCGCCTACGACTCCGAAGTCCGGGCCGAGCACGTTCGCAGTCACTCAATCTCCCAAAAAGAATTCTCCAAAGAATTCACCATCCAAACCTCCATTTTCACCGTGCTCCAAGAGTGGTGTACTCCCAAGTAACAAATGGGTCCGGGATGAGGACACGTACTGCGAGCTCCACAAAACCAACAGTCATTCTACTCGTGACTGTAAGAAGCTGATGCACGTCCTCGCAGAAAAATATGTGGTGGGAGAAATGCCAAACGTCACAATCGAGGACTTGGAGCAAAAAACGGTTCCTGAAGTGGATGAGGATGCACCACCTTCAAAGAAACCGAAGCAGTCTGATGGAGATGAAGCTCCCAAAAAAAGAATCGACGTGATAATGGGAGGATCGGGTCTTTTTCGGAACTCCATCACTGTGATCAAAGACCATCAGCGGAAGCTCACTGGTCCCCAGCCGAAGCGAGCTAAGGTAGTAGCAAGCGATCTACCTGAAATTTCTTTCTCCGAGAAAGAAACTGAGGGGTTGGACACTCCGCACGATGACGCGCTCGTCATCTCGCTTGACGTGGCGAATCACGAAGTCTGCCGAATCCTAATTGACACTGGGAGTTCGGTAGACTTGATATTCCTTGAAACGCTCACCAGAATGGGTATCGGGAAAGAGCACATCGTCGGACCGCCCTCACCTTTGGTCTCGTTCACTAGCGAAACGTCAATGTCTTTGGGCACAATCACATTGCCGGTGTCCACTCAAGGAGTGGTTAAAATGGTGGAGTTCACGGTTTTCGACCGACCTGCGGCCTATAATGTTATTTTGGGAACTCCCTGGCTTTATCAGATGAAGGCAGTGGCCTCGACGTACCATCAGTGCGTCAAATTTCCGACCCCACAAGGAGTCCGGGAGGTCCTAGGAAGTCAAAGGACGGCAAGGAGCTGTTACCTTGCAAGTCACAAGCTCCTGATCCAATAGCAACCACAGCTCGAGGTCTCCAAGAATCCAGTTCGAAAACAGCTAAAAGGTGACCTCACTGAGTCCATTTTCATCAATGATAAGTTCCCGGACCAGGAAATCAAGATTGGAGTTGGATTGGATAGCGAGCTCCGGGCCAGTCTGGTAACCTTTCCTAAGAGAAAGAATGGCCACCTTCGCGTGGTCCGTAGACGAGATGCCCGGCATCAGTCCGGAAGTTATTTCCCACGAGCTGAATGCGGACCCTACGTTCCGACCTGTGAAGAAGAAGCGAAGGAAGTTGGGCCCTGAGCGAGCTGAAATCGTTAACAAAGAGGTCGAACGTTTGCTGAAGGCGGGACAGATACGCGAAGTGAAATACCCTGAGTGGCTCGCAAACACGGTGGTAGTCAAAAAGAAGAATGGAAAGTCACGAGTCTGTGTCGACTTTACCGACCTGAATAAGGCGTGCCCCAAAGACAGCTTTCCACTTCCGCATATTGACCGCTTAGTTGAGTCCACTTCGGGTCACGAGCTGATGTCTTTTATGGATGCTTTCTTTGGCTACAACCAAATCCTAATGAACCCGGATGACCAGGAGAAGACCACATTCATTACGGACCGCGGGATTTTCTGCTACAAAGTGATGCCTTTTGGGTTAAAAATCGCGGGAGCAACTTACCAGAGATTGGTGAATAGAATGTTCGAGCATCAGCTCGGGAAGACCATGGAAGTCTATATTGACGACATGCTTGTGAAATCAATGGAAGCTGGCTCGCACCTCGCTGATCTGAAAGTCTGCTTCGATATCCTTGATCAGTTCGGGATGAAGCTTAACCCCACGAAGTGCACCTTTGCAGTCCCATCAGGGGAATTTCTAGGGTACATCGTCACAGAAAGGGGAATTGAAGCAAACCCAAGGCAGATTAATGCTTTCCTGTCTATGAGTTCTCCTAGAACCTTGCACGAAGTGCAACGCCTTAACGGACGGATCGCAGCTCTCAACCGCTTCATTTTTCGATCTACGGACAAATGCCTCCCTTTCTACCAGCTATTACGGAAAGGGGGAAAAAACTTCTTGTGGGATGCGAAGTGCGAGGAGGCCTTCGCTCAGCTCAAAGCCTACCTGTCTGAACTGCCGGTCTTGGCTAAGCCCGAGTTCGGTGAGCCGCACTTCCTTTACGTAGCCGTATCGGACAGTGCAGTCAGAGGAGTCTTAGTTCGTGAGGAAAGGGGGGAGCAGAGACCAACTTTTTATATCAGCAAGTCTTTCACTGGAGCAGAGTCCAGGTACCCTATGATGGAAAATTGGCCTTAGCAGTGGTCACTTCGGCAAGAAAGCTGCGGCCTTATTTCCAGTCCCATACGATCGTAATCCTCACGACTCAGCCACTTCGAACGGTGTTACATAGCCCGAGCCAATCTGGGCAGCTAACCAAATGGGCTGTCGAGTTGAGTGAATATGACATCGAGTTCCGGACTCGAACCTATGCTAAGGCGTAGGTGTTGGCTGATTTCTTGATCGAACTCCCACTAGCCTCTTCGGTTAGCGGCGATGTCAAAGCCCCGTGGACATTGTACGCTGATGGTGCTTCTTCCAAGACGGGAGCAGGAATTGGGGTCCGCCTAACTTCTCCTACAGGCGAAGTGATCGAGCAGTCATTTCGCTTGGCTTTCAGCGCGTCCAACAATGAAGCCGAATACGAATCCTTCCTAGCTGGCTTACGCCTCGCAGTGGGGATTGGTGTCCGCAGACTTCGAGCTTTTTGCGATTCGCAGCTGGTCACCAACCAGTTTTTGGGGGAGTACGATACAAAGGATGGTCGTATGGAAGCCTATTTGTCCGCAGCCCGGGAGTTAGTCACTAAGTTTGAGATCCCACGAAGATCCCACGAAGTTTAAGGTCCAAATTTATTCCATATATGCTCAATCAAATCCTCCTTTAAATTGAGATGTGCTTGTCTATCACGGATCATTGTATGGCCATCACCTAATCCCTCAAGATTTGAAGACATATTTACCGAAAATGTAAGATCCGGAGTAGTTCCAGTTCCATCATCTTGTTGGAATTCTTGTTCGTCATAGAGTGTGTATGAATCTCGTTCATCTTCGACAATCATATTATGGAGTATTAGACATGCTCTCATAATATATGCAATTTTACCCTTTGACCATAAAAAAGCTGGATTCTTAATCATGGCGAATCTAGATTGCAGGACTCCAAATGCACGCTCAACATCTTTTCTTGCACCTTCTTGACGTTCTGCAAACAATTTATGCTTTGGGTGTTGTGGCTGTGGGATGGATTTAACAAATGTTGCCCACTCGGGGTATATACCATCCGTCAGATAGTAAGCCAGATTATACTTATTTCCGTTGACATAGTACGTAACTTTGGGAGCTCGACCGTAAATAATGTCATTGAAAACTGGTGATTGATCAAGAACATTTAAATCGTTACAAGTACCTGGAGCTCCAAAAAATGCGTGCCATATCCAGAGATCTTGTGAAGCTACCGCCTCCAAAACAATTGTTGGCTTACCGGTGCCTCGTGAATACATTCATTTCCAAGCGGTTGGACAATTTTTCCACTTCCAGTGCATACAGTCGATGCTTCCAACCATCCCGGGAAAACCCCGCTTTTCTCCATAAAAGAGTAGCCTTTCAAGATCCTTTTGTGTGGGCCGGCGTAGGTATTCAGTGCCAAACAAGTCCACTATTCCGACGATGAAATGTTCCAAACATTTACGAGCAGTACATTCAGCAAGACGTATATATTCGTCAACCGAGTCCGTTGCAGCCCCATATGCTAATAGTCGAATTGCTGCAGTACATTGTTGTAGCGGTTAAAGACCATTCCGTAAGGTTGCATCCCTTTTTGGCTTAAAATATGGAACTTCTTGACTGAGACGATCCACAATACGCAAGAACAATGGTTTGTTCATTCGAAACCGTCGGCGGAATTGGCGAGCATTGTATGTCGGATTATCAGAAAATAATCGTTCCACAAACGTTCATGCCCTTCTTCGCGTTTTCTATCGATGTATGTACGCGGTTTCCTTTCGGCAGGAGTTTCCTCTTCAACAGCTTGAAATTGGTTATTAAATTGCTCTTGAAAGTATTGGTTTAAACTATCGTTATTGGCATCATAATGGAAGTGAAAATTGTTGGAAGAAGATGCCATAACAGGATTAAGAAAGAAAATGTCTTTGGTGAGAGGAAGAAAATGGTTTAGTTTTACAAATACCTTGAGTAAAATAAAAAAGGTGAACAAAAGAGAGAAGAGTTGGTATGTTTGAGTTGGTAAGTTTGAGTTGTTCTCTCGTCTCATATATATAGAGCTTGTGAGTTGGTGCATGTGAGTTCGGACATTGAGAGTGTGAGCTTGGTGCATGTGAATTTGATCACGAGAGACGAACTATTTGTAACTAAAATCCAAAGATACTTAAACAAATACATGTGACCAAACATCAAGTCTAAACAAATACATGTGACCAAACATCAAGTCTAAACAAAAATCCACATACCAAGCCTAAACAATCCGATCACGGGTTAACAACAACTACTGAAAATACATGACCAAAACAAATACATGTGACCAAAACAACAATCCGAAAATGATCACGAGAGAAATCTAAACAAAAATCCAAATACCAACATTGATCACGGGTTTACAACAACAATTGATAATGACACAAATTTACTTTAGCTTGATCACATGGTCCTTGAGCTGGATCACTTGGTCCTTGAGTTGGATCACTTGAGCCTTGAGTTGGACCACAAGTAACTTGAGATGGATTATTTGGTCGTTGAGCTGGGTCACTTGGTCCTTGAGCTGGTTCAGTTGTGGCTCATTAGCAGGAAGTGGTTGAGCTACACGGCTAGAGAGACTCGTGAAACCAATAGCAGGAGCTGGTTCCGGAGGATAGTAACAAGTCTCGGCCTCCTCTTCTGATGAATCGCTGCTACCGTCTAAAGGGCTGTTTATACCATAGTCGTATAAACAATCCATGACTTGTTCAACCTGAAAAGGAAAACACACTGAGTTATTAAACATCATCATAACGAAAACATATATTTAGACCAAAGCGAACAATCAAATTATTCATAAACACACATATAAGAAACATATACCATAAACATAAGGTATTCATTAAATACACCATCATACGATTACACCATCAAACATAAGAAACAAGCATAGTATTCATTAAAAACATAAGAAACATACGATTACACCATCAAACAAACAAGCATAGTATTCATTACAAAACATAGCAAACAAGCATAGTTAAACAAACATTCGAGGGTTTTCATCTAAGTTAAAACAATTCCGCCATTAGCTTCTTCTTAAGCGCTTTTTCATCTTCGTCTAGGGTTTCATTCTTGGCAATGAGAGTGTCAAGAATAGACATCTTTTGGAGTTGTTTCATGCCCTCCAAGTCCTTCCGTTTTAACTCAAACATCTGACTAAACTCCAAAGATGGTGTAGCTTTAGCTTTGCCTTTGTTCCTTAGTTTTTTTGTAGCCTTTATGCCCGGAGGTCTGCTCTCGTGCTCACCAACGACAGAACCTGTCGATCCAGCAGCATCATCAGCTTTCCTTTTATTCGAACTGGTTGTCTTTGGGGTGGGGTTCATAGTCTCTAGGTTTCCCCATTTCTGTTCAAATCGTAGCACAGTCCACGCATACTCCATAGCAAACTTCTTCTTGTACAGCTTCGTGTAGATTTGGTGAGCATTTTGTAAAACGTCTACATCGTTCATCCCACTAGCTTTCTCACCCTCTGCCTCCGCAAAAGCTCCACAGAATTGGCTCACCTCCTTACTGATTTTTTGCCATCTTTGTCTACAATGTTCAGGGAGCCTAGGCTCAGCACCACCACGTACATGACTACTTGTACCGTAAAAGTCTCCTATACGGTTCCAAAAGGACCCTGCCTTTTGGCCATTCCCAACTACTGCATCCTTCGATGTGTTTAACCAGGCGCTTATCAGGACTAGGTCATCTTGTGAAGACTATAACCGTCTCTCCCTACGCTGTTCTGCTGTCTCTTCTGATTGACTAGGAGGTTGAGTTGGCACTGAACTAGGTTGCGAACTAAAAGCAGGGATTTGAGACGAACTAGTGTTTACATTGGGAGCAAAGCTGTCATAGGGGAAGTTTAGTAGGCTAAAATAGGATTGAGACTGGCTGTTAGGAGTATTGTTTGATGCCATAGCAATCGGACTTATTAAAGAAGGAAGAAGCTTACGCGAAAGGTCTTAAAGAAGAAAGAAGCTTATTAGAGATTGGAAGAAGCATATAAGAAAGGTCTTATACAATGAAGAAGCTTACTAGAGATTGGATGTAATATAGAGAAGGTAAGAGGATCATTAATTCAAAAGTTTTTTGTTGTTAGAGTCTTTAAATCAAGCAATAACCATTACCTACTTCAGTCAAATCAGAAGTAAATAATGGTCATTGAGTGTTTTTTAAAAGTTTTTAAAGTTTTAAAAGTTTTAAAGGTTTTCAATTAGGTTTTCAAAGTTTTAAGATTCAAGACTAAAGTTTTACACGTTTTAAGACTCAAGACTCAAGACTAAACCAAACAAACACTAACGCTACTTACTTAAAAAATACCGAGATAAACAACCATTCACACAACACTGACACTACTAACTTTATAACATCCGAGACTAAACAAGCAAACACACAACACTTACTAAACCGCAACACCAATGAAATAAACAAAGTTTAAAACCTTTCCTATATAAACAACAACTACACTCAATTGTTGGCTGTTTACTGTCAATATACACTGACACTACTAACTTTATAACATCCGAGACTAAACAAGCAATCACACAACACTTACTAAACCGCAACACCAATGAAATAAACAAAGTTTAAAACCTTTCCTATATAAACAACAACTACACTCAATTGTTGGCTGTTTACTGTCAATATACACTTACCTTGTGATTACTTTCGTTTGATGTTGCAGGTTTGATGATGAATATCCGATTTAATTTCCCATGTATAACCTTCACCTAGAAGGCTCATAAACAAACAAGCGAAATCGATTAATGTTCCCACTCAAACATAAGCGAAATTGACTTACAAGGTTCGACTCAAACAACACACGACACTCAAAATAATCTCTAATTCAAAGACACGATATTGAACCCTAAAGCAAAGGCTAAAACATCAACAAAACTGACTCACTCAACACACGACACTAAAAAGGTTTGACTCAAACAACAGATGACACTCAAAATTGACTCTAATACAAAGACACGAGATTGAACCTTAAACCAAAGGCTAAAGCATCATAAAAACTGACTCAAACAACACAACACTCAAAATTGACTCAAACAACACACAACTCTCAATATTGACTCAAAACATAATTCTAATACATAGATTTGAAAAACCCAAATCGATGAAACATCGATGAAATTCGGGAGATGTGATTACCTTCGCCTTTGTTTACCGGAGATGAGATTTGCGAGCCACCCGAGACAGAGGAGACGAGTAGACGGAGAGATCGCCGATGAGACAGAGGAGACGAGTAGACGGCGATACGACCGAGATAGAAGAGACGAGTAGACGGCGATACGACGGAGATAGAGTAGACGGAGAGATCGCCGATGAGACAGAGGAATCACTGGGCTTCGACGAGGAGACAGCGGAGATGAGATCGCCGTTTCGCCGTTGGGAGAGAAGAACGGAGATGAGATCGCCGTTTCGCCGTTTCGCAGTTGGGAGAGAAGAAAAAAAAACTATGTCGACAATACCGAAGACACGAGATATCTCTCCACCTACCAAAATATTTGTCCAATAGAAATTCCCCACGTCGCACAAGAACAACCTAAAAACTGTTCTTATTTCAGAACAGTTTTGAGTGATCTAAGCCCACTATTCACTATTTTGCAATTTAAAAAGCCCAAGAACAGGGTAAATGTTTTGGCGTTAAAAATGGTCTTAGAAAAAAATGATTATCAAAACCAAAACAATTTTTATGAAATCACTAGCCCTATATGTATTGAGTTAAGGCCCATTAGGCCCATCTTCACAACAGACGAGACAAGGAAAAAAAATAAAACTCGTTGTCATTCTTCGTCACCACCAGGAGGAAGCAACACAATATCTGCTTTTGTCCAAACCAAACCCTAATTTCTTCGCTCGAAGTTTCCATTTCAATACTTCTTATTACCTCGAAATTTTCCCGGGTAATAAACAAAATCAAGTCTTCCTTTTTTGGTACTAGGTAGTAGACCCGCGCGTTGCCGTGCGGATAAGTTAATTTCTAAGACTCAGACCCCTATAATATCGCGGGAAAAATATTTCAAACAAGTTAACTTAAATTTCAAATTTATAATTATTTGTTATAAAATTATTTATTATATGTTAAATAATAAAATTAAAAAATATCTCAAAAGAAGAAAATAATAAGCAAGACTAAAATATCATAAATATTAAATATTTGATTGCAAAAATTATGTTTGATATTTATATGGTGAAAAAGACATAACTCTACAATGAACATAAGCAACCATATGATTTTTTTTTACGGTAAAAAATACAATTTTACAATGAACCGATGCAACCGTATGATATTTTTTCAAATATATATATATATATAATATCTAATGAAAAGGTACGACAACAAATCGTGACTGCTATTGGAATTTATTCAGATTGTTATTATTATATATATTTTTATTATAAAAGACATAACTCTACAATAAACAAATGTAACCGTATGATTTTTTTAAAATAAATATATTATGGTAGAAGACACAACTCTACCATGAATAGACGCAACTGTATGATTGTTTAAAAATAAATATAAGAAAAAAATTTAACGAAAAAGGTCATTCTTTTATATTGAAGAATTGAAACATTATTTTTCTTCTAAAAGTTGAATTTTTATGTAGAAAAAATTAAAATTTAAGACGATTCATATCACATTTACTACAATTAAAGCGTCCAACACAAGTGAAATATATACAAGATAGACATATAGCTTGAGGATAACTTTCCAGTTCTGGACTTTGTAGTGATGTTAATGCATCATCCAAATTTTTATTTATGCAACCCATATAAACTGCTTTTAAATAGACGGCCTTTTTATCACTATATTCAAAAGTCAAATCCAAAAACTCAATATAATCCATCTAACTCTTGGAAAAAACTCTAGATATTAAATTTTTATATTTAAAATTAAATAAAAGTAGTAAATTAGATTCATCATTTCAAAAATCTTTTGTTAAATCAAAAAGTGGAGGACTCTCTTTACTTTTAAAAGAATGAATGTTAGAGAATAATTTAGAAAACTATAAAAACTATTGAGATTAAAAAATATAAATTTTAAAAGATACGAACATTCGAATAAACACAAATCTACAATGAACAGTTGCAACTTACAAAAACACAGTTAAAATGAACAATTGCAACTTTTCATAACAAAACACAATTAAATTTTTCTACAGATTTTTTTTGGATAATTATCCAAAATATACGATTAAAAACACACAACTTTTGGTGACATTTATTCAAATTGTTAATTTTTATTTATTTTTATTCATCATTGTATAAAAAATTAATATATAAAATAGTATTTCAAATTTCAGCTTTCAACTAATTTAGTCGTTTTTTTATTGTGTGCTAATTTATATATAGTGATGGGTAAATGATAAGTACTAATTATTAGACAAAAAAAGTCCGAATTCTAGAGGATCGAAAATCACTCCATTGCAAGGTATCTTTCTTTAAGTTAAGGTGTTTCTATATTCATCCTCAACACGTATATAGCTTAGTTAAACACTCTTTTTGTACTACTCATATTATGAATATATTTCACCTTTGGTTGATGAGAGAATTTTTTTTTTTCTTAGCATGCAGCAACGAAAGTATGCGAATATTGAACTGTTAATAATCAAACTATATTAGTTGGTAATTGATCAAATATTTAAACTTTTAAGAATGGATTTAAACTTAGTTTCGTGGCCCAGCTATTTGATATCCTTTTTTCTTCTTTGGGCATTTCTTTTACTAACTTTTTTCCATCAAAGTGTACTCTTTATCTCAGATCAATCCTAAAGTGTCGTTGGGAAGAGGTCGTGATTTTTCTCTGGAAGATAAGTATTAGTAGACATCAAAAACAAATATGTTGAACATATTAGATTCGTCAAAATAAAATAGTTACCATTCCATTCTTGTGAATATGAACAATCGAATTGAACAATTATATAATATATACATTAATGGATATGAGTATCTACATGTGCAGATAGCACTAGCACATATCAATGTAAAGCAATAAAAGAGAGGGTTGACCGGTTGAACACAGAAAATTCTATCTATATTTAATTTTCATTGTCATTTTGATCATCCGCAAAAATCGTTATATGGAAACGAAGAATCACTGAAGTGAATAAAACGATAACATTGGCGATGGTTAATTAAGGATAATCCTTCTCGACAAAAGGACGATCTCTAAAAACAATCACATGCAGCAAGATAAACTTGGTTTCATGAGGAGAAGATGATGAAGATGGTGAGAGAATTGCGAGAGATAGGGAAAAAATGTACATTCAAAAGATGCATGGTAGCAAGTTATAACGTCACAATAAACAAATCATTAAAAAGTAAAAATGATTAATACAGCACCGGAATATTGATTGTGAACCAGTAATATCTGGAAAGGTAATTCGCGTATCAAAGTAAAGGAGAAACAAACTCAATCCACCCAGCAAATTTAGAAAGGATACTAATAGGACCATATGATCGGAGACTTAAGTAATTTATAAACCAGACACAAATATTCCACAACTAAAACTTTTTTTTTTGTTTAGAAAAAAAGACACCAGTGTTTAGAATTATATATATATGTAAACCAATTGACGCGAGAGGGCAAAATTTGCATAAGGTGGCATCGTAGAGATGGGAGAAGACATAAACCGACGTGATGGTTCACAAAAGAACATAATCACAAAGGTTGCAATTGAAAAGTCACATATTTTGGTTTAATCAGCTTTTGATAATAAACGACAACCTTTAGATCAATAATAAAATTGATCTCAACCATTGGATTAGAAATATGATCTAGCAGACCCTCGTAAATGAGTTTGCTATTATATATAGATTATTATTATTGCTTAGTTACGTCCAATATTCAAATGTTCTAGTAACTGATTAGATCTGATTGGGTCTTTGACATGCACGTTAATATATCAAACAAATAAAATACTTGAGGAAATAATAAAATTTAAAAGAAACAATTTGTCAATCACGTAACTGAGAGTTTGTATCGTTCTCTTGCTTGGAGTTGGAGATAAATCAAGAAAAACATAAGAACGAAAGAGAAGAGTTCCAGCACAGGAAGAGTATTTTCTCTCTCTAAAAAAGGAGATAAAAAAGGCGATTGACTTTCGTAACCCTAATCGTCTTCGTTTGCCGGCCTCACGCCAGTAGATGAGAAAATTCTGATGGCTAAGACTAAAGCGAAGTCAAAAAAGAAAAGGAAGAGCTCCACTCGCCCTTGTTCTTTGGTTCTCGGTACATCGCAATTCACTCGTATCTCGGCTGTGGTAGGTCAGCCGTCTAGATCTGGTAAATCTGAAGTGATTTCCAGGATCACAGATCCGGCAGATCTGGCCGCCTTGGAGGTTCCGGTAACTCAGTCCTCATCCCCTGTGGATGCTTCCTCTGCAGACCCGGTTCTGCATCCCTCCTCGAATGTCGAGCTTGACGGTAACCAAACCTCTCCTTTTGAGATCTCTCCTCGGGTGACTTCTGGTCAACCCCCGGCTGCTGTCGAGGCTTTAGTCTCCGGCCAAAATCTCTCGGAAACCGTTGGGTCCTCCCCTGCAACTCAACCCCGGAATACTGCCCAAGCTCAGGCTCAACCCCCGTCGAATAAGCGGTGGACCAGCCTTTTTGGTGCCTCCTCTCAGCTTGAAGAAGTTGGTTCCCCCACTCAGCACATCACTGGTGTTCCTTTCGTCCTCATTCCTGACGAGAACATTGAATCTGCTAGAGAAGAGTTCAAGGATTTCATTTTCGCCCAATTTCATGGAAATCCTCTAGATATGGGAAGGGTAATTGGAGTGGTAAATGCTTTATGGGCTTGTTCTGGTTCGCGTATATTCGTGCATAACATTTGCAATGGGGCCTTCCTGCTTAGGGTTACGAATCCTAGGACCAGATAAATCCTTTTGAGTCGCAATGTCTAGAACATAGCGGGTTATCCCATGTTCGTCTCTGCGTGGTCACATGAGTTCACCCTGGAGACTCCCCCTATAACCTCTGCGTCTATTACTGCAGAACTTCGTGGTGTTCCCTACTTGTTATTCAACAAGCAGAGTCTCAGTCGCTTAGCCACTGCCCTTGATAAGCCAATTGCTGTAGCTCCAGAGACGGAGAGGAAGGAGACTTTTGAAGTGGCAAAGATACTTGTCAGGGTGGACCTGACCAAAGATCATCACGGGATTTTACAACGGTCGTGAAGTGGAAATTGATGTGTCATATCCCTGGCTCCCTCCTCGCTGCTCGGCGTGCAAAGCTTATGGACATGACATTTTTCGTTGCCCCTCCAAGGTAGTGCTCACTAACCCCTAAAAGAGGCGGACTATACGATCTCGTAGCAGACCAAGGAGTCATCGTCGGTCTTGCCAAGGAAGGTCAGTAGACAGATCACGTAAGGGTCAATCCCAGCTTGTGTGGAAGGTTAAGGAATGGAAAGACTCAGTACAATATGTGTTGGACGTGCCTGATGGAGAGGTTCAAAGTGTGCCTGATGGAGAGGTTGAAAGTGTGCCGGATCCTATGGAAGAGCATCCGGTAGTGCATCCGTCTGTGGATATGGCAGATCCTGGGAAATGTGTAGCAGATGCTGTGAGTGACGGGGGAAGTGGTACTGTCGTAGCTCTTGCACTACCAACGATTGGTAAGGATGATAATACTGGAGATATCTCTGATAGCTTGGCCTCACCATCCCCTGAGCAGCGGGAGGGAGTCGATAATGATCATGAAGCCCCTTTATCCTGGTTTCACGCAGGAAGAGTAGGAAGAGTGGTCGCAAGGTCATTCTGTCACACTAATATTATAAATATGTTTTTTGTGTGGAATATTCGAGGTCTGAATAGTACCAGACGTCAGAACTTTACAAAGCAATGGATTAACCTCCATAAGCCACATTTTAGAGTATTCTTAGAAACGCATATTCGGCATGTAAATGCAGGAAAGAGTAGCTAGAGCACTTCCTGTTGGATGGAAATTTTTTTGGTAATTTTGACCAGCACAGCACAACTAGGATTGTTGTTTGCTGGGATTCTTTGGGATCTATGGTAGTTTATCAGGTTTCTCCTCAGCTTATCACCTGCGGCTTTTATATTCAGTCGTTAAGTTTATCTATCACAGTCACTTTTGCTTACGGTTTCAATGTGGTGGAGGATCGACATCCTTTATGGGATGAGCTTGTTGGTTGAACTCTAATACTCCAGTAAGTCGATGTCCATGGGCAGTGGTTGGAGATTTTAACCAAATACTAAGGACCTCTCAGCACTCGGACTTCTTGACTAATGATGTGGATGCCTCGGGGATAGATGACTTTACTTTGGCTCTGCAGGAGTCCAATTTGTTTGAAGCTCAAGCTAAAGGCCTACCTTTCACTTGGTGGAATAATCAGGAAGTCAGTCCCACAACTAAGAAGATTAATCATGCTCTCATTAACCAAGCTTGGGCTGATTGCTTTCCTGACTCTTTTGCTGAATTCTTGGAGCCACTATAATCAGATCATGCAGCCTGTCTCTTCCACCTTCCTTCACTAAGGAGCAGAGTGAGGAAGCCGTTTAAGTTCTTTCAGTATGTACTGGATCACCCCCAATTTAAGGACTCAATCTCGCAGAACTGGGACCCTCTTGCTATTCAGAGTACTTGCCAATTCAAACTTGTAAGGTCGATGCGGAAGCTTAAAATTATCCCGAGGTTGCTAAATAAGCAACATTACAGTGACATCAGTAAGAGGGTTAAGACTCAAGCTGGAATAGTGGCAGATCTTCAAAGAAGGGTCCTATCTGTTCCTGATACTCAAGCAGTCATGGAGGAGCATGAAGCAAGGACACTATGGCAAACGTTAATATCTGCGGAGGAGAAATTTTATCGCCAAGAGTCGATAATCCTCTGGCTCAGCTTGGGGGACAAGAATACATCCTTCTTTCACAAGTCGGTGACACAACAGGCAGCTCGGAACCACATATCGGAGCTGACCTGCGATCGACCCTCAACCCTCGACCGACAGGACGAAGGATAGTAGACATATCGGAGATAAAGGCTTACGCTGCAGCCTATTTTGAAGGCATCTTGGTAAACACTGACCTCCCACTCTCTCCAGTTTCAGTTGATGAACTCAGGGACCTCCTACCTTTTAGATTCTCTGACTCTCAAATTCAAGCTCTCCAAAAAGGAGTAACACCTGAGGAAATCAAGGTGGTGGTATACGCTATGCCCTTGAATAAAACTCCAGGCCCGGATGGCTTCTCAGTCGAGTTTTTTCGTGCATCATGGGATGTAATTAGCGAAACAATAGTGGAAGCGGTGCAGGAATTTTTTTGTAATGGTCGGTTGCTCAATGATCTGAATTGCACTATAATTGCTCTGATACCAAAGGTTCCGGAGGCCTGCCAGTTGAGTGATTTCCGGCCTATAAGTTGCTGCAACCTGATTTACAAAGTCATCTCTAAGCTCATCGCAAACAGAATGAAGCCTATCCTGCTAGAGTGTATCAATCCAAACCAAGCAGCTTTTCTAAAGGGTAGAAGCTTGGGCGAGAATATCCTCCTAGCATCGGAGCTGATTAAATACTATCAGAAACCAAATTGCTTGAGAAGTTGTATGGTCAAGGTTGATATCCGGAAAACCTTCGACACAGTGTGTTGGGACTTGGTGCTCAAAATCCTTGAAGCCCAGAACTTTCCTCCCCTCTTCTGCAGCTGGATCAAGGAATGCATTTCCTCACCAAAGTTCTCAGTGGCCATCAATGGGGAACTGGCATGATACTTCTCTGGGAAAAAAGGCTTTCGTCAAGGGGACTCTATCTCTCCTTACCTTTTCATCTTAGTAATGGAGGTTCTCTCTAAGCCTATCGAGGTAGCGGCATCAAATGGCAGCATTAGCTTGCACCCTCACTGTTCCTTTCCTCAGGTGACCCATCTTCTCTTTGCTGATGATCTGTTGATATTTACTGATGGAGCAAGGCGCTCTTTGGCTGGTGTTGGAGAAGTTATGCGACAGTTCAAACGGCTCAGCGGCTTGGACATGAATCCAACCAAATCAGAAATCTACTTTGGGGGATACTCTGCTGTTGAGGTTGCTGATTTAAGTGCGTTCTCTGGTATTGCAGTGGGCTCTTTCCTGACTAGATGCTTGGGCTTACCTCTCAACCCTGGGAGAATATCCTTTGCCACTCTACAACCGTTTTTTGAGAAAATCACGTCTAAGCTGCATTCATGGACTGTAAAATCTTTATCCTTTGCTGGCAGAGTCAGACTCATCTCCTCAGTTATCTATGGAATGGTGAACTTTTGGAGCTCAGTGTTTAATTTGCCAAAGAAATTTTATGAAAAAGTGGACTCCTTGTGTGCTGCTTTCTTATGGAAGAACAAGGTGGGAAGCGCGCAAAGAGCTCGAGTGGCTTGGCAAGATGTTTGCCGACCGAAGGAGGAAGGAGGCTTGGGTATCCGACGCTTGGAAGAGTTCCAGGTTGTTTTCCAGCTCAAGTTGCTCTGGAATTTCTTTGCGAATGTAGGGTCGTTGTGGGTAGCCTGGTTAAAAGGTAATGTTTTCCACAGGAAGAGTTTTTGGATTTTGGAGGAATCTCCAAGACTGTCTCGTACGGTGAGATGTATGCTGCAACTCAAGCCTAGTTTAAAGGAGTTTATTTGATGCGAGATTGGGAATGGACGTAGTGCTTCATTTTGGTACGATCATTGGTGCGGACTTGGTCCTTTGGTAGACTTCATTGAAGGTAATGGGCCGAGAAAATTGCGTATTAGGAACAATGCATCAGTGTCAGACGCAGTGCGTAATGGAGAATGGTGGATGCCCGCGGCAAGGTCTGACTCTCAGCAGGCTTTCATGGCAACTCTCACCTCAATCTTTCCGTCTCCTCCCTTGGGATTAACCTCTATCTCCACCTGGATTCTTCAACAGATGCACCCTACAGTTCCCCGCTCTGCATCCATCGTCAAGTTGGTCCTCCAAGTCACATGTTATCTCATATGGCGTGAAAGGAATGCTAGGCTATTCACAAACATCTCGACTTCTTCTCTTCAAGTTCAAGCCGGGGTTGATCGTACGATTCGTGATCGCCTGCTAGCTCTCCCAGGATCAACAACCTCTTCCTCCTCCCTTTTAGCTTCTTACTTCAGTTGTATTAATTTCCCTTTTTAATCTTTTTATCTATTGTACAGAAAAAACAGAAAATTGGTATAAATCTTAACCTTTTACCAAAAAAAGAAAACATAAGAACGACAAAAATAAAATAAAGTATAACACCGCGAGTTTATTTATCGATTTGATAATTCTCTTACGTTACAAGCTTTAATTTCTATCTCTCTAGTTTAATTATCACACCCGTGAATAGGATAACCGATCGAAATTATATGACAACTTTATTTTTTTTATAAAAATAACAGAAATTGATACCCGTAACAAATCTGGTTTTGATCGATTTAATTGATTAGTAAAGAGAGACATATATATATGTACATGTCTCACGTGAACAATAGGTTGTTTCATATATAATAAGTAGGAACTCAATGTCGGTCATGAGACTGAAGGGGGTGTATTCAACTTGACATTTTAAGTGATTTGTATGAAATTTACAAATTCTATGTTATTCAATCATGGATTTTAAAAAGTCTATTAAAATTCACTGTTATTGAACTGATGATTTAAAAATCTACTTTAAAATCCATTAAAATCTCTTGTTATTGAACTGATTATTTAAAAATCTACTTTAAAATCCACTGTTATTCAAAACAGTTTTGTGGCTTAGGATTTTAATAACTTTTAGGATTCTGGAGGATTCTGTAGGATTTGTTTAGTTAAAAATACAGAAATTCAAATCTCATGGTTTTAGGTGGGATTTGAAAGAATTTTACAGAAAATCATATGAACTTCCCAAAAATCTATCAAAATTCTAAATTTCCTAAATCTCATCAAATTCTCCAAAATCATGGTTTGAATACACCCCCCCTGAGTGTTAATGGCTGAGATAAATGTAGAGAGTATACAATTTCGAGGATAACTTGTACGAATTGACAAAGGTGATATACGTGGTTGCATTTCCTACATTAATAAGTATCAATTTAGAATCCAAATCCGTTTTTTTTGGTAAACTAAATGTTGTTAAGAAACGTCTTTAACACTATCAATTTTCCTTACAATCACATGCATGACCATAATATATTTTTAATTCGTTATAAAATCGAATCATTAATAGGGACGTTGGCCGATGTAGTTCCCCGGAGGATCATAGCTACAAATCACCCAAATGTACTCATCATTCTTACATCTCACCGATCCACAACCTAGTCGAACCGAGTCACGCCACACGATCTGAGTGTAATGTCCACACACTCCATCACCACCACACGTGCTGCTGTCATAATCGTAGTTTTCCTTCTCCGTCATCCAATACTCAGTAGCGACCGGACCGCTCATTGTTCCCCAACTCGCAGCTAGATTCTCGCCGAATGGTCCCGAGGAATGCTTCATGGCACAGTCTCTGGCCCGTTCATCTGCGTAGCTCTGTGCATATATCGCAAGAGTTTCGTTCCACAGAGAGCCGGCCCAAAGGCCAGGCCAATGAAGCATATGCTTGCGGCCACATATTTTATAAGATTTTTTCGGCCCTATTTTTCAAAAAGTTTCTTTAGTCCAGTGGTAAAAACCTTTCCAAAAAAGTTTGAGGACTCCGATTCAAAACTAAGTGCTAACTTTTTATTCTTTTTTTTGTAACTTTATAAACATCTCACTGTTTTAGTTTTTTTTAATTTTTTTTTTTTTTTTAATATAAGCAGCCCCTTTTTAAAATTTGCTTGTGGCCCCAAAAAACATAGAGACGGCTCTGGTTCCACACCATTGGTCCGACTCCAACCATGGCTCGGGCATTATTGTGAACGACGAGCGTTTCTTGCGGTTTGACATCACCGTTTTCGCTAGCTCTTGGCGGTTCAGCTGGAGTGTGACGATAGGCTTGGGTTAAATCGGAGAATAGTGCGAGTACGATGAAAATATAACCAAAAAACGACATTTTATTCATTTTGGGCATTTATTGTGTTGTGGAAGAAAACATTATCTTGGCTAATCTATATATAGAAGTTGCGTTGGTGGGTTAAGCTTGATTTCTCTGTCGAACTATAAATTTGCATAGATATATATTTTTTCTTAAATTAACTTTTGAATTGTTGATTTGTTTTTAACATAATATATAATATTCTTAAATTAACCTTTTGAATTGTTGATTTGTTTTTAACATAGTATATAAAAAACATATTACAATATAATACCATCAACTTCTTTTTATCCCATGTTAGATTGACAAAAAGACACATTTCATTATATAATTTATTTTACCTTGCAAAGTAAAATAAGATTTTAAATGCATTTCCAAAATTTTATGGCTTTTGACTTAATTTTGATATCTTCAACAAAAGTCAAAATGTTTTATTTAAAGATATATTTCTAAAGAGAAAGTCATTTAACTATATCTATTTCTTTTTTTTACTCTTGAGAATTCTTAAACCAAGTTAGATTTATATTTTTAAAAAATTTGTACTAAATTTAGAACGGCATTTTGATATTTTGGTTACTCTTAATAATTTTAATAAATTCTTAGATTCTCTTTTAGAATTGTTGCTTTGACTAGATACAGATACACTAATTAAGAGATCCTGTTTACCAAAAGAAAAAAGAAAAAATAAGATATGATCCCAAAGACACATACTAGATAAGCTTATAGTTTATATCGTAAATTCGTAACATATAGATCATATAAAAACATGAGTTAGAGGGTACTTTCGTGGTTGCACAAAAAAAAAGATGGTACTTTCGTATCTTAACATATAGATCGTATATAAACATGAGTTAGAGACTACAGCTATCTAACAAAATGAGCTCTTTATCAATTCCCAAGCAACGCAAAGTATATCAATTTTGCCCATATGTTCGATACTAAAAAAATAAACACTTTATCCTTTCTGTGGATTATTTTAGAGAGTACTACATAAGAGAGCCTGTGTTTATTTTTCAGAGTAAAACGAGACGTCGAGATCACACTTTTTTTTTCCAAAATATTCTAAAATCACTTAAGTTTAATAACAAAATCTTACAGAATCATATTCATTTTATTGTATTTTAAATATAAAAACTTTAAAAACTAATCAAATCTCCTTAAAAACTCAATCAAATCTTTCAAAATTCTAAAATCTTAAAATCCTACTAAATCCAAGTTCAATACCCCCTCTTAGAGACTACAGCTATCTTACAAAATGAACTCTTTATCAATTCTAAGAAATCTGATAAGTTATATATCCCCTATTTAATATTTCGGAAGTACAATATTTTTTTTTAGACTATATAATAGGTATATACATGATTTTTTGGTTATAGACTTATGACATACATGATTTAGGTGTATCATAATATATAGGTTAGTTTAATTTTTGGTAATTAGGGATAATATGCATTTAGTTAACTATAGTAACATATAAAATCAATTATAGGTAACATTTAAAAGATAAGGAAATCTTTCAACCTAATTAAAACAAACATATGTGATTCTTCTTTCACTTTTGTTTGATTTTATATTTAAATTATTATATAATATATTTAGTTAATAAAATTTATGATTTTTTCTGCATATGATGTAATTTAAACTTTTTAAAACAGAAATATATTGCTCAACTGATGAATAAAAAAATATATAAAATATCTCAACCACATTGCCTAAGAAAACTAGGCAAAGATTCAAAGTCATACTATGAAAAATGACCAAAATGATTCTGAATACGAATGGGCATGAACTTTGATTTATCAGACATTGAAATCATACTATAAAGTCATTTTTCAAAGTTATACTATTAAAACCAATATAAATTGTTCAATCTATAAAATATTCAAGCTTTATAATTTTATTCTTTAAAAAAAATATATATTCAACTAAAATTTTGACTGTATAACGAATAAAAGTTTGAATATTTAAATTCACTTTCATATTTTTTTTGTAGAATTGTATAACTTTATATATTATATAATAAACTTTTTAAATAATTTAATTTGAAATATTTAAAAATAATTTAATTTGATATTTTTAAGAATATGATAAATATATGATAGATCAAAATTTTAAATTATAAAAATTTAAAATTATAACCATATCATTATGAAAGAGTCCAAACGCAACTTTTGGATTAAACATTATAATATAGAAGAACAAAAAAGTTATAAAAGTAAGGCATCATCAGTGATACGAAATGTTGTTTACTCTTAGTCGTCGCCGTTACTTCCCAAATCCTTTGAATTCATGTAATTAACCACAAAAGTCAGAATAAATGACGACATTCGTTAGTCTTAATCCCACCGAAAGTGGAGTTCGTTAATCATAAATATAGAGTTACATGTACATCAATACAATCATGTGTTGACACATCAGCTTTTTAGTTGAAGGAGAAGTTGACACATCAATTAAAATTGGTGGCCAATTAAACTAAGAGAATTAATACAGATCAGCCAAGGTGAAGGAATTTATACAGGTCAGCAAAAAAAATTATTGTATTGTATTGATACATTACGTTAGCATATGGTCACATTGATTAGAAAAATATTACATATGTTTACATATGATCATATGCATTAGGACCATATAAAATATTACATATGATCATATGCATTAGATAAATATTTTTACGTTATGATCATAAAGTATTCTCAAAATAATTTGCATTAGATAAATATTCTCATAATCATATGGATCATATGTTTACATATGCATTAGATAAATATTCTCAAAATCATATGGATTATATGTTTACATATTACATTATGTCCTTCTATATGTAAATATTCTTTTTATACATATGCATTAGGACCTTATTAAACGCAGTGGATCATAAAAAAAATGGATTAGAGATCGGTGAACACGTCTTTGGGAGGAGATGTTTTTCCGTTGGAGATTTGGTGGAATTAGGGGTTTATTCAATTCGATTGATTTGAGTACGACTCTGGGGTTGCACGATCAAGGATGAATCTTTACATATCGCCTACCATAATAAGCATTACAATTTCAAGCAGTAAGTTGCAGCTCGTTCATCCCTTACCGAATTATCTTCCACACTATCTTAATCCTCGCCTTCTTGTTGCCTTTTGTCTCCATCCTAACCGCTGGTGTCAACAAGTGCTTCTCCTTTGGAACACCTTTTTTTTTTGTCCTTTTGAAGCATCTCTGGTTTCATCAAATCGAAGCAGAAATAGATAACCAAAGAGACGATAGAACCAACACACCAAAGCAAAAGCATAACGAGAGAGAGAGAGATAAGAGACAATGTTTTCAAAATAATCTCCGATCTAATTAAAGGGATTACCATCCTCCTCAACCTCCTTCACAAGTGGCAAGTGCTTCTCATTTGGTAACCCCTCTTCTTTTTTCTTGTCCTTTCGAAGAATCTTGTTAACTTGTTTGGATCCAATTGGTTATGTCAACATGAGTGTTTTGCATTTTGAAAATATCTGGTTTGGTATCAGTTGAGCTTCAACTGTATCATAGTATGAAGGTTTGAATTATCAAGTTTTATGGCATTTTGTTTGACTATCAAGTTTGATGAATTCCATTGTTATTTTTGTTTTACAGATATAAATGAACAACGAAATGTTGCAGATCTTTTGTTATACATATTGAAACCGGTCATGTTATTGAATGAGTATGTTTAAGCCAACACTCACTCTCTTTTCAAATCACTGTATCATTTTTGCAGGAAGAGCAACGGGTTATAGAAGCCAAAATAAGAATAAGGCAGAAGGAAATGCATGATGATGAAGAGAAAATGCAGAAACGTCTGGAATCATGTTCCTCTAGCACAAGTGCAATGACTGGCGAGATGGAATATGGTTCAGCTTCAGGTCGGTTTATTTGCGCTGCCAGAACGCATCAGGAACAAATGGTGTCACAAAGGCACTTTTGACAGACTTCTTTTTAAATTAGAGAAAGAAGAGATGTTGTTGGTATTAAGGTAGTAATTATTACTATACTTCACTATTATACATGTAATTTATTTTTCGTTGCTTTTTTGTGTAACTTTCTGCGTGCAATTGTACCTCCGTACCTGTTGAGTTTAGTGCTAACCTTCCTCTCTGTAACAGATCCATTGCCGGCATATACCTTTTCAGATGCAAGCAAGTGTTGGCGTGGGGTAAATTGACCCTTTGGTGGAATAAATAATACGATCTTCAAGGTCACCCTTTAATGGTAGTGAGAACTCAACTTTTGCTTAATTTTTTGATATTTTTATTTCCGAGAAAGGTGACATACTAACATGCTCGCAAAGCTAAACTCAGAATTGTTCTATGGGGTGTTAGGAGGTTTGAGCCAATTTGGAATTATAACGAGAGCCATAATTGTTTTGGACCATGCATCCAAAAGGGTATGTATCATCTCATCTTATATCATTTATTTTCTATTCATTGGATATATCTATTTATTTAGTCGACATTCATGGGCTGATTTTTATTGTAGTTACCTTTCAATTTCTATTGTTGTATTTATGTGAAGTAAAAATTACAGATATCAGTATTACTGTATTACTATATCATAACCAGATACTGATGAGATTAATCTTAGAGTTGTTCCCTTTCGGTTCTATTTCTTACGCTTAGCTTTGCCACCCAAAATCCTTAGTTGAGTATATCTTCCTAATTATGCTCATGTGATGATGCGTTAATAAATGAAATTAAGCAACCATAACAAATGAATACAACCCCATCAATCAGAATTTTGGAAGGCATTTAGGACTGATAAGACCACTGAATCAGATGTTTGGAGCGCTGGATCTAACAATAGAAAGAAGGCATCAATCAAAAATGTCGTTTACAAAAAAAATATTCGACAATCTCCAATACAAAGACACATGTATTCCCACCAAACCAAAGAAAAACACAAAAATAATAATCTATCCATTAAATTTCTACAATATTAACCAAAACTAAGTCAGAAAAAATAACATCTCAGTTATTTCAAACAACTATTTTCCCATTTAAAATCTCATATCTTGACCGTAATGTTATATAAAAAAAACCCTTCTTTTAAATAAAAGTATGTATTTTATAATACATACTCAATGCCATTTAGCTGTTCTATCAATAATAAAAAGCATAATCAATGGAAACCATCAAAGTTGATTTCATCTAAATAAACCAAACATCAATAATAATGGTCCACCAATGCATTCTAATATAAGAAAAAAAAAACAAAATTCATTTAAGTCTAAGATTTCACAAAAATAAATTTTAGAAATATCACCAAAAATTAATAACAAAAACTTAATTTGATGTCAATATTAACAATGATTTTTAATTTGTTGTTAAAAAACAATGAATTTTAATTACAAACACCATAACAAAAGTTAACCACAATATAATTAAAATTTGTGGAAAAAAACCACAATATAATTAAAAACAACAAAATAACAAACAGCCCCGCAGCGTAGCGCGAGTACTATCCTAGTACGTATTAATAAGTCCACGTACAATCATTCTCACCCGTGATTTGTTTTCAGTTTCATCTTCGGGGAGTGATTGTTGACTTTTTTTGTGGATGGTAAAATACTATATAGACTACATAGTTCTAAAAAATTATTCTTGCTTATATAACTAAAAAAAACATCAAATTGAGATAAGTGAAAATTAATTTGATGTTTCCAACTCTCTAAAAGAGTCGCGATAAGTGAAAATTAAGACGGTTGTTTGATTAGTTTGAAATTCGTTAATCAGACTAGAACATCGAATCCTCACAGATTAAACATAAAGTAGTTAAGACAAGAAACGAACACAGTCTATCAATGGAAGAAAACTCTGAAAATATAACAATCCTCAGGGCTCTGTAGTGACCTTCCTCGCCCGCTTATTGGTAACACCTTGGGCGCTGGCGCTGGTATTAGTGTCAACAGGACACCTTTTGAGATTACTAATGGCTGCAGTGTCTTTAATGGTGCTTTGGAAGGCAGGCACTCCTCCATTTGCTAGGTCAGTCCAGTACCATATTGAACTTGCACTAGCAAATAGGTCGTCTCCAGTTACGTTATCAATTTGTGCCAAGAGAAGATTGCGATTCTTCTGTTGTTTCAAAGTGAGAAGATGTTGGACGAACAGGGAGTCTTTTGAGATGTCTTTTGAGATAACCATCAGACTTGATGGTGGTTTATTGTCTATTGCAAAGAAAAGAAGGTCCTCTAGCATCTGATTACGTCTTGCACGTCTATTTCCTGAAAACAAACAAACATCAACGGACATGAGCTACACGTTACTGAAAGAGAGAGGTGCAAGGGGTGCCGAAATCAGAGAAGCAGTTGGTGGGGAACTTCTGAACGTTTTCAAGAAGAAAGATCGTGCAACCAAGTAATTTTATTTTTCTTCATCTTTTATGTAAGTATCTATTAATTTTTTTTCTAACCATTACTAAAAGTACTCTCTTATTATTTTGTTGAGGTTGTCTTCTATTGAAACCCAATCTCTTCCCTTGCATATAATTTGGGATTGGGAAAACTGTCCAATCCCAAATTATTATGAAGCTCAAGATTTAGGTTTATTATATCCACATATCGTTGAGTTTCTTAAGAAGAAGATTTTTTTTGTATCGGGGTTTGTCGGGATTGGAGATAAACGTCATTTCAACATAGTAAAATATGAATATCTGAAAGAGCAAGAGAAAGACAATATTAACTTAGTCCATGTACCACGATCAGAATCGGAAGGTAACAACTTCTCTTACAACCTTTGTCTTTTTAGTTTATTTTTTCTTTCAGTTTAGTAATTCATTATTTTAATAATTTTTTCATAGAAAGACACAGCCGACAACGCTACAAAGGTGGCACTTCTTAAAAATATGTGTGATAAAATGCCCCCTTGTCCGACCCTTGTTGTGACAGGCAATAAAGACTTCATGAAGATCATTCATGTTGAGACCTCTTAACCCCAAAGGCGTCGACTTTCCTTGGGAGAAGACCAAACAAACCAAGAAACGAGAAAACTTGCTCTATTCTAGCGGAACATCAGAAATGGAAGATCTGATGTTTGATGCAGAGAAAGAACAGAGAGAAGAAGAAGATGAGTTGCAGAAAAGTAAAAGAGAGAAAGAACCCGTACGTTTGGTAACCCAGTTCACTCCCAAAAAGGGTAGCTACGTCTGGGCCGAGTCTCAGCTCGGAATCCACTAAAAGTCTGAGATTGTGTTTACAAGATAGAGTTTACAAGTGACCGTCTAATACCCTTCACTAGTACTTAGACTCACTCTGTAGAACTCTCTCTTACCAAGAAAACAAAGAACTAAACGCTCACAAGTTTTCTCTCCTCCTTACAATCTCGAATGTTCTCTCACACTACTAACTCTCTCTACACATAAGCCCCTCTTTATAGCCATAGAAATTAGGGCTTCCTTGCTGTTAAGACAAGTCGCTTTCCTTGCAATCCGTATTGCCGGTTGCAGTCTTGAAACACGCTTTGTCGAAGTCAAAGCCAAAATGTCCATATCACTTCTGGGCACATACGGACAAACTGTCCTTATGGCTGAACCGCGGCAAATTCCTCTCGTCGGTTCCCCATGAATGTGGTCCCAAAAATAAACTTAACATGGGTTTGAATTACTTCACCATAGTTAACTTCCAACGGACATATGCTTTCAAATGTTTAGCTTGGTGCTCAAGTCTTCATCTTCACAAATCTCCACCTGAAGACATGAGGATCAAACCAATCAACAACACACACAACGGTAGAGAGAGATTAGTAAAACCTGACTTTAGTTTCCCAGATTCCTGACTCGGCTTCCCTGAGTTTATTACTCAGACTTGACCTGCAGCAAGTTCAAAGCAGCCTTAAACTTGCACACAGACACGATCTTGGTGAAAATATCCGCAGGGTTGATATCAGTGGATATTATGGTCACCTCCACCACTCCATCTTCAATGACTTCACGGATGTAGTGGTACCTTATGTCAATGTACTTCGTTCTTTCATGATGCACATTGTTCTTCGAGAGTGAAATGGCACTCTGCGAATCACAGAATATCTCCACACTCTTCTGTTTATAACCGAAATCTTTCAGTAACCCTCTTAGCCAAACAGCGTCCTTTACAGCTTCTGTTAATGCCATGTACTCAGACTCGGTTGTGGAGAGAGATACAACTCTCTGCTGACCAGACTTCCAACTTATGGTGTTACCTCCAAGAGTAAACACCAGGCCTGTGATAGATTTTCTTCTGTCAGGATCGGCACCATAGTCAGCATCACAATATCCTTCAATCATGAACTCTGAATCCTTCTTCTTGTAACACAGCTTCGTGTTCAGAGTCCCCTTGATGTACTTTAGAACCCACTTGACTCCAAGCCAATGATCCTTTATAGGTTGGCTCATGTATCTGCTAACAATGCCTACTGGATAGGCTAAATCAGGACGAGTGCCGATCATAGCATACATGATACTACCAACGGCGCTGCAGTAAGGTACTGTCTTCATATACTCTTCATCTCGTTCCAGTTTCTCTTTTGTAGCAGAACGCAACTTCAACTGAGCTCCTAGTGGAGTTTCTACAGGCTTTGCTTCAGACATGTTGAATGTCTTAAGAATCTTGCTTAAATAGCTTTCTTGAGACAGCCAAAGAGTACCAGCACTGCGGTCTCTGATGATATCGATACCCAAGATCTTTTGAGCAGCTCCCAGATCCTTCATATCAAACTTCTTGCTAAGCTCCTCCTTTAATGCGGCTATTGTTTCCTTGCTCTTTGCCGCTACAAGCATGTCATCGACATACAATAGTAGATACACCATAGACCCATCAGACAATGGCTTGATGTAAGCACAACTGTCATAGTGACTTCTTTCAAAACCAATCTCACCCATGTAGTTGTCAAACTTCTCGTTCCATTGCCTTGGTGATTGTTTCAGTCCATACAGCAATTTGTTCAGGAGACACACCTCATCCTCTTTAAACATAGATTCAAAATCTTCTGGAGGTGTCATGTAGATCTTTTCTTTTAGTTCCCATGGAGGAATGCCGTTTTAACGTCCAACTGCTCCAATTCAAGATTTTCTTGAACCACTATCGAGAGTAAAACCCTGATAAAAGCATGTTTTACCACTGGAGCAAAGATCTCATGGTAGTCTACTCCTTCCTTTGAGCATATCCTTTGGCGACGAGCCTAGCTTTGAACCTTGGTTCTTCAACTCCAGGAATGCCTAGCTTATACTTGTATATCCATCGGCTGCCAATGATTCTCTGGTTCTTCGGTCTGGTAACAACCGTCCAGGTATCATTTTTAACCTAAGAATCAATCTCCTCTGTCATAGCTAGTTTCCACTGATCCCAATTGATATCTCGTTTTGCCTCGCTGTAATCTGCAGGTCCTACTGCATCACCGTCCTCAGTTGTGTAAAGAGCTTCAGCAAAGTAATCTTCATCATCGAACCTTCTTGGTGCTCGTACCACCCTTCTTTCTCTGTCTCGAGCAAGATGATAACTTAATGGGGATTGGCGTACTCCAGTCTCAACAATGTTATTTCTTGCTCTTTGAAGTGGAGTACGGGTTGCAGGGCTTCTGGATGCAGGAGTGTTCTGTACTGACATATGGTCTCCACCTGAGCTGATATCACTCTCTGCTTCGAGATCCAAATCAAGGTAAGATTCAGGTTGCTGATCTTCCTCAGTAAGTTCTTGATCTTTCTTCTGCAACAGGTCCTTGTAAACTGCGTTTTCTGGAAAGATAACATTTCTACTCACCACGCACTTACCCTCATCCATAAGCCACACTTTTTAACCCTTAACTCCACTTGGATAACCAATAAGAACTCCCTTCTTAGCTCTAGGACTTAACTTTCCATCATAAGTGTGAACAAATGTAACACACCCATACCTTCTCAAGTAACTGTAGATAGGAGCTTTCCCGGACCACTTCTTGTCTGGAAACTCGAAATTAAGTGCTGAACAAGGAGTCTTATTTATGAGAAGCACTGCAGTGTGAGTTGCCTCAGAACAAAACCTTTTTGGCAATCCTGAATCACTAAGCATGCTTCTAACTTTCTCCATGTTCGTTCTGTTCATGCGTTCTGCAACACCGTTTTGTTGCGGTGTGTACGCACATGTTCGATGTCTTTGAATCCCCTTTTCTTCGCAGAACCCATCAAACAGTCTATTGCAGAACTCCAAGCCGTTGTCAGTCCTGAGAGTCTTCACCTTGTTTCCACTCTGGTTCTCTACTAGACTAACCCAGCTAACAAACTTTTCAAAAGCCTCGTCTTTGGTCTTCAGAAAGTAAACCCAGACCTTTCTTGTATGATCATCAATGAAAGAGATGAAGTATTGACAGCTTCCCAACGAAAACGGTACTGACGGTGCTCCCCACAAGTCAGAGTGAACGTATTCAAGTTTCTCCTTTGTGTCGTGTTGAGCCAAGTTGAATCCCACCTTCTTAGCTCTCCCGTAGATACAATCTTCACATGTATCAAGGACTGACACTTTCTTCTTATCTAGAAAACCTTTTCTCACCAAAATGTTCATGTTCTTCTGACTTATATGACACAGTCTTCTATGCCAGAGAATTGTATCATCCGTTGCTTTCACCACAGCAAGTGATTCGTCAGTTGCAGGTTTTCCATGGAGCAGGTACAGTGTGTCATATCGTCTTCCTTCAAGCAAGACTTGACTGCCAGATTTGATTTTCAGCCTCCCATTCTCTGATTCAAACTTGTAACCGGCTTTCTCAAAAGTTCCCAGTGATAGGAGATTCCTATCCATGTCAGGAATGAATCTCACGTTCGAGAGAGTCACCACGGGACCAGTGTCACTCTTGATCTTGATAGTCCCGACCCCTCTGACTCTCGAAGTTGTTTTGTTACCCATCCGGACAGAACCTCCAGCATTCTCGTCAAGCTCTTCAAACCATTCCCTCTTATGAGTCATGTGATAGCTGCAACCAGTGTCCATAATCCATTCATCCTCCAGATGAATGTCGGTTGAGGACAGAGCCTCTGACACATAAAGACCAGTTGCTTCAACAAAGTTCCCTTGTCCCTCCGATGTTTCACCCTTGTTGTTTCCCTGATTTTGTTTGAACTGAGTCTTGTTCTTGTTGGGACAGGATGCCTTGAAGTGGCCATCTTCACCGCAGATCCAACATCCTCGTTTAGACTTAGACTTAGACCTAGCCCTGTTCCCTTTACCCTTTTCTTTCTGTTCACTTCTACCTCTATCCTCAGCCTTATCCTTGACATACAACCCTTCAGCCTGACCCTTGATACTCTTCTTAACCGACCCAAATTCTAATTTCTTAGAGTAAATAGCAGCAGTGACCTCATCTAGAGACAATATAGACTTACCAGAGCTATATTTCAAAGTATCTATTAACTGGTCGAAAGGTCTAGGTAGTGACATAAGCAATAATATTGCTTGATCCTCATCAGAGATAACTACATTAAGGTTATCTAAATCTGCAACTATGTGAAGGAACTCGTCTATGTTACCTTCAATAGACAAATTTTCAGACATCTTGAAGCCGTAGAGCTTATGCTTCAGATAGATCCGGTTTGGGAGAGCTTTGGACATGTACAACTTGTCCAACGCGTTCAACATCGCTGCAGCAGATGTTTCCTTCTTGATCTTCCTTAAAACCCTATCCGTGACACTTAACACAATGGCGCTTCTAGCTTTTCTTTTCTTCTCTTCGAACGCTTCACCTTTATCACGTTCTTCTTTGTCATCCTCGGTTGACTCTTTCGAGTCTTTACCCTTCTCATCAGCTGTCTCAGATTCTTTGAGGGCAGCAGTCAGGCCCAGCATGTCCATGTGAGCCAAAAGCTTCTCTTTCCACATCGTGTAGTCTCCACGACCATCAAACTTTTCAACCTCGATTCTCACCCCAGACATGGTTCAGTGTTAAGTAACTCTTCAGAACCACAAAACAGGAACCACAGCTCTGATACCAATTTGTTGAGACCTCTTAACCCCAAAGGCGTCGACTTTCCTTGGGAGAAGACCAAACAAACCAAGAAACGAGAAAACTTGCTCTGTTCTAGCGGAACTTCAGAAACAGAGGATCTGATGTTTGATGCAGAGAAAGAACAGAGAGAGGATGAGTTGCAGAAAAGTAAAAGAGAGAGAGAACACGTACGTTTGGTAACCATTTCACTCCCAAAAAGGGTAGCTACGTCTGGGCCGAGTCTCAGCTTGGAATCCACTAAAAGTCTGAGATTGTGTTTACAAGATAGAGTTTACAAGTGACCGTCTAATACCCTTCACTAGTACTTAGACTCACTCGGTAGAACTCTCTCTTACCAAGAAAACAAAGAACTAAACGCTCACAAGTTTTCTCTCCTCCTTACAATCTCGAATGTTCTCTCACACTACTAACTCTCTCTACACATATGCGCCTCTTTATAGCCATAGAAATTAGGGCTTCCTTGCTGTTAAGACAAGTCGCTTTCCTTGCAATCCGTATTGCCGGTTGCAGTCTTGAAACACGCTTTGTCGAAGTCAAAGCCAAGATGTCCATATCACTTCTGGGCACATACGGACAAACTGTCCTTATGGCTGAACCGCGGCAAATTCCTCTCGTCGGTTCCCCATGAATGTGGTCCCAAAAATAAACTTAACCTGGGTTTGAATTACTTCACCATAGTTAACTTCCAACGGACATATGCTTTCAAATGTTTAGCTTGGTGCTCAAGTCTTCATCGTCACAATTCATTCTGTTCGAAAAAGAGGTTTCGAAGTTTTTTTGGCATACAATGATGAAGCAACAGGCGAACTCATAGCTAGTGCCAATGAAGCATGGCATTACTACAAACTTTTTGGTATAGACAGGAAGCTCCTTAACACTAAGAAAAGGCCGAGAAAGAAAAAGAAAGGTAGACTTGGAAAAGATGCTAAAAGGTTAAAAGCTTACAAAGAGCAAGGAGGAGGGAGCACAAGTAAGACTGAGACATGAAGAGGGGTTCACAAGGTTGAGCAGATGAGCATAATATTAGTTTCAATATCGTGGTTAAATAATAATTTAGGGTTTTATGATGCTATCTAGTTGGTGTGACTGATCATCTCCCTGGTGTGTGTGTTTGGATCTTTCTTCTCTCAGTTTTGTTTTTTGCTTTTTGATCTTATGCTGTTGAACTTTGTGCAATTGAAACAAATTCGTTGCTATTGTGTTTAGCGTTTCTAACACGCGAAGCATCGAGACTTACTACTGTCCCTTGTTTTTTGCAAATTGAAGTGAGTTCACATATATACAAATTGAAATAGTCAGACGTGAACTGCATTTTGTTTGAAAAAAAATAATCAAATGTGGTTTGGTTGTTGAGGTGTTAGCACACAAGCGTCGAGACTTATATTGTCTTTAGTTTTTAAATCACAACAAGGCTTAATTGTGAGTTCCGCGAAATGGTTTCGGATGCAATCTTTGCGATCATAATAAACGTTTTTACAAACGCCTTGTCAGCAATTCCAGTAGACGTTTATTAAAGATTTTCTGAGAACGGCTGTTAAACTTTTTAATCGCTATTCTTAAAATTCACAAAATAAAAATATCATTGAAATTGTACATACCAAAAGAAAAAATATGTAAAAGACAAAGAGTTCGTAAGAAACATACCCATGTGGAAAATTTATATATTGCAAATAAGTAGTTATGGACAACATACAACTCATGTCATGTCATGTGGTAAGCTCTTGTGGCTGTGTTACTGTTTAGTACCAAAGCTACAGATTTTAAATTCAACTAGTTCCCTAAAAGAGCTAGGCTTTGCACAGATAATTTATACCCATGGTTCGTGGTATAAAAAGATATCTACAAGATATGTAAATATATCATAATCATATGAATGATTTGTAAATATTTTATATCATAAATTCATAATCATATGAATGATTTGTAAATATTTTATATCATAATCATATGAATGATTTGTAAATATTATATAGGATCTCACTAGTTAGGAAAGTGGGTTAAATCACATTCCTATATATATGTTTGTATATTGTAACATTGTTCTTATGAGAGTTAATATACTATTTCCTATACACTAAGATGTTCTTCTCTCATCAACCTTCAACAAAGAAGAGTAACATACAGTAGAACCTCTATAAATTAATACTCTTTAAATTAATACTCGCTGTAAATTAATAAATTCTTTCGGTCTCGAGTTGGGCCGATGTAAAAAATAAAAATTTTCGATAAATTAATAAGATAATAATTTTTTTGGAAATCCTATGTAAAAATATGGTCCCATCAATATCATAAATTAATAATTAAATAATATATATATATATATATATATAAGAAAATCTAGTGAAATATGACTCTTGCATATTCTTGAATTTGCATTCTTTTTGGAGCTCATCTCTAATTTTTTTTCATTGTTGTCTTTTCAAATCGCATCCAAAAATTCTAAAGATTTCTAAATGCGATAATTGATTCTTTATATGTAGTTGGTTCTAAAATTACCACAATATCTTATTCGACTTCATCATTAACATGAATGATACTAGTAGCAATTCCTTCTAAACTCTAAGCTTCTAATATTTATCATTTTTAACTAAACTCAACTTAGCAATTACGATAAACAAGATTATAAATTAAGAAAAAAAATTTAAAATATGAATGACAACAAAAGTATCTTATTTTGTAATACAAAATTTTCAAAATTATGAAGATTAAAAATCTCTTCATAAATTATTAATTTATCGATAAATTAAAACCTCTATAAATTAATAAAATTTCATGGTCCCGACCTTATTAATTTATAGAGGTTCTACTGTATGTGTATAATTGATCAGTAATTTAATATATTACTTTTGATCAAATCATATGTTACACCATATGAAGTCTTTTTGAATCATTCAAACCAACATAATCAATAGGGACGCGTATTCACATCACCCACTGGCATAGGATAATAGTCACATACAATATAGATTAACTCATTATCATGACACCTGAATGAGCCACAACCGATACTGAACGATTGATTGACCACCATCTGAGTGTAGTGTCCGCAATCACCTTTGCACTTGTTGGTGGCATAATCGTAGTTTGGCTTCTCCGTATACCAATATTTTGCGGCGATTGGACCGCTCATTTGATCCTCAGGTTGGACCCATCCCGCGGCTATATTCTCCCCGTAAGGTCCACCTGAATGTCTCATGGAGCTGTAATCGCAGACTCCAGCTTTGGCTTGTCTGTTTGCGAAGTTCTGTGCATAAGCCGCTACGGTTTTGTTCCACATGCACCAATGGAGCCACCCCGACCTCGGCTCGGATCTTGTTGTGGATCCTTACCGTTTTTTTCGGTTGGACGTCATCGATTGGTCTTACCTTAGGTAAACCATAGGCTCGAGTTAAAAGAACAGAGAATAATGTCAGTACGACGAAGCTATAACGAATAGACAACATTTTGTTATGTTTAGTTGTATAATTTGTTTTTGGAACTGATGGTCTCTAGCTATTCTGATTGTTCTTACTTCGTCGTCCTTTTGTAGGCCTACGAAAATAATTAAAAAGTCTCTGCAACTAAATAATTAGATCATAAAATTAAATAGGGTTAACAAAAAGTTGGTGTGGATACAAAGTTATATTTTTATTCAATCATTCATTAGTCAATCTCACACAAGTAAATTTCTAAATCCCTTTTAATAATATAAATGTAGATAAATCAAAAGCTTTGCATGATGGGTAATATTTAGAACATGATTTAATAACATACGAGTCAGTTAATCTCTATATACTTATTTAAACAATGTTGTTAAAGTTTAACCCTACTATCATGAGATATATTATAAAAAATACCATTACATTTTAATTAATTTAATAACTAACAAAATAAAAGTTTATATTAGTTTATAAAATAATATTTTCGAAATAATTTAATAAATTAAAAAAATTATTTAACAAATTCATTTATTTTTTCAGAAATATTAGGAAACAATAAAGAACTATTTAGAATAATCATAATAATTTATTTTATTTATAAAACTAAGATGAAATATTTTGCATTCATAAATCGTTTAATAATGACATATATTTTAGGGGGATTTTCAAAAATATGTTTTTTTTTTCTTATATACATCATTGCTAAACATTACTCTTTTTTAAAACTAAGATACATCATTGCTTATATTTTAAAAATATATAATATTATATTTAATTTATTAAATATTTTTTTTGGAATGCACATCGACGCAATGACAACTTATTAAAATATAAAAAATCACAAATGTTATATTTTATTCAATAGTATATACAACTAAAATAAATAAATAAATAAATAAATCAAGATTTCTAAACAAGAGCGCTTCAATAGAGGGTTTGTTATATTTTTTGGATTTTACTAAATCTATATAATTCATGAATTTGAACTTTGTGTCATTTACCAAAGATGGGTAGAGTATAAAAATAAGTAAATTTAAATGTAAAAGCTTATAAAATATATAGAATAAATTAAATAAAATTTATACTATTATTTTATAACTAACAAATTATAGTAAAGTTTACGCAAATATTTTTCCTTGCTGTACAGCACAGTAATTATCTAGTTATTAGTATTATATTGTCAAGAACATCTATTATATGAATTTAAATTTAGGTGTTAACATATTCACAATACCACAATACTAATTCAAACCACCAGATACATGTAATGGTCGTCAGTCAATTCAATTAGGTTGAGCCGTTGAGGGATATTAATCCGGTTGAGAGAAATTATAATACTATAGATATGTTTGAAAGAGTCCCAAAAAGAACTTTATGGTAAAACATTTTCTATATAAAAATATATGAAAACAATATATGTTTTGTTGTAAATGCTTACTCGTAGTTGTAGATTCAGGTAATTAAACAAAAAAGTCAGAATCAATTACGTAAAACACGACCGTTAATCCCACCAAAAGTCGATCTCTGATTGGTCATAAGGAATTAATCATTATCATAAGTTCTATATGTATCAAAGCAACGTATAATCCGTCTAGTCTTCGTCGTAATATTATATATAGATATCACACTAATAATTAAAAAAATTCACCAAATGCACGTCAATAAAATTTATAAATTCTATTTTTTTCAAAAAAGTTAGATGGTCTTACTCTTGGCGAGTTCATGAAGGGGTGATATGTATATTCGTGATCTGAAGAACAACAAAGGGACATATTTGTGGGTTGACTTGCGGGGAATGGCATCCCATGACTAAGGAAACGGTTCTGACTTCGTCGGAAGACGAGTCTTTGCGTATATGGGATGTTAATAACTTTCCTAAATACCTTTTACCTATTACTTACAGTTTCTGATTTGCAATTCTTCTCAAATGATATTTTAGCATGCGAGTGGGGGGGGGGGGGATCATTTAACTGTTTTATCGGAACAGGTTATTAAGCCGAAGCTTGCTAGACCAGGGAGTTACAACCTGTGCTTGGGACCATGATGGAAAGCGTATCGCCGGGAGATGGACCTATACAGGTAATGATTGAAAAGGCTTTGTTCTGATTTCCTGATTACATTGTACCAAGGAAGAAATCTGTAGACGATTACCAACCAGAACCAGTAATACACAATCCTCATGCATTACCATTGTTCAGAGACGCACCAAGCCGTAAACGAGAAAGAGAGAAAGCATTGAAGGATCCTATTAAATCCCACAAGCCTGAGGTTCCCATGTCAGGTCCTGGTCATGGTGGAAGAGTTGGGACTACTGGCAGGTAGTAGCTTGTTAACACGCTATCTTATGAAGGTAAGGAGCCTCAGTATCTTCTTTGATTTTGCGATTCAGGAGCCTTGGTATCTTCTTGGTATCTTCTTGGTAAGGTCAGCCCCGTCTTAACAATTTTGACAACCTTAGGCAAAACACTTAAAATGGACCTTTTATTAAAAAAAAAAAAAATTTCCCAACAAATATGACAAAATTTAGATATCAAATAAAGTAGAAAATAAACTAGATCACTGCCAAAAAGAAAAATAATTTTGTTTTTGTTGTAGATAAAAAAAATTCTTGGTTTAGAGCTTCAAGGGTTCGTCCACACATGCACTCCAACCACAATGTAGCCAAATCTGAAACAAAAGAGAAAATGTCAATTATTTCAAGAGAATAATGATCATATGAAACGTTTCATTCTACCCTTAGTTGATGCAAAATCATTGATAATTGTTTCAAAATCCAAACTCTCCAAAATATCTTTTTCAATGCATAAAATTGCTAAACCATTCAATCTTTCTTGAGACATTGATGATCTCATATAATTTTTCAGCAATTTTAACTTAGAGAAACTCCTTTCCGCTGATGCTACTGTCACAGGAGTGGTTAGTAAAAGTCGATAAGCAATAACAACATTTGGATAGCAACCAATATTTTTTACAAACTCAAGAACCTCAATAGGTGTCATAGCTTCATCCCGTAAAGTCACCTGCAATATTCTCAACTCAGAAAAAAAGTCATCCAAATCAACATCTGATGAACCACAATGAGAAAATGTATTATGAAAATTAGTGCACCTTTCTCTTAATTCAATAGCATCAAGTGACTTTAGTTTCACTGAATTATATAAAAATCCAAAAACAGTCTCAAATGTTCTCATTTTCTCAAATCTACTTCTCAAAGAAGCAATTGCCATATCCACTACAACCAAAAAATAATCAATTTTAAAAGCATCTTCAGGTGTTTGAATTACTTCATCATGATTGTTCTCGTCAAACTGTTTTTTCTTAAACCTCCGACGCTTACTTGGAAATACGACATCAACATCCATATCATCAGCAAGACCTTTAGCTATAGTCATACTTGAGCTAAATCCATCATTTCTATATTTCTCAAAAAAAGACATCACACCTTCTACTTGCTTCATTGCATTATCAATACACATATTTTTAGCTTGTAAGTTCTTACTCACCAAGTTAATAGCAAACAAAATGTCATGCCAAATAACCATGCCAAGTAAAAACTCAAAATTTTCAAGTGCATCTACCAAACTTTCAGTTTCACTCTTTGATATAGCATCATCGCACAAAGTATATAATTCTAATAAAGCTGACCTTATTTGAGGAGTTTGATATCTTATAGCCTTGACACTTTTGATTCGACTCTCCCATCGAGTATTAGAAAGATTTTTTACCGTAAAACATGGAAGATGCTTAAGTAAAACATTCCATCTTTTGGTAGAGCCTGAAAATAAAGTATATATGCGTTGCACAATCCCAAAAAAAGATACAGCTTTCAAGCAAGAATGTGCCATGTCACTAACAACTAGATTCAAGCTATGACAAGAACATGGCATAAACAATGCTTTCGGATTTATTTCTAGCATTCGCTTTTGAACTCCTTGGTGTTTTCCTTTCATATTAGAACCATTATCGTAACCTTGTCCTCTCACATCATTAATATCAAGATCAAGTGACTTAAGAGCATTTTGTAATTCTTTAAAGAGGCCTAGTCCCGAGGTATCATCTACTTTCAGAAACTCTAAGAAATACTCTTCTATTTTTATCCTTTTAGTTGACATATTTACGCATCTTACTATTATACTCATTTGTTCTTGATGACTCACGTCGGGTGTACAATCAAGGATAATAGAAAAGTATTTTGCCTCTTTAATAACACTTGTGATAGAGAACCTGACCTTATAAGCGAGAAGAGAAATCAGCTCATTCTGAATGTTATGACCAAGATAGTGATGATGTATCTCATGAGTTTGGATGCGTCTAATATGATCCTGCATAATCAAATCAAATTCAGCAATCATCTCAATCATCCCTAGAAAATTACCATTACTATCTTGATAAAGTTTATCAGTTGAACCCCGAAATGCAAGATTTCTTTTGGAAAGACATTTCACAACAGAAATTATTCTGTATAAAACTTGTCTCCAACGTTCTTTTTCTTTTGCAATTTCTTTTTGGAATTCTTTATCAATAGTTAGATTACTTTGAAATCTAACTTTTACATCATTCCAAATCCTCATATTAGCCATATGTTCCTCACTTTTCTCATGATTTTTAGCCTATCACCAATATGTTTCCAATCTCTTAAACCTTCGGATGCTAATAAACTTAATTGACCATGAGTCTGAAATAACTTACAGCAAAAACAATACACCTTATCCACATACTTTGAGTAAACCAACCACTTTCGATCATCAGTTTCTCCATTACTCAACTTTCTAAAATAATACTTATATGCAAAGTGCCTTTTAGTTTCATCATCTATAGGGAACACAATATTTATATCTCTTTTCGGTCCTTTTTCAATCAACAAATTCCTTGTTTTGTTGTCAAGATTATTCCAATTTCTAGGATCATAGATATCGACAGGAGGAACAGGAACTGGTTCATCAACATTTAAACTTTTAGTATTAGGTGGATTTGACATATTCTCATGAGACTCATTCACAACATCATCTAATTTTTCACTTGAATGATCATGAGGATTCACACTAGGTTCTTCTACACTAGCACTCGTACTAGCTGCAGTTTTTTTTTAACAAACTTATCCATAGATCCTCTTTGAGATTCTATAAATTGGTCTTGTTCTTTTTTTCTCTTTCTTTTGTCATTCCCACACAACACCATGATTAAATAAAAAAAGGAACAATGTCACCTGGTACTGAGAGTTGTGTAGTGCACGTAAGAGAAAAGTCACTTTGTCGTCCACTCTTCCTGCAGTGTTTAAGATCCAGGGATGAGAGGCACGAAACTGCAACCTGTTTAAACTGATGATTGATGGATAAAAAAAAAAAGATGATTAGGTTGTTTTGTGATTAGTGAATTGTGAGCTAAGAGGGTTTTTTGATATGATCGTCGATTTCGACGGCGTGAGTGTCTCAAAAGCCAACGATATTTTCTTATTAATTAAGCAACTTTTTTTTTGGGCCTTTTGATCTTAAACACTTATTTTTAATGGACCCTTTTTGTTCTAAATTTTTTTTCCAAGGGCCTTTTTATTCTTAATTTTTCTTTTTCTTTTTACGAAATCACACAAAAAAAAAAATTATGGGCCCTTTTAATATTGGACCCTGGGCAAATGCCTACCCTGCCATGGGTCAGAGACGGGCCTGGGTAAGGTAAGGAGCCATGGTATCTTCTTGGTATCTTCTTTGTTAACACACTATCACCGTTGTGCATCAATTTGCGGTTGAAGTATTGTTTTGTTAATAGATATTTTTCTACCTGAAATATCAGATTATATTGATTTGATTTTGCAAAAATGCAAACTAGTAGTGTCCATACTGGAAGAGTAACATAATCTGATTCATTCTGAGAATTAAGCAAAAAAGCAAAAAAAATAAAGGCTTTCAAGTGTTCTGTACAACTTCAACAAACAAAAGCTTCAAGAGCTTCTATTGTGGGATGACTAATATACAAAGAGCACAAAATAAGTGGTATCTTCAGTTTGTATTGTATAAGTTGATGAGCTTCAGCAACCCCCATTCTCAAAGCTCGATAGTCTTTAGTATGATAAAACACTAAATAGTTGTGTCTCTACAAGTAACTGCAAAAAGCCACAATAACAAACAAACAAAAAAGAGCTGTAAGTTATCTGGATTTCATGTTACATGACTGGTGCATTATCTGACACTAAACAATTTAGAGGCAAAAATAAAATATATATAGATTACCTTAACGAAAATGTGAATGATGAATCCTCTGTGCCTAAATGTTCCTGCAGTGAACTCAAAAAGTATTGATATCTAAACCTTTATTACAACTAACATAGATGATCTACAGAAGCTCATATACAGATATTTTTATTCAGAACAATTTTCATACCTGTCCATACACGAGCTCATTTAGATCACTGAGAGATGGGTCCTCTCCAAAAGCCGTGCCTGTTAAGAAAAATCACGTTTAACAGTCTGTGTATATCACAGAATAACCCAATGATACCAATTAACATGATGAATGTTATTACCAATAGTCAGTAACTAATAATACACCAATGCACATTGACGGTCACTAGAAAATATTAAGACGCACACCATACATATCATACCTTGACACCACCAGGGAAACAGAAAGTTCTCTGGTGAGCAAGCAATAGCATCAAACTTGTGCATTATGAACCTTGGTGCAGGCTGAGCAATGAAGGTGGGGACATCCTCTCTTATGAACCTCTATCTGTCACTTTTTAGATTAACAAATGTTCAAGACATCGTAGACTTGAAGATCTGAAACCAGGGCTTTTTGGTGTTCGTTGATACCTATCATTGGAAACCATTCGATACCTTTTGTGTCTCATTGCATCATCAATGAAACCTTTCCATGTATGTTTTCACTGCTACTACTGAGATGACTGAGAAATACATTATTTGATACACTAAGCCTGTTCGGTAGCATTCTCTTGGCCACATTGGTTTCCATTATCCCTATTGCATCAGTGTATCATATGGTTATGATTGGTTTACAGGTTTGGTCAAAGAGAGATAGAGAGGGATACAGAGAGAAAAAGAGATGGCAAACGCAAAGACTAAGGAAACGGCTAGTAAAACAGAGGGTTACTTATATAACCAAGACTCAGGAAAGATTTTGGATTACAATTCATTGGTTTCTGTTACTAATATCAGCCCAAACAGAAAAGAAATACAAGATGCAGTTGATACTAATTAGCCGCCAATACAACCAAAACCAAAACAAAGGCAAATGCATCTCCAAACAGACATCATGATTTGAATATGGCAGAGCTCACCTTGTTGAGAAGTCTAGTCTTCAACAACATATAGTTTGCCTCATAGGCTTTCAATGTGTTAAAATCTTCTTCAATGTCTTTCTTGTCCTTTGAAGGCACAACCTTCCATCCTTCTTTCACAAATTCGGTATCAGTACAGAGGGCCAAATTGGCAATGACACTAGGGAGGAATGATTTCTCAAACCAATCAGACTCCAAACAATCAAGCTCAGACTTCCAAATACTCTTTGCAAGCTTGTAACAGGTAAGATCATGAGCTTCTGTAAATGTTTTCTTCCCCACATACTTCTTGTTCAACCATCTCATCTTGTCACTTAATTGCTTCCAATTCTTCAACTCAAAGGATATGAACTTTTGAACAAGTTTGTAAAATGCAGACTTGTCATTGAGTATTGAATGATGATCTATCATTGATTGAAGTAAGATTACCTCATCTTCTTCACTCCATATTTTCTAAAACTGAGTCCCCCACCACCACCTTGCCACGTTTTGAAGAAATAGGAGACTCTTAATTAGCACTTTGTCTTTGTCTCTTCTTCTTTGAGGAAGAAGGAAGAGCAGAAGCAGCCATAGGAAGAGAAGAAGCAGCCATAGGAAGAGAAGAAGCAGTCACAAGAGGAAGCTTCATTGGTTCTGAAACCACAACAGGAGGAGCAGACTCTTATTCAGACTCGGCTTCATTAGCACTTTGTCTTTCTCTCTTCTTCTTTGAGGAATCAGAAAGAGCAGAAGCAGCCATAGAAAGAGAAGAAGCAGTCACAAGAGGAAGCTTCATCGGTTCTGAAACCACAACAGGAGGAGCAGATTCTTCTTTAGACTCTTCTTCAGACTCTTCTTCAGAGTCTTCTTCAAACTAATCATACAACAAATTTGTTCAACTACTACTTTGGAGATGAATGAGTTGAATAATGTTCAACCCAATTTTGTTCAGCTTAATATTTCCAACTCTTTCAATTTTATGCAACCATTTGCAGCCTAAGTTTCACTATTTGAATGGAAGAAGTTGGAAAAAACTATTCAACCCATTCAACTTAAAAAGTTGAAAAATAAACTAATCCTACAGCAAATTTGTTCAACTTGTTCAACTACTATTTTGGAGATGAATGAGTTGAATAATGTTCAACCCAATTTTTTTCAGCTTAATATTTCCAACTCTTTCAATTTTATGCAACCATTTGCAGCCATAATGTTGCAATTCGTGATTGTGTGTTGAACTTGTATCTCCTTTAGGGTATAGTCTTCATTCTTCAAGTATCTGTTTCTCTTAGCTCTTTGTCATTTCTATTCACCTCATTCTTAGTGTTCCTACTGAGATTGATACGAATTTTACCCTCGGTGCAGGTTTGGTTCTGTAGCCTCGGTGAATAACATAGAGGGAACGAAGAAAGCTGAGGAATTGAAGCGAAAGGCTAGAGCTGATAGGTAATTATTTGTCAATGCTTTCTTTGTGCTTGATAGTTTGTTTATTGCTTCAAGGCTTGGTTTTTTGAAGTTTAATACTCGCTTTGTATTTCAATCAGATTTAAAAGAGACTAAAGTTGAAGTTCTACTGCTGCTGATAACACTGAGGAAGAGGCAAAGAAGAAAGCTAGGCTCGTGAAAGCTAGAGCATTGAGGTACTTTTCTACACATCCCAATTTCTGTTTATCCATGAGGTAGTGTTTGATGCGTGTTTGATTTGATGCTTTTGATGCTTTTATAAACTTGTTTGTTTGCGTATTTGCTATAAACTTGTTTGATGCTTTTTAATTTGATGCATGTTTTCAAAGATGTTTTCAAAGAAGTTTTCAAAGATATGTGATGTGTGTGTTGATCCAGACAAGTTTTCAAAGAATTTATTGTGTTTGTTTGTTGGTCTTTGTTGTGTTTATATAGATTTACTTCTCTAGATTGGGTCTTTGTTGTGTTTACTCAACAAGTCTTTGTTGAGTTTATATAGTCTTTGTTTACAAGTCTTCGGTATCTCTCTCGATTCCAAAAAGTATAAATTGATTCCAAATTTTTTTTCTTATCTCTCTCCATATCATCTCTGTCTCTCAGCATCATCATGGCAAAGGATAATGAAGAACTAGAGTTGAAGAAGAAACAGAGGGAAGAAGAAGAAGAATCTTCCAGCGGCTATGAAGAAGAAGAAGAATCCGGCTGTGAAGAAGAAGAAGAATCTTCCTCTGATGAAGATGATGGGTCTGGGTCTGGGTCTGACGATTCTTCTTCTCTTCCTATGACTACTTCTGCTCTTCCTGATTCCTCAAAGAAGAAGAGACAAAGACAAAGTGCTAATAAAGCCGAGTCTGAAGAAGAGTCTGAAGAAGAGTCTGCTCCTCCTGTTGTGGTTTCAGAACCGATGAAGCTTCCTCTTGTGACTGCTTCTTCTCTTCCTATGGCTGCTTCTGCTCTTCTTGATTCCTCAAAGAAGAAGAGACAAAGTGCTAATGAAGCCGAGTCTGAAGAAGACTCTGAAGAAGAGTCTGAAGAAGAATCTGCTCCTCCTGTTGTGGTTTCAGAACCGATGAAGCTTCCTCTTGTGACTGCTTCTTCTCTTCCTATGGCTGCTTCTGCTCTTCCTGATTCTTCAAAGAAGAAGAGACAAAGACAAAGTGCTAATGAAGCCGAGTCTGAAGACGAGTCTGCTCCTCCTGTTGTGGTTTCAGAACTAATGAAGCTTCCTCTTGTGACTGCTTCTTCTCTTCCAATGGCTGCTTCTGCTCTTCCTTCTTCCTCAAAGAAGAAGAGACAAAGACAAAGTGCTAATGAAGAGTCTCCTGCTTCTTCAAAACGTGGCAAGGTGGTTGTGGGGACTCAGTTTCAAAAAAAATGGAGTGAAGAAGATGAGGTAATCTTACTTCAATCAATGATAGATCATCATTCAATACTCAATGAAAAGTCTACATTTTACAAACTTTTTCAAAAGTACATATCCTTTGAGTTGAAGAATATGAAGCAAGTGAGTGACAAGGGATGCAAATGGTTGCACAGTTGAAAAGGTTGAAGGAGTTGAAAAAAAAAATTATTCAACCAATGGTACAAATGGTTGAACAGTTGAAAAGGTTGAAGGAGTTGAAAACAATTATTCAACTAAGTTTCACCATTTGAATGAAAGAAGTTGGAAAAAACTATTCAACCCATTCAACTTAAAAAGTTGAAAAAATAAACTAATCATACAACAAATTTGTTCAACTACTATTTTGGAGATGAATGAGTTGAATAATGTTCAACCCAATTTTGTTCAGCTTAATATTTCCAACTCTTTCAATTTTATGCAACCATTTGCAGCCTAAGTTTCACCATTTGAATGGAAGAAGTTGGAAAAAACTATTCAACACATTCAACTTAAAAAGTTGAAAAATAAACTAATCCTACAGCAAATTTGTTCAACTTGTTCAACTACTATTTTGGAGATGAATGAGTTGAATAATGTTCAACCCAATTTTTTTCAGCTTAATATTTCCAAATCTTTCAATTTTATGCAACCATTTGCAGCCATAATGTTGCAATTCGTGATTGTGTGTTGAACTTGTATCTCCTTTAGGGTATAGTCTTCATTCTTCAAGTATTTGTTTCTCTTAGCTCTTTGTCATTTCTATTCACCTCATTCTTAGTGTTCCTACTGAGATTGATACGAATTTTACCCTCGGTGCAGGTTTGGTTCTGTAGCCTCGGTGAATAACATAGAGGGAACGAAGAAAGCTGAGGAATTGAAGCGAAAGGCTAGAGCTGATAGGTAATTATTTGTCAATGCTTTCTTTGTGCTTGATAGTTTGTTTATTGCTTCAATGCTTGGTTTTTTGAAGTTTAATACTCGCTTTGTATTTCAATCAGATTTGAAAGAGACTAAAGTTGAAGTTCTACTGCTGCTGATAACACTAAGGAAGAGGCAAAGAAGAAAGCTAGGCTCGTGAAAGCTAGAGCATTGAGGTACTTTTCTACACATCCTAATTTCTGTTTATCCATGAGGTAGTGTTTGATGCGTGTTTGATTTGATGCTTTTGATGCTTTTATAAACTTGTTTGTTTGCGTATTTGCTATAAACTTGTTTGATGCTTTTTATTTTGATGCGTGTTTTCAAAGATGTGTGATGTGTGTGTTGATCCAGACAAGTTTTCAAAGAATTTATTGTGTTTGTTTGTTGGTCTTTGCTGTGTTTATATAGATGTACTTCTCTAGATTGGGTCTTTGTTGTGTTTACTCAACAAGTCTTTGTTGAGTTTATATAGTCTTTGTTTACAAGTCTTCGGTATCTCTCTCGATTCCAAAAAGTATAAATCGATTCCAAATTTTTGGGGGATCATTTAACTGTTTTATCGGAACAGGTTATTAAGCCGAAGCTTGCTAGACCAGGGAGTTACAACCTGTGCTTGGGACCATGATGGAAAGCGTATCGCCGGGAGATGGACCTATACAGGTAATGATTGAAAAGGCTTTGTTCTGATTTCCTAATTACATTGTACCAAGGAAGAAATCTGTAGACGATTACCAACCAGAACCAGTAATACACAATCCTCATGCATTACCATTGTTCAGAGACGCACCAAGCCGTAAACGAGAAAGAGAGAAAGCATTGAAGGATCCTATTAAATCCCACAAGCCTGAGGTTCCCATGTCAGGTCCTGGTCATGGTGGAAGAGTTGGGACTACTGGCAGGTAGTAGCTTGTTAACACGCTATCTTATGAAGGTAAGGAGCCTCGGTATCTTCTTTGATTTTGCGATTCAGGAGCCTTGGTATCTTCTTGGTATCTTCTTGGTAAGGTCAGCCCCGTCTTAACAATTTTGACAACCTTAGGCAAAACACTTAAAATGGACCTTTTATTAAAAAAAAAAAAAATTTCCCAACAAATATGACAAAATTTAGATATCAAATAAAGTAGAAAATAAACTAGATCACTGCCAAAAAGAAAAATAATTTTGTTTTTGTTGTAGATAAAAAAAATTCTTGGTTTAGAGCTTCAAGGGTTCGTCCACACATGCACTCCAACCACAATGTAGCCAAATCTGAAACAAAAGAGAAAATGTCAATTATTTCAAGAGAATAATGATCATATGAAACGTTTCATTCTACCCTTAGTTGATGCAAAATCATTGATAATTGTTTCAAAATCCAAACTCTCCAAAATATCTTTTTCAATGCATAAAATTGCTAAACCATTCAATCTTTCTTGAGACATTGATGATCTCATATAATTTTTCAGCAATTTTAACTTAGAGAAACTCCTTTCCGCTGATGCTACTGTCACAGGAGTGGTTAGTAAAAGTCGATAAGCAATAACAACATTTGGATAGCAACCAATATTTTTTACAAACTCAAGAACCTCAATAGGTGTCATAGCTTCATCCCGTAAAGTCACCTGCAATATTCTCAACTCAGAAAAAAAGTCATCCAAATCAACATCTGATGAACCACAATGAGAAAATGTATTATGAAAATTAGTGCACCTTTCTCTTAATTCAATAGCATCAAGTGACTTTAGTTTCACTGAATTATATAAAAATCCAAAAACAGTCTCAAATGTTCTCATTTTCTCAAATCTACTTCTCAAAGAAGCAATTGCCATATCCACTACAACCAAAAAATAATCAATTTTAAAAGCATCTTCAGGTGTTTGAATTACTTCATCATGATTGTTCTCGTCAAACTGTTTTTTCTTAAACCTCCGACGCTTACTTGGAAATACGACATCAACATCCATATCATCAGCAAGACCTTTAGCTATAGTCATACTTGAGCTAAATCCATCATTTCTATATTTCTCAAAAAAAGACATCACACCTTCTACTTGCTTCATTGCATTATCAATACACATATTTTTAGCTTGTAAGTTCTTACTCACCAAGTTAATAGCAAACAAAATGTCATGCCAAATAACCATGCCAAGTAAAAACTCAAAATTTTCAAGTGCATCTACCAAACTTTCAGTTTCACTCTTTGATATAGCATCATCGCACAAAGTATATAATTCTAATAAAGCTGACCTTATTTGAGGAGTTTGATATCTTATAGCCTTGACACTTTTGATTCGACTCTCCCATCGAGTATTAGAAAGATTTTTTACCGTAAAACATGGAAGATGCTTAAGTAAAACATTCCATATTTTGGTAGAGCCTGAAAATAAAGTATATATGCGTTGCACAATCCCAAAAAAAGATACAGCTTTCAAGCAAGAATGTGCCATGTCACTAACAACTAGATTCAAGCTATGACAAGAACATGGCATAAACAATGCTTTCGGATTTATTTCTAGCATTCGCTTTTGAACTCCTTGGTGTTTTCCTTTCATATTAGAACCATTATCGTAACCTTGTCCTCTCACATCATTAATATCAAGATCAAGTGACTTAAGAGCATTTTGTAATTCTTTAAAGAGGCCTAGTCCCGAGGTATCATCTACTTTCAGAAACTCTAAGAAATACTCTTCTATTTTTATCCTTTTAGTTGACATATTTACGCATCTTACTATTATACTCATTTGTTCTTGATGACTCACGTCGGGTGTACAATCAAGGATAATAGAAAAGTATTTTGCCTCTTTAATAACACTTGTGATAGAGAACCTGACCTTATAAGCGAGAAGAGAAATCAGCTCATTCTGAATGTTATGACCAAGATAGTGATGATGTATCTCATGAGTTTGGATGCGTCTAATATGATCCTGCCTAATCAAATCAAATTCAGCAATCATCTCAATCATCCCTAGAAAATTACCATTACTATCTTGATAAAGTTTATCAGTTGAACCCCGAAATGCAAGATTTCTTTTGGAAAGACATTTCACAACAGAAATTATTCTGTATAAAACTTGTCTCCAACGTTCTTTTTCTTTTGCAATTTCTTTTTGGAATTCTTTATCAATAGTTAGATTACTTTGAAATCTAACTTTTACATCATTCCAAATCCTCATATTAGCCATATGTTCCTCACTTTTCTCATGATTTTTAGCCTATCACCAATATGTTTCCAATCTCTTAAACCTTCGGATGCTAATAAACTTAATTGACCATGAGTCTGAAATAACTTACAGCAAAAACAATACACCTTATCCACATACTTTGAGTAAACCAACCACTTTCGATCATCAGTTTCTCCATTACTCAACTTTCTAAAATAATACTTATATGCAAAGTGCCTTTTAGTTTCATCATCTATAGGGAACACAATATTTATATCTCTTTTCGGTCCTTTTTCAATCAACAAATTCCTTGTTTTGTTGTCAAGATTATTCCAATTTCTAGGATCATAGATATCGACAGGAGGAACAGGAACTGGTTCATCAACATTTAAACTTTTAGTATTAGGTGGATTTGACATATTCTCATGAGACTCATTCACAACATCATCTAATTTTTCACTTGAATGATCATGAGGATTCACACTAGGTTCTTCTACACTAGCACTCGTACTAGCTGCAGTTTTTTTTTAACAAACTTATCCATAGATCCTCTTTGAGATTCTATAAATTGGTCTTGTTCTTTTTTTCTCTTTCTTTTGTCATTCCCACACAACACCATGATTAAATAAAAAAAGGAACAATGTCACCTGGTACTGAGAGTTGTGTAGTGCACGTAAGAGAAAAGTCACTTTGTCGTCCACTCTTCCTGCAGTGTTTAAGATCCAGGGATGAGAGGCACGAAACTGCAACCTGTTTAAACTGATGATTGATGGATAAAAAAAAAAAAGATGATTAGGTTGTTTTGTGATTAGTGAATTGTGAGCTAAGAGGGTTTTTTGATATGATCGTCGATTTCGACGGCGTGAGTGTCTCAAAAGCCAACGATATTTTCTTATTAATTAAGCAACTTTTTTTTTGGGCCTTTTGATCTTAAACACTTATTTTTAATGGACCCTTTTTGTTCTAAATTTTTTTTCCAAGGGCCTTTTTATTCTTAATTTTTCTTTTTCTTTTTACGAAATCACACAAAAAAAAAAATTATGGGCCCTTTTAATATTGGACCCTGGGCAAATGCCTACCCTGCCATGGGTCAGAGACGGGCCTGGGTAAGGTAAGGAGCCATGGTATCTTCTTGGTATCTTCTTTGTTAACACACTATCACCGTTGTGCATCAATTTGCGGTTGAAGTATTGTTTTGTTAATAGATATTTTTCTACCTGAAATATCAGATTATATTGATTTGATTTTGCAAAAATGCAAACTAGTAGTGTCCATACTGGAAGAGTAACATAATCTGATTCATTCTGAGAATTAAGCAAAAAAGCAAAAAAAAATAAAGGCTTTCAAGTGTTCTGTACAACTTCAACAAACAAAAGCTTCAAGAGCTTCTATTGTGGGATGACTAATATACAAAGAGCACAAAATAAGTGGTATCTTCAGTTTGTATTGTATAAGTTGATGAGCTTCAGCAACCCCCATTCTCAAAGCTCGATAGTCTTTAGTATGATAAAACACTAAATAGTTGTGTCTCTACAAGTAACTGCAAAAAGCCACAATAACAAACAAACAAAAAAGAGCTGTAAGTTATCTGGATTTCATGTTACATGACTGGTGCATTATCTGACACTAAACAATTTAGAGGCAAAAATAAAATATATATAGATTACCTTAACGAAAATGTGAATGATGAATCCTCTGTGCCTAAATGTTCCTGCAGTGAACTCAAAAAGTATTGATATCTAAACCTTTATTACAACTAACATAGATGATCTACAGAAGCTCATATACAGATATTTTTATTCAGAACAATTTTCATACCTGTCCATACACGAGCTCATTTAGATCACTGAGAGATGGGTCCTCTCCAAAAGCCGTGCCTGTTAAGAAAAATCACGTTTAACAGTCTGTGTATATCACAGAATAACCCAATGATACCAATTAACATGATGAATGTTATTACCAATAGTCAGTAACTAATAATACACCAATGCACATTGACGGTCACTAGAAAATATTAAGACGCACACCATACATATCATACCTTGACACCACCAGGGAAACAGAAAGTTCTCTGGTGAGCAAGCAATAGCATCAAACTTGTGCATTATGAACCTTGGTGCAGGCTGAGCAATGAAGGTGGGGACATCCTCTCTTATGAACCTCTATCTGTCACTTTTTAGATTAACAAATGTTCAAGACATCGTAGACTTGAAGATCTGAAACCAGGGCTTTTTGGTGTTCGTTGATACCTATCATTGGAAACCATTCGATACCTTTTGTGTCTCATTGCATCATCAATGAAACCTTTCCATGTATGTTTTCACTGCTACTACTGAGATGACTGAGAAATACATTATTTGATACACTAAGCCTGTTCGGTAGCATTCTCTTGGCCACATTGGTTTCCATTATCCCTATTGCATCAGTGTATCATATGGTTATGATTGGTTTACAGGTTTGGTCAAAGAGAGATAGAGAGGGATACAGAGAGAAAAAGAGATGGCAAACGCAAAGACTAAGGAAACGGCTAGTAAAACAGAGGGTTACTTATATAACCAAGACTCAGGAAAGATTTTGGATTACAATTCATTGGTTTCTGTTACTAATATCAGCCCAAACAGAAAAGAAATACAAGATGCAGTTGATACTAATTAGCCGCCAATACAACCAAAACCAAAACAAAGGCAAATGCATCTCCAAACAGACATCATGATTTGAATATGGCAGAGCTCACCTTGTTGAGAAGTCTAGTCTTCAACAACATATAGTTTGCCTCATAGGCTTTCAATGTGTTAAAATCTTCTTCAATGTCTTTCTTGTCCTTTGAAGGCACAACCTTCCATCCTTCTTTCACAAATTCGGTATCAGTACAGAGGGCCAAATTGGCAATGACACTAGGGAGGAATGATTTCTCAAACTAATCAGACTCCAAACAATCAAGCTCAGACTTCCAAATACTCTTTGCAAGCTTGTAACAGGTAAGATCATGAGCTTCTGTAAATGTTTTCTTCCCCACATACTTCTTGTTCAACCATCTCATCTTGTCACTTAATTGCTTCCAATTCTTCAACTCAAAGGATATGAACTTTTGAACAAGTTTGTAAAATGCAGACTTGTCATTGAGTATTGAATGATGATCTATCATTGATTGAAGTAAGATTACCTCATCTTCTTCACTCCATATTTTCTAAAACTGAGTCCCCCACCACCACCTTGCCACGTTTTGAAGAAATAGGAGACTCTTAATTAGCACTTTGTCTTTGTCTCTTCTTCTTTGAGGAAGAAGGAAGAGCAGAAGCAGCCATAGGAAGAGAAGAAGCAGCCATAGGAAGAGAAGAAGCAGTCACAAGAGGAAGCTTCATTGGTTCTGAAACCACAACAGGAGGAGCAGACTCTTATTCAGACTCGGCTTCATTAGCACTTTGTCTTTCTCTCTTCTTCTTTGAGGAATCAGAAAGAGCAGAAGCAGCCATAGAAAGAGAAGAAGCAGTCACAAGAGGAAGCTTCATCGGTTCTGAAACCACAACAGGAGGAGCAGATTCTTCTTTAGACTCTTCTTCAGACTCTTCTTCAGAGTCTTCTTCAAACTAATCATACAACAAATTTGTTCAACTACTACTTTGGAGATGAATGAGTTGAATAATGTTCAACCCAATTTTGTTCAGCTTAATATTTCCAACTCTTTCAATTTTATGCAACCATTTGCAGCCTAAGTTTCACTATTTGAATGGAAGAAGTTGGAAAAAACTATTCAACCCATTCAACTTAAAAAGTTGAAAAATAAACTAATCCTACAGCAAATTTGTTCAACTTGTTCAACTACTATTTTGGAGATGAATGAGTTGAATAATGTTCAACCCAATTTTTTTCAGCTTAATATTTCCAACTCTTTCAATTTTATGCAACCATTTGCAGCCATAATGTTGCAATTCGTGATTGTGTGTTGAACTTGTATCTCCTTTAGGGTATAGTCTTCATTCTTCAAGTATCTGTTTCTCTTAGCTCTTTGTCATTTCTATTCACCTCATTCTTAGTGTTCCTACTGAGATTGATACGAATTTTACCCTCGGTGCAGGTTTGGTTCTGTAGCCTCGGTGAATAACATAGAGGGAACGAAGAAAGCTGAGGAATTGAAGCGAAAGGCTAGAGCTGATAGGTAATTATTTGTCAATGCTTTCTTTGTGCTTGATAGTTTGTTTATTGCTTCAATGCTTGGTTTTTTGAAGTTTAATACTCGCTTTGTATTTCAATCAGATTTAAAAGAGACTAAAGTTGAAGTTCTACTGCTGCTGATAACACTGAGGAAGAGGCAAAGAAGAAAGCTAGGCTCGTGAAAGCTAGAGCATTGAGGTACTTTTCTACACATCCCAATTTCTGTTTATCCATGAGGTAGTGTTTGATGCGTGTTTGATTTGATGCTTTTGATGCTTTTATAAACTTGTTTGTTTGCGTATTTGCTATAAACTTGTTTGATGCTTTTTAATTTGATGCATGTTTTCAAAGATGTTTTCAAAGAAGTTTTCAAAGATATGTGATGTGTGTGTTGATCCAGACAAGTTTTCAAAGAACTTATTGTGTTTGTTTGTTGGTCTTTGTTGTGTTTATATAGATTTACTTCTCTAGATTGGGTCTTTGTTGTGTTTACTCAACAAGTCTTTGTTGAGTTTATATAGTCTTTGTTTACAAGTCTTCGGTATCTCTCTCGATTCCAAAAAGTATAAATTGATTCCAAATTTTTTTTCTTATCTCTCTCCATATCATCTCTCTCTCTCAGCATCATCATGGCAAAGGATAATGAAGAACTAGAGTTGAAGAAGAAACAGAGGGAAGAAGAAGAAGAATCTTCCAGCGGCTATGAAGAAGAAGAAGAATCCGGCTGTGAAGAAGACGAAGAATCTTCCTCTGATGAAGATGATGGGTCTGGGTCTGGGTCTGACGATTCTTCTTCTCTTCCTATGACTGCTTCTGCTCTTCCTGATTCCTCAAAGAAGAAGAGACAAAGACAAAGTGCTAATAAAGCCGAGTCTGAAGAAGAGTCTAAAGAAGAGTCTGCTCCTCCTGTTGTGGTTTCAGAACCGATGAAGCTTCCTCTTGTGACTGCTTCTTCTCTTCCTATGGCTGCTTCTGCTCTTCTTGATTCCTCAAAGAAGAAGAGACAAAGTGCTAATGAAGCCGAGTCTGAAGAAGACTCTGAAGAAGACTCTGAAGAAGAGTCTGAAGAAGAATCTGCTCCTCCTGTTGTGGTTTCAGAACCGATGAAGCTTCCTCTTGTGACTGCTTCTTCTCTTCCTATGGCTGCTTCTGCTCTTCCTGATTCTTCAAAGAAGAAGAGACAAAGACAAAGTGCTAATGAAGCCGAGTCTGAAGAAGAGTCTGCTCCTCCTGTTGTGGTTTCAGAACTAATGAAGCTTCCTCTTGTGACTGCTTCTTCTCTTCCAATGGCTGCTTCTGCTCTTCCTTCTTCCTCAAAGAAGAAGAGACAAAGACAAAGTGCTAATGAAGAGTCTCCTGCTTCTTCAAAACGTGGCAAGGTGGTGGTGGGGACTCAGTTTCAAAAAAAATGGAGTGAAGAAGATGAGGTAATCTTACTTCAATCAATGATAGATCATCATTCAATACTCAATGAAAAGTCTACATTTTACAAACTTTTTCAAAAGTACATATCCTTTGAGTTGAAGAATATGAAGCAAGTGAGTGACAAGGGATGCAAATGGTTGCACAGTTGAAAAGGTTGAAGGAGTTGAAAAAAAAAATTATTCAACCAATGGTACAAATGGTTGCACAGTTGAAAAGGTTGAAGGAGTTGAAAACAATTATTCAACTAAGTTTCACCATTTGAATGAAAGAAGTTGGAAAAAACTATTCAACCCATTCAACTTAAAAAGTTGAAAAAATAAACTAATCATACAACAAATTTGTTCAACTACTATTTTGGAGATGAATGAGTTGAATAATGTTCAACCCAATTTTGTTCAGCTTAATATTTCCAACTCTTTCAATTTTATGCAACCATTTGCAGCCTAAGTTTCACCATTTGAATGGAAGAAGTTGGAAAAAACTATTCAACACATTCAACTTAAAAAGTTGAAAAATAAACTAATCCTACAGCAAATTTGTTCAACTTGTTCAACTACTATTTTGGAGATGAATGAGTTGAATAATGTTCAACCCAATTTTTTTCAGCTTAATATTTCCAAATCTTTCAATTTTATGCAACCATTTGCAGCCATAATGTTGCAATTCGTGATTGTGTGTTGAACTTGTATCTCCTTTAGGGTATAGTCTTCATTCTTCAAGTATTTGTTTCTCTTAGCTCTTTGTCATTTCTATTCACCTCATTCTTAGTGTTCCTACTGAGATTGATACGAATTTTACCCTCGGTGCAGGTTTGGTTCTGTAGCCTCGGTGAATAACATAGAGGGAACGAAGAAAGCTGAGGAATTGAAGCGAAAGGCTAGAGCTGATAGGTAATTATTTGTCAATGCTTTCTTTGTGCTTGATAGTTTGTTTATTGCTTCAATGCTTGGTTTTTTGAAGTTTAATACTCGCTTTGTATTTCAATCAGATTTGAAAGAGACTAAAGTTGAAGTTCTACTGCTGCTGATAACACTAAGGAAGAGGCAAAGAAGAAAGCTAGGCTCGTGAAAGCTAGAGCATTGAGGTACTTTTCTACACATCCTAATTTCTGTTTATCCATGAGGTAGTGTTTGATGCGTGTTTGATTTGATGCTTTTGATGCTTTTATAAACTTGTTTGTTTGCGTATTTGCTATAAACTTGTTTGATGCTTTTTATTTTGATGCGTGTTTTCAAAGATGTGTGATGTGTGTGTTGATCCAGACAAGTTTTCAAAGAATTTATTGTGTTTGTTTGTTGGTCTTTGCTGTGTTTATATAGATGTACTTCTCTAGATTGGGTCTTTGTTGTGTTTACTCAACAAGTCTTTGTTGAGTTTATATAGTCTTTGTTTACAAGTCTTCGGTATCTCTCTCGATTCCAAAAAGTATAAATCGATTCCAAATTTTTGGAATCGAGAGAGATACCGAAGACTTGTAAACAAAGACTATATAAACTCAACAAAGACTTGTTGAGTAAACACAACAAAGACCCAATCTAGAGAAGTAAATCTATATAAACACAACAAAGACCAACAAACAAACACAATAAATTCTTTGAAAACTTGTCTGGATCAACACACACATCACACATCTTTGAAAACACGCATCAAAATAAAAAGCATCAAACAAGTTTATAGCAAATACGCAAACAAACAAGTTTATAAAAGCATCAAAAGCATCAAATCAAACACGCATCAAACACTACCTCATGGATAAACAGAAATTAGGATGTGTAGAAAAGTACCTCAATGCTCTAGCTTTCACGAGCCTAGCTTTCTTCTTTGCCTCTTCCTTAGTGTTATCAGCAGCAGTAGAACTTCAACTTTAGTCTCTTTCAAATCTGATTGAAATACAAAGCGAGTATTAAACTTAAAAAAACCAAGCATTGAAGCAATAAACAAACTATCAAGCGCAAAGAAAGCATTGACAAATAATTACCTATCAGCTCTAGCCTTTCGCTTCAATTCCTCAGCTTTCTTCGTTCCCTCTATGTTATTCACCGAGGCTACAGAACCAAACCTGCACTGAGGGTAAAATTCGTATCAATCTCAGTAGGAACACTAAGAATGAGGTGAATAGAAATGACAAAGAGCTAAGAGAAACAAATACTTGAAGAATGAAGACTATACCCTAAAGGAGATACAAGTTCAACACACAATCACGAATTGCAACATTATGGCTGCAAATGGTGTCATAAAATTGAAAGAGTTGGAAATATTAAGCTGAAAAAAATTGGGTTGAACATTATTCAACTCATTCATCTCCAAAATAGTAGTTGAACAAGTTGAACAAATTTGCTGTAGGATTAGTTTATTTTTCAACTTTTTAAGTTGAATGGGTTGAATAGTTTTTTCCAACTTCTTCCATTCAATTGGTGAAACTTAGGCTGCAAATGGTTGCATAAAATTGAAAGAGTTGGAAATATTAAGCTGAACAAAATTGGGTTTAACATTATTCAACTCATTCATCTCCAAAATAGTAGTTGAACAAATTTGTTGTATGATTAGTTTATTTTTTCAACTTTTTAAGTTGAATGGGTTGAATACTTTTTTTCCAACTTCTTTCATTCAAATGGTGAAACTTAGTTGAATAATTGTTTTCAACTCCTTCAACCTTTTCAACTGTGCAACCATTTGTACCATTGGTTGAATAATTTTTTTTTTCAACTCCTTCAACCTTTTCAACTGTGCAACCATTTGCATCTTGCAAATGGTTCCATAAAATTGAAAGAGTTGGAAATATTAAGCTGAACAAAATTGTGTTTTACATTATTCAACTCATTCATCTCCAAAATAATAGTTGAACAAGTTGAACAAATTTGCTGTAGGATTAGTTTGTTTTTTCAACTTTTTAAGTTGAATGGGTTGAATAGTTTTTTCTAACTTCTTCCATTCAAATGGTGAAACTTATATATCAATTAAGTGTTATTCAACACTATAGCACCAACACGAATAGAAGAAGCTTGCTTGACTTTCGTTATTTAACATAAAGACTTTACAAATGTCTAACGAATGTTGATTTCTGTCATCAAAAATACATAGCAATGTCAAGTATCAAAAACCCAGAAAGCAAACATGGTAAAACCCAGGAAGCAAACATGATTCATACAAAAAAGAACAAGACCAACACCAAGCAAATCAATTGAACTGAGGGATTAGAGAGAGACCTCTGAATCTATTGACGGTGGAGAAAAAGGGTTGTGACGGTGGAGCCTCCGAGTCGGATGTGGTGGCGAAAGGTTGTGATGGTGGAGCCTCCGAGTCGGATTAGAGAGCAAAAGAAGAAGATCAGCTTCGCGACATTATCCCTAAGGTTTGACTAAACACTGTCGTTTACATCAAGAATTCAAAAGAAAAATAGTTATCGGGCTGCCCATCTAAAATTAAATAAGACCCGTTAATAAAAGGTCTTAAACGGGTGCACCCAATTAAAATTATTGGTTTTCTAAACGGATTCAGGTATAAAATCAGTGTACAGAGCCCGTTAAGACCTGCGGGCTTAAGACCAGTTTTAACATCACTAGTTCTTACCTTCATTATCGGAGAGTAATTGTTGACTCTTTCATTTTTTTAGCATTGAATCATAGAATGCTCATTTATTTCTTGCTTCGTATGATCATTTGTCCCTGCTTCAAGTTCTAAAGAAGATTTTATAAAGTTTTTGTTTGAATTTGTGATTTGTAAAGTTTTTGTTTAGGCACTCAACAAATTTTACTTTGCCCAAATCAAGTCAATATTATTTATGTTCAAAAATAATAACTGATACAATGCTAATACAAACCACTAGATTACAAACTCATGTAGCTAATAATCGGTCTATAATAACATGTTATCTTAATATCTATAGATACTCACGTTATATATTTACACCGTATATCAAGAAAATATAGACTCTCAGAAACTGTAAATGTCACCTGACGTGAGTAATGTTCTGCATCACTCTTCATGGCTGCCATTTCAACTCTCAACTTTTGCATTTCAGCCTATAAGACAAGAGCAGATCATGTGTAAATAATAATGCTAGCATAGCACAAACAACAAATACTTCATGTCATCAAGGATTCCAATGTTAGTAACATACCTCCATTGAAGAAAGGTTCTCCTCAGCATCTCTTTGACCTTGCCGAGCACGGTCCACTTTGTCCTGCCATGCTTGAATCCGCATATTTAAAAGTTACTTCTCTGCAGTAGCTAAAATCAGAACTTTGAAAAGCTGTCAAAGTTGTTTTTCAATGTTTCAAATATTTCTCACATCTCTTTTGGAATTTGATTTTGATAACACCTGGTGCTTTATTATGTGAAACGACCCATAAAAATACAATAGAAAATTTAAACTCAAGCTACATGAGTTATCAAAGTTACCAAGGGATCATAAATACTTTGTGCATATATGTTATATAGTTTCTACTTCTAACAGAAAATTTCAAAGTGTGCTACTAACTCATAAGTAAACTTCCACAATGTCGAGCATGATGACCTAATATAACATACCTGGATCACTTGGTTTGCTTCATCTGGGGCCTTCTTTTGTCCTCTGCGAGCACGAACTTCCATATCTTGCTGCTCTTGATTTAGAGATGTACATTTAGCCTGAGTATTATTTGCCAATTATTTGCATTAAATTCAAATATATGTAGATGCAGGAACAAATCCCATTGACGATATGTTCATCTACCTCAAGTAATGCCACCTTCTATTCCAGATCTGCCACTTTTGCTGTCCTTTCATCAGCAAAATTCTCTAAAATACCAGCCAATTGAAAACTCGAATCAAAGTAGTTTTTGAGAAATAAAAGTTCCACACAAAATCTTTATATTATTTGTGAATCTATATATACATTTTTTGAGACATTTATAAAATAAATCCTCAAGTTGACATTTATTTACAGATATGCCATTGACATTAAATAATTAATTTAATAAACAAATTAACTCTATACTTATATTCGATTTTTTTTTTATAGAAACTAACTGTTTTAAAAGGCAACAAACATAATTGTAAATTTATACAGATTTTATAAGGAAGTGAGTGAAAAGATATTGTTCTTTAAAATTTTGAAAAACTGATTTGATAAAAAGTGACTTTTAGCATTACATACTATATTTTACTTTCACGAGTTTTGTATGATGAGTTTTTGCAGATTAAAAATCTTTGAACATGTTGCGTGATCTGCCTAGCATGACGGGTTTGGACTATAGAACCAACACTCAAACTATTAGTTTGTTTCATATACTATAGATTTATAGTCATAGTTTGGAAAATTAACTTATAAATTATTTAGTATATGAACTACCAAATATTACACATACTACAACATATTCTTAATATTCCAAAAAAAGAAGATTGTATACACATAAAAATATACACTAACATACCATATAGGCATATACCTCTGTTTAATTATAAAAAACAAAACTAAGTGTTTTAAGATTTTATATTCTATCTAATAACAAATTTAATGTAATTAGGTTATAAATTGTATAAAACGTAAGAAGAAGAAAAAATATTCTAAACAAAATTATAAATTGATTAGATAAAAGTTAATTAATTGGGAATTTGAAAACTAAATAAATTAAAATGATTATTTAAAATTTATTAATTTATAATTTAGTCTCGCGGTGTACAACGGATGAAAACCTAATATGTAGTATATGAAAATACAAAGGTTTTCTAACTTTCCTTGTTAAAAAAAGACAAAACACAATTTAAAAAAAGAGAAAGCCAACAGTCATAAACTAACAGCATACTAAGTTGGATGGCCTATTTAATGTAAACAACTAATAGTATCGCTCAATCCAAGACAGTAAGAATTTGAGCACATTAACTGTAGTAAAAAAATAGATTTTGTTTGAGTACATCATAGTTCACTAGTAAAGTCTATATTTGACAACTTACCACATAAGTTTTGTTTTAGGTGGGCACTTAGCTTTTCAGGTTTGCACTTGTAATATCTTGATATTTGCTTCTCGAACAATTGCATCCGTTCTGATTTTGATAAGTTATGTTATGTGGCACCCAATAATCTCACTTAGCCTTATATTTTTCGAATTTCATAGAATACCAACCAAACATGCCACAAACGTAACGTCACTTCTTTTATTTTTCTGTTGAATGACAACGAACCGATAGTACAAAGGCCTATTTATCTCACTCAAAAGGTTGGGAAATTGAATTTCCCGAAGTGAAACGTGACGGCCATATATAGATAGTCTTTTTCAACTAGGCTAAAGGCGTCTCTCAACTCTCAAGTTAGCCGTCGCGTAAAAACTATATATGCATAATTGTGTTTCTTGAAAAGAAAAAAGCATTTCCCTTTTGGTACCTTTTAAAAGTCTTCACTCTAGTTCAATGGAGTTAGTTCTTAGAATAAGGAAGATGATAAGCCACTAAACCGACCCATTAGAAATTTCATTTCTTTATTGACTAGTTTTATCAAAAAAGAGTAATGTAAATCATTTTAGAAAATTAGAGAAGTATATGCCCACAGCCACAGGCTATATAAAAAGTTGTGTTATCTAGCCTATTATACATGTATATAGGATGCTTAGAATCTCATGGCCGCTTTAACCGCATCATAAAGCTCCCCAAGACAGAAATTTGCTGCATAATATCTGCTAGAATTGTGCGTACTTCTAATTTTAATACATCAAATAACGCAATATTAAAAAAAAAAAAAAAACTAACAACAAACCATCACATTCGTAAATGCTCCTAATCCTATTTACTGGAAGCACCATTTTTCTTGTCTTAGGTACTTTTTTCACAATTGATTTACTAGCTCTAGATACCAATGACTAAATACGAAGGAAAATAACTCCAAAGTTGATTTTTAAGAAAATAACCCCAAAATTGATTTTCAGGAAAATATTGGAAATCATCTATAAGAAAAAAAAGTTCGTACATTACCATATGAAAGTATATATGTAATAATTTATTTAACCGACTTTTCATAGTGTTGTTCTATCGCATTTTATTTTAAAAGATCTCACAACAAGAGCAATATATACAAATTATAGATTATCATTATTTATAATTGATCAGTAATTTAATATATTACTTTTGATCAAATCATATGTTACACCATATGAAGTCTTTTTGAATCATTCAAACCAACATAATCAATAGGGGCGCGTATTCGCATCACCCACTGGCATAGGATAATAGTCACATACAATATAAATTAACTCATTATCATGACACCTGAACGAGCCACAACCGATACTGAACGATTGATTGACCACCATCTGAGTGTAGTGTCCGCAATCACCTTTGCACTTGTTGGTGGCATAATCGTAGTTTGGCTTCTCCGTATACCAGTACTTTGCCGCGATTGGACCGCTCATTTGGTCCTCAGGTTGGACCCATCCCGCGGCTATATTCTCCCCGTAAGGTCCACCTGAATGTCTCATGGAGCTGTAATCGCAGACTCCAGCTTTGGCTTGTCTGTTTGCGAAGTTCTGTGCATAAGCCGCTACGGTTTTGTTCCACACCAATGGAGCCACCCCGACCTCGGCTCGGATCCTGTTGTGGATCCTTACCGTTTTTGTCGGTTGGACGTCATCGATTGGTCTTACCTTAGGTAAACCATAGGCTCGAGTTAAAAGAACAGAGAATAATGTCAGTACGACGAAGCTATAACGAATAGACAACATTTTGTTATGTTTAGTTGTATAATTTGTTTTTGGAACTGATGGTCTCTAGCTATTCTGATTGTTCTTACTTCGTCGTCCTTTTGTAGGCCTAAGAAAATAATTAAAAAGTCTCTGCAACTAAATAATTAGATCATAAAATTAAATAGTGTTAACAAAAAGTTGGTGTGGATACAAAGTTATATTTTTATTAAATCATTCATTAGTCAATCTCACACAAGTAAATTTCTAAATCCCTTTTAATAACATAAATGTAGATAAATCATAAATTCGTATATGAGATCTTAGATTTCAGAATTAAGAAAAGAAAATTTGATAGCAAAAAATATACATCAGAATTGAATGCATTTTATGCTTGGGAATTCATTTTAACCTCTTTTTTTTGGCAAATTGGGAATTCATTTTAACATTTTCTTATACAAACCCAAGATTTTGTAGTTTATAGCGATTTATTAGTTTCTTTATCTTTCTTTAAAGGTTCATCACCAAAATTAAAAGAAAATAAAATCAAAGCTTTGCATGATGGGTAATATTTAGAACATGATTTAATAACATACGAGTTAGTTAATCTCTATATACTTATTTAAACAATGTTATTAAAGTTTAACCCTACAATCATGTGATATATTATAAAAAATACCATTACATTTTAATTAATTTAATAAACAAAATAAAAGTTCATATTAGTTTATAAAATAATAAAATAATGTTTACGAAATAATTTAATAAATTGATAAAATTATTTAACAAATTTTTTTATTGTTTCAGAAATATTAGAAAACAATAAAAAAACCCATTTAGTATAATCATAATACTTTATTTTATTTATAAAACTAAGATTAAATATTTTGCATTTATAAATTGTTTAATAATAACATATATTTTAAAACTAAGATACATCATTGCTTATATTTTAAAAATATAAAATATTATATTTAATTTATTAAATACTTTTTTGCAATGCACATCGGCGCAATGACAACTTATTAAAATCTAAGAAATCACAAATGCTATATTTTATTCAATAGTATATACAACTAAAAAATAAAAATTTAATCAAGATTTCTAAACAAGAGTGCTTCAATACAGGGTTTGTTATATTTTTTAGATTTTCCAAATTTATATAATTCACAAATTTGAACATTGTATCATTTACTAAAGATGGGTAGAGTATGAAAATAAGTAAATTTAAATGTAAAATATTATAAAATGTATAGAATAAATTAAATAATAAAATCTATACTATTATTTTATAACTAACAAATTATAGTAAAGTTTACGCAAATATTTTTCCTTGTTATTATCTAGTTATTAGTATTATTTTCTCAAGAACATCTAATATATCAAGAACATCTAATATATGAATTGAAATTTAGGTGTTAATATATTCACAATACCACAATACTAATTCAAACCACCAGATACATGTAATGGTCGTCAGTTAATTCAATTAGGTTGAGCCGTTGAGGGATATTAATCCGGTTGTGGGAAATTATAATCCTATAGATATGTATGAAAGAGTCCCAAAAACAACTTTATGGTAGAACATGTTTTGTACAAAAATATATGAAAACAATCATATGTTTTGCTGTAAATGCTTACTCGTAGATTCAGGTAATTAAACAAAAAAATGTCAGAATCAATTACGTAAAACACGACAGTTAATCCCTTCAAAAGTCGATCTTTGATTGGTCGTAAGAAATTAATTATAAGTTCTATGTATCAACAAGACTTGTAAGCAAAGTATAATCCAAATTAATCATAAGTGCTAATGAATACATTAGCACTTTGTCTTTGTCTCTTCTTCTTTGAGGAATCAGGAAGAGCAGAAACAGCCATAGGAAGAGAAAAAACAGTCACAAGAGGAAGCTTCATCGGTTCTGGAACCACAACCGGAGGAGTATCTAAAATATTCATTGGAATGATTTTAGTTTTTAGGATTTATGTAATAGAATTGGGAAATCTGGTTTGGTGACATGGTTTATCTAAACCACAAATAAACCAACTAATATAATTCACGTGTATTTTATTCAACACCCGTGAATAGTTCTTACCTTAATTATCGGAGAGTAATTGTTGACTCTTTCATTTTTTTTAGCATTGAATCATAGAATGCTCATTTATTTCTTGCTTCGTATGATCATGTGTCCCTGCTTCAAGTTCTGAAGAAGATTTTATAAAGTTTTTGTTTGAATTTGTGATTTGTAAAGTTTTTGTTTAGGCGCTCAACAAATTTTACTTTGCCCAAAAAAGTCAATATTATTTCTGTTCAAAAGAAATAACTCAAACATGCGTTTTCTTATGTTTGATAGTTGATACAATGCTAATACAAACCACTAGATTACAAACTCTGAAACTCATGTAGCTTATAATCGGTCTATAATAACATGTTATCTTAATATCTATAGATACTCTCGTTACACATTTACACCGTATATTAATTCTTTTTTATTAGTCCGGATGCAATATATATCAATAGGGACGAGTATTCGCATCACCCATTGGCCTAGGAGCATAGTTACATACGACCCAAACATACTCATTATTAAAACACCTGACCGTACCACAACCGAGTCGTGTCGATTGATTAGCGACAATCTGAGTGTAATGGCCACACACATCACTACATCTGTTGGTTGCATAATTGTAATAAGGCTTCTCCGTCAACCAAAACTTAGTCGCGATCGGACCGCTCATGGTGTCGACAGGTTGGACCCACCCGGCGGCTATATTCTCTCCGTAGGTTCCATCGGTGGAATGTTTCATGGCGCAGTCTCCGGATCGTTCGTTAGCGTAGCTTTGTGCATGGGCAGCAATTTTTGGATCCCACACCAAAGGAGCAACCCCGACCGCAGCTCGAATCTGATTGTGAATCCTTAGCGTTTCTTGCGGTTGGAGATCATCCATTCGGTTTATGTTTCTCAAACCATAGATTTGAGTTAAGACGATGGAGAATAATGCTAATACGACGAAGCTATAACTAGAAAACGACATTATTAATTCTCTCTTTCGTGAAGACTTATCAGATCCTTTTTTCTGATATTGTTTTTTTCCTCTCCTTTTGTAACCCTCAGAAAACAAGAGCTCCGTGACTATTTTTGGGATTCCAATATTCACCATCAAAACCATCTAAAGAAGACTAATTAAATTGTCTTTCTTTCTGTCAGTTATGAAAGTAAAACTATAGACTTTTAGAAATTACTTAAAATAACAAAGATATAGGATAATGATATTCTAATTTTACACATCAAGCACATTAACCAAATAAATTATCCTAAATTTTGAATAACAGATTTTTAGATATTTTCATATAGAATTATTTTGTTCTTGACCTATATATATTGATTCGTAGAAAGGACTTTGGTCAAGTTGAAAACTAATTTAAGAAACAAATGTTAGTTTTAATGCAAAACACATCAAATATAACATGTATATATCATATATATGTTTTCAAAAGAAAAATAAAGAAAGAGATCGATGATACTTATTAATATAAGATGCTAAAAAAATGAAGGCAATCATACGATTTATTTGTTGTTAGTGTTTTACAATGGCCTGTTCGTTTGCCTGTCGCCAGCGATAGAAACGAGCGACAGCGACAGAAAGTTGTTCGTTTACCTGTCGCTAGTTTAGCGACCAGTCGCAGCGACTGTCGCCAGCGATCAGCGACCGTAATTTTCAGTCGCTAAAATTTTCAGCGACTGTCGCCAACGATCAGGGATCAGTCGCTGAAACTAGTCGCTGGATCCAGCGACAAGCAAACGAACAATATATAGCGACCAAGAAAAAAAAAATTGATAAATTAAAATTTATCAAAATTAAAATTAATTAAATAAAAATATAACTACGTATAGTTATTAAAATTAAACTAAATCTAAGTAAATAAAATAAAAAATTAATTTGAATATATTTAAATAAAATTCTAAGAAAACTCAGTTATAAACAAATTAAATTTAACAATATTAAAATGAATAAATTAAAAATAAAATTCAAATTAATATATTTAAAAATATGTAAATATGTTTTTAATTTATTTTCATGGTTACATGTAATTTTTAAAAAAAATAAAAATAGAAATTATCAAAAATTAAGTTTTATTAATTTTTTTAAAAAATATATGGTATTTAGTCGCAGCGACAGGCAAACGAACAATTTAGCGACAATCGCTACAGTCGCTAGCGACAGATAAACGAACAATATATGCTGTCGCTGAAATCTGTCGCTGGTCGATGATCGCTGTCGCTGGATCCAGCGACAAGAAAACGAACAGGACAAATGTTTCCTTCCAAATCCTTTAATTGAACTCTGGTAATTGTTCGAAACGTACGTTAACCCTTTAACAAAAGCGAAAAACGTACGTTCGCTAATCCTACCAACAATGGTCGTCGTCGAGTTAGTTACACGTCTAATCTCTCTAAACTGTAATCCACGTACACGTGATGTAATAACTCTCGTGAGTTTTATCCAACACCCGTGACTTATTCTACGTAAACCATTTCTTTAGATTGTGAGATATAATATTTTGTCATTCAACACCGGTGTTGCACTAAAGTTTTATATAGATAATGCCAATTTTAACGTATATGCTGTCACGTTAATTATTATCATTATTTTTGTTGCTTAGTTACGTCTAATACTCAAATGTTCTAGTAATTGATTAGATCTGATTGGGTCTTTGACATGAACGTTAATATATCAAACAAATAAAATATTTGAGGAAATGATATAAATTAAAAGAAACAATTTGTAATCACGTAACTGATAACTAATTTGTATCGTTCTCTTGCTTGGAGTTGGAGATAAATCAAGAAAAACATAAGAACGACAAAAATAAAATAAAGTATATAACACCGCGTGTTTATTTATCGATTTGATAATTCTCTTACGTTACAAGCTTTAATTTCAATCTCTCTAGTTTAATTAACACACCCGTGAAGAGGACAACCGATCGAAATTTATATGACAACTATATATTTTTTTAATAAAAATAACAGAAATTGATAACGACCCGTAACAAATCTGGTTTTGATCGATTTAATTTAACCAACTGATTAGTAAAGAGAGACATATATATGTCTCACGTGAACAATAGGTTGTTTCATAAGTAGGAACTCAACGTCGGTCATGAGACTGAGTGTTAATGGCTGAGATAAATGTAGAGAGTATACAATTTCGAGGATAACTTGTACTACGAATTGACAAAGGTGATATAAGTGGTTGCATTTCCTACATTAATAAGTATCAATTTAGAATCCAAATCCGTTTTTTTTTTTGGTAAACTAAATGTTGTTAAGAAACGTCTTTAACACTATCAATTTTCCTTACAATCACATGCATGACCATAATATATTTTTAATTCGTTATAAAATCGAATCATTAATAGGGACGTTGGCCGATGTAGTTCCCCGGAGGATCATAGCTACAAATCACCCAAATGTACTCATCATTCTTACATCTCACCGATCCACAACCTAGTCGAACCGAGTCACGCCACACGATCTGAGTGTAATGTCCACACACTCCATCACCACCACACGTGTTGCTGTCATAATCGTAGTTTTCCTTCTCCGTCATCCAATACTCAGTAGCGACCGGACCGCTCATTGTTTCCCAACCCGCAGCAAGATTCTCGCCGAATGGTCCCGAGGAATGCTTCATGGCACAGTCTCTGGCCCGTTCATCTGCGTAGCTCTGTGCATAGATCGCAAGAGTTTCGTTCCACACCATTGGTCCGACTCCAACCATGGCTCGGGCATTGTTGTGAACGACGAGCGTTTCTTGCGGTTTGACATCACCGTTTTCGCTAGCTCTTGGCGGTTCAGCCGGAGTGTGACGATAGGCTTGGGTTAAATCGGAGAATAGTGCGAGTACGATGAAAATATAACCAAAAAACGACATTTTATTCATTTTGGTCTTGTGTGGGTAATGTTTGGGCATTTATTGTGTTGTGGAAGAATATATTATCTTGGCTAATGTATATATAGAAGTTGCGTTGGTGGGTTAAGCCTGATTTCTCTGTCGAATAATAAATTTGCATAGATATATATTTTTTTCTTAAATTAACTTTTGAATTGTTGATTTGTTTTTAACATAATATATAATATTCTTAAATTAACCTTTGAATTGTTGATTTGTTTTTAACATAGTATATGAAAAGCATATTACAATATAATACCATCAACTTCTTTATCCCATGTTAGATTGACAAAAAGACACATTTCATTATATAAGTTATTTTAGATTGCAAAGTAAAATAAGATTTTAAATGCATTTCTATAATTTTATAGATTGCAAATATAAGCAATGGTTCAATTCAAATGCATTTCCAAAATTTTATGGTTTTTGACTTAATTTTGATATCTTATACAAAAGTCAAGTGTTTTATTTAAAGATATCTTTCTAAAGAGAAAGTCATTTAACTATATCTATTTCTTTTTTATTAACACTTTAGAGTTGTGAATTAGATTTCTCATTAACCGTAAAGTTTAGTCTTACAGGAGTATTTAAACAAGTATAGTAGTACTAAGTAAAAGGAAGCTTAGTACCCCGAATACATGTTATTTTATACTATACATTATATATGTTAATATACCCCCCTCAAGCCAAATCTTTTTGTGGAAGAAAGAGGCTTGAAACTGAAAGACGGTTGAGGATAGAGTAGAATGGAGCTGGCTGCAGCGGTTTGGTGAGAATGTCAGCCAGCTGGTTTTCTGTAGAAACATATAAAACCTTCAGAAAACCACTCTTAACCCTATCACGAGTAATGTGACAGTCAATCTCAAAATGTTTGGTGCGCTCGTGGAAAACTGGGTTATTAGCGATATGCATTGCAGACTTGTTATTGCAAAACAACTTTGCAGGACAATCAACCTTGATGTGCAAGTCCTTCAACATCTGATGTAGCTAGAGAAGCTCTTTCGTGGTTACCGCCATACTCCTATACTCTGCTTCAGTACTGCTACCACTAACGACATCCTGTTTCTTAGACTTCCAAGAGATAAGAGAAGTACCAAGAAACACACACATACCAGTGATAGAACGCCTACTCTCCAAGCATGTTCCCCAATCAGCATCAGAGAAACCATTAAGGCATATATCCGTATGAGCAGAGAAGAACAAACCTTGACCAGGATTATTCTTGAGATACTTCAGGATACGCAGAGCAGCCTTGTAGTGTTCATCAGTCGGACAAGACAAATACTGACTCAATCGATTCACAGCATATGTGATGTCAGGTCTGGTGATGCACAAATACAGTAGGCGACCAATGATTTCCCGGTAAGGCTTCGCATCCGGAAGAAGTAAACCTGTATCTTTAGTCAAAGGCTTCTTATAGTCTATAGGAGTAGACTTCGGTTTGCAACCAAGAAGACCTGTATCAGCAAGTAAGTCAAGACAATACTTCCTTTGACAAACAGATATACCATCCGCATTGCGTGCAATCTCCAAGCCTAAGAAGAAACGAGCCGGGCCAAGATCCTTCGTCTTAAACTTCCGGGCAAGAGCATCCTTAATAGCATGAACAGCTTCATCACTATTACTGGCGATCAAAATATCATCAACATAAACCAATATGGCAGTATAAGAGACATCAGTTTCTTTGACAAACAAGGTGTTATCTGCAGGAGATTGTTCATAACCCTCATCAAGAAGAGCCTGAGAAAGACACTTATACCATTGCCTTGACGCTTGCTTAAGTCCATAAAGCGACTTATGAAGCTTACAGACCGGATTTGGCGGCAAGACACCAGAAGCAGGCGTGTATCCTTGGGGCAAACTCATGTATATCTCCTCTTCCAAGTCACTATGCAAGAAAGCATTAGTGACATCCATTTGAGTCAGGCTCCACCCTTTCTTAGCAGCCAAACCAAGTACAAGCTTTCCACTAGCAAGCTTTGCAACAGGTGAGAAAGTATCAATATAATCAACACCCTCTTGCTGTGTATAACCCTTCGCAACTAGGCGTGCTTTGTACCTTTCAATTGAACCATCAGAGTGATACTTGATGGTATAAACCCATTTGCAACCCACAACATTCTTACCCGGTGGCAAAGAGACAACTGAAAAAGTCTTGTTAAGCTCCATTGCCTCCATTTCCACATCCATAGCTTTAGTCCATTTCAGTGATATTATGGCTTGTTGAAAGGTTTTGGGTTCGGTCTCAATAGTAATAGAAAGAACATATGACTGATAGGACGGGTTGATAAAGGAATAAGAAAGAACAGAACAGATTGGATAAGGTGTAGTGTGTGGTTTGAAAGGAGAAGGAGATATGGAAGGGGTGGAGATAGAAGAAGTAGAAATTTGGTGAAGAGAGTGATGATAGTCAGATAAGTAACCTGGAGCCTTAGTAGTTCGTCGTGGCCTGCCACTTGGTAGTGAAACAACAGTCGTTCCTAAGGGCACAGTCGGTCGAGCCATAGGAACAGTGCTAGAGTGGCATGCTCAGTGGCACCAGGTGTCGTATGAGATGATGATGCATGAGAAGATGCAGGTAAAGGAACAATAGATGTATCAAGAGAAATTGGAACTGATAAAGGTAAGATACCATCGCCAAACAAATCAATATCATGAGTAACACAAGGATTCGTTTTAAAAGGAAACAATGTTTCATGAAAAATAACATTCCTAGAAACAGAGACGACATTAGTATCTAAATGCAAAACTTTGTAACCTTTATAGCCAAAAGAATAACCAAGAAACACGCATTCAGTAGCTCTAGGACTAACTTTATGCCTATCTTTTTGTAAAGTAGACACAAAACAGAGACAACCAAAAGATTTTAGAAAAGTGTAATTCGGTTTCTTTTTGGTCAATAGTTCATAAGGAGTAAGATTGTTTAAAACAGTTGAAGGAGTGCGACTGATCAGGAAAACAGCAGTCAACAAGCAATCAGTCCAATAGATCAGCGGGACATTAGATTGAAACAACAAAGACCTAGCAACATTAAGTAAATGCTGATGCTTTCGTTCTACAATCGAGTTTTGTTGTGGAGTATAAGCACAAGAATACTGATGAATGATACCACACTTATTAACTAAATCAGTAAAAGCAAGTTCTGGAGCATTATCAGTTCGTATCTTTTTAACTTTGGTATGATATTGTGTTTCAACAAGCTTAAGAAAGAGAGGAAATTTAACAGAAACTTCACTTTTATTATGTAGTAGATAAACCCAGGTTACACGACTGTAATCATCAACTATAGTGAGAAAATACTTATAACCCTCAACAGACTCGATAGCAAACGGACCCCAAATATCTAAGTGAACAAGATCAAAAGGTGTAGTAGACCTATGACCATTAGACTCAAACGAAAGACGCGTCTGCTTAGCCAAAGGACAAACAGAACAGGGAGACTCAGACAATAAGGAAGAAGACAAAGATGAGATACCAGGAATGTGCTTTAACTTGTCAGAAGATGGATGTCCTAGGCGTTGATGCCAGAGAAGTCTATCGACCTTCAAGGATCCAGTAAAATGCGACTGTGATGCAGAAAAAGGACGATCGTTGCTGTATATGTAAAGATTGTGCATTAGATTCCCTCTACCAATCATCAAGCCCTGAATAGACTCCTGAATGTAACAATAAAAAGGAAAGAAATGAGCAGAATATTGATCATGATTCAACAATGAACTAACAGAGATTAGATTAAATTTGAATGATGGAACATGTAAAACATTATGCAATGTCAAGGATGATGAGAGATGCACAGTGCCACAATGAGTAATATCCACTCTAGCATCGTTAGGCAAACTAACTGTGACACCAGAAACTGTCGTGGTTTCATTAAAAACTGCCAAGTCAGAACAAACATGACTGGTGGCTCCTGTATCAATTATCCAACTACCATGAGGTAAATTTGCAGAGAGAGAAGAAAGACATTGATGTTGGAAGGTAAGATGATTATTCTCAAAGCGAAGTGAAGTAGAAGGAAAGGATGTAGGAAAAGAAGTATTACCAGAGGATGATTATGGATCCATAATACCATGATCTGTGATGGACGAAAGTTGTGGGGAAGGAGCCGGAGGCTCTGAAGTGGTAACATGAGCTTGATACTGCTGAATCAGAGACTGGATTTGATCATTACTAAGGCGACTGAGATCCACACTAACAGCATTCGTCACAGGAGAACTCGTTGGCGGGAAAGAAGCAGAGGTTACTGCATTCGCATTGGAGGAACCTGTGAAGGCTGATATTGCTGTTGTGGAATAGCAGTATGAGTTGAAGGTCCTCGAGGTTGAGTAAACTGGTTGGAAGGTCTCTGAGATAAGTGAGAACCAGAAGCAAACGTTTTATAACCAGGAATATAACCAGGAGGATAACCGTGAAGCTTGAAACACTTCTGAACAACATGACCAAGCTGACCACAGTGAGTGCAAAGAGGACGATTAGATGGTTTAGGCCTGAAATAGTTTTGCATCGCCACAAAAGCTGCATGATCATAAGAGCCATCAAACGATGATGAAGGTTGATGGGAATTAACAGTAGACTGATTGTCTGATGTATGAAAGGCAACATTATCTGGCCTTGACGGAATAGACCTCTGCCTTTCATCCTGTGTGACCATGTTAAAGGCTTCCTCAATGTTAGGCACCGGTTTAAGCATCAGGATATGACGTCTGGTAGCCTCATAAGATGAATTGAGCCCCATAAGAAACTTCGTAACACGACTACGCTGCTGAAGTGTCTCCTATAGAGCCGCAGCATTACACTCACATCGTCCGCAAGTACAGAGAGGTAAATCCACATAATTCTTCAACTCCTCCCAAAGTGTAACCAAGGCAATGTAATAGGAACTAACATCCATAGAACCTTGCTGAATCAAACTCAATTGTTGCTCAATCTCATAAACCCTAGGTGCATTATCTTGTTTAAACCGAGACAAAATACTTTTCCAGATTCCTTCTGCAGTCGGGATAAACAATAGACTTGTTCCTATCTTGTTGTTAACAGAATTAATAAGCCAAGTTGTAACCATATCATTGCAACGAGACCAAGAACCATAATCCCGATGATTCTCAGGGGGTTTAGGAATCGTACCGTCAATGAACCCAAGCTTATTACGCACATTGAGACCCATGCGCACAGAACGACGCCATGTGTGAAAATCAGCTCCTGTATTCAATCGATCGGAGACAAGAGCCATTCCCGCATGATCAGAGTTATGCAAGAAATATGGATTGTTATACTGATCCGTTGAAGAATTAGAAGTGGAATCTTGATTCGGCGATGATGATGCCATGAATCAAAGATCCGATGAATCAGAAACCCAAAGATAAGAGCGAAAAGAGAAAAAGAAGAGATAGCGCGGAAGAACAGATCTGAAGATAGAGAACGAGAAGATTCGCGAAGAAAGCAAAAAGGATTTGATGATTCGAGGCACTCATCAAAGAATCCAAAGAGAAATACAAAGAAGATCGAAGAAAAAGAGAAGAAATCAACAAAGAAACGCCATTGATGAGGACGTTAGAGCTCGCGAAGCTTTGAGAATGAGAAAAAGTTTGTTATCGCTCTAATACCATATTTAAAAAATCTTTTAAAAAAAATCAAGTCCTCATATTTAGCATATGAGTTTATTACATATGTTTGATTCACAACAACTTTTAAAAACAACCACATAAATTATATTTTATATAAAAATTATAATATAAAGAATTTCAATATGTGGTCGGGTCCTAATCTAGTACTAGATAAGCTTATAGTTTATATCGTAACCTATATATAGATCATATATAAACATGAGTTAGAGGGTACTTTCGTATCTTAACATATAGATCATATATAAACATGAGTTAGAGACTACAGCTATCTTACAAAATGAACTCTTGATCAATCCTAAGAAATTCGATAAGTTATATATAATAATATGAGTATGATAACATGATAAGCAGTTATAGACATATCAGTATGAAAGAGTCCAGACTTTTTTTTTTTTTTTTTTTTTTTTTTTAAAAAAAAAAAAGAAGATTCGTTACTTAAGACTCTCTTATTCTAAAAGAGTATTCGTTTCTTATAGAATATAGAGATTGAGTGTGGAAAAACACTTTCCCTGTAGCCTTTACATCCTGATTATATCTCGTGGGTACCCTAATTCTCAATTCCTTTTCTCAAACTTAGTGTTTTTCTACTGTTCTTCGTTGGTGAATAGTAGATCTGAGTTTGCTTGGTCGGTTTTGAGAGTTTTTCAACCGTGGTTCGTGATTTTCTATGGTGGTTTCGGTCTCCTTGTACTCTTCTTAGTAGTTCCTGAATTATAAGTGAAGTATGTCGGTGGCTATGGACAAAGCGTTGATGGCTATGTCGCTTGAAGAAGATGATACTCCGTTTTCTCTTCCGGATCTACCGGAATTCAGTTCGTGTGAAAGGAATGAGCTGAGCTTAGTTGGAAGAATCCTGAATCCTGATTGTCAGTCAGTGGCTGGAGCGATTCATGAATTGCCAAGGAAGTGGCAAAAATACGACAAGGTTAGAGGAATAGCTTTGTCGAGAGAGAAATTCCAGTTTATATTCTCTAGTGAACATGATCTAGAGGATGTCCTTCAGAAAGGTTTTCATACGCATAATGAATGGGGTATAGTCGTGGAACGATGGTCGCAGATCCCTCCTCCAAACTCTCTCCAATTTGTGAATTTATGGGTACAAATTCGCAACATCCCAATCAATCATTACACTGCGGTGGCGATTACTTCGATTGGAGAACTTCTTGGGCAAGTCCTGCAAGTGGCGTTTGATCCTGATATAACTCAAGCTAACCCGTATGTGCGAGTTCAAATCCGGTTTGATGTCTCTAAGCCTTTAAGAAAATCTAAGGTGATAGGTCTTCCTCATAACCAGTCAGCAGAACTCTTCTTCCACTATGAACGTGTTCAGAAGAGATGTTATAATTGTCAACGGCTGTCCCATGAAATGACAGTTTGTCCTCTGCTGTTGAAAAACAAAGAAGATATAGCTCTGGCTAGAAGGAAAGGGGAAACAATTCCAAAACAAAAGCCTAGTCTGGTTCTAAAAGAGAATGATCCCCTGTTTGGAGTCCTGGGAGAGCATCAAGTTGGGCCTAATCCGGTTACTGGGCGTCCTCGTATTGCTGTTGAAGTTTTGGAAGGTATGCGTCAGTATCTCCTCTCTGCAAATGGCGAAGAAAGGGTAGTTAAGGAAGCAAGAGTAAAGAAGTCAGTTGCGGAGGCTGAAAAGTCCCCCTTTACTCACAAATTGGCCCTTAGTTTGGAACCGGTTCCGCGGATCTCCTATAATGTAGATTTTGGGAAGGGTCGAGTGTTTGGGTATGATAATGATGGGGCAAACTCTTCCTCTAGCAAGGAGAGGCCAGTTGGACAGGTGACTTTGGCAGGTGGTCTCAATCCTTTTGCTGGTTATGACAGGGCAAGTGAAAGCTCCTTTGAAAGCACTTTTGTTGCTAATTCAGATTCCTCTTTGTACTCGGATCCTCTTAAGGCTAGCTCTTCAGTTTATAGGATAGGCTTCTCTGAAGCTAGTCCTTCCGGTACTAGTCTTAAAAAGAAAAATCCTAGGAAAAGACAACAAAAGAAAGCTAGAATGCTGAAAGGAAAAAATGGGAAGCTCAAAGAGACTGATGTGATAAAAAGTCCAGGCCTTATCAAAGGATCAGTGGAGAAAAGGAAGGCAGGTAATGAACTGGATGGTGCATCCAATGCTGTAAAAGCAAAAGTACCATTGATAGTCCCAAAGGAGGGACTGTCCAACATCTGATGAGCATTCTGAGCTGGAATTGCCAGGGATTGGGGCGGCCTCATGATCTGACAATTCCTCGTCTCATGGAATTGCGAAAAAAGCACTTTCCTGAAATTTTGTTCTTAATGGAAACAATGAATTGCAAGGATGTTGTTGTAGATATTCAAGTCTGGCTGGGTTATGAAAATGTTCATACAGTTGATCCAGTTGGCTCGTGTGGAGGTTTAGCGGTGTTTTGGAAGAACAGTGTAGATATGGAGTTTCTTTATGAAGATAAGAATGTGGTTGATATCTCTGTAAAGTTTGGTTTGCACAGCTTTTTCCTTTCGTGTATATATGGGAATCCGAATGTTCAATATAGGCAGGATGTTTGGGAAAGAATAACCAGAATAGGGATCACCAGAAAGGAGAATTGGTGTATGGTAGGGGACTTTAATGAGATCCTGAATAATGCTGAGAAGATTGGTGGTCCAAGACGTGCAGATTCGTCCTTCCTCCCTTTCTCTCTTATGTTGAACCAATGTGGTATGTCTGAATTACCAAGTTCTGGAAACGGATTTACTTGGGGTGGAAGAAGAGGTCCTCATTGGATTCAATGTAAGCTGGACAGAGGATTTGTCAACAAGGAGTGGCTGACAAATTTTCCTGCGGCAAATCAAGCATTCCTCCCTAAAAGAGGATCTGACCATCGACCTGTTCTGGTGAATCTGATCTCATCACAAGATTCTTACAAAGGCTCATTCAGATTTGATAAAAGAATGCTGCATAAGCCAATGGTGAAAGAAGCTATAGTTAAAGCATGGAATCAGTCTTCCTTTTGGCCTGAAGAATCTGTTTCCCTGAGAATCAGAAACTGCAGAAAAGCGCTTAGTAGATGGAAAAAGGACAATGAGCTCAATTCAAAGGAAAAGATCAATCGTCTTCAAGACGAATTGGAAGCTGTCCAGTCTTCTATCTTTCCTTCTTCAGTTCTAATGGCTTCTCTAAAGCGAAACCTTGTTAAGGCTTACAAAGAAGAAGAAAGTCATTGGCAACAGAAGAGTAGAGCCAAATGGATGGTGGGGGGGGGGGGGGGACAGAAACACAAAATTCTTCCATGCGTCGGTCAAGAATTCAAGAAATAAGAACGGGTTAGAAAAGTTGGTTGATATTAATGGGATAGTGCATAGAGCAGAGGCCTCAAAAGGTGAAATTGCGTCGTCCTATTTTAACAATCTTTTCTCTTCGTCAAGTCCTTCAAACTCACAAGGTATGCTTGATGGTATTCTGCCGAGAGTGACTGATGAAATGAATCAACAACTACTAGCAAAGGTGTCAAAAGAGGAAATCAAAAATGCAGTGTTCTCAATAAAACCATCAAGTTCACCAGGTGCAGATGGAATGACAGGGTTATTCTTCCAACAGTATTGGGAGGTAGTTGGAGATCAAGTTACAAAGGAAGTTAGTAGTTTCTTTGAAACTGGTGTCTTCCCTAGAGAATGGAACTTCACGCAGTTATGCCTAATTCCCAAAAAACTTAATTCTCCTCTTATGAGTGATCTTAGGCCAATCAGCTTGTGTTCTGTTCTCTATAAGGTGGTCGCAAAAATCCTGATGGCAAGGCTACAACCTCTGTTGCCTGAGATTATGTCTCCAAATCAATCAGCCTTCATTCCAGAGAGGTTAATCTCAGACAACATTCTCATTGCACATGAAGCAGTGCATGGTCTTCGCACTCATAAGGATATATCAAAAAGCTTCATGGCAGTCAAAACTGATATGTCAAAAGCTTATGACCGAATGGAGTGGAGCTACCTTCAAGGAATCTTGACTGCGCTTGGATTTCATAGCAAATGGGTGGACATGATTATGTTCTGTGTAACAACTGTCTCGTACACTGTGCTGATTAATGGTCAGCCTTTTGGCCTGATCAATCCTAAAAGGGGCCTAAGACAGGGTGACCCTCTCTCTCCTGCTTTATTTGTGCTCTGTGCTGAGGGTTTAACCCACCTGCTCAATAAAGCTGAACTAGATGGTCAACTTAATGGCTTCCAATTCTCCCCTCAAGGCCCTGCCATTCACCACCTTCTCTTTGCAGATGACAGTCTGTTCCTGATTAAAGCTTCTATAGATCAAGCTTCGACTCTGCAAGGGATTCTAGTTGCTTATGGGAATGTTACAGGTCAGCTTATAAATCTTGATAAATCTTCTATCACATTTGGGAATAAAGTGGAAGCGGATATGAGGATTCTTATTCAAGAAAAACTGCGTATTGTTAAAGAAGGAGGAGCAGGCTCTTACCTTGGGCTTCCAGAATGTTTCAGTGGATCCAAGGTGGAGTTGCTAGCATATATCCATGAGAAAATGAAAAGCAGAATGTCAGGCTGGTTTGCTCGGTCACTATCTCAGGGTGGGAAAGAAATCCTCCTTAAAGCTGTGGCAATGGCCATGCCAGTCTTTGCAATGACTTGTTTTAAACTACCCAAAAAGACTTGTGAGAAGTTAACATCGGCTATGTCAGCTTTTTGGTGGGATTCCACAGAAGACAAGAGGAAAATGCATTGGATTGGATGGGATAAATTATGTCTCCCTAAGCATCTGGGTGGACTTGGGTTTAAAGATATCCAAATCTTTAATCAAGCTCTCCTTGCTAAACAGGCCTGGAGGATCCTTCAGGATGAAAACAGTCTGTTTGCCAGATTTTTTAGAAGCAGATATTTTGAGGATGTTGAGTTTTTAAGTGCTGAACTTGGTGTCAGACCGTCGTATGCCTGGAGAAGTATCTTACATGGAAGGGAACTTCTAAAAAGAGGCTTGAGACAAATGATTGGTGATGGGGAATCAACTTTTGTATGGTCGTCTAGGTGGGTTCTCGATGGAGTTATGCGAGCCCCTCTAATGAAAAACATCATCTTTGATTTGGATTTAAAGGTAAATGAACTCATTGATGATGCCACTCTTTCTTGGGATTTGACAAAACTGAACTTTCATTTCTTCCCGAGAGACGTGGAGTTGATCTGCAAAGTTAAACCAGTTCCCTTCTCAAAAGATTTCTCCATATGGGAACACACAAAAAGTGGTGCCTACTCTGTAAAGTCTGGTTACTGGGCGGCCTACCAAAGGGATCACATCGATCTAGTAACAGAGGCTCTCATGCAACCCTCAATTCTGATTATAAAAGAGCAACTTTGGAATTGTGGTACAGTCCCAAAGATAAAGACCTTCATGTGGAAAGCTGTCTCGGGGGGTCTTCCAGTTGCAGACAAAATGATCGCTAGAGGTTTGAAAGCTGACTCGAGATGCCAGAATTGTGGGCTTGAAGGAGAATCTCCAAACCATATCCTCTTTTCTTGTTCTGTTGCTAGACAAATCTGGGCAATTTACAACTTTCCTTACCCAGAAAATGGGTTTGACCCTACATCCTTATTCCAGAATTTGTACTACTGCTTGTTAGTTAGTAAAAACATCAAAGTACAGCTGGAGATTAGGAAAGCCTTCCCTTGGATCCTTTGGCAGCTATGGAAAAACAGAAATCTGATTAGCATTGAAGGTAAAAGACTTAGCGTTCCTGAAACAATCATCAAGATCAGAGAAAGTGTTCAGGAGTGGATTGATGCTCAAGCTTTCAACGAGAAAGACGAAGAGACAGCTAGACTAAATCACCCCCAAAAGAAAAACTCGTGGTCTCCACCTCCTTCTGGTTGGGTCAAATGTAATATAGCTTCCTCATGGAACCAGGAACTGAATACTAGTGGAGCAGCGTGGGTAGTGAGAAACGAATGGGGAACTGCTTTACTCCACAGCAGAAAGTCTTTTGCATCGGTGGTTAGTAATATTGATGCCAAGTTTCATGGTTGGTTATGGTCTATTGAAAGCATGAAAAGTCACAATTTCAATAAGATCATCTTTGCGTCAGAGGATAAAGAGCTGATAGAAGGGGTTCTTAGGCCTCGAGCCTGGCCTTCTTTCAAGTTACAGTCCCTTTGGATTGGTGCAGGTTTGGAAAATTTTTTGGATTGGAAACTGTTTTTGGAGGACAGAAATTCGAATCTTGCGGCTCACCTTATAGCTAAGAGCGTAACAAGAGAGGATCGTCGCCAATCGTATGTAGCAACCGGTTACCCCTCTTGGTTACACTGTATTTTTGTGGAGGACATAGCTAGAATCTCTGTATGATTTAGCTTTGATTTGCTGGGTTGATTGCCTTCGATCCTTTTTGTAAGTTAAGGTCCAATATATCAATATCAATATAATATTTGAGTGAAAAAAAAAAAAAAAAAAAAAAAAAAGAGTCCAGACGCAACTTTTGGATTAAACATAATAATATAGAAGAAGAAAAAAAGTTATAAAAGTTGGAAGCATCATCAGTGATACGAAATGTTGTTTACTAGTCGTCGCCGTTACTTCCCAAATCCTTTAAATTAATGTAATTAACCACAAAAGTCAGAATAAATGACGACATTCGTTAATCTTAATCCCGCCGAAAGTGGAATTCGTTAATCATAATTATAGAATTACGTATGTTTTAATAGTCCACGTACAATCATTCTGATATTATCAATTCAGAACCCGTGATTTGTTCTCAGCTTCATCTTCGGGGAGTGATTGTTGACTTTTTTTTTGGGATGGTAAAATACTACTAATATAGGACTACATAGTTGTAAAACTGTCTTCTTGCTTTTTTTTTTCTTTTTTTTTTTTTTTTGACTCAACAACAACTCATTCATTCACCAATAAGTAAAACTCATTCATTCACCAATAATTAAACCGAGTCTTCTTCATACACAATGGGATATAACCAACTGTCTATTATAAGCAGTGTTCTAAAATGCGGCCTACGCAGGTGTCTAGGCGGCGGTTATACGCTATGCGGTGATCGAGCGTCTCGAATTTTAGCTATGCGGTAATTTATGCGGTTTTAAATAATTCGGACGCCTAATAGCATTTAGGCGGATATTATGCGGTCTACGCGGACGCCTGTACGGATTCTAGGCGGTATGTTGACTAAAATGATAAAAAGTACTGTAATTAAATATTTTTTAAAATATTGTTTTTATTTCAAATAAATATTATAATTAGCCTCTAAAGTCTAAACTTATGAAATTTAATTTGCTTCCAAAGTAATTATAAACTTACATTTTGTCAATTTTACAAATTTTTGAATGGATTATGTTTTTTTTGTTTAAATTGTGAGATTATTATAGATTCTAAACTATTTTGATAGATAAGAGTTTTGTTTTATGTTTTTCTGAAATTAAAGTGTATAAGTTTTCATCCTATATATATATGTAAATATTATTTTTATGTAAATATATATTTATATATCTAAAATATATAATCCGCCTAGATTCCGCTTAGGCACCCGTATATACGGTTAGGCGCTAGGCGTTTGTCCACCGCGTAGCAAGCGCATAGCGCGTTTTAGAACACTGATTATAAGTTTATAACTAAAAAAAAACATCATATTGAAATAAGTGAAAATTTCATCTTCCCCTACGCCTTACTCCTCAGGGCTCTGTATCCTCGCCCGCTTATTGGCAACACCTTGTGAGCTTCGGCTAGAACTGTCGTCAATGGTGCTTTGGAAGGCAGGCACTCCTCCATTTGCTAGGTCAGACCAGTACCATATTGAGCTTACACTAGCAAATAGGTCTCCAGTTACGCTATCAATCTGCGCCAAGAGAAGATTGCGATTCTTCTGTTGTTTCAAAGTGAGAAGATGTTGAACGAACAGGGAGTCTTTTGAGATGTCTTTTGAGATAACCATCAGACTTGATGGTGGTTTATGGTCTATTGCAAAGAAAAGAAGGTCCTCTAGCATCTGATTACGTCTTGCACGTCTATTTCCTGAAAACAAACAAACATCAACGGACGACATGAGCTATATACGTTACTGAAAAAGAGAGAGAGAGAGAGGTTTAAGCTAAAGTGAGGGAATTCACCTGCGCGTACGAGCTCGATTCCAGAGGAGTCAAACTCTGACGGCACTATCACTTCGCTCCTTTTCATCTCACAATAAGCCCGGATTGACACTTTACCACGATAACCATCATCAGCAAGAGCCGATTTGATATTCTCACAGACCAAGTCAAGAGAGAGACCATCAGGAATTTCGCAATCCACAATGTCCCAAAAGATGCCCATCTCAGCCTCTGCAAGGAGGTTTCAGATCCGCCCTAGTTTATATATATATATATGACTAAAGAGAGATATATTTAATTATAATCACACAATTTGGGATCAGAGAGGTTCTTACTGGCAAATTCGCTAGTACTACAATGATTGCCATCCCCGCAAGGCTTTCCTCCACTTGATAGGTCTTTCCAGTACCATATTGAACTTACATTGCTAAGTAACTCTCCTTTTACCTTATCAATCTGTGCTAAGAGAAGATTGTGATTCCTATACTTTTTCACCTTGAGAAGGAGTTTGACGAACAGCGATTCAGATGACATGTCTTGTGAGATTACCATCACATTCGATGGTTTATTATGGTCTACCGCAAAGAGACTAAGGTCCTTGAGCATCCTAACAAGTCTCGAATTTGTATCTCCTGATGACAACATATATATAAATTTATCATATCAACGGTGCGGAAGAAGAAGAAGAAGAAGAGAGTATGTTCAGAGTGAAAGGTATTCATTCAATATAATCACCTGCGCGTACGAGCTTGATGCCGGAGGATTCAAACGCTGAAGCCATTGCCACTTGGCTCTCTTCCGTGTCACAATAAGCATGGATTGACACTTTACCATGATAACCATCATCCGCAAGAGCTGATTTGATATTCTGACAAACCGAGTCAAGAGAGAGACCATTAGGAATTTCGCAATCCACGATGTCCCAGAAGATGGCCGTCTCCGCCTCTGATGAAGAAAACATTGTCAAGTTTAGGGTTGGACTTTGCGGCTGAGAAAGAGAGAGCGTTGAACGATTTAGGGTAAAAGAGATATAGAATTCTACTTTGCCAGCCGTCTATAGTAAAAGAGATCGGATCGGGTCAATTTTGCTAACTAACCCGAAATCAGAAATCAGATTTTAAGCAAATGGATTATCCAATTTTACTGGATATCGGATGTATTTAGCAAATAGGGATTATCCATTTTACTGGATATCGGATATTTAGCAAAATCGGATTATTTATATATCTAATTTAAAGTTACTCATTAACAAAATATTAATTATATCGATAATATGTTGATACGTTTCAATTCTATATTTATTAAAAAAAAAATTATAATTTAAAAAAAAAACAGAAAAATTTAAACTTATCATAAAAAAGAAATATATATATATAAATAACAATAAATAATTATTTATATATTCAAAATACTAAAATTTACTTTAAAACAATTAAAATTCAAAAAAATGAATATTTCTAAGCCTATCATAAAAAAAAAAAATGGATTATCCAATTTGATTGGATATCGGATATTGAGCAAATGGATTATCCAATTTTACTGGATATCTACCGGATCTTATAGTTTTAAAAGGGGAAAATCACAATTTAAATCTTCAAAGTGTCATTGAATAGCACTTTAAGATTTTTTCACTAACACTATAAACCTAAACTAACTTTTTAGTTTGCACCACTATGAAAGATGAAGGAAAAATAATACTTGTTTAAACAATTTAATTTAATTATTTATTACTGTTGATAAAAAAAGCTTAAAAGTACATCAAAGCAAAAAAGATGTAGAATCAGAGGTAAGGTTAAAACATTTGACAAATGTAAAATTAAAGACGACAACATATTTAGAAGATTAATTGGTTTCCAATGAGAAGTCAATCGATTTGAATCATAATCCAGTGGAGATGCATTTATTTAAATGATTAATGATGTGAAGAATAACGTTATAAAAGTTTTCTGTACAATGAAGATGAACACAAATTTATTTTTTCTATTTTTGTTTATTTATAAAAACAAAACTAATTAAAATATAAATTAACCAACATAGTTTAACTATTTCGTGTTGACGGATATTATTATTATGTTATTTTTTATGGCGGTACAAAAATAAAAGTTAGTTTTAAGGTTTAAATTGTTAGTAAAATTATTTTAAAGGTTTAAAGTGTTAATAAAATTATTTTAAAAGTTTATAGTGTTATTGAAATTTTCTCAAGTTTAAAGTGCTACCCAATAACACTTTGAAGGTTTAAAACGTGATTTTCCCGTTTTAAAAGTTACTCATTAACCAAATATTAATTGTATTGATAACATGTTGATACGTTTCAATTCTATGGCCATGAATGGTAATTAGTTTTTAGATTTTAGATTTTGAATTTTGGTTTTTGATTTCTTGGTTTTTAGTTTTTGCTGTTGAATTTAAAATTAATAAATCAAAAATCAAAATCTCAAAAATAAAAGATGTTCTCGTTAAAAATATATTTTTTTTTATTTACAAAAATCAGAAATTATGGTTTTTAGTTTCTCTTTGAAATTTAAAGAAACCACCCCAAAACTAGTTCCCTAAATTTCAGGGAATCTAATTTTTAAAAATCTTGAATGCTAAAGAAGTTAATTTTCAAAGAATCAAAATCCAAAAACTATTTAAAATCTAGTAAACACTAGATTTTAATCCGCGGTATACCGCGAGATTGTGTATTTTTATATATTTTATACAACTTACTAAAAGACATTATGTTGGATCAAATATATGTTTTTTACTTTTTTACAATAATATTGAGATATTTGTAATTTTATTTTCTTTATCTATTTAAAAATTATTATTTTCATTTGAAATTTAATTAATCAAAATTCTTTTATTTTGGAATTTAATCAATCAAAATTAGTTGTTGTGAAAGTAAACATCTGTTAATATGTATAATACTTTGCAGTTCATATAAAATTATTTAAATTTTAGTCACCAATTTGAAATTAGTTAGTTTTGTTCAGAACCTCTTTATGATGGAGCGAGTTAAGTGTACTAATATTAACTGAATTCTCATCACATACTTATGATTATTTTTTTTTTAGGTTTGTATCTGTGGATAAATAAAAATTTTCATAAAGTATTGTTGTTTTTTTAGTGTTGTGCATGGGACATTTATTATACCCGTATAGACTTCTCAACACAAAAAGCCCATATAAAGTTGGGCCGATGGGCTTATTCAACGCCGGTCAACGTTGACTAGTTTGTGATTTGTAGCAACAACATTCAACATGGTAACAACAAAGTCTAGGATGGTCCAAAGTACATACAGATGGGTGGATTGATTCTTAAGATTGAAAGAATTGCGGATGCGATAGTTCAGATTCCATCCCCACAGATCAATCCTCAAGCTACTGCACCCGAGTAAACATCTGCGTCTTTCTTATTCATCCGTTCCCATACAAACATAATCACAGTCCCTATGAACATGTCGATGGTGAAGTACGCTCCTATGTAGAATGGACCAGCCATAGCCATTGGAAGTGGTATAAACTTAGAGATCTTACGCGGTGTGATTTCTCTAATCAGATTAACAGCCAGAGCAGCGATGAAGAATCCGCAACAAAGAGCTAGCCAAACAATGCTTAGGCAGTTTTGCAAAGCCCTCTATCCCTAGAATAGCCATTTCGTGGTAAATGACAGCGTAAGGTGCTTTGTAGACACCATCAGGATCACCGATATCAAAAGCAGTCCAAAACAGCCAGAACGTGATAGGGGTGATTATGCAACCCATTGCTGTACCTAAAAGCTGAGTTACAAACATGGATTTAGCTGACGACAATGTGAGGTAACCTGTTTTAAAGTCCTGCATGAGATCAGCTGCAGTTGAGACGATTGACATCATAAGGCCACATGCTGCTAAACCGGAAATGACTCCACCTTTACTACCTACGATTGAAGCGATGATGAAAAGACCAGTCTTTCCGTAGGTTGAAGGCATGCTCATATCCGTGAGCCCTACTCCATAAGAATTGCAAAAAGCAAGAACCGGGGCAACCATGTATGTACAGAGGACCAAGTACCATTTTAGTGGTGGGAATATCAACGGAACTGTAGCGGTTGAAACGGCTGCAAGACCCACATAACCAGAAACCGCAAACCCCAGGGGTATACGGTCCTTGAGAAATACGTCATCTCTTTTCTTCTTCTCCAGGAGTAACTTCGAGGTCTCATTCGTACCTAAGATGTCGGTAAAGAGAGGTAGGTGGTGTTGTTTGGAGTTTTTGTTGCAGAACCCTTTCACAGTGACAACAATGATCTTAATGAGGTTGTAGAGACCGTCACCAAGGATGATGATAGCAGTGGGGATAAAGACCTATATAAATTCGGTAATGATATGAAAAAGAGTCAGTAACCACTGCAGAGAGAGTGTACCAATAAAACTCAACTCTGTTCTCCCCTTTTGGAACTCCCCTTATAGCCATAGAGACCTTTGAAGTCGTTGGCCTCAAGGTCAGCTGGATACCAGTCACCAGCATGCTGTGATATAAATGGCCAGAGAAAACCCCAAGAAATGATTGCACCGCGAAGAACAGAACAGTTCACCAAATGGGGACAGATCATACCACATCCAACAAAAGTAGGACTGAAATCAAAGTAAAATCTGCGCACAAGAAAAATCATGAGTGCGTTATCAATTAGTTCCACATGCTAAAAACATTCTTGTTTGCAATAGATTATTGTTAAACTGTACTATATTGGTTAAGATAGAGAAATTATGAACTTACGTGTACTTGAACAGTGTCAAATTAAACCAAGTGTGGGAAAGTGATCAAAACCACAGGCACCACCAATACCACTGAAGAACCACTTGAAGCAACTCCAAGCTAAGGCTCAGGTACTTCCCAAGACATTTAACTTGGTTTCTGAAGTAAATAACATTGGAGATGAGAATATTTAATGAAACTCAAGCTATGTTCTGCAGGGAGGTGAGATTGCAAAGTTATTTTTGACAAACTCTTAATCAATTCTAAGAAATTCGATAAGTTACATATAATATTAAGAAAAATGATAACATGATAAGCAGTTATAAACATATTAATTAGTATGAAAGAGAGAGAGAGAGAGAGAGAGAGAGAGGTTTAAGCTAAAGTGAGGGAATTCACCTGCGCGTACGAGCTCGATTCCAGAGGATTCAAACTCTGACGGCACTATCACTTCGCTCCTTCTCATCTCACAATAAGCCCGGATTGACACTTTACCACGATAACCATCACCCACAAGGGCCGATTTGATATTCTTACAAACCACGTCAAGAGAGAGACCATCAGGAATTTCGCAATCCACAATGTCCCAGAAGATGCCCATCTCCGATGAAAGACTATCTAGCTAGGGTTAGATCTGCCGTGGCATGTACTCCTCGGAACTACGATGCCAGCCGTCTGATCTCACGTAAATTAAGAAACTGTTTTCTCAACCGTTGGATCGATCTCACGTACTCGATTAATTTATGGTATAGACATTTCGATTTATAATTTTCGGGTTCGGTTTGTCAATTAATTCGGTTTTAGACAATTAATCGAACAGTATATAATCACTTTGGCCCAAGGAAGCCCTAATCCAGAAAGAAAAAACCCTGTATTAGGGATACAATATCCCACATTGAAAGTTGAGTAGGATCTTAAGTTGTATATATAAGATATGGGCATCTCCACTCATTGTCAATTGGTTTTGAGTTGGAAGCCCACTATCTAACATGGTATCAGAGCCCGGTCCGCACATACTCAACCCAATCCATAATTGGCCCGACCCAATAGTTGGTCCGCCGATTCATGCCCGAACATACCGAGATTGATGCTTAAAGAAACTATCATCTCGAGGGGGCGTATTAGGGATACAATTTCCCACATTGAAAGTTGAGTAGGATCTTAAGTTGTATATATAAGATATGGGCCTCTCCACTCATTGCCAATTAGTTTTGAGTTGGAAGCCCACTATCTAACACCCTGCAAACTAAAATTTAATTCTTCTTCATCTTGAACGAAGTCGTCGGCCACACTCAAGTTGTGGTGTCAATGTCTCTAACCAAAGGTAAGGTTTATGAGTTGCTCTTATTAATTCCTCGCTCTTATTTCTATCGATTCTTATTCTCCTCTAAGTGTAAACTACTCCAATTGATGTCTCTGTAAGAGAACACAAAAGATATGAGGAACAAAATACAAGTTTAATTAGCGGAAAAAAAAAAAAAAAAGGAATAGCTTCTCGCTCCTCTAATCTATATGAAAACCAATATTATAGAGTTTCCAACCAATATTAATTCTAACAAATGTTCTGTATTTCTTAAGAATACTTATATCTATCGCTTTTGTTTGATCTTTTTTTCGTTAAAACTGATTTCATCTAAAAAAATCTTAATTTTTAATTGTCAGGGTCCAAGTGTGCCGAAATCAGAGAAGCCGTTGGTGGGGAACCTCTGAATGTTTTCAAGAAGAAAGATCGTGCAACCAAGTAATTTTATTTTTCTTCATATTTTATGTAAGTATTTATTAATTTTTTCTAACCATTACTAAAAGTACTCTCTTATTATTTTGTTGAGGTTGCCTTCTATTGAAAACCAATCTCGTCTCTTGCATATAATTTGGGATTGGGAAAACTGTCCAATCCCAAATTATTTTGAAGCTCATGATTTAGGTTTATTATATCCACATATCGTTGAGTTTCTTAAGAAGAAGAATTTTGTTGTATCGGGGTTTGTTGGGATTGGAGATAAACGTCATTTCAACACAGTAAAATATGAATATCTGAACACTACAAGAAAACAGGTGATTAGCGACTACACATAGCGACCACATATGTAGTCGTCAAAATTAACGACTACATAGTGACGATTTAGCGACTATTCTGCGACTACATGGATTTAGTCGCTAAATAGTCACTCTTAAACGACTAATTCATGTAGTCGTTACGGTGGTCGTATTTTAACGACTAAGAGGCGACTATATTGTTGATGGAATTATATAGTCGCAACTTAGTCGCCAATTTAGCGACTACAGTACGACCACGTCAAATAGTCGTAATTTTTGGCGACTACGTTGCGACTCATTCGGCGAGTCATAAGGTAGTCGTAAAGTAGTCGTAAAATTTAGCGACTGTTCGGCGACTCTTACGGCGAGTCATTACATAGTCATCTTGTAGTCGCCTAGTAGTCGCAAAAAACAGTTAAAAGAAACGTGTTTTCCATGCGGGGGTTGGTGTACCAACTTTTATTATGTAGTCGCCTATTAGTCACCTATTAGTCACCTAGGAAAGTCTATAAAAAGAAGTTGCACTCATTTGTTCTCTTCACTCCTAACTCACTTTCCTCCTCTAAAAAAAAATTCTAAATCAAAAAAAAAAATTCTAAATCAAAAAAAAAAAGTTTGCTTTATATAATTTTTTATATTTTCTCCCAAAAAAAAAAAATATATATATATATATATAATTATAATGGCGGGATATTACAATTATGGTGGTAATGGCGGTAATTATCGGGAGTGGATGTACAAGAGGTTCGATGAAGTGACGGGAATTTTTCATCTGAATTCGAAGTGGGGGTGGACCAATTCTTAACGTTTGCAAGTAGCCAAGAAACAGTTCAGAATAATGGGGGTAAGTTTCTCTGTCCATGTAGTGTTTGCAAAAACAATAGATGTCTCTCGGGTAGAAGAGTTATGAGTCATCTGTTTAGTAATGGATTTATGCCAGATTATTATGTTTGGTATAACCACGGCGAAGAAATTAATTTGGATATAGGAAGTAGTTACACTGATAGGACGTATGATGGGAGTCATGAAGAAATGGGTAATGTAGTAGAAGATCCATATGTGGATATGGTGAATGATGCATTTCGTTATAATATGGGTTTAGATGATAATTATCATCAAAATGAGAGTTATGAGAATGTGGAAGAACCGGTACAAAACCATTCTCAGAAATTTTACGACTTGTTAGATAGTGCAAAAACTCCTTTATATGATGGTTGTCGTGAAGGTCACTCGCAATTGTCATTGGCTGCTCGAGTGATGCAAAATAAGGCGGAGTATAATATGAGTGAAAAGTTAGTAGATTCGGTTTGCGGAATTTTGACGGATTACTTACCAGAAGGCAACCAGTCTACCGGTTCACATTACGAGACAGAGAAATTGATGCGTAACTTGGGCCTTCCATATTATACAATTGATGTTTGTATTAACAATTGTATGATTTTCTGGAAAGAAGACGAAAAGGAAGAGACATGTCTATTTTGTGGTTCACCAAGATGGAAGCCTAAGGAGGACCGACGGAGAACAAGAGTACCATATAGTTGTATGTGGTATCTACCTATTGCTGATAGGTTGAAGAGAATGTATCAGAGCCAAAAGACTGCAGCGGCAATGAGATGGCATGCAGAGCACCAATCAAAAGAGGGAGAAATGAATCATCCTTCTGATGCGGCGGAGTGGAGATATTTCCAAGAGCTTAACCCTCGGTTTGCAGAAGAACCCCGTAACGTCTACCTTGGATTATGTACCGATGGGTTCAATCCATTTGGCATGTCTCGTAATCATTCACTGTGGCCTGTGATCTTGACTCCATATAATTTACCCCCTGGTATGTGCATGAATACGGAGTACTTGTTTCTTACAATTCTGAATTCTGGCCCAAATCATCCGCGAGCTAGCCTCGATATCTTCCTACAACCTCTTATTGAGGAGTTAAAAGAGTTGTGGTCTACTGGAGTCGATGCATACGATGTGTCTTTGAATCAAAACTTCAATCTAAAAGCAGTGCTGATGTGGACGATAAGCGACTTTCCGGCGTATAGCATGTTATCGGGATAGACCACCCACGGTAAATTATCTTGCCCAATTTGCATGGAAAGTACAAAGTCGTTTTATCTACCCAAAGGAAGGAAGACATGTTGGTTTGATTGTCACCGAAGATTCCTGCCTCATGGTCATCAATTAAGGAAGAACAAAAAAGATTTCCTGAAGGGAAGAGACGCTTCTAACGACTATCCACCGCAGTCTTTAACTGGTGAGCAAGTTTATTATGAGCGTTTGAAAGATGTAAATCCACCAAAAACCAGGGAAGTCGGTGGTAACGGTCATGAAAAGAAGATGCCAGGCTATGGAAAGGAACATAATTGGCACAAAGAAAGCATATTATGGTCGCTACCTTATTGGAAGGACCTCAATCTCCGACATAATATTGATGTGATGCATACCGAGAAGAATTTTGTGGACAACATCTTGTATACTCTTATGAGTGTACAGGGTAAATCTAAAGATAACATCATGTCAAGATTGGACATAGAACAATTTTGTTCTCGACCACACTTACATATTGATAGGAAGGGTAAAGCTCCATTCCCAGCATATACATTGACAAAGGAAGCCAAAACAAATTTATTGGAATGTGTCAAGTATGCGGTGAAATTTCCAGATGGTTATTCGTCAGACTTGGCTAGTTGTGTTGATCTGATCAATGGCAAGTTTTCAGGAATGAAGAGTCATGATTGCCATGTTTTTATGGAGCGACTTCTTCCATTTATCTTCGCAGAACTCCTAGACCGGAACGTTCACCTTGCATTATCAGGTAGTACATATTACCTATTTAATTAAATTAGTAGTATATATTTTTAAATATAATTTCCTAAGACATGAAATTTTCAGGGATTGGAGCATTTTTCAGGGACTTATGCTCAAGAACTTTGCAAAAAAGTCGCGTTCAAATTCTTAAACATAACATTGTTTTGATCTTATGCAACTTAGAGAAGATATTTCCACCATCATTTTTTGATGTGATGGAGCACCTGCCTATACATCTCCCATATGAGGCAGAATTGGGAGGCCCTGTCCAATATAGGTGGATGTATCCTTTTGAAAGATTTTTCAAAAAGTTGAAAGGAAAAGCGAAGAACAAAAGATATGCGGCTGGATCAATCGTTGAGTCCTATATCAATGACGAGATTGCTTACTTCTCTGAGCACTACTTTGCCGATCATATACAAACAAAATCAAGGTATAATTAAATGAAATTAAAATTTATACTTAATTTGATTTATTTTTAATTATCTTATTTGATCAGGTTAACAAGATTCTATGAAGGTGAAGTCCCAATATATCATGTCCCTGGAGTCCCTAATATATTTACTCATGTCGGTCGCCCAAGTGGGGAAATGCATGAAGTATGGCTTTCAGAGAGAGACTATCAGTGCGCACATGCATATGTTTTACGGAATTGTGACTATTTTCAACCAATTGAGAGGTATATAATATAGCCTCGCATATATATAGACTCCACAAATATTTCTCATATATATTAAATATATTTAATTTTCTTAGTATGTTCGAGGATTTTCTTTCTACCAAATATCCTGAATTAACCAAAAAAGAACTGTCCACGAAAAGAGCTGAAGAATATCATGTGTGGGTGAAAGATTATGTAAGTATACTCGAACCCATGTAACCGACTCTGATTATGCATTTATTTAATTATATCATTGATATATAATACTTATATGTATACGCAGGTTATATACTGGAACGCCACAAATCCATTTCCTACTTGGGTTCAAGAGATAGTGCATGGACCGTTACACAAGGTCAAAACTTGGCCAATATACTTTACAAGAGGTTATGTGTTTCATACGCAGAATCACGGCGCTGGACGGAAGACATGTAACTATGGTGTATGTGTTAAAGGTGAAAATTACACTGATGCATCTGATAGTGCAGATTTCTATGGGAACTTAACTGATATCATAGAACTTGAGTACGAAGGGATGACCAATTTGAGAATCACACTTTTTAAGTGTAAGTGGTATGATCCTGTCATTGGTAGAGGGACTCGGAAGAGCAATAGTGGCGTTGTTGACGTGAACTCTTCGAGAAAATACAACAAATATGAGCCATTCATTTTAGGTACGTAAGACTTGTCTAGAATTTATATATAAGTTTATTTAATGTAACTATCCGTACTAAATTGCGATTTTGTGCAAACAGCATCTCAAGCGGATCAAGTTTGCTATATTCCGTATCCATACACAAAGAAACCAAAGCGAGAGTGGCTAAGTGTTCTGAAAGTAAATCCGAGGGGAAACATTTCAGGAGAATATGAAAGCAATGAACCCGACTCTGTTGCAAACAGAAAATGATGATGCTGTATTGATGACTACAGTTGAAGATCTCATAGTCGACAATTTGGTAGCAGATGCTAATCCAATAAACCTTGATTACGATGTTGGAGATGCGGATCCAGAAGATGAATTCCAGTGTAATTTATCGTCTTCTGATGATGAAGAACAAGAAGACGAAGAACAATAATTATTTGGCAAAATTACTATGTATTTGTTTTTTAATTTTTGTCTTTTTACTGTGTAATATTTGTGTATTATTGTGTAATATTATTGTCTAATATTATTGTGTAATATTATTGTGTAATATTATTGTGTAATATTATTATGTAATATTATTGTGTAATATTATTATGTAATATTATTGTGTAATATTATTGTGTAATAAATTTGGTTATATAAATTTGGTTAATTAAAATTGTAGATTAAATAAATTTGGTTAATTAAAATTGTAGAGAAAAATTGTAGATTAAATTGTAGATTAAAATTGTAGATTAAAATTGTTTTAAAATTGTAGGTTAAATAAATTTGGTTAATTAAAATTGTAGATTAAAATTTGGGCCTAATTAAACATAAACCCAAACCCATTAACCAAACTAATCCTAACTAATCCTAACTAAACCCAAACCCAAACCCATTAACCCTCTTCTTCTCTCGATTCCCCCTAATACGAAAACCCTAATCCCCATTTTCTTCTTCCTCTCGCAGCCTTCTCTTCTTCCTCTCGATTCGATTCTCCCAACGATTAACCCTAATCCGCATCTTCTTCCTCTCAATTCCCCCAAATCTAAACCCTAATCCTTCTCTTCTTCCTCTCGATCCCCCAAATCTAAACCCTAATCCTTCTCTTCTTCCTCTCGATTCCCCCAAATCCGTAACCCTAATCATTCCCATCATCTCAAACGATGCCTAATCGAGGAGGAAGGAAGAGGAAACCTGCTGCTCCTAACGTTTCTCAGAGATTCGGAGCGTCAACAGCAAATAAACGGCCGCACACTCTACCCAATCAGTACAACTTCACGCCGGCGGTCCAATCTCCTCCTCCGCTGCAGACGCCTGAAGTACAACGACAGTCATCGGCGGCCCAAATCCGGAACTATCCTCCGCCTCAACAGCTTTTTCAGAACTCCTACACTCACCCACCGCAGCCTACAGTGAACCCGACCCCTTCTCAAGAAGTCCATCCGTCGCATCCTCCGTCTCAACAGCTTTTTCACAACTCCTACACTCACCCACCGCAGACTACAGTGAACCCGACTCGTTCTCAAGAAGTCCACTACAATCCGTCGCATCCTCCGCCTGCTCTAGTTGACCCTCCGCCTACTCTAGTTGACCCTCCGCCTTCTCCAGCTGAAGTCTCTCAGACTCGCAGTCATCGTTCGCATCCATCGTCTCAAGGCAACAATTTCCAAGCTGATTATCCTCCGGTGTTGCCGGAACTCCAGGAGGACACATTGCGGGCTCTGAATGCACTGCTTCTAGTGCCAAACAGACATGAGTTCACCACCGTCCTCTCTCCCATTCCCCTACCAAAGACAGAATGGTACGGTTACAAACTCTTAGACTTATCGATTTGTTATTTTGAGTGTCTCTGTTGGTTGACTTTGGTTTTATTGTTTCATGTGTCTGGAGGTTTGATCGTGACCCTGGATCTACGCTCACTCGGAAGATTACTAAAATTCTTTTAAACAAATTTGAAGGTCCTTTCTACAGTTGGACATGCGTTCCTCGGGATAAACAGGAAAGATACTTCATTGAGTTTGCGGTTAAGTGTTCTGTCCTCTAGCTTTCATATATAGCTTTAAGCTTCACATACTGCTTTACTCTTCATATATTGTTTTATTTACTTGTGCTTCTTTTCACTCACATTAGCTATTTTCTTTTTGTTTTTTGTAGAAAACCCACACTTGGGATCCTTTGATAACTGGGACTGTTCAAGCTCACTTCGAGACCATCTGTCAAAATCGGCTCAAAGACATGGTTAGCACCGTGAGAACTACTAGACGCCAACCTAAATGGATTGGAACTACTCTATGAACAACAATGACAGAATTCTGGGACACTGAAGAAGCACAACAAAGGAGCAAAACATATTCTGATTGCCGTATGTCTGACCGTAATGGCCTCGGTCCTCATGTCCACCTCTCAGGGCCAAAGTCGTATAAACAGATTCAAAACGAAATGGTGAGCCAATTCTGTTGTTACACATTCACCACTTTTATTTTTGACCTAGCTGTTACATTAAAAATTTACTTGTCTGTTTCTTAACATTACAGGAAGAGGAATTGGGAAGAGAAGTACGTATTGGTGAGGTTTTCATCAAGGCACATACAAAGCCTGATGGGACATATGTTGATCGGAAGGCAGAGAAGATAGCAGAAACATATGAGAAGAATGTGCAAGAGAGGTTGTCTCAGCTCCAGGAAGATCCTTCTGCCATCTCAGATGGGGAGTCACGGCCCCGAGAGCTAACAACTGAAGAATATACAGAAATCTTTCTTCAGGTTACGTTTTATTTTAACAATACAAAAATGTTATCTTGGAGTTTAATTTGACATCCTCTAATATCTTATTTTCTCTTACTTTGCAGTCCACTGAGAAGGATTCAAGAGGAAAACCTTTTGGAGTTGGAAGCCTCTATGACTGCATTGTCAATGGCAAGGGGAAGCAAGCAGGAGACACTTTAGCCTTTGTGGCTATGCAAGAACAATTGAAGGAAGCTCAACGGAAGATAGAGGAGCAGGCTGCTAATATGTTGAGGCGTGATGCAGAAATGTTGAAGCGTGATGCACAAATTGCTCAACAATCCGAAATTATTGCTGGGCAGAAGGAGAAGATTGACGAGTTGGACTTGGTGGGGAAGTTTCTGCGGCAATGTGATCCACGGTTCAAGGAGTTCTTGACAGCCCATTCAGCTAAAGAGACTACCACGACAGAGCCTCTTCAAGAAGAAGATCCAACTTCAACTCCATAGGTTACTCTATGTGTTAATTACCTACTACTAAGTAACTATTTTTTGATGAACTCAATGGTGACACTATGTGTTGTATGTACTTTGTGTTTTGAAAACTATGATAATTATTATGTGTTTCTTTAGGTTTCCAATTTAGAATCATTTGTTGGTTTTGTTGACAGGGTTAAAAAGAAAAAAGAGAAATTAAAATATTCTATATCCAGTTTCAGAAAATGTTAGTCGCCAAATAGTCATCAAATTTTAACAATATAGTTAAAAACTAAAGTGACTATATAGTGACTACAACATATATTAGTCACTATATAGTCACCAAAACTTATACGACTATCTACCGACCAAATAAACAACCCATTTGTTCGGTTTTCTTAATCACAGAATAGTCGCAACCTAGTCACTAAAAATATAGTCGTAACTTAGTCGCGATGGAGTCACAAAACTTTACGACTAAATGATGACTACTATGTGACAACATGTATATAGTCGCCTATTAGTCGCAAAATGGCGACTAAATTTACGACTACAACAAATAGCGACTATCGATTAACGACTGTATGAAATGGTCGCTAATTAATCGTAAATCTTGATTTGGCGACTATTAAGTGACTAATAATGTAGTCGCAAAATGCGTATTTTCTTGTAGTGGAAAGAGCAAGAGAAAGACAATATTAACTTAGTTCATGTACCACGATCGGAAGGTAACAAACCTCTTAATCACAACCTTGTCTTTTACTAGTTTAATTTTCTATTCATTTAGTAATCAATTATTTTTATAAATTTTTCAGAAAGAGACACAGCCGACAATGCTGCAAAGGTGGCACTTCTTCAATATATGTGTGATAAATTGCCCCCTTGCCCCACCCTTGTTGTGACAGGCAATAAAGACTTCATGAAGATCATTCATTCTGTTCGAAAAAGAGGTTTCGAAGTTTTTTTGGCATACAATGATGAAGCAACAGGCGAACTCATAGCTAGTGCCAATGAAGCTTGGCATTACTACAAACTTTTTGGTATAGACAGAGAGCTCCTTAACACTAAGAAAAGGCCGAGAAAGAAAAAGAAAGGTAGACTTGCAAAAGATGCTAAAAGGTTAAAAGCTTACAAAGAGCAAGGAGGAGGGAGCACAAGTAAGAGTGAGACATGAAGAGGGGTTCACAAGCTTGAGCAGATGAGCATAATATTAGTTTCAGTATCGTGGTTAAATAATAATTTATGGTTTTATGATGCTATCTAGTTGGTGTGACTGATCATCAACCTGGTGTGTGTGTTGGATCTTTCTTCTCTCAGTTTTGTTTTTTGCTTTTTGATCTTATGATGTTGAACTTTGTGCAATTGAAACAAATTAGTTGCTATTGTGTTTAGCGTTTCTAACACGCGAAGCATCGAGACCTACTTACTACTGTCCCTTGTTTTTTACAAATTGAAGTGAAGTCTCGGGAATATCGGCTTCACATATATACAAATTGAAATAGTCAGACGTGAACTGCATTTTGTTTGAAAAAAATAATCAAAAGTGGTTTGGTTGTTGAGGTGTTAGCACACAAACGTCGAGACTTATATTGTCTTTAGTTTTTAAATCACAACAAGGCTTAATTGTGAGTTCCGCGAAATGGTTTCGGATGCAATCTTTGCGATCATAATAAACGTTTCTACAAACGCCTTGTCAGCAATTCCAGTAGACGTTTATTCAAGATTTTCTGATAACGTTTAATAACCGATATCTACAGAATATATTAGTTTAACGCTGTTAAACTTTTTAATCGCTATTTTCAAACTCTGTTCACAATATAAAAATATCATTGAAATTGAACATACCAAAAGAAAAAATATGTAAAAGACAAAGAGTTCGTAAGAAACATACCCATGTGGAAAATTTTATCTATTGCAAATAAGTAGTTATGGACAACATACAACTCATGATACATTACTCAAGTCATGTCATGTGGTAAGCTCTTGTGGCTGTGTTACTGTTTAGTACCAAAGCTAAAGATTTAAAATTCAACTAGTTCCCTAAAAGAGCTAGGCTTTGCACATACAATTCATACCCATGGTTCGTGGAGCAGCAACGGTTTCACATTAATTCATACCCAAGGTTCCTTGGAGCAGCAATGGTTTCATGGGCTCTCGTCTATCTCATCCGGAACATGCAATTTCTCCATTGCAGCCTGTTTTAGACAACCATTATTACGCTATTAATCCCTTTCACTAGACTCAATATAATTCCAAATTTAAAAACCGTCACTGGACGGTTCTGTTTGTTGTGTTTTTGAAAGACTCAAACCTTTATTGCAGCAACGTCAGTTGCAGGCGGTTTCATATCCAAAGCGAGACCGAAATGAAGCATGGCTTTATCGTGCATGTTTCGCCGCTTATAGATCCTGCCCATTAAAGCGTAAACGCTGCTCTCTGAAGGTGCATACTCTTTGAGCTCCTCAAGGACTTCTAGAGCTTCATCTAATCTTTCTAAGCAGACAAGAATGTTAGCCTTCTGGTACATTGGAAGTGGGTTTTTTCTATCTGCTACTATTGCTTGCTCCATTATCTCTAATGCTTCCTCACTTCTCTGTTCACACAGAACAAGAACAAGCATTTAGTCATTCTTTAAAGCTTGTTTTTTCTTGTAGACCTTATAAAATGAAAGTAATAAAATAACCTTTAAGGCATGCAGAGCTGTCCCTAAATAAGACATTATGACAGAGGAACTCGGATTGATTAGGAAAGCCATTTTGAAGTGATGCTCTGAGAACTCTAACTTCTCTTGGCGAAGATATATCATTCCCAGCCCGTACCATGCGTTATAGTGTCTTGTATCTACACGAAGTGCGTTTTGGTAACTTTTCATTCCATTTTCAAAATCTTCAAGAGTTGTGTATCTACAGAGACGGTAAAGATAGAGAGTGTCACTTAGAAAAAAAACCAGAGCATTGTCAAGCACATGTACAAGGCAATCAAATCGATAGAAGCTTTCTTACTCGTGGCCACATAAGGTATGAGCATATGCAAATCTTGGATTCAGTTGAACAGCTCGCAGGAAATTCTTTAGTGCGGTCTCATGGTCCTTTTGCAAGCTATAGCAATTCCCCATAGCACACCTACATAATTGATTGTTCGCTTATGTCTCTAATCACTAACAGTAAATTAAAACATTAATCAGAAAAGGAACTTCCAACAAAAATTACCAAGATTGGGGAGCTAGGCGATCGGTGGATATTAGTTCCTGAGCCAAGTAACTCAGCTTCATATCTTCCTTCAAATGCTGCAAAAAATACAATATTTTTTGGATGAAAATATTACAATACATGATTTTTTAACCTTCCCTCAACCTAAAGCAAAATGTCAAAGTTTGAGTTTCATCACAGACTCAGATGAGACTGTATGTTTAAAAACCAGGAAAATACACTTACGTAGAGGACCGTAGAGTATATATCCATTCCTTCTAAGCAATAAGGAGAAGCCTGGCGGGCAAGACGGAATGCTTTTTCAGCTTCTAAATAGTCGATTAATTCAAAGTATGCTTTCCCTACCTACATTTAATAGCAATAATAGATGTATATCAACCTTCAACAATAACTATCACAGGGCACCAGACTAAAACTCACACAGTGGTTCTCTTTGGAAACTTCTGTCCAAGTTAGTCGTTACAAAAAGTGTATATACACAACAACAACAAAAAACTGAATAACATAGCTCCTCCAATGGTTGTCCAAATAAAACATGTCTAAGCTGTATCCATATATGACAGTCAAAAAGAGAAAAGAGTCACTAATTTACCTGGGAAAGAACCCATCCTGTATTATAATGCTTATGTGGAAGTTTCATATACATATCCAGTGCCTCCTGAACCATCCAGAAGCAGAGGAACACAATAAATAAGCCTATATAAGTTCACCTCACCTTGCATTATTCAAGAGAATAACAATATGTCTACCTGACACCTGTACATGTACGAAAGTCTACACCCTTCTCCAAGTATCCTAAGGAGGCTTAATATTTCCGAAACACCAATTGTGATTCTTTGGGCACTCATTGCTGTGCCCGCAGTCAACATTGTTTCGTCTTCTTGATCACAGGATTTAGCATCATTGGAGGCCATAGAACCAGTCGTTGAGGCAGTATTAGGCCTTGAATCATCAAAAGGTTCCCCACGAACTCCTAGCCAATCAGAATGACAACGCTTTGGGTATTACAAATATGCCGACACCAAGATAGAAGCCATGATAATAATCACAACAGGCCAGATTTCAAACAAAATAGTGATATAGTAAATGGAATGTAACAACCTTCATCTATGTTTTCATTTGCCCAGGAGTGTCCCTTCCGAAGTGTTACAGAACGAAGTGCTAAAGAACTCAATTTAGAACCTCCCAAATACTTGGAAGCGTTGCTCACATTTCCGCTTACTGTTGCAGCACTTGAATTAGTGTTTGCCCCTGAATCCGCAGACAGTCTCGAGCTCCGTCGTGGACCAGAATCAGAAAATAGCCTGCCAGAAATCTGCAAACAAAGGAGACATGCTCTCACGGTAAGAAAGATGATAGATAAAATTTCATCCCAAGTACAAATCAGACTATTAAAGAGTAAAGTGAAACTAAGTAGACCAGTACAGATATGTGAATACTACCTTACGTAGCTTTCCCTCATCTACGAACTTTCTTCTGGGTGCTTGAAGAGTCGAGTTTACTGTGGACTTTGGAGAATTGTCAGTAATAAGGGAGTTTGGGTTTGCAACAGCCGGCTGAAAATTCCGGAAAAGTGGTGGTGGAGCTATACCGGACAGCTACAATTTCAAAAATACAAAAAAAAAAAAAAGCATGTAAAATCTCATTACAGCTGTTATTATTCAATTAACTATAAAGGCTGATAAAATTGAAGTGCCAAACCAGAGGCACAAAAATAGAATCAAGACCCCATTTTAATAGTCAAGATTACACAAACTATTATTTGGCATAAGAGATAGAAAATAACAGATGCATACACTGTGAGATTAATATACATGATGCATTTAATCTCCTAAGTACTAAAGAATGTAGTGATCAACAGATGAACACGTAGTTGTACATTAAAAAAAAGAGTATGAAAAAATCTTGTGGCATTACCTGTGCAGCCACTGTCGAAGGGGTATTATAAACCATTTCAGATAAGTGCCAAAAAAAACCATTTCAGATAAGGCTGATAAAAATAAAGTGACAAACCAGAGACACAAAAACAGAATCAAGGCCCCATTTTTTAATAGTCAAGAACTCAAGATTAAACAAACCATTCTTTTGGCATAAGAGATATAATAACAGATGCATACAGTGTGAGATTAATACTCATGATGCATAAACCTCCTAAGTACTAAAGAATGTGTGATCAACAGATGAACACGAGCTGTACATTAAAAAAGGAGTATGAAAATCGTGTAGCATTACCTGTGCAGCCACTGGCGAAGGCGTATTATAGAATGACATATTCGAAACACCTCCATTAAGTGCATGAGAATGAAAATTTCCAGAGATATCTTTTAGGCCATGGTTTTGTGTGTGTTTAGACTGCCTTGGACTATAATCTTCAGAACTCGTGTTTTTAGTAGAAGTCGAATTACGTTCCTCATTGTACGTGTTTAAGCCGAGGGAAGTTGACAGTTGTTGCATGTACTGCTTTTGAATGGAGAGAGCAGCTGTTTCACCAAAAACTGCAGTTGCTTCCTCTGCAGCACCTGAAGAAGTTGAACGGAAAGAAAAGTGTTAGAGAGGCATAGCAAAGGTGCCAAGTATGCAGAAAAGGTATCCTGTTCACCTAGTATACATAATTCCTCATATGCGGCCCAAAGTAGAGGGTCTATTGTCAAAGACTGTTTAAATTGTTGAGCAGCATTCTTCCTTCTATCAGTATACCTGAAAGGTCACTATTATATATGAGAAATCATCTCACCGACGACATTCAGAATCAAGAATAATTGCATAGAGAGAATGAAAAACAAACTTGTAAATAAGTCCAAGAAGGTAATGGCCTGCTGCACCATTAGGGATCTGCACAATAACCAGAAGCCTGTTGTAATCTTAACTGAACTAAATCAATGAATAAGGTCCAGATACTGACACACTGCGTTAGTAAAATGAGATTCAATAAGCGAATAAAGGCAGTATACCAGAGAACATTAAATACCTCCGCACCAGGTTCATTAACAGGACAGAGTGCAGATTCAGCTTCATTGAGAAGGTCCATCTGGAAGCATGATAACGCGAACAAGTACCGGGACTGAGCCATTTGTGTTCCTTTACACAATATCAAAACGAATACAAAGATGATCAAAAACAACCTAACAAAAGATGGCGCAAAATTCTGACTTAAAGGCTAACTAATAAGCAACAAGTAAAGACACCATGGCACGCACCCTTTAACAGATGATATGCACTGTAAGCTTGGTTATTCTGCAGGTAGCTGGTGGCTAATAGCTGCAAATTAACCTGTATAAGAGGAAAAGTCAGAAAGTGATTAAAGAAGAATATTGAAATTATCCAGACAAGGCTAAATAGAATATCTCAGCTATTATTGAAGCTCTATAAACCCAAATTTTAACAAAGCTTGAGATAAGCCCAGAGAGTTTCCTGTAGCTGGTTGACTCATAGCTAAGTTCCAAGGATAATAAAAATTTAAACTTGGAATTATATAAGGACAAAGTCATTTACTTCTGAAATCTAGAGAGAAGCAAACCTCAAATTGCAATTTTTACACAGCTACTAATAAAAACAAATTCAACAAAAATAGAGAGTATAAAAAAACGAATTGACCCGAGAATCAAACACATAGATCGCGAAGCAAAGGGCTAAAAAAGGTGAGAAACAAAAATCGATCTCGAAGAAGACACAGTGAAACTATCGAATTCGAAATCCAAAAAGAGATGCACTTTCGACGAATTCAAAGATACCCAGACGAATTAAAACCCCAAAAATCTATATTTGACCATTCCAACAGCTTCGATTTAACAGAATTTGAAAGAAATAGAGATAAAATCAGATAGAGAGAGTGAAAAGAAGAAGGCACCTCAGAGGGAAACTCAGCGCAGAGACGCTCGCACATGAAAATAGCATTCTTGTATACAAAATGACGAAGACTGTTGTGTACACAGTCCACAAGCATAGCTTCCATAGTTGCCTTGCTTCCTCCAGAGAGAGAGAGAGAAGAGAGAAGAGAGAAGAGAGAAGAGAGAAGAGAGAGGAGAGAGGGTTTCTGCTTTTTTTTTTTTCTGGGAATTAATTTATTTTCTTACCCTTTGGGATTTTTGTTTTGAAGTCGTGATTTCAAATTTTGAGGCGGCACGTGCGATGCTCTGTTTTTCAAACCTTTTGGCACGTGACAAAACCATAAAGCCTTGTTTTTAAAAAGTATAATGGGCCGAGTCTCTCCTCGTTTTGGTCAGCTATTGGGCTTTGTAATTGACCCGTTTCTTTCTTGTTCAACAAACTTTCTCCAACAGTATATATAATATTTTTTAGGGCTTGTGTTGTTTACTTGTTGGGGACGGCGACCATGAAAACACAGCATCAGAGAGACGGAGACAGAGACTTCAACGAGACAAACGTTGGAAACAGAAACACAGAACCGATTCCTCTAGATCTTACGATCGAGATACTCAAAAGGTTGCCAGCGGAATCTATGTTTCGATTTAGGTGCGTATCGAAGCAGTGGTGTTCCATTACACGTAGCCGATTTTTCATCGACTCTTTTATGTCTTTGTCTCTGTCTCGACCACGTTTACTCGTCTGCTGTGATATTTATCAATTTAATGCCAGGAATACGGATCAGTTGCTCTGTTTCTCTACGCCTCTTCTTCCTCAAGTATCAAACGATTCATCACTTGTATCCAAACACGAGATGCTGGTACTCAAGAATGATTCCTCCTTAATTTTGCGATTCTACAATTCTGTCCGTGGCATCATCTGTATATCTCTTGGGGAGATTTGTGAGAGACGTCTTTTCTTGATATGTAATCCAACAACAAGACAAGTACTAAGGATTCCTAATGACATTACAGGGTTTGATCCCACGTATGAATATTCTTATATGTACTTGGGATACGACACAAGGAAAGGTCAATACAAGATATTGCGCATCATGATGAGCGAGTACGGCTTGGTCAAACATAGTGTATGTACCTTGGAAGGAGATCAAATAAAATCTTCTTCTTTTTCATCTTGGAGGCACGTTGAATGTAATATCTCCTATCGTCGTCATGAGTCACATTGCAACCAAGTGTTATGCATCAATGGAGTTGTGTATTATGCAGCTTTGAAAAGAACATCGACCGGCTGCAACAGCTTTGTGATAGTGAGTTTTGATGTTGGGGTTGAACAGTTATTCATCATTGAATCACCAAAAGAAATAGAGAAGCTAGATCATCTACAACTAATAAACTACAAAGGGAAATTAGCCTTATTTCTTGTCAACAAGGATAATAGTTATATTTTGTGTGTTCGTGATGATATTAAGAAGCAAACTTGGCTGACCAAGACTGGTCTTCTTTCTCCTTCTTTTTGTGATTCATACTGGAATCTCGAACTAATGACATGCGGCGGCAGCACTGAAGCGGGAGAAATCTGTTTTATGTCGTCATTAAAGAGGGCGGATGCTCTGGAGATTTTCTTCTACGACTTGAAGAAGAACAATTTCAGAAGTAGAGTTATATAGTTGGAGGATTCACAAATATGTGTAATCATAATTCCGATGGTTTTTGGTTTATGTCTACATCATGTGACCATGTAGACAATCTTATTTCTTTCTAGATTAATTGAAAGATTTGTCTGATTATATATATATATATTGTCAGGAGCAATATAATCGGTTCCCTCTCAGTCATACTTTGAATGGTTGTGTAGTATGCTTCGGACCTGATTAAAGTCAGACTAGTACGCATTTAATTAATATAGTGTTGTTGTGTACTAAAAGTCTCCAAACTATTGGTATGCATCGTCCTGTCCACACCATATATACTACACAACAATTCAAAGTCTCGGTGGAAACTCTCATCGTTTATCACTAGACGGGGTATAGCCTAAAGCACTTTTCATGTATTCATAAACTCGTCACTTTCTCCCTAATGTACGTAGTCGGTAGTCATAGTCTCTCTTTTCCAATTCGGACAAGTGAAACAAGAGAGTGAGAACAATTAATCTGCCCTATCACACGGCATGCGGATTTCATAAATGTAAAAAGTCTCCCAAAAACTTGTCTTCCATGCAAATCCAGTTTTAAAGAATTTCGAAACTATCAAGATTCATATGCATATCATTACAAAAAAGAAAATGTCTAACAATATTTTGAAATTTGACATAAACGTTAATGTATTTTTATTAACAAATGGCTATGATGAAATATATATGTTTGACAGCAAATTGGATACTAATTCAATCATTGACAACCCACCGCGTTATCTCTACTCTTAAGTTTCTTGGTCGTATTTTAATATGTAGTAACTGTCCAAAACAAATTAAAAGACCTCGACTAAGTCATTCAAAAAAACAATTGATTCATCATTATAGTATAATTTTTTGATATAAGTAAATTCAAAAATAATGCGTAACATCCGTGTTCATACAATCATACTTTACATATATATATATATGTAAAGTATATATATATATATATATATATATATTTGTATATGTATATCTTATATAATATGAGATGATTTTTTCTAACTTTCTCTGCCAATGCGACACTTGGCGCTCTAAATTTGTGACACATGTGACATGTCTTTCTTACTAATTTTATATCTTATATAATATGAGAAGGTTTTTCTAACTTTCTCTGCCAATACGATACTTGACGCTTTAAATTTGTGACAGATGTGACATGTCTTTTTTACTAATTTTAAATTAAATATTTTTTAATCTATTTCATTTTATTTTTATCTTATATAGTGTATAGTTTGCTTAAAAGTTTTTTTTCACATTGTTACAAAAATATATTTCTACCAACTTTTAGTTTTAACATATAAGATATTTCCTAATGAAAGCATATACCATATAACCTAAAAATAAAACTAGTATATATATATATATATATATATGTATGTTTTGTTTTAAAAACCCTAATTAATTAGACTCTTGCAACGAAATGGATCAAGATCTCGCACCAAGATGTCGTCTCTCTGATCCTGCTCATCCACACACTCTTTGCCGCCAAGACAATCCTCGTCCTTCACGATGCTTTAGTTGCGGACCAATTGGTGAGAGTGATGACGACAACTGGAACGATTGGCATTACTATTGTGACATCTGCAAGCTCGTGTTCCATGAAGGCCGTGACATAGTCCAGCTACGTCTGAGACATCCTTATCACCCCAACCACCTTCTCTATACCACCCTTCTGTTTTTTTCCGAAACCAATATCCATTCAATTCGAAGGCAATACTCCTCTTACCCAGTGGCGGACCCAGAAAATAAATTTAGGGAGGTCAATTATAGAATAAAAAAAATATTTGTGTCATAATGGTGATTTGAACCCGGTTTTGGAGGGGTCAACACTATAGAATTTACCATCTGTGCTACTGAAACTTTATAGAATTACATGTAAAAACAATTATTTATTTAGTTTACCCAGGTCAGATGACCTACCTCTTTCATACATAGGTCCGCCCCTGCTCTTACGGTGTACTCACTTGCCTCTATGCTTGACCGATACGTTGTTTATGAATCCAACAACGCTTGCGATTGGTGTGGCAAAAACCTCGGTAGTATATTTTATCGTTGTATTGAGTGTGATTTTCGTCTCGATTTGGATTGCATGAGGGAAGATCCTCCTTTTACTATCACAGACTCAGAGAGCCATCAACATCTTCTCACCTTATTTCCTAGACAACTTGAAGAACCTTGTAGTGCGTGTGGGTTGGGTGGAAACAAAGAGATAGGTTATGCTTGTGATCCATGTAACTATTTAGTCCACAAAAAATGTATCGTCAAATTACCACATGTCATAAATCCAAACACCTTATCAAGACCATCTCGCTGATAGTCCAAGTCTCCCACCACCAACAACATTGTCATATGGAGTTAGTCATGAAAGCAATTATGAGGATGTAACGAATGGAGAAGAACTCGATTGAGGTAATCAAAGAAGTGCACCGTAGTAATCAACCGAAGATATTGCGTTATTTGAAGAAGCTTTTTCTGTGTAGTTTAAGTTTGAAAAATGTGGTTACAATGTAATTAAAATAAAAAAATTCACTACAGAATTTTAACAACATACTAGATCGTTGTGCGCATGTATATTTGTGGAAAGTTCGATATACGATAATCATTTTCCGATGCTCATGGCATGAACTGATGAACAGTATGAGTTGTAGCAATTAATTTTACAATTGTGAATCAGATAAAATTTTAAAAGAATGATGAAAAACAAAGGTATTAAATATACAAAATTATAACAGTTGACAACATGTAAACTACAAAAGCCCACAAGCTTTGATTAGTACAAAAGACGAATATTTCACTAAAGTTTTTCTACTTTCTTGTGTACAAGTAATTTAATTTGCCAATACCAAACGGTTAGCCGCTTAACCAAAAATAATACAGTATCCCACATTTCAAACTAAACCGGCGTATACAACTATAATCACCACCTGTTTCAAGTTCCCAACTCTCGATAGTTCTCAGGTTAGCTTCCTGGGCAAGTTATAAGCCTTCTTCAGAAACTTAGTAGCAGACTCATCATAACGGTAACACAATACTCTTAAAAGTGTGTTTGGTTCCGTTGGACTCCACGGACCAGAAGTCGGCGGTAGTGGAAGCTTCCCTCTGTCAGAACCATGATTCTCGAGACACACAGCTTTAAAACGTTCAATCAAAGAGTCTGTATCAGTGCGCAGCAGCGGAAGTATACTCTTGACCGTCGTCGAAACCTTCTCGATTAAATCCAAAGGCAATCCGTCTCCATTTGACCAGAAAAGATCACACAGAAACTTGAAATCCTCCTCCACAGCAGCAGAGTCTTGAACTGTGAAGCCACGTGATGGTCCACCTGCTAGGAGGACCAATAAGAACCCGTCGAAAGAAGCTCTCATGATGTCTGAAATGACTCTGGTTCTGACTCTGTCGTGAACCGTTGAGGAGATGATCTCAAGGCACCGTTCGAGCTCTTGAAGAAACAGCTCGATCCTCGAGGAAGGAACTTCCCCGATATACAGACCATCCCAGAGAACGTAGCTCAGATCGTGGAAGACAATCTTGTAAGCAGTTGCTTCGGACAATTGCTGTATTCCTTTCGAGCAATAACCAATGGACTGTTCAAAGACTTTACCGTTACCATCCAAAGAAGCAACTTCGGAATCTGGGAGACGGTTCAATGTTTTTCTCCCTGATGATTCGATCTCTGTCCTAATATACTGCAGAGTGTTGATTCTGCAACAGAACTGAATTATTTCTGCCGAGTCATTACTCGACGCAGGCTGTGATTTTCTCCTGTGAGAAGCTACCATTGGCTTCTCCTTTTTCTTAAATACACCATGTAGTCTTGACCCGACCGTGCATCTTGTTAAAGCAGGCAAGGCAGGTAGAAACGTATTCCGCGAGCCTAATCAATTCCATAAAGAAAAATAAAAAAAATTCCATAAGTGAGAAATCAACAAAGCATGAGCTTCATCATTCATAATACCAGACAATTGACTAATCTGCATACCACAGGAAGATTTCGCCTTTGATACGTAATGCTGCATACATTTGTCGAGACCTGACGTCAGCTCAGGAAGTAAAACTTGATGCATAAGTATTGGCAACAAGAAAAACGCTTCCAATGTCTCATCTACCATCCTCAGTACATCAACCGCAGAAGGAGCGATACCAAGTTTATTCGATCTCGGATTCCATACCTGCAATAGAAAGTTACAAAACCAATCAATAAACTCTTAAGGCACAACCAAAAAGGAAAGATTTTTAAAGCCGTTAGCTACCTCTTGCTGGAGATTCCGGTCAATCCACTCCTTAAGCCTATCGACTCTAGTTTTGATCCATGATTTCACAAGGTTGCCAATAACGACTTCAGCTTCAAAAGGAGGCATCTCTCTTATAACTGATTTCCCGCCATCTTCACTATCTACTGCATCTTGAACCGCAATCTGCACCAGATCCTTCTCAAGCTTATCTGCAGCGGTGAGTACTCTTATAGCATCCGGTGTCAACTCAGTAATACCAGACACGAACTTCTTCAATTCAGTTCCGTAGCATGAATGAAGCGTAGCTGCAGCTACACCAGCTGCAAGAGGATGCCAGTTCTTTAAGATTGGACTAAATATCGCCTTCTCGTTGAAAGCTAAATGACCAATATCCTCCGCAAGAATCGCAAGAGCCGGAAGATTGCTACTGTTCTGACGGGATTTTGATTTCTTGCTATGTTCCACCATCCTCTTAGTCTATTACAACAACCAAACAGTAGAAGAAAAATAAACTACATAAATGGTCGCAAATACAATATACAATCAACAAAGAAAAAAGGAAAAGTAACAAACCTGTGAAAAGGCCATACGCAATGAAGATCTGATATAGGTATCGACACGATCACGACCTGAGTCACCATGCTTTTTTTTCCTCCTATACTCACTAGAAGTATCTTCACCTAGTACTTTAGCTACCAAAATCCCCAAAGAAACTGTAGTTTCAAGCGTCTCGACGTTATCAATGTTGAAAGTATCATGGTAAGCAAGAAGTATCTTCTCAGCCCAATCCACAATCAAACTTAAAACAGAACTCAAGATCTTTGAATACACAGGATCATTCGTCTCCTTTGCGTCGTTCTCTATTTCGAGTATCAGGTTATGAGCAGCTACAAGCAAGTCATTCTCCACTTGCCCAGTTGTAACATACCGATTAAACAACACCCAGAGAAAACAAACGTTGTGAATCATCTGATTCATACCCAAGACAGGCCATGTTTTCTTGACAAGCTCCAAAACTTCATCAACTTCTTCAACAATCAACAACTCATCGTTCACATCAAAACAAGACTCCAAAAGCATCTTATAGATTCTAAGATTCAGGGGAAACCCATCAGCCCAATGACAAGTCTCGGAACCAATCCCATTGTTGTTAGACCGACTAGCAAGAGACATTACTAAACTCCTAAGATTCTGCGTCTCCCCTGTAATCTTCCCGGTATCTAACGGCCTCTCGAGACCCGACCTGAGGATCTGCTTAAGCTGTTGAACAGATTTATCAGATTTACTTAACGGCACACAAGGATATAATATCAAACCAGCTTCAAGAAGCTTCAAGTTTCTTCTCTGCCATGATTCATACTCTTCTTGATCTGGAAAATCTGAAGCTTTAAGCTGTTGCAGAAGCTCAAGAGGTAACACCATCATCTCCACACGCCTCCCAAGCTACAACCAAACCCAGAAATGTCAAAAAAGCTCAATCTATACTAAAGTTCAAACCTTGAGAGAAATATCAAAATGCTACGAAACGTACCTGACCAGAAGCGATCCTAAGAAGAGCTCTACGAATCCTTGAATCGATCTGTTCAGAAATTCGCATCTGTACACGAACCAACTCACCAACCGTGACAGATTTCTTACTCCGATCAGGTTGACCAGACGATGCTCCTCCTCCGCCGTCTCCGTCACAGTTTCGTTTCTTCATCCCCAAGGCCTTCTTCACCTTACTAGCAGCTGTAGACGTAAGAGATCTATGAAGCGACGGCGATGGAGATAAACCCGCCGTCGTCACACCGTTGCTCCGATCAGATTTGGGGGATTGAGGGGTGTAAGTGAGTGGACGACTTCCGGTGGTCCGGCAAGCAGCGACTAAGATCTCGTAAGCGGTTTCTCGGAGCTCCGAATCAGATAAATTAGGAGCTGGATCGCCAAATGGAGAAGGTAACAACGATTCCATTTTTCCACTTACGAATTTTTGGATCAAAGTAAGAAGCTTTATATACTCAAAAACCCTTCTCTGATTTAACAAAAAAAAAAAATTAAACCTTTTTTTTTTGGGGATGATCAGAATCAGAAAGAAGCGACAAGAGAATATTTTGTGGAAACGATTAGATCAAAGGTAAGAAGAAGAAGAAACAATCATTGATTCATTCATCGCCAAAATGCACAAAGAAACAGACAACTGTAGAGAGATGAAGTATTAAACTGTAGTATTTGTTTTTTTTGTTCTTGAAGGAAATAAGAATTATAAATTAAAAAAAAAAGAAGAAGAATTTGGTGATGCTCAGATAAATGATTCTTGCTTGAGATTAAAGAATGAATGATTTTGAAAGAAGAAGCAAAAAAAAAAAGCAGACAAAAGTATATAACCAGGCGACAAATGGGAATTAGAGAGAAGAAGATTTGAGACAGGTGTTTGTCTTTGGGTACCTAATGCACATGTTCTTCTACTACAGCTGAATTTTATTTGATTTTATTTGTTTGAAGGCAAGAAAATTAATTAGTAGTTGAATAGTAGTATAGATTTAGGGAGTGAAATTAATGTGTAGAAATAAAGGAAAATGTTATAATCGGAAATTACATTGATAAGGGGGTAATCAGTCTCATTCGATGAAGCTTGGAAGAGATCAAATGTGTTTTCATTTAATTACTTCGTTTATTTGCATATTGATATTTGACAAGTATAAACTATATTTTTATATTAAAAACAAAGAAATAAATTGTTAACCTAACCAGCATATTGTGAGTGATTCAAGTGCGATTGGAATTTGGAACTAGATTTTTGATTAAGTAGAATATCCTTGAGATGGACCTGTGTATATTGGCTATATCTGTCATAAGACCTAGTTGAAGGCAAATCCAGTAAATGTCATGTTCCCAGTTAAAGTCGAAGACTTTGTTATAATACTATGTACCATTCTGTGTTCTAGAGTTCGTATTGGCTGAAATTTTCAATATTGCACACGTCAAACTTATTAAGGTTTGACAACATTTTCACACGGTATGAACAAATACCAATTCAACTAACAATTTAGGCTAGTCATTTTTTTTTGGTCAAGTAACGAGATATTCTTTAATATAGCCATGTGGTGCGGCGGTTGTTGACCATTGTTTAATTATTCTTCTAATCATATACTCATGTCCCTTCCTTTTCAAATAACTATAGTTAAAGAATACAACACAAACAATAATAACAAGAATCATTGCATTTGGGAATCATTTTGAGTTTGTAAAAAAATTCATGTGGATATTTTTTTTTCAATTTTCTTTTTGTTGTTTTTAAAAAATAATATCATGTTGTACTCTCGCAAAGTGGGAAAAAATAACTGTCTTGCCATCAAATAAACCGAATTTAATTAACTTAATTAAGAAAATACCAAATTAGGTAATTGAGATTTAGAATTTGGTTTGGTTATTAGACTAAATCATAGATTATTAATTATATATAATCTTTGATCAGTTAATCTAAACCACTAAGCCTTCATTTAATCTTGGATCATGGTTACTACCCCTAACTTGTTTTGAGAATTGTGAGAGTTTTGAGATTTACAAAAGTCATATGGGAGAATATGCATGCATACATGCGTGAACATGAAGTATTTGTGCATAAAAATATAATAGATACTAGATATTCACCCGCGGTACACCGCGGAACTATATTTATTAATAAAAAAATAGTTTATGTAATTTGTTTTACAGATTAACTATATACATAACTAAAGTTTTTTTTTACTTTTTAAATGTACAACCTTACAAATATATATCTATTTGGTAGTGTAAAAAATGTTTTGTTTGAAGTTTATTGTTTTTACTATAGGAACTATAAATGTACAACCTTACAAATATATATCTATTAGGTAGTGTAAAAATTGTTTTGTTTGAAGTTTATTTTTTTACTATAGGAACTATATCATATAATTCATTAAGTAGTGATTTATTAAAGGAAAAACTGTTTGTTTATTTTTATTTTTCAATTTAAAGATAGTAGTATTGTTATCATATTGTAATACGTTCTAAACCCAACTCACGTACCACTTGAATCGGCGAACAACCGAACTAATTTCTGTATTGTAATTTTGTATGATTTTTTTTAACATCTGATTCGATCATTCATCATAATTTATTAATAAATATAGGAAGTTTTGTATGTTTATTAATAAATATAGTTCTGATTGTTTTGGAAAGTTGCAATTATGGGGGTGGGGGGATAATTGTTTACAAAAATTGGAAACCTTATCATTATTTAATAAATTGTAAATTAAAAATTAAAAAAAAATATTGTTAATGACATGATTGTAAATAAGTATGAACTTCAAGATTTATTTCATAAATGTCTCCAAAAATGTATATATAGTTATAATAATTTGATGCAAAGCAAGCAACAATCCACTTAAGTATGGTTGGAGGCAATCGTAAAAAGAATGGTCAGTACAGTTGTGAAAAAAACACACCACTTATTATACGATTTTTATTCCGTAGAAATGGTTTTGGGTTCCTATCCTATCCAAATTGAAGACAACAATCCTTTTTTTTTTTTTTTTGTCAAACATTTGCTTTTTTCATTTATCAAATGGGGTTCATTACAAACAAAGCATTTTTGCGAGGGTATCAGCCCGACCATTGAAATCCCTAGAAACGAAATTGAAAGAACAAAAGGTAAGTCGAGAAGATAGAGAGAGGATATCATGTAGAATCCCATGGAGTTCCTTGGATTGGATCTCCCGATTAAGTGCTTTGACAAGATTCAACGAGTCAGAAGCAAAGATGATGTTGGTGAAATCCAATTCAATCGCAACTCTTACTGTTGCCAGAGTTGCTAGAGTTTCGGCCATCAACGGTGAGGAAACCTACAGAGTCGAGGATGCGCCTTCCAGGAGTGGACTGTCGTTTGGATCTCTAAAGCTCCATCCTAGGCCTGCGTGGCCTTCCGCTCGCCAGGGTGCATCTGAGTAGGCTAGGATTGCAGATCCCCGATTGGGGAAGCTCGGAGGGGGTCATTTTTTGGTAGGTTTTTGAGTGATTTTCAATTGGGCATCATGCCACTCCCTACATCGTAAGATTTCCATAGATAGATTATCTGCAGGTGTTGACCTTTCTTTGTTGAAAATCAGGCGATTTCGTCCCGTCCATATTGCCCAAAGTATTCACGGTGAGAGGGGGCCTGACGATATGCATGTAGGAGGGAGACAAATTAACTTCCCAGATAAGGTAATGCCCGCTTTGATTGTAGTGACTTCCATTGACCTGAGAGGGGTGGACAACAGAGCCAATTTCCATAAGCGTTCAGCAAAAGGGCAGTGAAAGAACAAGTGTAGGGTTGTCTCCTCAACTCCACAGTGAGGGCAAACTACGTTTGCACTAATCTGCTTTTGCTGGAGTTTTTCTCCTACTGGGAGAGCCTCTTGAGCAAGCTTCCAGAGGAACATTTTAACTTTTGGGGAGCATCTTAGTTTCCAAATTCCAGCGTGCCAATTAAAATCAGTTGCTGGAGGTGGTAGAGGGGGGTTGTCGCCTCTTTCTCTCAGAGTTAAAGCCTCATTGTATCCTAATTTTGCCGTGTACACTCCAGTCACCGTTGGTAGCCAAGCCCATTCATCTAAAGCTCCTGCTGTACTTGGTCTCAGCTTTAAAATATCAGTCTCGTAAGCAGGTAGGATCTCTCTTATCAAGGACACATTCCATTCTCCCGTTCTCGGAATAAGGAGTTCCGCAACACGTAATTTGCTTGATGCTTCTGTAGGTGGTCCCATTGGACATAGAGGTTTGGATAATGATAACCAGGGACTGTACCAGATTGGCGTATCCTCACCATTACCGATTAGGCGGCCCAATTTTTGTTTTAAGAGATCTCTCCCTAAGCAGATGCCTCTCCAACCATGTGAAGCAGAGGATGGTACAGGACATTGCAAGAAAGAGGAGGACTTACAGTAGTTGTCAATCAGCACTTTGGATAGTAAGCAGTCTGGTTTAGTAAGTATTCTCCAACTGAGCTTTGCTAGTAGTGCATCATTGAAAGTCTTTATCTCCATGAAGCCCAATCCACCCTGTTTAAACGAACGTGTCATTCTTCTCCAGGATATCCAGCACATCTACTTTTGGCTGGAGTTTGAGTCCCACCAGAACCTGGTGAGTGCAGACTGGATTCTTTTGCAAAGAGCATTTGGAAGTTTAAAGCACGTCATGGTGTATGTAGGCATGGAGGCAAGGAAAGATTTGAGTAGATTCAGTTTACCCGCCGAGGATAGAAATCTTGAAGACCAACTGATGGCTCTGTGCTGAATGCGGTCCACAATTTGTGTGAAGAGATCTTTCTTTTTTCGTCCGAAGAGTTCTGGTAGGCCAAGGTATTTCCCTTGACCACCTTCTTTTGTGATAGCTAGATCTCGTTTTACTCTTTCTTTTGTCGCTGCACTAGTATTCTTAGCAAAAGTGATCGCTGATTTTTCTGTATCGATCTTCTGACCCGAAGCCTCTTCATACTTTTGCAGAATATTTTTTAGTTTCAAACAGCTTTTGTGGTCAACTCTGCAGAAGAACATAGTGTCATCTGCGAAAAGCAGATGGTTCACTCGGGGGCTAGCTTTTGCCACTCTGATACCAGGGAGGGTGTCTTGTTCCTGAGCTTTGTTGCATAGACCATATAGGACTTCACTGCATAGAATGAATACATAGGGGGAAAGTAGATCTCCTTGTCTGATACCTCTAGTTGGTACTACCAATCCTAGAGCCTGGCCATTGATTAAGTAGGAATAAGAGACCGAGGTAATACATTGCATAATCCAATGGATCCAATGCCTATGAAAACCCATTCTCTCCAGGACCGCCTCAATGAAATCCCACTCTAACATGTCATACGCTTTACTCATGTTAGTTTTAACTGCCATGGATACCCTCTCTTTTGCGTTTGAGGTTTTTAGGTAATGTAGTGTCTCGTGTGTGACCAAGCCATTGTCTGATATTGCTATGTGGGGAACAAAAGCCGATTGGTTCTCGGAGATGCAGTTCTGCAGGATCGGTTGTAGCCGCTTTGTCAGTATTTTTGAGATGATTTTGTAGTATACCGAAAATAGTGCGATAGGCATGTAATCTGATACTTTCTGTGGACTTGGTACCTTGGGAATGAGCCTAACATGTGTATGGTTTATATTTTTAGTTAGATTACCAGATACGAAGAAAGCTTGAATTTCCGCAACTTTTTCATTCCCCACTGAGCTCCAATTTGACTGGAAGAAGCTTGCTGAAAATCCATCAGGCCCGGGGCTTTGTCTGGGTGGATATCAAAGCATGCACTTTTGATCTCCTCTGGACCTCTGCGGTTGGGATTCCAGTCAGCTTTTCATTATCCTGTGGGGATATGCACGGGTTCAGAGCTTCTAGCACTACTGACTTTCTGTCACCCTCCTGAGAGGTGCATATTTGTTTGAAATATTCGGTTATAGTTTGTATGATATCTTTTTCCTCAAACACTGGTGCTCCCGTAGCTTACTCCATAACATAAGTTTTATTAATAGCTCTCCGACCTTTTGTTGCAGCATGAAAATAACCCGTGTTTTTGTCTCCCAGGGTTAGCCAGAGCTGTCTACTTCTTTGTTGCCAGAAAGCCTTTTCTTACTTGTACGTTGCAAGGAGATCTTTGTTAATGAGGGAGATTTCTTCTTGGTTATCTACATCAGCATTCATACATGCTTCTAGTTTTTCTCTTAACTCATTAATCACTTTTTGATTGTTTTCATGTTGATCCTTGCTCCAGGTGATTATAGCATGACGGCAAGCACTAATGCGTTCATTGACTGAACCCGTAGGTATTGAAGCCCATGCATCAAGTACCATGTTGCGTACTTCCACATTATCTTTTAGTTGCCTGTCATACCTGAATAAACTTTTCTTTCTTTTTTTGATAGGATCAAAAGAAGTGACCAAAGGGCGGTGGTCTGAGCCTTCAAATCTCAAGTATTCACTACGGCCAAAGGGGAATTCTACTACCCATTCACTGTTGGACATTGCCCTATCTAACCGACAGTGGACCAGGTGAGTATGTCTTTTACCTCTCCAAGACAGGTAGCAGCCAATATGTTTTAAATCATAAAGATCATAAGAAGACATAAATGACCTTAGTGCAGTAAATGAACCTTATGTTCTTGGTGGGCCACCAACCTTTTCAGTGTCATTTATGATATCATTGAAGTCACCGGTAAGGAACCAAGGGCCATTTCTACAGGATGCCAAATCCTGGATCTGATTCCAAATGAGAGCATGCTTGGTGTGGTCCGGTTCTCCATATACAAAGGTAGAGAAAAATATTTTTCCTTTTGACGCAATGTAGTTTGGACACGACTGAAGAATTTCTATGTCTACACTTGGTTTCCAGAACAGAGCGAGTCCACCCGCTGTTGTTGGTGAAGGGGGAACTGATGTAGCGACATCATCTTATTCTTTTACTGGACTTTACTCTACATTTATTTTCATTAGTTTTGTTGGGCTTTATTATTTATTATTGGGTTTCTTTTAAGTCGGTGTAGTTGTTGCTTGCTCGACAAGTTCCGACGAGGGTTTTGTTTGCGGAGACATATAAGTACTCTTTTTCTTGTAACGTGAACGGCAGCTGTTTTAAGAGTTTTAATAAAAGAGAAGTTTCTCTTATTCCAAGTCTTTGAATTCTCTTACTCTTTGATCCATTGATACAAAGATAATAGAACTCTAAGCTGCGACTTGTTCTTCGAGAATCCATTGATATCCGGAGTTCGTGTCGTACTATCACCCTGCATTAGTTGGTATCAGAGCCCAAGATCCTAATCATGCATCCAAAGAAAAATCTTCAAACCCAGCTCGATGAACACAACGATGAATTTCGGAAGATGATGGCTGAGATGCAACATAATTTTCGAGATACCATGCGAACCACTATTGAATCTGCATTACGAGCTATCTTCCAAGCTTCAGCGTGATGTTCTGGGTGTGCAGAGACAAGAAGAGCCAGTTTTTGATGAGGTTGACGACGAGGAAGACGTTGAAGATAACCCTTTTGCACCACTTGGTGACTTACCAGATCGGAGGCATCAACATCGTGACATCATTGCAGCTCCACGTTTTGAAGATAGGCGGTGGGAATCAGGTTTTCGACTTGAGATACCTGAATTTACTGGAGGGTTACAACCAGATGAGTTTCTCGATTGGCTTAACACAACAGATGAATTGCTGGCGTTCAAAGAAGTTCCTGATAAGATGTGTGTATCTCTTGTGGCGACACGGTTCCGAGGCAGAGCATCGGCGTGGTGGCAGCAAACTAAGGAATCATGTGCAAGGGCAGGCAAAGATCGTATTGCTTCGTGGGAAAAGCTGAAAAGGCTGATGAGAAAGGCCTTTTTGCCTTATAATTACACATGCACCTTGTACACACGACTTCACAATTTGAGACAAGGTTCAAAGTCTGTTGATGAGTATGCGTCAGATTTTTTTTCTTTAATGGCCAGAAATTCATTAACAGAGAATGAAGAGCAGAGAGTGTCGCGTTTTATTGGCGGTCTTCGTTTACAAATTCAGAACACTCTACTACAGTTTAACCCCATGACGGTTTCGGAAGCACATCAGCGTGCTTTATTAATTGAGCAGCAAGCTCATGGGCAATCATCTTCTTGGAATTCATCTCATTTGCGTTTGGGTTCTTCCACTGAAACAGGGGCAATCAAAACTAGTGAACCTGTGCGACACAACGATTTTTACGAGAATAGTGGTATGTCAGGACAAACGCGGACACCGGCTTCTAAGTGTTTTAAGTGTGGGGAACAAGGTCATCGTCAAGCTAGTTGTCCCACTCTCCAACGTCGCGGCCTGTTAGCAAGTGATGCACCTGTTTATGATGATTATTTAGACGACAATGAGCCTGATGAGACTACAGAAGAAGTACTTGGTGATACGGAGAAACTTCATGATTCCACACGGTGTTGAAGAATCATGGCTTCGTACTAACATATTTCACTCTACTTGTACCATTCGGGGAAAAGTTTGTTGAATAATCATTGACTCTGGCAGCTGCACCAACGTGATTTCCGAGGAAGAAGTGACAAAATTGGGCTTGTTTACAGAGTCTTATCCTACTCCGTATCAAATTGCATGGCTTACGTCTAAATCCGACATGCGCGTGTCTAAACGAAGTCGAGTTCCTTTTTCCATGGGTTCAAACTATAAATACTTGGTGTTGTGTGATGTTGTTCCTATGGATGTGTGTAATCTCTTGTTAGGGAGACCTTGGCAGTATGATCGTCGAACGATACATGATGGATTTGCTAATACACATTCTTTCACCTATGAGGGAAAGCGTATTATTTTGGTACCGTCACGGTCTGCCTCCGAACCTCTTGTTGCTAGTCACGATATTGAGCAACCCACGAATCCAACTACTACTCCTAAGGCCACGTTATTGGTTTCAAAAGCTCATATTTTCCATGAAGTTGAACATGCTGAATTGACGTATCTTCTTATTTTGAAACCAGACTCTCCATCGGTGACGGAGACTACACCTATTGCATTTCATGCTCTCCTGGACGAGTTCAAGGATGTTTTTCCTAGTAAGTTACCAGAGGGATTGCCACCAATGCGTGATATCCAGCATTGTATTGACTTGGTGCCCAATACGGTTTTGCCGAATCGACCTCACTATCGTATGAGCCCGATGGAGCATGATGAATTTCGCAAGCAAGTAGAGGAGCTTCTTGCTAAAGGTTATTTGCGATAAAGCCTTAGTCCGTGTGCAGTGCCAGCCTTGGTTATTTCCAAGAAAGATGGTACTTGGTGTATGTGTGTGGATAGTAGGGCGATTAATAAAATTACGGTGATGTATCGGTTTCCAATTCCTCGTTTGGATGATCTCCTTGACTAAATTGGTTCTACTTCTATAGTTACCAAGTTAGATCTCAAGAGTGGCTATCACCAAATCCGTATTCGTCCTGGTGATGAGTGGAAGACTGATTTTAAGACTAGAGAGGGTCTTTTTGAATGGCTCGTTATGCCCTTTGGTTTGTCAAATGCTCCAAGCACTTTCATGCGTGTTATGAATCAAGCCTTGCAACCTTTTATTGGACGGTTTGTTGTCGTTTATTTTGACCATATACTGATTTTTAGTTCAACTCTTTCAGAACATCTTGACCATTTACGTGACGTTCTACTTGTGCTCCGCCGTGAGAAATTATTTCTTGCGCCTAAGAAATGTTCTTTTAGCGTGTCGGAAGTGCTTTTCCTTGGTTATGTCATTTCTAGCAGCGGTTTGAAAGTTGATCCATCTAAGGTCAGTGCGATAAAATCTTGGCCATCACCGAAGACAGTTACCGATGTACGAAGCTTCCATGGACTTGCCTCCTTTTACCGACATTTTATTCAGCATTTTAGCGGTATCATGGCCCCAATAACGAACTGTATGCGGTCAAGCCAATTCATATGGACGGATGAAGCGGAAGTTGTTTTCCGTGAGATCAAGATGAAGTGTTCTTCAGCCCCAGTTTTGGTACTTCCCAATTTTTCTTTGGCATTTGAACTCCATTGTGATGCCTCAAAAACAGGCATTGGAGCGGTGTTAAGCCAGCTGGGCAAACATGTTGCCTTTTTTAGTGAAAAAATAGCGGGCTCGCGTGGGCGTTATAGTACGTATGACATTGAATTATATGATGTGGTCCAAGCCATTAAGCACTGGCGTCACTATCTTTTTCACAAAGAATTTGTTCTTTTTACTGATCACGATGCACTTAAGCATATGGGGGCTCAAGATAAAGTTTCTTCACGTCATGCTTCGTGGTTTGCCTATTTGCAACAATTTACGTTTGTGATTAAGCACAAGGCGGGATCGCTTAATAAAGTGGCTGACGCTCTTAGTCGACGGCATTCACTTCTCTCAACGTCTCATGCGTCTATCACCGGTTTTGCGATGTTACCAGAGTTGTATCCTACGGATCCTTTTTTGGGAAAATTTGGAGTGACATTGAGCTAGACCGTAGCTCTGATTATTTGGTGGTTGATGGATTTTTGTTTCGTGGAATAAAGCTTTGTAGTCTTCGACTTCACTTTATTCGGGAACTGCATGGCGAAGGTCACATTGGACGTGATCGGACATTGAAGTTGGTGACTGACTCGTATTTTTGGCCAACGTTGAGAAGGGATGTTGAGCGGTTTATTGTCAGATGCGGAGTTTGTCAAGCTTCAAAGGGAAAGCATCTAATGCGGGTTTGTATTTGCCTTTGCCGATCCCGACGCAACGGTGGACTGTTATTAGTATGGACTTTGTTCTTGGCTTACCGCGCACACAACGTGGTAATGATTCTATCTTTGTGGTTGTTGATCGTTTTTATAAGATGGTTCACTTCATTCCTTGCCAAAAAACGACGGATGCGTCCCAAGTTGCTGCTTTGTTTTTCCGAGAGATTTATCGTCTCCATGGCCTTCCTTTCTCCATTTTCTCTGATCGAGATTCTCGATTTTTGAGCCACTTTTGGCTCTCTTTGTGGAAATTAGTACGCACTAGTTTGGATATGAGTTCTGCCTATCATCCTCAATCAGACGGCCAAACTGAGGTGACTAATCGAGCATTAGGTGATCTTTTGCGGTGTTTGGTTGGTGACAATATTCGTTCTTGGGATAGGGTTCTTTGTCAAGCAGAGTTTGCGCATAATCATGCGGTGAATCGTAGCACTGGATTTAGTCCATTTCGTGTGATGTATGGTTTTGTTCCCCGTGGTCCACTTGACTTAAGTGTAGCTCCAGATCGTACACGTTTTCATGGGAGGGCTTGTGATGTTGTTGAAGAGTTTCAATCTGTTCATGACCATGTCAAATCTAATTTGGAGGCTGCCACCGTGAAGTATAAAGCTGCTGTTTATATTCACAGACGTGACATACACTTCGACGTTGGTGATTTGGTCTGGGCTGTTCTGACAAAGGATAGATTTCCTAAATCCACTTACAACAAGCTCAAGGCTCCTAAGATTGGACCTTTAGAGGTTCTCGGGAAGATTAATAATAATGCTTATCGACTTCGTTTGCCTCCTCACATGCATACAGCCGATGTTTTAACGTTAAGCACCTATTCCCGTATGTTAGTGATGATGACGACGTCAATTCGAGGACGAATTCACCCCCGGCGACCTGATGTAGCGACATCTTCTTATTCTTTTACTGGACTTTACTCTATATTTATTTTCATTAGTTTTGTTGGGCTTTATTATTTATTATTGGGTTTCTTTTAAGTCGGTGTAGTTGTTGCTTGCTCGACAAGTTCCGACGAGGGTTTTGTTTGTGGAGACATATAAGTACTCTTTTCTTGTAACGTGAACGGCAGCTGTTTTAAGAATTTTAATAACAGAGAAGTTTTTCTTGTTCCAAGTCTTTGAATTCTCTTACTCTTTGATCCATTGATACAAAGATAATAGAACTCTAAGCTGCGACTTGTTCTTCGAGAATCCATTGATGATATCCGGAGTTCGTGTCGTACTATCACCATACATTAGGAACTAAGAAGGATGAGGAGTAGCCCATCCAGTCTAGGTGTTGGAGCACAAACTCTGTCGAGTTATGCGTCTCCATGAGGAATGAAACATCGAGAAAATCTTTCTCTTGATGTCCCTTAGCCGCTGGCCTATTATGGAATTCCTCAACCCACAACAGTTCCAGCTCAAAAGTCTTAAGGAAGAGGAGTTGACTGATTCTGAAAATCCACCACTCGTTTCTTGCTTGTCGGGATCAAAGTGATCTTGGGAGCAGGCGGCTTTGATGGTTTTGGTTTTCCAGTTCTTGAGGTTCCAGCTTCAGACGTGTTATCTTTATTTCTTGGTTCTTTGGTTCTAGAGGGACCACTCATGGCAGCACCTTTTCCCCCTTGAGACTTGGTAGTCTTCTTTAGGGAGCCTAAGGTTAGGTTTTGTTTTTGTGATTTTGCTCCCATTTTGCTTTTGATGCACCTTTAGCTGATGTTGGTTGACCTCTACCTCTCTTATGACTCTCCACCTCATGTGGGGTCAGCCTAGGTAGGTCCTCAAGGGTGTGTCTTCCTGGAGAGATGTTATTAGTTGGCGGAGGAGATATCCCTTGGTGCACACCAGGGTCTAGATCTGCAGAGGCCGCTAAGATACAATCCGCTGTGTTTGCCATTATGTTCCTACTCTCTCCTTGGATGACTCACATCTTTTTTGCAGCGCTTTCAGTTTGATCTACGCAGGAAGTATACTGGATTGTGACTTCCCTAAGGTCGTTCAAAATTTGCTCTCTTGTTAGTGTTTGAAAAGGTGGGGGTGTGGTTGGGTCCGGACTAGTGGCCGTTCTCTCTAGTGGAGGTCGTCGAGCTCTGGAGGAAAAGGATGCTTCCTGACTGGATAGAGCAGGAGAGACGATTTTTGCTCTCCATTCTAAATTATGTCTTTTGAGGTAGCCTCCATTCCCTCTTTGTGACCAATTTTGCCGAAAATCTCTCTGAGAGGATCTGGTTTGACGTTCTGGAACTCGCATGGGATATCTGCGGTGAGAGATGAGAGGGTGGTTGTTTGATCTGGCTTCCACCTGTGAGTAAGATCGATCCTCCATGAGCACTGCTTTCCTTTTCCTGAGACTATAGTCTTGGTCAGGTTGGCTTCGAGGTTCGGGGGTTCCCGCAGTCACTCTTAGTGCAGTAAAATTGTCTTGGGGGGTGTAGTAGTTCCTTGATACTAGAATAGAAGCCGTTGGCTCAGATTGTCTTAGGGAGGTAGACTGCTTCTCCTTTTGGATCGCTAGCCCATGGCAGTCTTTTTCTCATGTGTGAGTCGGTGACAATGTAAGCAATGGTTTTTAAGGTTTTTGTAGTCCAGGTACACTATTGATTCCTTACCATTTGCGAATTCAACAACAGTTTGTTTTGTTAGGGGTTGTAGCCCGTTGATAAGGACTTTCAATTCCATATCCAAGAATTCTCCCAACTCCTCTGCCACTGTTTTTAGCATTGCGGGTTGCCATAAATGTTTTGGGAGTCCTTGTAGTTCTATCCAAAAGGGTATCATGGCTGGGAAGGATTCAGAGATAACTGGTTCCCACTTTTGAAAAATAACCATCCATTGATCAAAGAAGTAAGGTCTATTATCCAATACCTTTTGCATATCATCTTCATACTCAAAAGAGATCTGAAAGCAGCCTTTACTTAGATTTGCCCCTGTTGTTGTTCCTCGTAGGTTCCAGCGGTTAGAGAGGAAAGGAAATAACGACCAAAGGCGTTGAGCAGATGGGTTTGTGAATCTATCCATGAGCGTGAGGGCGTTTGCTTCTATAAGCTCTGAAGTATCCAGATCTGGTGCTCGGATACGTTTTCGTGGAGATGGTGAGAAACCCTGATCAATACCTTTCCCATTAAGGTGATATGGTATGTTTCTGCTCATTTTGAGAGATTACTTTGCAGGGTAAAGGATTAGTATGGGAAAAGGTCTCTTTCAGCGGGTTTTCTTAAATTGTCGGGGGCTGGGAGGGATTCAAACGTTTTCCAAAGGTTTGCAATGGTTACAACGGTTAAAAAAAGGAGATTAAAATATGAGAATTACCAGTCTTGCTACTGTAAGTCGAGGTGATCCAGACTGAAGACTCAGCTTGAGGAGATTTGTTGGGTTGAGTTGCCGGAATCTTCAGCCAAAACCCCAGAATTCAAATTATCCATATAGTTACTAATTTATTCATAAAATTATTATTATACTATAGAAATATATGTGTAATTTTATTGTGAACCAAAATTATTTTTTCACCAATCAAATATCATTCCATACCGTTTATTTTGTATTAACCGCGCTTTTTCCGTAAATATATTTTTCTTCCATGAACCGCAGTTGAACCATTTGTCCCGCACAACCAAATATGCGGTCACCATTCGGACCCTTAGACTCCCAAACCATCCAAGCAAGTTGGAAACATGTCATACCATGGCCTTGGGTAAATGGTTTCTTCTCCTATTTTCCCACATACCTCTTCTTCAACCATCTCATCTTGTCACTCAATTGCTTCATATTCTTAAACTCAAACGATATACTTTTGAACAAGTTTGTAAAATGCAGACTTGTCATTGAGTATTGAATAATGATCATTCATTGATTGGAGTAAGATTACCTCATCTTCTTCACTCCATTTTTTCTGAAAGTGAATCCCAACCACCTTGCCACGTTTTGAAAAAGTACGACTCTCTCGATATCGAGAGAGCCGAGAGATATCGAGAGAGCCGAGAGATATAAAACTTTTGGAATCGATTTTACTTTTTAGAGTTTATGCAATAGAATGGGAAGTCTGGTTGGGTGACATTGTTTATCTAAACCACAAATAAACCAACAAATATCTCACACTAATAAATTAAAAAATTTCACCATTTAAAGTGATGCACCTCAATAAAATTTATAGATTCTATCTTTTTCAAAAAAGTTATGCATGCACAATTAACACACTTTGAATCACTTCTGGAAATTTACGGTTGAATCTGATTGTGAAACATGAAATCGACCACTTGAATTAAGCAAAAAAAGGTAGTTTCCGTTTTTTTAATCCAATAAAAGAAATCTGCTTTTAATTTTTTTCATATCTGATAAAATGAAAAACGCACTATGTTGAAAATAACTCCATAAATGGTGTGGGACACCTTAAAATCCACTTTTCATGATTAATTGATTAATAAAAATTTTATAATTATGCAATAAATAATCATAACTATAAATAACAAAATAAATAATAATTAATTCATATATGTCATAAATAGCAAAAAATATTAATAAATAAATAGTGTTTTTAGTTATGCATAAAAAAATATGTACATAAAAATTTGAACTTTTAGTTTAAATAAATATGTTTAAAGATAAATATGTTTTTCATTAACAAAAATACATAATAAATTACAATTTTATTAATTATTTATATAGTTACTAATTTATTCATGAAATCATTATTATACTATAGAAATATATGTGTAATTTTATTGTGAACCGAATTTACTTTTTCACCAATCAAATATCATTCTGTACTGTTTATTTTGTATTAACCGCACTTTTCCGCAAATATATTTTTCTTCCATGAACCGCAGTTGAACCATTTTTCCCGCACAACCAAATATACGATCACCATTCGGACCCTTAGACTCCCAAGCCATTTTAGCAAGTTGGGAACATGGTATACCATGGCCTTGGGTAAATGGTTTCTTTTATTATTTTCCCACATACTTCTTCTTCAACCATCTCATTTTGTCACTCAATTGCTTCATATTCTTATACTCAAACGATATGGACTTTTGAACAAGTTTGTAAAATGCAGATTGTCATTGAGTATTGAATGATGATCTATCATTGATTGAAGTAAAATTACCTCATCTTCTTCGCTCTATTTTTTCTGAAAGTGAATCCCCACCACCACCTTACCACGTTTTGAAAAAGTACGACTCTTTTGATATCGAGATAGCCGAGAGATATCGAGAGAGCCGAGAGATAGAAAACTTTTTGGAATCGATTTTACTTTTTAGGTTTATGCAATAGAATGGGAAGTCTGGTTAATCTAAACCACAAATAAACCAACTAATATATCACACGAATAATTAAAAAAAAATTCACCATTTAAAGTGATGCACCTCAATAAAATTTATAGATTCGATCTTTTTCAAAAAAATTATGCACAATTAACACACTTTGGATAGAACTACAAGGACTCCCATAATTTATGCATAACTAACACATATCGAAATTATATGATTGACTTCAATAAAAAAAAGATATCTTATATTGATCATACAATCGAGACATTTACAATGGGAGAATTCTCACTGAATCAAGGAATGAGGAAGGAGATATGAAAAAGAGTTCCAAAAATAGTAAAATATTTGCTTGTCTTCTCTGATCAAAATGAGTGCAATGCTAGAATGCCATCAAGTGGAAGAAAATTACATGTCTTGCCATAAAACAAACTGGATATAATCTATATAATATTTTTGAATTCATTTTATAGATGTTTCCAAACACTCACATTCTAATTAATTTATAGCTATTCTTGCAACCAAACATAGTATTAGTATTATCCATATTATTTTTTTGATTTTTCTTTTAAACTAACATTTATTTCAGATTTTCTAAAATATAGATATTTAAATAATTTTGTTGACAAAATTTAAAATCATGATTCTCCAATCATTTTATTTTATTTTTAGTTATTTTGAATCATCATATAATACATAAAAGGGTGTATTGTCCATTTTAATTTGTTAGGGTATCATTTCGTAAATTAGAGGTTCCCATAATTACACCTCATTCACCTCTTTTCGAGATCTCGAACCAAGTCCTATACTTACTTCCTTTGGTTTACACCTCTTCCCAAGCAAGCTATATATATATATTTCCCGACCAAAGAAAAAGCTGAGCAAAGTTTTCCTATTTCACGTATGCAGTTTCGAGTGAACCGAACGCTGACAACCAGAAGTTACATATACTCCATGTGATCGAGTTAATAAATTTAAATCTACCCGCAAAAGAGAGAAATTAAAACGTGACGTCCACGAGACACATGCATATATATTACTCAAGATACAATATTCTGAAACATCTTAAAAGTATATATAACAACACGATATATATATTAGCTATACAATATTCGGATAGTGTTGAAATTTTTTTTTTGGTAAGGGTGTTGAAATTATTATTTGAAGTATTTGATATATATACACGTTAGTGCTGTGTATAAAATATATAACGTCTAAAGGATTAATTAAGTAAAGGATTAAATTAGGGTTTTTGTGAGAAAAGTCGTGCGTGACAATGTCAATGCTTCTCAGACATCTCTCGAAGCTAAATCTCAAGAAACCGAAAGATGCTCTCGTAAGTTACTCTCGTTTTGTAGTTTCTATTTTATTTTTCATTGTTGGATACTGACCACTGACTAGTTCTGTTTTGGTTGGTAGAAAAACCAGAGTGTTAGATTGTCGCAAACCCCGCCCTATCTGACTATCGGCTTTTGGTTGAAAGAAGACTCGCTCCATTTGTACGACCCAGTCAAGGAAGAGACTATCAAAATTTCAGATAAAACACTCCCCGAGGAGCTCAATACGTTGGAATTGCAGGGAATATCACATGGTTGGGGACTTTTCATGGACCAAAACGACAGCTCTGTTGTACGTATCTCCGACTTCTTTCTCCCTTCAGCATCAAAATCATCCCCTAAGATCACGCCTCTGCCTCCTCTGTGTCCGCTGCCCGATTACAAACTGGAATCCGTGAAAAAAGTGTCAATGTCCTCTTATCCTGACCAAGAGGATGAGGAATGTGTAGTTGCTGTCAAGTTTATGGGGTTTCAGTTGAGTCTCTGTGTACCCGGTCGAGACTCGGAGTGGACGAACATTGTAACCCCTTTTGAGTACTTCCACAACAACTCGAGTCTCACGTATTCCAAGAGAGATAAAAGTTTCTATATGCTCGCTCCAGGAAGCCGTTTCTTGGCTTCCTGGCATATCCATTCCAAGAACTGGGACTACCCAAAGTTCCACGAGTTGCGGTTTCGCAACATTCCTAGGTTTTGGCGGTCAGAGTGGCAGCTATTGGATTCGTGTGCCAAGACTGAACACTTATTGGAGGCCCCCTCGGGCGAATGTTTCCTCGTCAAGTGGTATATATATAATATATACAAGATTTTTTTATAAGGGAAGAGAAAAAAACTGTTAAATGCTAAAACATCTTGGTTGGTTCGTGCTTACAGGTATGGGGAGAGCTTGCCTTGTGTGTTCAATGAGAAAGAAACAATCTACTATAAGACAAACCGGTTCATGGTCTTCAGACAGGAAGAGGTAAATAAAGATGGAGTAAGAAGCATGTGTTACACAGAGGACATTGGGGATATATGCATTTTCCTTGGAGACAATGAACCTTTTTGTGTTCAGGCCAGCTCATGCCCTGGTCTCAAGCCTAACTCTATCTATTTCATGGGTTACGGCTTTGGAGTTTATGACCTCGCAACCAAAACTGCCCAAGAGTTGGGTGACAAAGGTTTACCAGGCTCAGTATTTGCTTGCCCGTACTGGATTCCTCCGGTTTTTCTCTAGCATTTTCTTTTTTTGGTTGTCTTTTTGTTCCTTATATTAAACAGGGGTTATTAAGTCTTGTTTTGTTTTGATTCATCCTAGACAATGTACAGACTCTCGGTTCTTACCGAGGGAGGGAAGTGCATTGTCTACATCTTTACCGAGAGAATTCCTACTTATCATGGCTACCCCAATCCAGCTTTCTTTGTCTTTGTCACAACGTTTAAAACTTCCTAATGTCATTGTTATTAGCAATACCCCCACCAAATCTAGACTCGGCCACATGTTTTAGCTGTCCTGCATCTACTATACACATCATTATGTATATCGTTGTGAAAAAACATAGCAATTTCTATTAGCACGATTAAAAACATAGCATCTACTAGACGCATCATATGTCTGGGCAAAGCCTATAGCAGTACGTCAGGCTACTCTCCTACACAAAGTTCTACTTGACTCGGAAGCTGTGTCCAGTAATCCTTAAAAGTTCTATTGTGTATTTATTACATCTTAGAAATGTTGTGTTTAGTTGGTCTATGAACCCAGCACTTTGCCTGGTTGTACACACTCTTTGAAGGTGAAAACAGCTCAGTGATGCTTCTTTCTACCTCTATGAATCAACAAGTTTACAAACTTTCTCGTAAGTACCATGGAAAGCAAAAGGTGTACATATATGAACCGTAGAGAGCTTCGACGTCGTACCTGCGCTTCATGTAGACGTTTGACCTCCTCCTTCAACTGAAACTCTGCTGCAGCCTTCTCACTTTCAATCCAAACACCAAAGCCAGAAGCTAGCAGACAACTTTGCAATACAATATTGATCCAGAGAATCAGTACGCCCTAGAGTCCACGTTACCAGTAAATCTGTTAGTTCACGGTCGCTTTTCTCCAGCTCTGTATACTCCTACTAGATCAGGGGTATTTCAATAAACGGCATGTTTACATGATCATATGTATTAAAGATACCAGTTCACAAGCAAAAACAAAATATATCAATTAATTGAGGCACTTCTGTTTTGCAACCATCGAATGAGTCCGTCATATTCACAAGACCGTGTTAGCAAGTAGAGCAATGGGTCTTTCACACAAAAAATCAAAAGAATTTAACACGACAATGAAATTTATTGCATTAAGTAGTAGAAAAACGCCTTAGGGGTTCAACGGAGAACTATCAGGTCTGCCTAAGCCACTTAAAAAAATTGAAGAGTAGTATAGACTAGGAGAAACAAACAAACAAACACACAATATGTAAAGATAATGCTAGTACAGCACAAAACGAATTGCGTGGTTGGTGAACGTACCTCTCCGTTGAAGAAAGTTTCTCTTTGACCTTGCTGAGCACAGTCCACTTCGTCCTGCCATGCTTGATTCTGCAATATTAGAAGTAACTTCTCTGGAGTAGCCAAATCTAAAAGCTCATAAAAGTTGTTTTCAAGGGTTGGAATATATTTCTCATTTTTGGAATTCGATTTCTCCAGATATTTTTTTATGTGAAACGAGCCACCATAAAATCCAATAGAAGGTGGTCTTATCAGAGTTACCTTTTTACATATATGTTCTATAGTCTATACATCTAACAGAAAATTTGCAAGTGTGCTAAGACTTCATTATTGAAATTTACATCCACGATGCAGAGCACGATAATCTGATGTGACATACCTGGATCACTTGGTTTGCTTCATCTGGGGAATTCTTTTGTCCTTTGCGAGCACGAGCTTCCATATCTTGCAGCTCTTGATTCAGAGATGTACATTCGGCCTGAGTAATACTTGCTATTTATTTGTATGAAGTTCGAATATAATGATGATGAGAGAAGAAAACACATAGAAGATGAGTTCATCTAAACACCACCTTCTGTCCACGAACTGCCGCTTTCGTTGTCCTTTCATCAAATATTCTCACAAATACCAGCAAATTTAAAACTCAGATCAAAGTAGTGGTAATGCAAGTAGCATTTGCTATAATCTTCATTTCCCCGAGACTCGCACAAAACCTCTTCAAGTTGATCTTGAATCTTCATGGACGTCTTATCAGCTCTACCTGTTCTTTCTCCAGACTGATTGAAATGCCAACTTTTGCCTCATCCCCCGCGCCTTGAGCCACATTCCCTTCACCAACCGGAGATACATGCACTACAGATCCCAGTTTCTTCAGGTATTTCTTTTTGAAGAATCATCTAAATCCCGTTGTGTGCCTTTTTTTTGGGACTATCAACCTTACTATGAGCAGAATGCTCGTCTTCGGCTCTCATTTCAGTGGTGGAGAGCTCCTCCCGCAATGGCTGGAATAAGAAAATACTGTCTCAATGGTCTATGTTTGTAATAGTATATCGCGAACAGCAAATTACTGGAAGTCATTAACGAAACTATATATATCAATTAGTTGTAGACACTTGTGTTTAGCAACCATTAAAATCAAAAGAACAATGGGTCGTTCACACAAAAAAAGATCAAAAGGACTTGACAGGACAATGAAATTTATTGCATTAAATAATAATTAAAAAACACAGAACAAACAGGTCTGCCTAAGCCACTTGATAAATAAAGATTGAAGAGTAGTGTAGACTAAGATAAACAAACAATCAGAAACCGTTGATGCATTGACAAGAAGAGGCAGATTCTTAGAAACTGTGAATGTTACCTAGGGTGAGTAGTGTTCTGCTAACCATTTCATGGCTCTGCCACTTCAACCCTCAACTTTTGCATTCCAGCCTATATAACAAACAAACAAGAAGGTCATTCTCCACTTGACCAGTTGTAACATAACGATTAAACAGCATTCAGAGAAAGGCAAACTTTATGAATCATCTTATTCATACCCGAGACAGGTCAATGTATTTGTTTAACAAGTTCATCTACTTCTTCTTCTAAAGGCATTTGATAGATATAAGATTCAGAGGAAACCAATGAAAAATCTCATAATTTGTTTGACAGACTAGCAAGAGAAATTACTAAAACTCCTAAGGTTCTGTGCCGGATTAGTTGCTTAAAAGCGGTAGAGCAGATTTATCGGATTTACTTAAACGGCACACAAAGGATATAACAATACCAAACTGGCCGGATCTAAGAAGCTTCACGTTTCTTCTCTGCCTTGATTCATACTCTTTCTTCTTGGTCTGGGAAAGCTGAAGTTTAAAGCTGTTGAAGAAGCTCTTAAGATAGGTGGTAGCACCATTGTCTCCACACGATTCGATTCCCAAGCTAAAATCAAATCACAAATGTCAATCTACTAGTAAAATATAACTCCAGTATCTGTAATTAACGATAGATTAAAAGCACTATGAAGCTCAAAATATACTAATATTATTAACATAAGAAGAATCGGTAGTTAACTTTACTAATTTGGCAGGAGAAAAATTTGCTGGGGAAATCACAATGAGCAACGTAAGCGATCCTGAGAATTGAGCCCTACGATTCCTAGAACCGATCTTCGATTTTGTACCGGAACTAACTAACTCACCCACCGTCCGTGACGAATTTCTTGCTCCGATCCGGTTTGACCCGACGATGCTCCTCCCTCCTCCTCCGTCTCCATCTACGCGGCCGCTTCGTAACGCCTTCTTCACCTTGCTAACAGCCGTCGAAGACTCGAAGTCAGAGGTCTATAAAGCCAAGGTGACGGTGATAACGCCGCCTTCTTGCCGCCGTTGCTCCGATCAGATCTCGCCGATTGGGGAATGTAGGTCAGCGGACGAGTTCCGGTGCTCCGGCAATCAGCTACTAAGAAGAAGTCGTAAACGATTTCTGGGAGCTCCGCGAATCGCCAAATGGAGAAGGAAACGATTCCGTCAGATTGAAACTACACTTGAGATTTCGGATTTTGTAGATTCCGGTTTCCGGAGATTTTGATTTGAGGAGATGAGAGAGAGAGAGAATTAATATTTCTTAGGTAATTTTTTATTCAACAATATAAAAGGAGAAGCGTGGGGACTACAAAATAGAGTACTATATGATATGAAAAAAAAAAAAAAAAAAGCTTACAACAAACAAAAGAAACTAAAAAAAAAAACTGGCGATTCCTCCTCCGTTCATCTTCTCGGAAACATTCCTGCAGCCGTCGCTACTTCTTCGAGAAGGCCAACACCTTGCCACCTCGGGAGTTCAGCTGGGTGAGAGATGCCGTGTTGTTTGTTCCATTGACGACGAAGGTTTTTCTCCCCACCGTGAACTTGAACGATCGCTCACCGGTGACGACGATGTTTGGCGGCGGAGTCGAAGCATTTTTGCCATGTAGAATCGCCAACGTCTTCTCCGCTGCTCTTTTGAAAAGAGCTTTCGTGTGGGTTCCGTACGTGATCGACGAACACTTTGAGAAACGCCCTCTTCGCTTGGTGCAACACTGCCATGATCGTTAGAGAGATGATGATGATGATTGGTTGATGCGGAAGTATATAGGCACAGAGAGATATGATGGTTTAAGATATTTATTCCCCCTCGACTCAGAGTTTGTTACACAGTGAGCGTCTGAGCGATGGTGAGAGACGATGAACTCTATTTTTTCAATTTTTTTTTAAATTTTAATATACATAAATAATAACTGAAATTAAAATTCCATTATTTTTGTTGGTGTGTTTGTCTCCGTTTCGGAAACTATTGAAATTAAATTAATTTAGGCACGTGTGTGTATGTATATATATGTTCATAATCTTCTGCTTAAGTTAATTTCATATTGGACATTTGGACTTTCGAATTTTTCATGTTTTACTTTTTATAAAATAAAAACCTATACGATACAACTTTTTTTCTCCTCAACTCAATATTTTCGCACGACTTTTCAACTATCAAATTTTTCTTTTTTTTCTTTTTGCACAACGTTTAAGCGTTTTTTTTTTGGCGTTCCAAAACTAAAACAACGAAGAAAATGTCATCGGAGCATAATCTACTCTTAAAAATTACACCTAAAGTGCCAAAAGCTGGAGCTTCCACAATTAGTGTTATATATTATACTATATCCCACCATTATAATAAATGTCAAGAATTTTCCTTCTCCGTCCTAGTTGTATCATCACTAGTTTAGGAGTTAGGAAGGACGGATCCACGTTTGAGTAAGGATGGCAGAAAGAGCACTATGCATGAACTTTGTCTACTGATGTCGTAGGCTTTAATGGCATATTATTGATTATCAATGCACCATATTTATAATGAGGTGCATGGTTCTTCTTCTACTGATGTCATGGCTACTGAGTAGTGAGGTGCATGACTTTAATGGCATATTATCAGTAAAATTTGTCTACTGATATCGTAGGCTTCTCTATCCTTCTTTAGAACAATTATTTTTGGTTTATTTTGCACCTCGTGAAATTTCTGCTGAGTCCACCACCACCACACACACCATCTGAACTTCTTTAATTATATCTCAGAAGCCATTACCCACAACCCGATATCGAACGAAAGGCACCAAATAGTAGGTCATGGATGTTTAAATGAAACTATTCTAGCTAGCTAAAATGTTCTGTGACATATATATCTTGTAGATTGATACCTGAACAAATCCATGCACTTCATTAATTTTACAAAGACTTATCTTTCAACAAATAATGACGACGAGTATGTTATCAATGTCCATTCTTAGCATTTGAAGATAAGATTGATTGTAATGTTTTAGAGTTTGCAAAGCAAAGTGGTCTCAGATTTAATGTCGCTAGCTAAAGCTGTATATGACTATATATATATACCTTTAAAACTCATTTCACCACTAAGAGTACCCCTAAGAGTATTCACCACTAATGATGGTCTCACGCAGCATATACTATTGAAAAATCCAAACTCTAAAATTTTTGCGAAGACATAATATATTAACTAATTAAACACGCAGTTCTTATATTCCATTATGAGGGATTATCATGGGAATAAAACAGACCAAATCAAAATAAGTCGGAAAAAAAGAAAGAAGAAAGGAATAAAATCTAAGCAATGAACACCTAGTAGTAGCTAGCTAGTCTAATTTTGGAGCCAGAACGTTGCCGTGGACAGGTAATTGTCGGGATTGATTTTTGGAATCGGGTAGACGGTGGAAGTGGCAAGATTGCAAACTCCTATGTCGTCGAAGCCAACGAAATAGACGGAGTTAGGGGTGAGGCCAGCGTATAAGCTTGCAGGTAGACAGAAAGGCTCGGACTTGGACAAGAAAATGCAAAGATCCCCAATATCTTGCGTGTAACAAGCATTTCCTTCCTCGTCTATCTTAAACACCAAGAAAAGCTTGTTGGTTTTCGATTTTTCCAAATTACTATTGCTGCTTCCGTCATACCATTTAACCAGAAAGGATTCACCGGTGGGTGACTCCACCAAGTCTTCCCTCCTTAAACATGAATCCAACAGTTCCAACTCTGGTTGCATCAACTTGGGAAAGTTTTGCAACTTCATATAGTTCAATATAGGGTTATGCCTATGTTTGTGGAGATCCCATGATCCCGTGTAATGGCCTCCAGAAGCGGGCATGCAGAACATTTGATTTCTTCTGGAGTACATGACCTGAGAGTTGAAAAAGCTATTTGGGGTTCTGATGTTGACCCATTTGGAATTCGGACCGGAACATGGCTTACATAAGCTGAGCTGTGGTCCAAAGAACTTGACAGCCAAAACACAGTCCTCTTGTTCAGGAGAAGTGGACATTGCCACGTTAGAGACAAGTTGGGTTTGGCAATACGGCAAAGTAACAAAAGGAGGCAATGAAATACGTTTTGGGTATGAATCTAATGATGTGGTAGGGTTAAGATCATCTATGAGAGACATGGTAGCATCACGTGTGTTCAAAGAAGCTACCCAACCATGAGATGATCCAATCCTTCCCATTAACTCCAAAAACTCCATAGCCACTATCTTTTCTGAAATCATGACTTCACTTTTACAAGGATCATAGTACTCGAGGTGCCCAACGTTATCACCCTTGAAACTAACCCCACAATAATCGCCGCCGAGGATGAGATAGGGCTGATTGTGGGATAAAGAAGATGAGAACCGAAGGCTTTGGTTTCGTCCCTGCCAAAAATAACAATCATGCATCTTAATTCTCAAACCAACAAAAGCATAACCCGAGAGAGGGAGAGAGATCAGCTTACAAGGGCTCCTCTCCTTAGATGTCTAAGAACCATAGACATTGTGAAGACTTTGAATTTGTTCTGATAGGAAAAGTTTATACAAACCCTGAATTTGTTCTAAACTAGATACAATTTATATGCCCAAGAAACACTCTCCCTTTTAACTATCAACCCGTACCCTAATCCATTATTTACTTATTTTTTTCCCTTTATACTCAATAATCTTAAAACCCAACTATTAAAAAAAAAAGGTTATTATTCACAATTCTCTATACAAAATATTTTGCTTTAGTTCTAAGGTCTGGTTTGGCCGTTTGGGTTTAGTCTTTTTTTTTTTTTTTCTAATGTTAAGAAATATTATACCAAAATCAATCCAAGTATTATTTAGATCAAGTTTTAAGGTTTTGGATTAGGTCTAAGTTGTTTGGATCATAAAACAAATTAAATTAACCCAAAACTAATTTAAGTTATACAGATTTGTTTAGATATTTAAGTAATATTTATTTAAGAAAAAACTAGATGATGACGTCTACCCTTCTTTCGTAGTTATATACATATATCTTATTATATAAAATTTGTTTTCAAAATTAGCCATTGTAACATGTGTTAATTGTATCAATAAAAAGTTGTCAGTTATAACTTTACAAAAATATTATAAAATAAAATAACGCAAAAGTTCTAACTTCTAAATTTTACACCTCTAACACAATATATATATTTTTTTATTTTTTATGATTGGATTTTAAAACTACCACAAGATAGGGTAGAAATTGTAAACTACCCAACCAGCGACCAAATTTTCTGAGGAGGGCATCTAAAAGAATTGAAGATCCAAAAATATATACATATCACATATTCACATGTTGATCTAGTACTAAAACTGCCAACAACAACAACAAACAAAAAAAAGTTCCGCATTAGGAGACCTATATAATAAGCTGCTAAAGTTTATATCAAAACTACAAACTGTAGTTTGCATTTCGCAAAGCAAATTAAGGTTTGATTGGTTTAAATGCAATGGTTGTGGGAGTTTACGGATTTAAACGGTTGCTATCTAGCGTTATCAAACGATTAGTTTAACATTTAATGGATGTGTTTGTATAAGTTTTACTAGTGGTTAACTGGCGAGTGCCATAGTGGGCTTTAAAAACAAATGGGCTTCATTCGACCCTTTTATTTTTTGACCTTTCACAAATTCGACCCCGTAGTTTCAATCCTCAACACTCCACTACCTGTGGATGAGTCTCTGTAAAACCTTCGTATCCTCTGCGACCTCTGTTTTCTCCGGCAATGTCGTTGAAACTCAAGAACACCCCTTTTCCAATTTTCGCGCCATCTCTATTTCCTAATCCGAACCCAAGAGCACCCAGCGAGATCCGATTCTCTAGGTGGGGCAACGCTAATGCCGAGCGCTTCGAGCAGCGTCGCCGGAACCAAGAAGAACTCGAGGCCGAAATCCGCCGCGACCGCCGATTCGATGCCGCTACTAAAATCATCCATACACACGATTCCGAAGCTGCAGCTTCTGAGCCTAAAACGTCGCCGTTTAGATCAAGAGGCACTCCTTCACTTCCCTCTGCTCGTTCGATTCCGGGTCGAAGATCCAAATACTCCAAACCCGATTCAGGACCCAATAAACCCAAGAACAAACCTAGAGTTCCCGATTCGCCGCCGCAGTTAGACGCTAAGGCGGAGGTTAAGCTAAGCGAAGACGGGCTATCTTACGTCATCAATGGAGCTCCTTTCGAATTTAAATACAGTTACACGGAGACGCCAAAGGTTAAGCCTTTGAAGCTTCGTGAGCCTGCTTACGCGCCTTTTGGGCCTACGACGATGGGAAGGCCATGGACTGGTCGTGCTCCGCTTCCTCAGTCGCAAAAGACGCCGAGAGAGTTCGATTCTTTCCGATTGCCTCCGGTGGGGAAGAAAGGGGTTAAACCGGTTCAGAAACCGGGTCCTTTTCGACCCGGGGTAGGTCCCAGGTATGTTTACACCAAGGAGGAGATTTTAGGGGAGCCATTGACTAAGGAAGAGATTAGAGAGCTGGTCACTTCTTGCTTGAAGACAACAAGGCAATTGAATATGGGTATAATAAAGCTCGATACTTTTTTTGTTGATGATCAAAATTAGTATCTATGGAAGCTCAGACATTGTTGTTTAGGCGCATTTGAAGTGATAGACTTAAAGAACAGAGTTAGTAGTAGAAGAGGATATGTGATATCAAGTTTTTGTCTTTTCTCAGGTAGGGATGGGTTGACGCATAACATGTTAAATAACATACATGATTTGTGGAAGCGGCGAAGGGTTTGTAAGATTAAATGCAAGGGAGTTTGTACAGTTGACATGGATAATGTTTGCGAGCAATTAGAGGTTTCTCCTTGGAGCTGTTTTATTATTTATGTTCATATTAGTAGACAACAATGCATGGATCATACTTCTTCCATCTGTTGTGTTGGTTTTCATGAAGTTTTGATTTGAACGCAGGAGAAAATTGGAGGGAAGGTGATATATAGAAGAGGAGGTGTGCTATTTCTATTCCGTGGCAGAAACTATAACCACAGGACAAGACCGCGGTTCCCTCTTATGTTGTGGAAGCCTGTAGCACCTGTTTATCCTAAGCTGATTCAACAAGTGCCTGAGGGTTTAACTCACCAGGAAGCTACCGAGATGAGGAGGAAAGGACGAGAGCTCATGCCCATATGTAAGCTAGGTAAGCATCTGGATAGCAATAATCTTGATATGGTATTTTTTTCTTCAAGACCCGAGAATGTTAACTCTACCATGTGTTGGGTTTGGTCATGTAGGAAAAAATGGTGTGTATTGTGACCTTGTGAAAAATGTGAAAGAAGCATTTGAAGTTTGTGAGTTGGTTCGGATCGACTGTCAAGGGATGAAAGGCAGTGATTTTAGGAAAATAGGTGCAAAACTCAAGGTTTGCTATATTCTTTTTCATATGTGTTTTTTTTTAAAAAATTTAAAATCTTGTGTTTACAGCCTTGTTATTGAACGTGTTGGTTGTGGTATGGCTCACTTTGCAGGATCTTGTTCCATGTGTTCTCATATCTTTTCAAAACGAGCAGATCCTTATCTGGAGAGGACGAGAATGGAAATCGTCTCTCACAACTCCAGATAAAAAGGATGATCACCTTGGAGATATCGAAGTTGATAGTGACTTGCCGGAAGATGCTGAACCATCAGTGTCACCAAACCAGACTCAAACTTTGACCCACAACTCTCCTCTGGATTCTATGGAATTGCAAAATGATTCAGATGGTCATGATTTGATCCCTTCAACAGTAGATTTCTCGGCGATGGAAGGCACAAGCAGTTCTTTACAGAGCTTGTCTACAGATGTAACTGAGCTAACTGGAGATAGTTCTCTTGCAGACGATCAAGAACCTGAACACGAGCCAGAAAGATCAGAAGAGATCAGCAAACAAAGCATTGAAAGAGTTTTGAATCTGATGAAACAAGCTGTAGAGAGCGGGAGTGCACTTGTGTTAGACAGTACTGAGCTGGACGCAGACATAGTCTTTGCAAAAGCTGTCGCCTTTTCGACTGTAGCTGCACCGGGACCAGATTTCCAGCATGGGTTGAGAAAACAGCCAATGGTTAAGAAGCAGGAAAACCGAAACTTGGAGGCAAAGACGAGTAATGTTGTGGTAACTAGGAAGAAAGAAGTTGCCGTGAGTGTGAAAAGAGAGGAGAAGAAGAAAATTGATGAGTCTGACGAAGATTACAGAGAAGTGATACCTCATGGAACATTGAAGGTCGATGAACTAGCTAAACTACTTTCATAAGGAATTATATGTATTTGTTTTTTTTGTAGTATATAATGTTAGCTATACACATCATTGTAAAAGGTGTAATTTTAAGAGAAGTTAGATAAATATTTCTTGGATTTATGAAATGCGATTTTGGAATACAATCAATAGTTTTTTCTTGAATTAGAAATACGATTTTGGAATACAATCAATAGTTTTTCCTCACTGCTTACAAAATCATGATTAGAACATAAACAAAAACTCATAACAAAGCAAAATATGAGAATGAGTCTAATCACAACCTTTGAGATAAATGGAATCGAAACCTCAACATACATATGTAGATTTATTAAAGAAATTGAGAAAGTAAAAACCTCCCAAGAAATAAAAAGAGCATGAGATGGAGAAAAACAAACAGTTATGAAGTAAGTGAACATAAGGTTAAAGAAGAAAATATTGAGGATCCCTGAAAAAGAGGGATGAGTTAATTAGTTATTTTTAAGGAAAATGTCATTTTCATTATGTGATAAAATATTTAAAACATTTATTACTTATTAAAAAGAATATTCTTCACTTTTTCTAAAATGGAAATTGAGGATATACGTGAGATATATAAACAAAATTCGAAATTGAGTTTATTTCGAAACCATAAACAATTTTTAGCAAAAACTATAAAGAATTAAGGTTTTATTTAATTTATTATTATTATTTTTTATTTATTGCCAAATCAAACAGTGAACATACGGTTGAAAGAGTAATATATATATATATATATGTTATTTTGTAATTTAAAAAAAACTTTGAAAGAAACTAGATATTTAAATAGAGTTAAAAAACTGAAAATGATTAAATATATATATATATATATATATATATATATATATTTTCATTTTATTTGTTAATGTCTTAATGATTATGCATGTTGGTTTTATTAGCGTCAAATTTCGTAACTGATACAAATTAAGAGTAAATAACATCGGTTTGTTTAATCGATATAAAACAAGTAAATAGCTATACCGATTTTTACAATCGATGCGAAATCATATAATTAGCATCACTTTTTATTGATGTAAGTTTGTATCAATTATTTTAAGTAATGTTATTATAAATTATAAATTATATCAATTGTTGAAGTGATGTAAACTTATATCTTGTATCAATATTTTAAAGTGATGCAAATTAATATAAACTAGGAGATATCTCGTGCTTAAAGCACAGATCAACATTTTTTTAAAAAAATTATTATATAATAATAAAAGTTATCGTTATATTTTTTTAAAAAGTTATTTTGTTTGAGATAATATTTATTTTTAATTGTTCTGTAAGTCTATTAGTCTATTAGAATACTAATTATTTTAGAATATTATAGTATTTTATTTTTGACATCTTATTACAGTTTTATATTGTTTGTTTATTGTATTTGCATCATTATTTTGTGAAATATAAAATAGTAATTTTAATATTATAATTATGAGCAAATAAAAATTATTAATTTATCATCTATATAAATTTTAGTTTTACCAACCCGCCAATGTGGAAATTAAAACACACATTTTTCATAGATTGAGTAATATATCTTCGTTTTTAAAACTTCAAATCACAATATATGCAGAAAGAATTCTGTATTTTATTAATCATAAGTATTATATGAAAATTTCAAACAATTTGTAAATAAAAGAAAATAAAGATGATAGGAGAATCATAATTTGAAATCTTAACAAAATCTTCAAATTTAGTTATAAAAAATAATTATATTGTATACTTGGAGATAAAATCTTAGTTTTTAAATTCTGATTGGTTTATATTTTAAAAAAAAATATATTTACTAATTTCGTCCATAATTTATTAGAGAGAGAAATTATTTTTTTCAGATTTTTTAGTATTTGATTTGTGAGTGTTTTTTATTTTTTTAATTAATTATATTTATTTAAATTAATTAATTAAGCTTTATAAAAATTTTCTAATGGCAATTGAATGTAATTTTTTACATATTTTAAGGTTAGTTTCATATTTATACTTCCCAATTAATATAGTAGGATTTATATCAATTATTCTGAATTAATGTAAATCAGATTACTGATGGCATTAGTTATTTCAATTGATGTTAAATTTTATTTTTTGTACCATTCATAGAAAAATAATTCAAATTTAAACCATTTATTTATGTGACACAAATTAACTGATGCAATATGCCCTTTTTTGTAGGATCTTGTGCTCCCTCTTTCTTACCTTCTTCACCTTCACCCTCTTTCTTGCCTTCTTCAACTTCACCCTCTTTCTTGCCTTCACCTTCACCGCTCTTCTCAAGATCACGTTTAGCTTTTCTAGCTAAATCTTTCAGCACTCTAGCTGGACTTCTCGCCTTCTTCTTATTCGGCCTTATTTGTGGTTGGCCGATGACTAATTTTCCCCAATACCAAAAAATTTATAGTAGTGCCATGCTTCAGTGACGCTCAGAGCCGGCCGATAGGCCAGGTTGATGAAAAATCAGATTGTGGCCCTCTAAAATACAAAGAGAATTTGGCTTTTTTTGTTGAATCTATCTTTGGTATGGTGGTATAAGAAGTAGTATTGAGGAGTCATATGTCATGAATTCGACCCATTTGTCTGTTCATTTTACTTTTTCCATTTTTTTCACAAAACATAACAAAAAAAAGATTAATGCACTTAATAAGAAAATTTAGCCTATTTTTTTCTTTGATTGTGGTCTTCGACAAGTTAGCGACGGCTCTAGTGGTGCTAGCTATAAGTTCACCTCGGGCTTCGTCGTTGTAAGCTAAATACATTTGAAAACCTCTTTTGTGGAGAGCATAAATAATTTTGATGAAGTCTTTGTCGCCTGAAACTAGAAGAATGGGACAACGTGAAAGTCTATCACAAACATACTGTAGAAGTGCCACCTTTACAACTTGGTCGACAGCATCTTTAGCATCTTTATCTGCAAGAAGATTATTAAAAAAAATTAAGATTGAGAAAGATTATTGAAAAACAATTTACTTCTCTAATTAATACTAAACTCGGTCGGTGGCTATTAAAATAATTAGTTCTCCTACATATATCCTACAAAACTCAAATTCGGCGGTTATTTAAATAATGACTTCTCCTACTAAACTCGGCGGCTAAAAAACAAATTAAACTAAAAGACAAGTTGTAAGAGAGATTTTTAAAATAAACTATAAGACAAAGGTTATTACCTGTTGATGTATCTACATGGAACATGCCAATCTTCTTCTCCTTTTCAAGAAATTCATATTTTGTCTGGTTGAAATGACTTCAAAATCCTGCAAATCCGGATATATTAAAGTTCTTGGTTCCAAGAAACTTAACAATTGTTTTAATAATAATTTGGGATTAGACAGTTTCCCAATCTCATATTATGTACAAATGACACATGAATGATACGGAAGGCAAACTTCTCAAGTAGACATCAAAATCCTCAGCACTAGCATCTTGCATACTGCACAGAAAATGTTTCTCCTAGGCCACTACAATATAATAGAAAAGAGAATTTTATTTATTTTGTTTAATACTATTCCTATATATATTTGATATTTACGCAAAGTTTAAGGGCATCTGTTGCAAAATGTATGACGTGACGAGTTTGAATCGCTATTATTAGAATCAACATAAAACACCACCAATATTTAATTACTAATAGACTAAAATATTAGTAATATGATACTTCTATACATGTCAAATCTTTATTTTACTATGTTTTTAAAACCATCAAAATAAAAATGTCAAATCAAACTGATTTAATCAAGATTATATTAAATAAAATTTGTTTTGCAGTATAATAGATTATTTTGTCATGAAATTAGTAACTTCTTTGTATTCAAATATTAATTATTGGTTCTATAATTTTAATGAATTTGAATCCAAATAAAAATCATGTGTTATTCAATTATTGATTTTAAAATACTTATCAAAATTATGTGTTATTGGTTCTATGATTTACAAATATTTGTTAAAATCCCATGTTATTCATTTAATGATTTTTTTTTTGATTTCAAAATCCACATTATATTTTAAATGGATTTGAATGGATTTGAAAGTGTAAAATAGTTTAGTGTTAAGTCCGAGTATACATGTGTGTTATACATATATAACAATATTTGTTAGTTGAGTGTATAAATATTTTAATTATATAATTGCATATTTATATAAAGTATAAATGAAGGAATTATATATTAAAGATAGAAACTAAAATGAATATTTTTACAATAAAACCTCTATAAATTAATACTCCATAGCAATCATCTAATACTCCACTAATATGGTATCATTAAAAGCCAACGCTGCTTAGCCTCAACTCATACAAGTAACAACTGTTTATTTTTTAATCTTTAGGAATTGGGCGTATACATAGTCTTACAGTTTTCAACTCTTACTCACTGGATTTCATTTTCTCTTTGAACCTAGATTTTGGGAGCTACAAAAAGCGTGTCTTTTTATTTGTAGGCTTTAAACTCATTGCTCTTAATAATTAACAATTTGATCTTTAATTCAGTGTCCCAAAAATATCTAATTGCTATAACCAAAGTACATGTAATATCGGCACTGCTTTTCATACTTATGAATATCATCCACAAAGTTCAACACTTATTAGCGTCATGAGCTTTATCCAAAGTTATGAACTTGCTAGTAACTTAGTTGTAACTTACAAATACATGAACATCTTTATGAAAACCCAAAAAAAAAAAAAAACATGAACATACAATCAAATTCTGAAGATAAAATTATCGGTGATTTGACTACGGTTTTTTTATACATATGTGGTAATTTACACCAAAAAAGGTTAATAACTCCCCAATTCAAAGTCAAAACATTTATTTTTCATATGTAGTATCTATATATTCAATTCATATTCGTTAATCTTCTCTTTCGTTCCAATAATTCCTTAGTTAATTACTAACCAGAAACCTAGAGTTTTTATATCATAGTTCCCTCTACAACTATACCCATGGACACATATATAGTAGTATTACTATTAATCTATAATATGAAAGTTGGCTAACTCTCTCTCTCTGCATCCCACCTCAGTATTTTAGATCAACCTGGAGCTGACACCTAATTTAAAACAGCTAGCCAATCAAAATATAACAATTAATACAGCTCATATTTTTGAACCGAAGATAATTATTCTCGGTTCCACATCAGCTTTTCTCTACTCGTAAATTTTTGGCATACCGAATCAAAAAAGGTAAAAAGTCTCGCTCTTCTTCTTCTTCACACCATATGCTTTTCGTCCTCAACCCATATAGAGAGAGAGAGAGTAGCGGCTGATGTGTTCACGTGGTAACAGACATTCCGTATATCACCACCAACATATCCTTTATAATTGTCTCAAACTAGAGCGTAATTGTAATGGATTTGCCACAATTTTCACCCGAAGTAGAAATGCAATACATTTGGAGAGTTAGGCTCTCTCTTTCTCATTTCCTCTTTCTCTCTTCTTCGGATATCTCTCTTTGATTTTCCAATGTCAGTCAATTTTCTATCACAAAACCAAAGAAAAAGTTTTTGAGACGGAGGTAATTTGAGTAGAAGCAAAATCAAATATGTCTCTTTTCAAGTTAGTTTCCGCGACCAAAGATTTTCACCCAACTCACAAACTTGGTGAAGATAGATTTAGACCCGTCTTCAAGGTAACCTCAATTCTGACATGCTCAATCTTAAAGTTTCATATTTTAAGTGTATCTTTGACCATTTGTTGTTTGTAAGTTTTTTGTGTGTGGTTTGTATTGTATTGATTCATTCTCATTTCCTACATTTTTGTCTGATATTTTTGTGTAGCAACTCTTAGTACAATAGCTTGATCCAGAGTATTGGATATGATTGCTATGGTATGTTACAGTTGAGGTTCTTTGAGGGTTTTTGGTTAGGGTGTATGCACTTAGCCTCATCGCATATTAGAAGCAACCTCACTTTCTCAATCTAAAGTTAAATTAATAACATAACACAAAAGTCTCGCAAATATTTTCAAAAGCCTCTCAATGTTAACCAGCTCAAGGGGGTGGCGGGAGCGGCAAAATCCAAGAGTCCACTCCAAAATTCAGAAAAAAACATTTGAACAAAGGGGACAAAAAAAAAATTACTGTGAAAGAGGTCTAAAAAAATTAGTTCACCTAGGGCCTAAAATTATTGAAACAAGATGTTGGTTAGTGAAGTTTGTTTGTTTTTGTGAGGACTCTTGCTTATTATGTTCAACTGGATTATACATACTTCTTCAGATGATGTAATTTTGTATTTGAGTGTTTTTAGTAGTAGTTGTTGTTGCTGCAACTGCTGCAGGTGGAACTGTTGCGGTTGATAAGAAGGTGTTTGATATTGTTGTTCATGCGGTTGTTGAGAAGAAGGAATTGGTATCCTACTACTCCTCAAAAATCTAGTGCATCTATTGCAGAGTATGAAATATCGGTTGAGGCGACTGCTATTAAACATACATAATTTAAAAATATACACAAAACACCCTAAAAATAAACGTCAAAATACAAAAATACGAAACCAAAAAATAAACAACACAAATGAAAACAACAACCCGCGCTTAGCGCGGGCACCCACCTAGTTATATATAATTTAACTTATTCCACATAGTATTTTATTTCCTTTCACATAAATTAGGGCATGTGCATCTGTTGTCCTACAATTTTGGTCCTTCAATTATTTTATTTATATTTTGAGAGTTTCTTAAGTTTTGTATAGCATTGGTGTCCTTCAGGGTATGGTCCTTCATAGTATTTTTAATTAAAAAAATTAATTATTTAAACAAATATATAAAAACATATTAAAGTTTTAATTTAAATAAAACATATAACATTGACATTAAAAACATAAGAAAATTACAAACTTACAAAAACTTGAAAAAAACAAAAAATACAATTAAAACATGAAAGATAAAAAACATAAACCATACAAACATCAAAGATAAAAACATACATTTTATTAAATTCATAGATTTTTTTTAATTAATCTTCATTATCTAGAAGATGTCCAAAGTTAGTCCAAATATGCTCAATCAAATCTTTTTTTAACCGTTCATGGACTTTTTTATCCCGAATTTCTGTAAGACGAGTAATCGTAGTGCTCATATTGGAACCCAAACTGGCGGCACCGATGGTATATGTTTGATCCACATCTTCTCCGTGTTGAAATACAGAAACAATGTTTCGGCAACTGTATGTTCCTCTTTCATCCTCGATAATCATATTATGGAGTATTATGCATGCTCTCATAACATTTGCTATTTTGTATTTACCCCATAAACGAGATGGATTTTTAATAACGGCGAATCTAGCTTGCAAGACTCCGAAGGCACGCTCAACATCTTTCCGGACAGATTCTTGTTTTTTAGAGAAGAGAGAATTTTTGATACCTTGTGGGAGCCGGATAGATTTTATAAAAGTTGCCCATTTGGGATAAATACCATCGGTGAGATAGTACGCCAAATTGTACTCTCTTCCGTTGACAAAGTAGTTGACCTCCGGAGCTTTACCGTTAAGAATGTCATCAAATACATTTGAACGATCTAGAATATTAAGATCGTTCAGAGGTCGTACGAAGCTACTGCCTCCAACACGATTGTTGGTTTTCCGGTTGATCGTGAATACATCCCTTTCCAAGCTGTTGGACAATTCTTCCACTCCCCGTGCATACAGTCAATGCTCCCAACCATCCCGGGAAATCCACGTTTTTCATTTTCATAGAGTATTCTTTCTAGGTCGTCGGGTCTGGGACGTCTTAAGTATTCATCGCCAAACAACTGGATTATTGCGGCCGTAAACTCGTGCAAACATTTCCGAGCTGTTGAACCACCAATTCGTACATACTCATCAACTGTGTCGGAGGCAGTACCATATGCCAATTGGCGAATTGCTGCAGTACATTTCTGTATAGTTGACAGACTAGCCCGACCGGTTGCATCATAGGATTCACGGAAATACTCGACTTCTGTAGAGAGACGTTGCACAATACGCATGAACAATGGCCTGTGCATGCGAAACCGTCGCCGAAATAAATAGTCAGGATATGTTGGAGTATCACTGAAATAATCATTCCAAAGATTATTGTGGCCTTCTTCTCGGTTTCTTGGGATAAAAATCCGTTGCCTTGGCTCTATCGGTTCTTCATTGAGACCAGAATTTTCGGCATAATTATCAAAATAGACATCAAAATCATCATCCATACCATCTCTTTGGTAGTGATAATGGTATGATGAACCAGCCATTTAGAAAAAAAGAGAAGTGTAGAGTAAGGAAAAAAGGATGTTGTTTGTTTTGAGTAAGAAATCGATAACAAGGAAATGAGAAGTGAACAAAGAAAGAAAGTATGTTGGTGATCTTCTTTGATTTGTTTGGTATTGTGTTAGAAAAGAAGAATATATATAGGAGTAGAAGTTACAAAGACTCGTGATACTTGATAGTCCACAAAATGCCAAATTGCTTACAATAATCCGTGAAACTGATCCGTGATACTGAAAAAAATGACATTGCACAAACATATATCCGTGATATTTTGACAATGACATTGCACAAAATGACATTGCCCTTTACAATGATACTTCACAAAATGACATTGCCCGTGATACTTCACAAAATAACATTGCCCTTACAATGATCCGTGATTTAGACAAAAACAAAAGCTACCAAAACCATACCTACTATTGCTACCAAAACCATACCTACTATTGCTACCAAAACCATCAATTGAAAATGAATACTAAACCTATTTCGGGTCTTCCATAGCTCAAACACTTCCTTCTCTAGGCGTGATATTTTCTGCTCTGTTTCATCACTCCAAAGTGACTCATAGTCACTGGAGAATGCAAGATTATCTACCTTCTGAGACAATACTTCACATTGTCTGCCCATCTCTCTCATCTCCTCCATGACAGCTTCATCCCACCACTTGTGAATATGCATCTCTCCATCATCAATATTCCCACATGTAAAAAACCTGCATTAACATATATAATTAGCAATATCACTTCATAATCAGTTCAACATAGCAATATTTAACATTAGATGGACTCCCACATGCCGTCTGTTGTAACTTGAAGATAAGAGTGGCGGACCACCACAGTAGCAAACCTTCGGGAATCCGAATTCGACCTCAGGTTGAGGAGGGTATTGACTCACTTGAGGATGCATGAAGCTACTCTCAGCCTCATCCATCCGAATCAAAGCTTCTATTTCCCTCTGCTCAGTGTCATCAGAGCAACGATCATATTGATCTGACGAATCAGGCTGAGAGTAGCTGTAATCTTGGCCCATCTGTCATATTTTTAACATATAGACACAGAGAACAAAATGACACAATCAGAAACACAATGACAATTTAACATCGTTTAGGACAGAAATTTAGATTAATCATATAAAGTACCATCTTAAGCCGAGTTACATAGTAAACAGAAACAGAATCATATAAAGCCGAGTTACATAGTAAACAGAAACAGAATCATAGAAAGCCGAGTAAGATACTAAAACAGAATCATAGAAAGCCGAGTAAGATACTAAAACAAAATCATAGAAATTAAGATACTAAAACAGAAACAGAATCATAGAAAGTTAGATACTAAAACACAATCTCAGAAATACTGAGCCACTATCTTATCCTTGATAAGTTGATGACACCAACTATACACAAACCAAAAAATTTATGGTCAAGAAACCTATCATATAAAATTTTTCAAAAACGAAAGCATTAACAGAAATAAATATTTACCTCTAACTCAATGATTCTCCACTGCTTCTTCTTAGATTTCCCGTGATGTGTTGCTATCTTCAAGTGACCCTGAGGAAACTCAAGAACAGCAAACAATATGCAAGGTAGAGTCAGTTTAACATAAAAGTAATCAACATTATACACATACACTCATACACTCATCCTTACACTCATCCTTACACTCATCCTTACACTCAGAAACTCATACACTCATCCAGCTAACCTAGAAACATAATCTAAAAACCAAACATAAACCAAAACTGAGACACGCAACTATCGAAACAAAAAACATAAACCAAAACCGTAAATCAAAACAAAAAAACAGAGACATTTGCAGCGTAAACCCAGAGATAAAACTATTATCGAGAACAATCGAACCACAGACTAAACAATCGAACACCAGACTTACCGAATCAGAGAAAAAAATCAAAAACACAATAAAATTCCTAAATCGAGAACCCTAAACTAAATCAAAGAACCCTAAATCGAGAGACTAAATTCAGGATAAAAAATTGAAACCCATAACCCTATATCCAACTCTAATAACAAATAAGAGACTCAATCGAGAACCCTAAATCGAGAATCAATATCGAATCGACAAACAATATACTAAACCCTAAATTCGCAAACGGCGTTGGAACACTAACCTCGTGAGATTGGAACCGGCGGATACCCTTCAAGATGAAACCACAGATCGATTCGGATGACGAAATTAACTGATGCTTTCGCCGGGAGTCGAAGATGAAACAAGTCGCCGTCGAGAGAGAAAGAAACAAGAAAGACGGAGTCGGAGTTGAAAAAAAAAAGTGATGTTTCGATTTTTTTGTTTACCCTACCCAAACAATACAAACATCTCTTGAGCAGACACGTGTACAGACGGACAAAGGAAAAACGTCCCCTAATAAGGAACGTATCTTCTAAATATGTCGAATTTACATTTAAATTAAATCACTTAATTGGCAAGGACAGTGTTTAGGGACACCGATGCAAATGCCCTTATACATTCCTCTCAATGAGATCAATAATGATGTCATGTCACGTTGATGATATATAGATAATTGTGTTTAAAAACATCTCTCTCCCTCTCTCCAAATTCATAAATACGACTTTTTACATTTGTCTTTTTTCTCAAAGAATCATCCTCAAAAGATGAGTTCACCACAAGAAATCTTCATTCTCCTGTTCTTCTTCATCTTCTTAGACTATGTCTCTGCTCAATCTCCTCCTGACCCGTACGCAACAAGCGACCTTTTCAAGCCGAGTGTGCCATCATCACCGGAGTTTTCTCCATCGTCTTCACTCTCACTTTCGTGCTCCTCGTCTACGCCAAATTCTTCAACAACGATCTCCGATTAGAGACCGAGAGTGAGGGAGAGAGAAGACGACACAAACGTCTCTGGCAAGGGCTTTTCAATCGATCCTCTCGAATCTCTTCCCTTTTTCAGATTCTCTGCTTTGAAAGGATTGAAACAAGGGCTTGAATGTTCTGTTTGTTTGTCTAAATTCGAAGATGTTGAGATTTTTAGGCTTTTGCCTAAATGCAAACACGCTTTCCACATTGGGTGTATTGATGAGTGGCTTGAGCAGCACGCCACGTGTCCTTAGTGAACCACATTGGGTGTATTGATAAGTAGAAACAGAGTCAATATTGAAGACGATCTCTCTGTCTTGGGTTGTACTAGTAGCCATAGTCTTAGGATGGTGAACCAATCCCAGACAAGAGAAGAAGACTCAGAATTGGAGATTTACATCGAACGCGAAGAAGGAACTAATAACGGGTCTTCAAGATTCAGCAGTTTCCGGAAGATTCTAAAGAAATCGTTCTTTCTTGAGAGACAAGGAAAGGAGGACATCGAGGAGAAGAAAGCTATGCACAAGTTCAATCATAGGATAGTTGTTTCAGATGTCGTGATAGCTTCTAAAAACAAAATTAATGCGGGATCACCTAATGAGTACTGTGAAATGGGGTCGTTTCTTGGAGAATGAAAGAGAAGCTATATTCTCCAAGTTCACTCATGAAAACCAGGATTTTCCAAGGCCTAAATGGACACAATTGAGAACTATAACTCTACGAGAAAATGTCGTTGCGTGCGATATATATTGTCTCGGTTCACATGAAAATCATGGTGGTTTAAAATATCATGTTCACCTCTTGCCTCTTGGCCAAGTAAATACAATAGATATAAAAATTGTTTGGTTCAAAGTTCAAAAACGCTAGACACGGTAACATTTTTGTATACTCTCGAAAGTTTGTCACTCTAATGAAAGTAAAGTAGTGTCTAGTCTGCTCAAGTCCAGTTTATAAAAGTAAAGTAGTGTCTAGTCTAATCAAAGTATCGTAATGATTAAGTTCGTTTAGAGTCGTGTGTTCGAGTGATAGCAAACCCGGTTGTGGGTGGTTGTATCTTGGACTCTTGGAACTAAGAATCCTGTCTCACTGCAAGGGTTTCAAAGAGTTAAGGAAAGAGATTACAGTCTCACCTCCATCTTCCCTTAACGTTTGTGATTTCTTATTTTAAGCTCCTACACGTATGAAAACATTTGATGTTTTATATATGTTTCATTAATTAGGAACGACAGTTGAGGGGATAAGCATTACTACATTCTCACATATCATTTTTAAAAGGCAAAGCGCATAGGATCCATCTTGGAGTCCATCACAGCCTTCAAAAGTCAGTAGATTATATTGTACCTAACAACACTCTAGCTGCAACTCTTGGCTGTGTTAAAAAGAAATAGATTGGTTGAGTTAGTCAGATATGACTCATATGAGTATCTAAACTGGAGTAAGAGTGAGCAAAAGTGTTACGGACTTTGCAGCCGTGTCGCGGCATTATTCTCCTCCTGCAAATGACTAGTGGAACGAACGAGCAAAGGTATATTAAAAAAAATTAATTGCAGACAGGAACTATGATTTGAGTGATCTCTTCTCAAAGACTAAGCAGTCACTGACCTGCTACTAGCAATTTTAACCTAGGATCCATTTTTGTTACCCTCTTGGTTTTGGGTCTATTTGGGGGTTATAACAAAAAAAAAAGTCAAAAACTAGACAAAACTTTTAGATCTTTCAAATTTTTTGGAGCACGAAACTAGCTTTTTAGAAATTGAAGCTTGTGGTGGTAGATTTCTTAGTATAAAACCTGCGTAAAAACTCATGTAGATTTTTTTTTACCAACATCTAAATAGTAAATACTATCAAAATTATTTACTGAATACTTTATCTAATTTAGTTTTTATATATACATGAACATAATATTAAATTCTCAAGATAAATTTATCGATGATTTGACTACAATTTTTTTTCAAAATTAAAAATACATATGTGGTAATTCACACCAAAAAAGGTTATTAGCTCCCCAATTCAAAGTCAAGAAATTTATTTTACATATATAGTAGTATCTATATATTCAATAATTCATATTCGTTAATCTTTTCTTTCGTTCCGAAAATTCCTTAATTAATTATTAACCAGAACCTATAGATTTTATATAATAGTTCCTCTACAACTATACCCATGGACCCATATATAGTATTCCACATAGTATTTTATTTCCTTTCACAGAATTATACATGCCTCTCAATGAGATCAATAATGATGTCATGTCACGTTGATAATATAAAATTGTGTTTAAAAATAAAAACATCTCTCTCTCTCTCTCTCCAAATTCATAAATACGACTTTTAACATTTGTCTTTTTTCGAATCATCCTCAAACGATGAATTCACCACAAGAAATCTCCATTCTCTTCTTCTTCTTCATCATCTTCTTGGACTATGTCTCTGCTCAATCTCCTCCTGACCCGTACGCAACAAGCGACCTCTTCAAGCCGAGCTTAGCCATCATCACCGGAGTTTTCTCCATCGTCTTCACTCTCACCTTTGTTCTCCTCGTCTACGCCAAATGCTTCAACAACGATCTCCAATTAGAGACCGAGAGTGAGGGAGAGAGAAGACGACACGAACGTCTCTGGCAAGGGCTTTTCAATCGATCCTCTCGATTCTCTGGTCTCGACAAGACAGCGATCGAATCTCTTCCCTTTTTCAGATTCTCTGCTTTGAAAGGGTTGAAACAAGGGCTTGAATGTTCTGTCTGTTTGTCCAAATTCGAAGACGTTGAGATTCTTAGGCTTTTACCTAAATGCAAACACGCTTTCCACATTGGGTGTATTGATGAGTGGCTTGAGCAGCACGCCACGTGTCCTTTATGTAGAAAGTCTTGGGTTGTACTAGTAGCCATAGTCTTAGAATGGTGAACCAATCCCAGACAAGAGAAGAAGACTCGGGCTTGGAGATATACATCGAACGAGAAGAAGGAACTAGTGACGGGTCTTCAAGATTCAGCAGTTTCCGGAAGATTCTAAAGAAATCGTTCTTTCTTGAGAGACAAGGAAACGAAGACATCGAGGAGAAGAAAGCTATGCACAAGTTCAATCACAGGATAGTTGTTTCAGATATCGTGTTTAAGAACCGTTGGAGTAATGTCACTTCGTCGGATTTAACGTTTTTGACATCGGAGATGCTGAATTCGTTGTCAAGCGACAGATTCTCGTCAATAGATCGAGTGCAGAGAGGTAACTTGCGGGAGAAGGAAGATATGGAAATGAAGAGAATGTTGAAGAACAAAGACTCGTCGAGAAGAACGGTGTCTGAGATCACGACTGTTCGTAGAGAAAACGCGGTTGAAGGATGCTACAGCGGTTCAACCGCTGCTACCGCCTCCACATCGCGGAATTCTGGGAATGCTGCGACGACAGAGGAAAGAAGACGGCGATTATGGTTGCCGATCGCTAGAAGAACGGCACAGTGGTCTGTTAACAGAGAGAAAGGGAATGAACTAAACACGACGACACGCCAAAATCTTAATGTATAGATTTCATCTTTTGCCTACCTTGACAATTTGCAAATTTTTTCATAGTAGTTAATTTTTAAGAGTGGTTTTGGCTTTAGGGTTAACTTTATGTATAAAATCGTAATGGTTCCGGATTTGATTTCACTATCTGCAAATAGTCTTTGTGGACTATTTGGTCGGTCTACTTGGATTAGGGCAACATGTTCTTTTACATGTGAATTTGTAGTAGACTGGCAAAAAAACTCTTTACAAATAAACTTATCCACGTTATGAGATCAAAAATGATGTGTGATACACGTTGGTTGAGATGAGTTTGAGGGGGTTAAAAGTATAATATAGTATAACAACAAAGTTAAGTATAAAATAGTTTAAAACGAAAAATGTGAAGCCTATTAAAAGTAAGAAAACATGTACGCCACTAATGGGAATGGCATGTTTCTATTATAAGTCCACTCTAAAATATATGATCAGCGACCGAGTTTTTTTTTTTTTTCCAAATTTACTGTCAACTTTTCGAAATACTAGTTAAGTCCAAATCAATGGTCAGATTTTGGGGAAATTTTTTTTTTGTTAATTTCAGCATAATAATGGCATTAATACCGCAATCTTAGGGGTGTATTGAAACGATGATTTTAAGAGATTATGGGGTATTTTTAAATCTTCTGTTATTCAATTGGTGATTTTTAAAAATCATCTGAAATCCTATGTTATTGAATGTGAAATTTCTAAAAATCATTTACAATCTCTTGTTATTCAATCAATAATTGGAGACTTTTCTAACATTTTTAGTTGAAAAAAAAGTCTTACAAAATCACACCTTTAGAAGTGAAACTTTAAAATATTTGTTTAAAAAACTTCTTCGACAATAGTAACAATTTTTTTTTGATTGGTGAAAAAGTAAATGCGGTTCAAAATAAAATTACACATATAATTCTATAGTATAATAATGATTTCATGAATAAATTAGTAACTATATAAATAATTAATATAATTGTAATTTATTATTTATTTTTGTTAATGAAAAAATATTTATCTTTAAAAAAATATTTATTTAAATTAAGAATATGAAGCAATTGAGTGACAAGATGAGATGGTTGAAGAAGAAGTATGTGGGAAAAAAAATCTTTACGCAAGCTCATGATCTTACATGTTACAAACTTGCCAAGACTATTTAGAAGTCTGATTGTTTGGAGTCTGATTGTTTGAGAAATCATTCCTCCCTATTGACATTGTTAATTTGGCCCTCAGTAGTGATGCAGAATTTGTGAAAGAAGAATCGAACGTTGTGCCATCAAAGGACAAGAAGAAAATTGAAGAAGATTTTAAAACATTGAAAGCCTATGAGGCAAACTATATGTTGGTGAACACTAGACTTCTCAACAAGGTGAGCTTTGCCATATTCAAATCATAATGTCTGTTTGGAGATGCATTTGCCTTTCTTTTGGTTTTGTGTG